>NC_071405.1:37867426-38598676 GCF_017976375.1 Cuculus canorus | reverse complement strand
GAAGACAGGGAGGGAGAGCAAAACAAAGCTCCCATCATCCATGAGGAAATGGCTAGAGACCTGGTCAGCCAATTAGATAGTCACAAGTCTATGAGGCCAGATGGGATCCACTCACGGGTGTTATGGGAGCTGGCACAGGTGCACACCAAACACCTTTCTATCATCTACCAGCAGTCTTGGCTGACTAAGGAAGTTGTACTTGACTGGAGGTTGGCAAATGTTACACCCATTTACAAGAAGGGCCAGAGGGAGGATTAAGGGAACTACAGGGCTGTTAGTCTGACCTTGGTGCCAGAGAAGGTCATGAAGCAGGTTATCTTGGGTGCTACCTCACAGTGCACACAGGACAACCGGGTGATTAGGCCCAGTCAGCATGGGTTTATGAAAGGCAGGTCCTTCCAAACTAGCCTGATCTCCTTCTATGACAACTTTACCCACTTAATGGACAGGGAAAGGCTGTGGATGTAGTGTGCTTGGACATCAGTAAAGCCTTTGACACTGTTCTCACAGCATTCTGCTTTAGAAACTGGCTTTCACTGGCCTGCACAGGTGCACCCCTCTGCTGAGTTAAAAACTGGGTGGATGGCTGGGCCCAAAGAGCGCAGGCAAATGGAGTTAAATCCAGTTGGAGACCAGTCCCAAGTGGTATTCCCCAGGGTTCAGTGCTGGGTCCAGGTCTGTTCAATGTCTCTATTAATGACCTGAATGAAAGTATTGACTATATCCTTAGTAAATTCACAGAGGACACTAAGCTTGGAGGAAGTGTAGATCTACTTGAGGGTAGGAAGGTTCTAACAGAGGGACCTGAACAGACTGAATCGATGGGCTGAGACAAATGGGATGAGGTTTAACAAGGCCAAGTGCAGAGTCCTGCACTTGGGACACAACAACAACCCTGTGCAGTGCTACAGGCTTGTGGAAGAGTGATTGGAAAGCTGCCTGGCAGAGAAGGACCTGGGGATGTCCGTTGACAGCCAACTGAACATGAGCCAGAAATGTGCCCAGGTGGTCAAGAAGGCCAATAGCATCTTGGCTTGTATCAGAAACAGCGTGACCAGCAGGTCCAGGGAAGTCATTGTGCCGCTGTACTCAGCCGCAACTTGAATCCCGTGTTCAGTTTGGGCCTCTCATTACAAGAAAGACATTGAGGTCCTGGAATGTGTCCAGAAAAAAGCAACAAAGCTGGTGAAGGGGCTGGAAAGCAAGTCTTACAAGGAGTGGCTGAGAGAACAAGGGCTGTTTAGCCTAGAGAAAAAGAGGCTGAGGGGAGACTTTATTGCTGTCTACAACTATCTGAAAGGAGGCTGTAGCAAGGTGGGTGTTGGTCTCTTCTCCCAAGCGACAGGTGATAGGACAAGAGGGAATGGCCTAAAGTTGCACCAGGGGAGGTTCATATTGGATATTAGAAAAATTTTTTCACCCAAAGGGTTGTTGGGCACTGGCATAGGCTTCCCAGGGAGGTGGTTGAGTCAACATCCCTGTATTTAAAAAACAGGTAGATTAAGTGTTTAGAGATATGGTTTGGAAGTAGAAAAAGATCTAGTCTCATAAATCTGGAATTTGGGGTTTTTTTCCCAAATCATATTACAATTTCATATTTCATATTGCCCAAAATAAAAAGGAATAAAAGCAGATAAAGAAAGAGCCATATATTGAAAAGAACCAAGAATGCAAGACATGAAAGCAACAGAGACTTTATGTCAAAACAGACATAGAGCTGAAACCAGTTGACTTTTACAGAAATGTACTCAGACAGCATTTTGCTGCAAAACTGCTCACCTGATCTCGGGAATATGGGGTATCAACTATGTGTTTGTCTGAACACGCTTCTAGAAGAATCTTCATTGCATTTAACTGGAGCAATATTTCACAAGCCATGGTATCAAAGAAAGTAATATTAGCAAGAGCTGCTGAAGCTAACAGGAAAACTTCCCCAGATGAGGCTCCTTGGCACAGTTCTAGGAATGCAGAAAATAAGTTGAATAAATGTCATTCCTGCACTGAAAAAAAAAATATGGTCAGGGGTTTCAAAGCAATATTTAAATATCTGCAACTTGTATTAGTAATCATACTATCTAAGACCAGGTTCATAATCATCAAGATAAAATAAACAAAACCAAGAATATCATGACAATTTTGTCAATTGTACAGTATGTCACATTGTCACTGCTCAGGGACATGGTTTAGTGGCAGATGGAATGGTTGGACTCAGCGATCCAAGAGGTCTTTTCCAGTTTGGTGATTCTATGATTTTATGATTTTATTCTATGATTTCGGTTGCTTTTGAGTGACATTAACATTAGGCACCTTAATTTGAATCACAAAAGCAGGGAAAGATGGCAAATATGAACCTAGACACCAAGTGTTTCTAGCATTCATCTAATTAATGCAGTGTTTTACCTAGTACACCATTCTACAGGGGATATTTCACTGACTGTTGTCCAACATAAATCTTGATTTAACTAAATAAAGTGAAATGCAGGAGGGAGAAGGCTAACCGGAACTGATCCATAAGAAAATAATTTGCTATATACCATATTCTTTAGAACAAGGTATATATACATGTTGCATATCTCTAAATCTATTTCTTTGTGGTCAGCTCATCCTGCATATATTCCAGCTCCAATAAGAAATGCTGAAGACACAGCTCCCTTTACATTCCTTGCACACATGTATTTTAGCTAAGATTTGAATCACCTGGCAATTGGATCTCAGCATGGTTTAAAAATTAAACATATTACAGTAATTCAATTACTGAGTTATAAATATTACAAGGAAACTGGTGGGTGATTACAGAAAGGGTTCTTCCAAAGTTATACATGTTCTATTTTTAATGCTCATACTTCTTGAGCAGAGTTTAAACTACTAAAATTCCTCCAGAATTTAAACAGGCACAATCAGGGAAATGTTCCACCTGGTGTAATCTTCTGGATAGGCTGTTCAGATTATCCCTCGACTGTGGTACAATGTAATAACCTGGAAAATCATTATAAGTAGGTCAAGTCATATGCCTCTAGCAGTCTAGCTACTGCAGAAGCAAGCTCAGCACAGGTTGATTCCGTCCACTGCATCCAGGACAGATTCAGGACGGAACCTTCAATATTTGTTGCTGAATAGGCTGGTCACAGGGAATAAATTGTTTCCTTGATTTCTGCAGCACTAGTTCAGTTTGGGCATATTGAAGAATGCCTAAATACATCTCAGATAATTCCCAGGCTCTACAGAATCCTTAAGAACTAGCACTACTATACTCTTTTCCTTTTCTATTAAAGAAAACACAACTCTGAATTTCCAGATCAGGGAGAAGAAGAGGACATCTGACTAAAATCTTCTGGTATTTGAGAGGGATGGAGCACAGTGCCAGAAATAAGAGATTACTCTCTTTAGAAATTAAAGAGAAATATAATATTATTTTTCTGAGTGTCTCCACGGACCCAGGTTAATTAAAAGCTTGTTGCCATCTTTACCTCTCTTTACCATGTATCAGACACCTAGAGAAGAAAGAGAGATCTTTTATCTTCTTGTAAGAATGTCCACATACTATGCTATACTGTACACCTCCTGTGAAGTATCACACAAGTGTAGATGCAGTGGCGAGCTTGAATTCTAGCAAGTTTAGAAAACAAATAGTAATAAAGGTTAGTAACTATTAGAAAATGTTTTATTACAGACATGTGGAACAGGAGTGTACTTTGCTAAATCTTTTCTGTGGCTCTGATGGTAGAAATCCACTCATATTCTTGTGATAAATATGCATAAATTCTATTCAGGTATGGATTGGGGTAAAAAAAAATATTATGTAATTGCAAAATGTCCTGATTCGGTATTAAAAATGCCTGAGTTCTGCTATTGGTTAAGGGAAGAATTGCAAACATATTTATGGAATATTTCTAATGAAAGACAGTCCTACCCCAAACAGTCATTTTAACTGGAAGGTCTTGAAAGTCCCATAAAGAACTTACTGACAAGTGCTGTTACAATTTCTTCCATATTTTCCAGAAAGCTACTGAGATGCTGAGTGAATGTGAGATGTGGAGATGTGATCTGTGCAATTACTGCCGCTGCTTCTGCATGAGTAGCTTCAGAATGAGTGTTATCAGTAAGAATGTCAGCCAGGCACGGTATCCCATCAACCTGTGGAAAAACAATAGGTATAGGTTAGAAATAATCCAGGAAATACTATTGCAACCAAAGAAGGGTTTACAGTTCTCTTTTCTTGGCTATGGCTAAGCTGCTCATTTTATTTTCAAAAATGCCTTAAACTTGGTGGTATTTATGACATAAGAAGTTTCAATTTAGCAAATACAAATGAGTTCAGATTAAGAGTTCGTTCACCAGCAAAAAGTCTGGCATTTCCTTCCGCTAAGTTTATTTTGGTCAAGTAAACAAGTCTTTTCTGTCAGACATCTGAAGTTAAACATTAATCCAGAAATAAGCTCTCATAAGCAAATACTAACTGCTGTTATGCCACAGCCTCATTTAAGCTCTGGTCTGAGTATGTTCCACTGTGAGATTTGAACCTAAGTGTGCAGCAGGTTCTTCATAGACATATTTTTGGCCACTTTTTTCTGAATTTGTCATAAAGCCAATGCAGGATCAAAAAAATACTGCTTAGGAGAAACCCTGGCCAAACTGCACCTGATGCGGTTGCACAGCTTTCACATTAAAGCTAGGACCATATTTCCCTTGCTTACTTGGAAGAGAAACAGAAAACTGATGAAAATGTACATACGTTTATGCTTTTAGACTGTCTGAAGTGTCCTAAGATCATTCTGTACACAGTTTAGCCAGATACATCATATACATATAGCTTGCTCTGGATTGCAGGAGACCCATTAACACAACAAAAGACTGCAACAGAGCTTAGCCAACAGGATAGCTTAAACTGCAGAAGTGTATTATCTGTTAACAACCAAACATAGCAAAGCATGATCTCTGTAGTCGACAGCATAATCTATGAACTTTCAAATTAACAGGACTATGTTTTTCCCCCTATTTAACATGTCCCTGAATAATTTGTCTCATTGTCAAGCAGGTAGGTAGATGTGCTTAGAGGGGACAGAGCATGAAGATTTATGTAATTAATTATGAACATGTTTATGTCAAATCCACATAAATTCACTAATTAAAATCTTCATATAAATGAAATTAATGTAACTATAGAGACAGTTTATGAATGATCAGGTCTTTTACAAACATGAGTGAGTAATTACTTAAAAAGTGGCCACATTTATTTATTTATTTGAAGTTCTGACAAAGTGCGGGGCAAATTACATGATAAGTTGCTTGGACAGGTTGTAGAAAAAAAGGAATTATGAAGGCTTAGTACTAAAATATCCTTTAACAGAAAACAAAAACAAACTCATATTCAAGTTGCACAGTCACCAACACTCTTTCTTAGCTCTGTTGTTCAGGCTGCATTCTCTGTTCAAAGCCTCCTCAGAACATGCGTGTTAAGCCATATCCATTATCTCAACAAAGGATATTTAGCAAATCTTTTATTTATGTTTTTGTTATTTATTAATACAGAATGTTATCTTAACTGCTTATCCTGCAATGGGTATGAATTAAATTATTTGATAAGCACTGACAGTTACTCTATTTTACAAGAAAATCTCTCAGATTGATGGGAGCAAAAATTACATTCTGGAAGATCATTCATTGGGATGCACTTTTTAATGGGCAATAGACTATATCATTGGAACTCTAATAACACTGATAAATACAAAAGAAATTATATCTCTGTTTTTCCTGAGATTACAAATGGGATTTACTACTGAAGCTCAAGTACTGGCAAGAAGAGGAAGAATAAATTTTCAACATTAAACTTTTTCTTGACAAGCTTTCAACATTAATCTACCTACAGCAAAATATTTCCTCCTAGTTATGGCAGAATTCTACAGCTTGAAACAGCAGATTCACATAATTCACTTGGCTTCAAGGTATATTAATAGATCTCAGTGTCAAGAAATAATATATGTCCTCACAAGATGATTTAGTAGCCAAAGTGTGCTAGACAATATCATATGCAAAAACCCCCAACTTTGTCACCTTGAAACCTCCCCACATCACACCTCGTCTGGGGTCTGAAGGATGCTAATAACGTCAGTATAAAAAGTTAAATACATGCCAAGACATTAAAAAAATACTTCACAAGAAAGTCCTCCTAAGATCTGGTCACAGGATACAATACTCTTGAACTCCAAATTTACTGGTTAAAATTCACTTGGCCAAATCTTATTCAATGACCTCAATAAAATTACTTTAGAGTAGTTTTATGCTATTTCAGAACAAGTAATGGCTTATGAAAACCATTTACAAGCACGTGGTTAGATTTTTCCATCGCCGCTGATTGTTTATATCTACACTATAAAATACAAGCTTCTAACAATACAAGAGCTGTATTCAACTTTCAAATTATGTTTTTTATCTTTTTATTTGCTAAGATTTTTTTTTAAAAAATTGAGAGTTACTGAATTTTAAATAGAAGTAGATACAGGGTTTTATTCAACATAAAGATAAAATACATATTTTGGATATATTTGATAAACAACATTAGTTAGTTTTTACCCTTTCTATTCAGAATCATGTAAAATACTAACAAATTCAGCCTAAAATTTGCTCTATACACTTTTGACTCCATCTTAAATATAGAAAATATAATAAAATAGTTCTGGTCCTACAGGCAACGCCATTTATAAGCTTCTAGCAATAAATTTTAAAATGACAGGGGAACAATCTAATAAAAGCACTTTAACATCCAAAAAGAAATTGCTGCTCAAAGCATTTTTATAATTAGCTTTCACACTGAAAGGAACTTTGGATGGCTGCCCTGTTTTCTGTTTAATTTTGGTGAAGTAATCAGCTAAATGTCAAATCTGTTCATCACCTTGGCAATACAAAAGAACCAGTCAGCCAGATAAAGCAAACAAATGAATTCCATGAATGCAACAAGACGCTGTAGAGACCCTGCATTTGAGGAATGTGTTCAGTAAATGCCTGATCACTAATATTTCAATATTGATAACTGGAAATATGCCACAGAATATTTACGTCCTTACGAGAATAGCCTTGTTATAGAAACTTAACTCAAGTGACAAAATAAATACGTGACCCCTTTACTGCGCAGATCAAGTCTTCTAAAAGGAAAGTCTTTTCTCTGCAACAGGAAAGAATGAGTTCTGGGGCAGCCCTCTTCTTTCTTCAGTATACTCGGTTTTCTTCTTAAAAATATTAAATAAACCTAAGCATCTCTTCAAGATACCAATGCAGAATTTGGGATGAATTACATTAATGACTTCATTATTTGAAATATGGTTTACCACAGCAGTCTTAACTCCTACTTTTCACAAGTAGGTTCAATGCAGGCTTTCCATGCCACTCCAGAAACCAAGAACAATTACCTTCCTTCTTAATAACGTCTGTTTTCATTTGTATAAAATACTGCTGAAGGCCTTTTCTCATACTATGACTTTCTCTAACATTTCTGTTTGCCTACTTTTAACACTCAGATGATCTCTGCATATTGGTAAACTTTCTCAAAGGTTTTCTCACATTTTCTAAATTGATCTCTGAAGTCATCTTGCTGAGACTGGAAAGCCTTACAGGCTGATTTCAACTGATTACCCACTGTCATATCTGTGGATAACACCATCAGCCTACAAGTGAGCATTTTTGGTGAGCAACCCCAGGAGGTTCCAAAGCAGTTTTAAAGGAAGAATAGAAGGCACGTCATGAGAATAGACGTAAGACAGCAGATATGGAAACAAAATCACAAGAAGGATCACCTTATAAACATTGTCTCAACCTTCCCAGAGGGCAGGAGAGAATTTCAAAAGCAGAGGCTGCATCCAACAGTAAAGAAATGACAGATCAGAGTTGTGTTTGTTTTATACTTTCACACATGCTGTGTACTAACACCTCCAACTTGAAGTTAGGACAGGTTAACTGTATAGGTGTAGACATGAACGTTAGCAGAATAAATAGAAACTACAAAGTTAGATAAAAACCCAAACACATTAACATTTATGGGATGAGGAAGAAAGGAAAAATTAGCATATTCAGAAAATGCTTGAATCCTCTGCTCAGCATTGAAAATATCATCTGGTAGAATCTATATACTGTTATTTTAATGACTTGTTACTTATGAAATTAATTCCTGATCACCAAGGCTGATGTATACCCTATGTTAACTTCTGTAACTTATTCTGCACTTCTAGAAGGCCCTAAAGTTTTGTTTAATTTCTATGTTTAAAGAAAGGAAGGGAGAAGGAAAAGACTCTATCTTGCACAAAATGATCTTTCATATTTGAACAGTTGCTCTGCCAAGTGCTCTGCAGATAAAAACTCTCTTGGTTCCACTGAGAACTGTGCTGATTTATTTCAGATGAAGATTTGGTCAGCTATTTTTAAAATTAGATGATACATTAACAGAGTGATGTCATTAAAATGTCCACAAATACTATTCCAACTAATCAAAGATACTGCAGGAATTTCATAGCAGCAGCAGCAGCAATGACTAGTGAACAAAACTGCAATGATTTTAACTACTGCTGTACAACAGTGGCCAAGGGACCTGATTTACAAGCCATATTATATACTCCATGTAATAGCGTGGGGTTGAATAAGGATGGAATTGTTCTCAAATTATTAGCTTTAAAACTGCTGGCAATAACCTTAGCTTTGTATCTAAATTGGCTGAGAAGGTGCTTTGGTTCATGGCAACTTAGATTAAAGCTTCCTTTTTAAATTTCCCTCCTTCAGAATGTACTCAAGATAATAGAGAGGTGTTTGTTCTTCCTTGTATTAGCCATCAAGGGGCACTGTGAGGATGATCCCATCTGTATGAGGAATATTATTATTGTATCAGCTTGAAGGATGCAGAACGTGTGACAATTCCCAAGTAGCAATCTTGCAGTCACGCTGCAGGAAGAAATAAGCTGCAGAGCAACATGAAATAACAAGTTCCTTATTCTGGGCTGACTAGGAGCGAAAGGACAAATAGTACGTAAACCATTTCTCCCTGTGAAATGCAGAGAAAGCAGTCACCTCACAATATGTGTTCTTTGTCCCACAGAGATGCTCTAAGCTTGTTATGGATAAAAACTACAACTCTCTGTAAAAGAGGTAATAGAGAATAAGTAATTTTACAGAAAGGATGGACAAAATCAATAAGCTGAACATCCTGACTTCTTTCTTGTCTTTGCTTCAAGGATAAGGGTGGCTTTGAACTTCTTCAATTTTGAAAACTGATATGAAGGGTAAGATAGTCTTTTAAAGCATTATTTCTGTGGCTGATAAAAGAAACCAGGAACTGCACTGCTTTTAGTCTAGCAACTCACATATTCCCACTCCCAGAAATTACATCTCGCATTGCTTCAAACTACCCTCTACAACCATAGATTAAATACCCAAGGATACATTCAACTTTCCTGATCTACTCCTCCCATGCCTCCAATGGTATAGGATAGCAGTTGTGCGGCTACAAAGGGCAAAAGGAAAAGAAACTGCAAAGGAATTAATTTGCAGTTATGTAGAAGTCATCTGTAGTACAGATCCTTCCCCTCAGTCTCTGTTGGTGTTTATAAAATTGAGATATATTGATAACATTGAAAGAAAACTACTGAGCGTAAATAAACATGGTGACTTAAGAGATAAAAGGCATTTGCAATGACCTTTATACTCGGCATTAGTTACACACTTTTTCTCCTATTCTGTCACAGCTAAAAAACAATCACAATATGTTTTATCTGTAATCTCAGAAGCGTCTAAGAATAGGGGAGAACTATTTGTGTTCACAGATAATAAAAGTAGAGAAGAAATTCTTTAAGTTATGTGGCAAAAACAGGGACCAAAGTTTTCTCAGATTCTTCTGCCCTACATTTCAGAGGGTTGAATATACCAATTTGTTTTTAAGTTGCAGGAATCTATTCCTATTTGTATGATTTTCTTGATATCTGCATTACAAATTCCAGAAAATATATGGTTTTTTCTTTTAAATAATGGATAAGGCTTTATATATTATACTTTGGGGTTTGAATGTCATTAAAATGGAGCCATACAGACACAAAAAGGACTCAGCAAAAAGATAAGAGGAACTGTCAGGTGAACAAGAATGGTGAACAAGATACTGGGACTTGAAGTATGAATTAGGGGAAGACCATACACTACTAGTTTTCACATAGCCCTCATTTTTATTTACCCTGGGGGATCATAGTCTGAGAAAAAAAGAAAAAGCACCTCAACTACTCCTATAAACAAACAAGGGCTCCAGGGTTATGCATAGCAGGGCACTCCAGAAAATGAGATGTGCTCACTGAAAAAAAACATGCTCCAATCGTCTACTTTTAAATAAATAATGTCACAGACTCTTCGTTGTATGAGGGCATATTCGCAAATTCTCAGTGTCTGGCACTTAAAAACAAGAACACTCTTTCAACATGTTTGATTACTTTATATCATTTAGGCTTTGGTGTGACACCATGGATTTTATTTTCAAGAAGTGTCTGCTAGTGTACCTCTTTGTGAGAAAATAATCTATGCTCACCACATTGTTAAAGGACCCTCTTTATCTATTACAATAATGAGAAAGGGACTTTTTGGATAAAGAGCAGCATGGAGGTCACAGCCGGAGAGTCAGTTATTGTCAGCTAATCTAACTTTTCATAGTGTCTTTCTTCTCTCAGGAAAAGTATCTGATGATCTTTCTTCTAGAATTCTGGATATGCTTAAGTTAATACTTTCAAAGCTTAACATGATTATGCTAAAGAGTAAATAAAAAGGGCTTATTATTTTTAATTATTACTATAGTTTCACATACAACTTCTCCTCTAATCAAGTTAAAATTCTTGAACAGGTCATTATACCATGAAGATACAAGCAAACATTACCATACCCTATGCTCAAAGTATGACAACGCAAACACTACGTTGTGTAGTGTTTCTACTAGGAAGTAGAAAGTTACATTAGAAAGGAGGAAAGAGTGAAAAAGCAACAGAGATAGCACAGGATAGCTCTATTTTCACTGTTAATTAAATATAAGATTCTGCAAATGCATTCAGAAATAGATCTGCATGGAGTTTTCCTGCAAATGTTTCTTGGTTCAAGGGTGTCAGTTGGTTTAGCCAAAAAAATACCCAGAAACTCTGAAATGCAAGCTTCTACAGTGTTTGAATCACATGTACACTAATTAAACACACAATAACAGTAAGATATTTATCTAATCTTACATATTGGATATACACAGTAACATGTACATAAAATTGGAGTATATGTTTAAATTCTCATAATTGCCAAGACTGACTCTGTACTTCACCCATGACGTTCTTTCTAAATCTTTGTGTTGGTTTTAAGAAAAGCACTATGAGGCACATATCGTTAATATAAGTGTTTGCTACATTCATTACTTCACAATGGCTATTCAATTATTTTAATAAATTAATTTAAATAAATTACCTCCAGAACGGACCTTGTACATGCCATATTTTTACTGGCAGAGACTTTTTACAAGCAAGTTATAGACCTTTATGATAGCTATTTATAATGAAAACATTCACAGCACTTTAGCCATAAAACTTTCAGTAAGCAACTCAATAAAATTCCATTTGTGTTGTAATAACAACAAAGGAAATTGTTACCCTTATGGAAACAAGAATTTTTTAAAAAGTGAAAAAGTAACAGTTTTCATCAGGTGAAAATTGATCAAACTTTACTGGCTGCAGCAGACTCAAGCTGTTTGGTCCTAAGACTCTCCTCCTGACCATTTAGAACATCTTGCATCTCCTACAAGTATTGACTGCAGTGGTAACAAAATAATTTCATAATTGATTTAAGCATAAGAAATTCAAGTTTAAGATCAGCTGAAAACTTTATGAGCAGTCAGAGGTGTACTATGAGCCATCAGGTAAAATTATCTCAGAAATTTTTCTCCCTCCCAGTACTGCTCTTTGGTCAAATCTAGGTGCTATATTGATTCTATGTTAGATGAAATAAGGACAAGGCTGAGAGGCTGAGAAAATTGGATATTTTTACAAGCTGAATTTTGATTTTTGTTTTACTCATTGTTTGCTGCCTTACCAGGTGCCAAAGTAAACAAGCATCCTCTTAATTTGGTTACACTTTCAGTAGAGATTATTTTTTCAGCGAGCAAAGGTAGTTACAACAAAGCACTTTGATACAGGAGCAGTTCAAGTCTGCATTCAAAATCATACTTGCAAGTCAGGCTTATTTTCATTAAGTGATCTCTCATCAGAAAACCACGTCAGAACTCACAGAAATTGGATTTACCAGAGGGGAGTAGATTCCAGTTCCAATAGCCCAGACTCATCTGCAGTTATTTTAGATGGAAAAATGTGTAAGCACAATGTCACGGCAAAGATGAAATCTCAACTTGCCATATTTTAGGTAGGAAGCTTCATAGATCTAGGAAAACAAGCATGTTGTTAAGGAAAGTCTCAAATTCTACTCTGATTCTGTCATCCTGTCACTGACTGTTTTTCTAATAGTGTTCCTAATCCACGCACCAGTTTATTCACTCAGAATAATACTCACAATAAATGTTATAACAGAAGGAAACTAACAACTAGCAAGCACTAAATATTACCATACCCCAATAACACTCAAGGTTCACTTCACATCAGCAGTAAAAACTCTCATTCCATATTCCAAACCAACCTAATCCTCCAGTTCTGTGAGTCTGGGACAGAAATTTCACACAATCAAGCTCCTTTCTGCCACCTGCCAGTCCATAAATAACCGAAGAAGAGCCATTTCAGCTCCCCACAGAATGGTACAGGGCTTCTCCTGGCTCCAGGACAGGCTTCCAGGAGTAGGACCTGTTCCTTTCTGTTTCAGAGGAAAGCATGTATAACATCATGGGACAACTAAAATAGACGCTACAAAACCATAACAACTAGAAAATTTTCTTGGGAATCTATTTTAGAATAATGCAGCTTATAAATATTTTTTTTAAAAAAATTATAAATAAAATATTAAAATAGAAATACTTTTAGAAACTGACAAGGAAGAAAAGGAAAAAATAATTGTGAACTTCCAGGACTGAAGCCATTTCAGCCATCTCACACTACAACTGTGTCCAACTTCATTGGGCAGCACACAGAGTGTGACACAGAGAGTGACTGCTAGGGAAAAAACAGTACAAAGTCTGTGTTACATCATTCTCACTTTTTTTTCTTTACCGAAGAAGAATCCAATATATTTTTTAAATTTACTTTTAACAGTGTCTGATGAAAAAGGTAAGTTATACCAAACAAAAATCAGTATAAAGAAGTTATGCCAGATCCAAAGCTGGCAGGGATTCTGATAGGGGTGGAAGGAAGAATAATCTGTGCAAATGATTTTTTTAAATAGCCCACACATTTTATTCTTGCTTATCACTAGATTAGTAGCCTCCAAATAAAAATCTCAGATCAATAATTCTTAGACATTCTCTAAATATAACTTACTTAGACAGTGAGATATTCTTGTAAAGATTGTTCAAAATTTGATCTTGGACTGAGCCTCTGGTGCACTGACAACCACTGACAACCACTCTCTTTCACTTTTAAAAAATAAAGACTATGCCACAGGCTTCATTTCACACAAAATGTGCATGTTGCAAACCAGGCACATCAGTCATATGACAAACAGAAAGCCTTGTCTTTCCCCAGTGAAGTTTAGAGCCATCAATAAAAGTCTTCCGACAGGATCCAGACCTATTTCAGTTAAGAACTGTTCCACACCCATAGTATCACAAATTTTACTGTAGGTCTTTACAGTTACGAACACTCTCTGACTGTCTAGACACCTAGATGTTCTGTTCATAGTGTCTGCTCTAAAGTTCTGCTTGATAACCTAAACAACAGTTGGTACATTGAACAAGTGGACTTTTATTTTCAAAATATTTATAGAAGTGTCAGTTCTTGAAGAGACTTTGTGTGTGTCACAACACATTTGCTTCTAATTGACTTCTGATTTCCATTCAGATCTTCTCAGGTCCAAAAATCCATCACCATGAACTCTGGAGATTCATTAGGCACATCATTAAGCAAAGGTGCCTTTATAGCAAAGTGTATCTAGATGATCCTTGCCAAGGCAGAAAGTTAAGGCTTCCCACTCTTTATGCTCAAAGCCCCCAGAATGTTTCTTTGCCATCTCCATTGCTAGCCTTTATGGACTAGGTGTCCAGCTGCAACAGAGGTATTGGCTGGGCTTCTATTGACCCCTATGACTCAGAACCTTGATTGTCTTCCTGAAGAGCACCATTAACCAGACATAGAATACCAAAGTCATTACAAACCAAGATAAATGTTCAAGATAAATGCAGGGCAGTACATACTGCAAAGCCTGAAATTTTTTTAAGGAAAGTACAATCATGTTTCTTTTCAGAATAGCTGGCAATAAACTATTCTGCTTACAAAAAAAAAAAAAAAAAAAAAAAAAGTCAACAGTCTTTTATTGAGCTTGAACAACTGATCTTTCTTAACTCAATTGTAAACCTTACTCCATGTTACTGAAAAAGTCTTTGTTATAACCTTTCCTACAACTCACTCTCTCTGTTATTTTCTCTTTCCTGCAACTCTGAAATACCGTTTATTGCCTCACCCTGACTGGCTTCTTTTTAGCATCAGAAGTCAGCATTCATAGCTTTCTTTAAAAATTGAGAGGGAAAAGGAAGAAAAAAGTCAATGCCATCTCTGCTTAAAATTACTTCCTTTTCCATTACTACTTTCAGCAATTGCCATACTTTATGGCTTTGGATTTTTTCTGTGAGAAAAATCAATTAGAATTACTAGAGTACATCTCAATTACATGTCCTTTTGGGGGATGAAAGTCTTCATCTAATTAATTGGACTTCTCTGTCCTAATGCCTTCTCCAATGCTCTAGGTGCCTCACCTTCTTCATACATTTTATCACAAGTCCTTCATTTTGTTTAGTTCACAGAAAAAAAGAAATCCTTCTAGACAAGAAGTGGTAAAACTGACAAAAATTAGATGCCAGTGTGTTATTTAAAGTAGTACAGCATCATGTTTGGATCAGTCATGAAGTTCATGTCACTTGTTTGAGGAAGTTTCTTACTCTTGAGTGATTTAATTTTGCTCTCACACCCTGTCCTATAAAACAAAGATAAAAATCTACTTATCTACCACCACATAATGCTTGGATAAATGCCACTGTAATGATGTTACCTATTATCATTAAAATAAGCAGTCATTTCTCCAGAAATTATGACAGTATATCTTACACTGCATAGTAATCTAATCAACAGGAGTCCTGGTGACTTAATGGGATCACTTGCAAAATATAACACTGCAACAGTGAAAGAGCATGCACTTAATAAGCAGCCTCTTCTGCCTAATGACTTTTGTGCCTATGAAAACCATTCCAAGGTGTGTAAATAAACTGCTCCACTTTATCGTTCTCCCTTTCTAAAACTCTTTCTTGGATGCAATCAAGAGTTATTTGAAAATGCTGCACGCAGCTCTCCTTGCAGATCTAAATTTATTCCAGCACGGCCAAAATACCAAAGCATATGGTGCCTACAACATAATGTTAAAATAAATGCAAAAAAGAGGGCCAGAGGGTTCTAAACAGTTAAAGATAAAAATTTTCTAGCACTCAGGTCATCATCTTCATTAATCACATTTTTATAATATCAGACACTGAATAGGCGTGCAACCTGGAACTGAAATCTGAGCTCAATGGCTTTAGATACACAGGAACTTTACTTAATTTGATTCTTCTTGGCACTACAAATCAGTTTCTCCCAAATCCCTGTTCATCCCAATTTTTTTGCAATACGTGATTCCTGAGAAAACAGTGAGCAGAAGACGACACGTAGCCTTATTCCCGATGGAGCAGTGTGTTGACCAGCCTCATAGTAAACAATATATTCTTTAGAGAAATCTGATGTTCCATGCACATTGTGACATATAAAAGACTCTACGCTACAGGAGGATTGATCTGCCTACAGCTTATTATTAATGTACATTTATTTTTGGTGGTTCTACTGTTACCATTGCCTGATTTTAAAACATTAAAATACGTTCCTTAAAGACTTCTTTCCCACCTACCTGACATAAATCTGGCATTCTTCCTGTTCTCACACCTCTCTCACACACCTTTACAGCCTATTCAGACTATTGCGACTAAGCCCAGACTGCAACTGAGTCAGAAGCCATGCTTTCCTTGTGTTTTGCCTTGCCCCCATGCACACATGCTGCTCTTCACTTTCTCTCCAAGCTTTTGAGGTTGATACTATTGTGATACACGCAGTACTTTCAGGGCAGTAGGAGTAAAGGGCTTTTTTCCTCCAGTTCCCAGGATGTTCCTGTATTAGATGTTACCTAATATTTTTTTATCTAATGTAGCTAAAACAGAGGGTCTGTCTCATAGGAAAATGACCCTTACACTATTCAGAGTTTGTTGTGAACAAATAGCTAAATGCCCAGGTAGCCTAAATTTTTCAAATTAAAAATCCAGTTGACAGGTGAGAGTTCTTAATTTAGAACACTTAAGTTGTACATAGCTTTTGTCCTTGTAGACCTGCCTTCCCAGATCGGCTCCTGCAGTCCTAAACTCAGGGTAGATTTGGGCAAGCCTTAGAAGCAACAGAAACTCTGCTGTAATTCCGGGCTCCACTGGGTGCCACTATTGCATAACACAACGCGTGGATTATGCTACATGAGTCAAAAAACTTTTGTGAAGTTTTCAAAACATATTCAGAGAGCTGTCACTCGTTTTTCATGTCCTTACAGTGCTATACAATAATCCTTTTAGAGACAGATATACGAGAGGATTTAATTCCTCCTAGATCACTACAGATAAAAGGCTAAAATGCAGAAGCTTTCAGATACTTTCCTGACTTGGTACTTTAATAAGCCTTTTAGTCCCTTGAATGGATCTGTTCCTCTGCATTGACTGACAGTCAACTTAGCACCCTATTTTGACCTATCTTTTTTAATCTCTGGAAGGACAATAACCACATGTCTCCATCTAAAGTGCTTTGATGACAGCTTAACTACCACAAGGGTAAAAGCTTACCATAAACTCGTAGGTGAATTAACAACACTCAATGTTCTTAAACTGTGTGAACATCAGAAGGATGGCAGTAAGCTGAAAATACATTATCAGCCAACATTTAATGACCATTCAGTATGAGTTCTATGGAATGGATGCGATTTCCATTTGATGATTGGTGGGCATCCACATCTTGCTAGTGGCTTAACCTGGAATCCAAAAATACTGAAGTTTCATGTTATGAATCACTTTCAAAAATTCTAGCCAGACAATGAGGTCACTTTTATTCTGTCTATTTCACAGCATCCCTGTTCTTGGATGTTGCTTTCTTTCTTTTTCCCAGGACTCTGATAAATAAATAATATTAAGATTTAATTTCAGTTTTATCTAATGGAAGATTTTGAGAGTTTGCACTAAACAAGAAAAGATATTACAGGCAAAAGACTCTTACAAGGAGATTTCATGCTCTTATTTTTCATACTATGCATTTGACAGAACTTAGATAACCATAATTGTTTCAAGTTGCTGAAGACAGGGGAAGCAGTGCCTCAGTGTTTATGAAGCCTGCTTGTTTAATTTCTGGTCTTTCCTTCCACTCCCCTTAACACCCCTATCTGGTATTTGGTGGTATTGGTAAGTACAGAAATATCTATAGTCATTGAACTTTGAAAGGATTTTAGCCTTTTTCTAGCAGAAATCCAAAATACTTTCTTGAAATTCTGCTCTATTCTAACACACTTTCCTGCAAACAGATATTTATGTTACTCTGTCAGTGTCAGTTGTATTACCACAGAGATGGGTAGAAAAGGAGAATGTGTAAGTAGTTGTCCGGCAGTACAGGCTCCTCTAGGGCAATGAATATATAGCAGGAAGAAAGAAAGAAAGAGATTATACAATACACCACGGAAATCAACAGGAAGCAAACAGCAAGTAGACTGAATCTTAATCTGACCCACATTTTTTTCACAGCCAGCTAAATCACTGTTTCCACACAGCAAAAGCGATCTCTGGTGTGGATCTGGAGGCAACAGACAAGTCCAGGGCCCTGAAATCTGCTTATTTATGCATCACAGAGAAAACGACAAATGGCTCTTTGTGGTTAAAGAGAAACAGCAATTTATTTGGTAAGGTAAACTGCTAAGCTCAAGAAATTCACCCACAGCAGGAATGATAATTACTTGCAAAAGAAAATTGAGACAGAAGTAATATTTCACTTTAGTACAACAGCCCTGTTAGGACTCTCTTCTGAGCATGCAGGCTGTTGTTCGTCAGACATGGTAAACAGCAGGAATGACTATCATCCACACATTTCTTCCCGTTATGCCTACTTATTGAATCATATTAAACACAGCAACAAGATAAAACAACTATCTACCTGCTCTTTAAATCGACATGTGGCTATTAGGCTTGTGGACGTAATTGAAACATCACAGATGGGAAGAAGATCAGGTTTATAAATCAATTTGTGTTATCACAAAACTGGAAAATCCCTGTCTTTCCATTAGCAGATGAACTTAAAAAATGTCAGTAGGACAAAGGCACAGTACTACTTCCAGGAATCTACAACATATGCATTCTTTCCTAATTCACCAAAGGCTAGGCTAGGGAAACTGCCTGTTCACAGCCACCAGCAACACTTTCAAAAGGGGTCTTGTTCTGCCTTCAGAGGTCTTCCAAGCAACGGTCAGGCTACCAGAAGACTTAAATCTCAGCATTGCTCTCTCATTTTACATACTTGTTAGGGATTGCTTTTTTTTTCTTTTAGATTTCATTCCTCCTCCCCCAGCCCCCATCATAAATATTAATTAATCAAGGATCCAGGACAGATATTAAAAGATGGTAAAAGAATTTCATCTCAACTAATCATGGCAGATTGCAGCATCACTCAGTACAGATGAAGATTTGTAGACAATACACTGACCAGGGAATGTTTTCATCACATGCAGATATTGCATGGTTCTAGTTGCACATCTTGACATGACAAGGTCTCCGGTGGCAAAGGACTTCAGCTGCACTCTTCATGTGCATTCAGCTCTGCACTGCCTTCAATCAGATGAGGGCTGTCACACACTCCACTCAGAAAGAGGCTTCTTTGAAAATGTGCATCAAATTTCCATAGAAAATGTACATTTCTTTACAAAAGATGGATGCATAAATAGGTGGGAGAAAATTATATTAAGTCCTCAGAGCCAGAAGCAGTGCTTTTAGCTGGTGTTTCAACCACTTGGTTGTAATTAAGGACAGCAGTGTAGGGACTAGAAAAACTAATAATACAATTTCTGCTTTACAAAGATGTAACAGTTCACAGCCCCTGCAGTTAACAAGTAGGCTATATTATGAGTTCAGCCTTTCAGCAGTAGCTATCTTGCCTTTGGAGAGTTCAGGAAGTTTCCTCCTTCTTCAGCAAGATTACAGAAAAAGTTCAAATCATAGTATCATAGAAAGGTTTGGGTTGGAAAGGACCTTTAAAGGTCATCTAGTCAAGCCCCCCTGCAATGACCACAGACATCTTCAGCTACAGTGTGCTGCTGAGAGCCCCATCCAGCCTGATTTTGAACGTTTCAGGCATGGGGCATCTACTACCTATGATCTCTTCTGCTGACCAGTTAACATTCAGAAAAGAGAAAGAAGGCATACTTTCTCCTCCAGCTTGCTATTAATTTCATAAACATATATAGATTCAGTTAATTTTCATAGCTGGTATCACATAGACACATGCTTTTCAGAAGGTCTGAAGAGACATTGTGGCAACTTTGCAATGACAAAGGGCAAAACTAAAGACTGTTTCTTCAGAAGTGGAAAGAAACACAAATATCTAAACTGAATAATCTGCTCCAAGATACCAGTCTCCAAAAAGCAAGGACAAAGCACTGTTGGCAACATCATGGTAAGCCTGACAAGACTGCATGAAATAAAGCATTCACTTCCAGTTCAGGTAGACGTTGTGACTGATTGCTGCTATGGGAATTAAAATGGTTCACCAGAGGTCATGAACTCAGGTCCTTTCATGTTGTGCTTCCTCAGCAAGCCTGTTTCATCTGAATCACTGGCTTTTTGCTTTTTCAGTGCTTGCATTCTCATTTTCTGACTCCACAGACAGGTCCTCTTGGGTTGACTCTTCTGCTTCGCTGCATCTCTCAGAGAGGAATACAGTGTCCTCTGTCATGACAGTAGGTTTGACATTCTCGTAGCAACAGCAGCACTCCTCAATGCTTTGGCTCTGATGAAGGTCCCTCTCTTCTTCATTGATGCCAATTACCTCACCATTTTTTCTGCATTAAGTCATGATCGTCCCTTCCCGTGATGAGATCAGATAGCAGGGTTTCAGTGTACAGCTGCTCTTTATCTTCTACGTCCTACATTCTTTCTGCCAGCTCCTCCACAAAGATCAGGATAATCCATAGGATTTTGTCCTATTTGCAGTTGAAGCAATTGGGATTAAAATAGACTACAGGTATACAAGATGGATTTTTGTGGATGCAAGGTACTCGAGAAAAGTAACCGCTTTACTAGGACAGCAGAGCATGATACCAGCACAACTAGGTTTATTTTTACAGTGCCTATTAGAGATATGTTTGCTTCTCACAAAATAATCTTCCTTTCTTTTTTCTTCTTCTTTTATATCTGCCTGGATCTGGAGGATGAAAGCCCTTCTTAGCATTCATGCAAGCAGGCACCATATAAGAAAAACCATATACTAAAAACCATATAATAAATTGGTTTATTATAGACGAATTTATCACTAAGCAATGCAACTTCTATGTGCTTACTGTCATGTCGCAATGTAACAGTGCATGTTTTTATCTGTGTGCTCTTTCACACCTTGTGTTCTTGTCACCAGTCAGAGGACACAGCTGCAGAAATGTACATAGAAGCTTAGCAAAGTAACTGCAGAAACAAAGCCATTAAGATAAGCTCTCCTAATACTGAAGGAAGAGCTCCTCCTGAAGGCAAAAACTGAGACTTGTTGCTCTAAGTTATTTGAACTTTTCATGTGTCTGTATTGTACAAGAAGATAATAAAAAAAGTGTTATTACTTGCATCATATTGAGCCTTAGGTCCAGAAAAAGAAATATACAATCCAAGGAGTCTAGTTACAGAAAGGTAAATAAAAGTGCAAACAAGGTCCATTTACAAACATGAAGGAACTCAGCAGAGAGACAAGACAGTAGTATATGCTGGGAAATGACAGTGGAGTGATTACTTGCCCGAGAACTAACACACTGCTTGGCATCACTTAGAGTAACTAATGGATTTCACTATTCACTGATGGACTATGACAGTCACTGCTTATATTATTATATTATATTATATTATATTATATTATATTATATTATATTAGTAAGAACTCTGCCCCTACTGTTTGTTTCTCTCCTATGTGCTTGATTTACATGCAGGTTTCTTCATTATGACTTTTTCACCCATTTATTTCTCTTTGAGACTAACCCAAAACCTGCTCATCAAACTGAAAGTTCCTTTATAACTTCTGTTGTGTCTCCATAACACCACACTTGTGTGTCTCTGTAAGTGCCCTGGTGTCTTTTTGTCTGTCTTTGTTTAGAAGTAGCCTTATCTGGATTTCAAAAATCCTTTGGAAAGTGGATGTGGAAGGGAGACCAAGTATGCAGAATTCTCTGTATTAGGAGATCCTGTCAAAGGCCTTACAGAAGTCTAGAGAGGTGACACCAGGAGCTCTTTTCTTGTCCACTAATGTAGTCTATCCACCACAGGCCACTAGGCTGTACAGGCAAAACTTGCCATTGCTGAAGCCAGGCTATCTGGGAACTTTTCCAACACCTTCTTTGTGAGAAAAAAAGTGACAAAGATAAGGTCTTATAAAAACTGCTGGTCCCACAGGGATTCTCTCTGCAAGACCCCATCTCACTTGAAGATCCTTGTCAGATCAAACTTTACTTATGTCTAAAAGCTAGTGGAGTTAGACAAAACCAGCAATGCACAACAAGGCTTAAAGGGACAATCTTCAGGAATCTAGATTACTTCCAAATTAAAGAATAACACTAAACACCAAAGCTCAAGTTTTATGTCAGTCCTGATTAACCTGTGGACTTTACCTGCTTAGTAAAACACAAACTGGAGGGGGAAGCCTGCCATTCTATGACACACAGCAGAGTATATCTGAAAACTGATAATGATTTTGCCCATCAGTATGCCCTAGTCCATACAAAATCTTGCCTATCCATTCTCAAGGACAGCAAATAAACAGACTGAAAGCCCTCTGAAAAAGAAAAGCTCTAAACAGTACTGGCAAAGGAAGAACAGTCAGTGAAAGAGATGTTGTCTGGGAATGTAATGATAGGCAAGAGAAGTATGAGACAGTAAACGTATGAGCAATACTGCTAGATGTTTAGTCTTTCAATAACAGGATTATTATCTTAAACGGACGAGATTGCTTTTCCAACAGCTCTTTAAATGTTTTTGAAGATGCTTTATGAAACATGAAAGTTATAGTATAAATGAGGCAGAGTGCCAGATCTAAGTGGTTTCCTGCAAACAAGCCTAAGAAAAAAAAAACCAAAAAACCACCATTATACTGGTGCACCAACATGCCTCTTTATCACTTGCCATTCACTATTATTGAAGCTTCACTTTAAGAAATACAGGAAGACTCATACCTATCATGGGTGAGCTTCAGCTAAGCCACATGACAGTTCTTAGCTCATTACATTTACATAATGAGGTAAAAAAATCTTCTACAATTGACTTCCTTTGTTTTCATCTCACATGCAGGATACTTCACCCGAGTGATTCAATACTTCCAGCTCTGACTTAAAACACACATCACAAGGAAAGGATACTGAGTTTCAGCTAATTAGTCAATTAGCTTACAGTAAGTTTGATTTCCTCTGGTTTCACGACTAGCTCTGGGGAAAAAACTCAGGTCCAGTAAGAGTTAGCTTTTGCCCCATGCAACATATACAAATATTGACACAAAAATCCTGAGACTGTTTTGTATTTATATAATGCAGATTGGGTGGGAAAGCTCACCCATTTAAACCAAGCAAATCTACTCATAGAAAGTGTAATAGAGGCCAGTGCTAGAATGTTGAAGCTGTTATCGTAAAGAAGTTTCCCATACATACTTTTGCCCCATTTTGCAAAAAATTTTCTCACTTTGTTGTAGTGATAGGCACTGGAGAGGAGGAAAGAGAAAATAGGTTTTGAACCATGTATTTTGACCAGGATTTTGGCAAATATTGGATAAAAATAAACAAAAACCACAAGCATATGTGCATGTATAAAATGAGATTTTGCAAGATACAGCTTTGTGAGTATCCTTCTCAGTAAAAATACCCAGACCTTGCACATTTTGGAAGCACTGCTGGGACCTGATTTGTAAATGTTACTTAGTACCTGCAGCTAGAAAAGATTACGAGCTTACACCTGCACCAAACCGTTGTGTCACAGCAAGACTCTTTACAGCCTCACAGCCTAAGCGTGAACACCAATAAGTGCTGTGAGGTAAAAGGCTTATTAACCCCATGTTGAACCCAAGGAAGGGTAATAATGCTCACGGGAGTACAAGAGTTACAAGAGTGGTTTTGGAAAAGAACCAAGGTCTAAGTTGAGCTTAAGCTGAGGTTTATGTATTTTGCTAGTTTGAACTACTACTAAAAAAACAGGCCCAAGGAAGTGGTTGAACTGAGAAACAACTCAGAACATGAATGCTTTTGTGAGGAAAAAACATCTTCTGCAGTGTTATGAGGTCCTGACTCTCATCCCAATAGATGACTAATATTCATTACCAGAAAGTGAGCCAGTCACTTTGTGTAGCAGCCTCCATCATATTATCCTCAGGCATGATTGAGATCCACTTGTTTCTGGATGAGTTAGAAACCCCAGTGAACAGAACATACAGAACTATCTGTTTCCAACTGGAATACCCCCGAGAAGATAAATACAAATTAGCTGGAACCAGAATAAGTAATATTTTTTTATTATTATTTTTGAGGGATTTGGTCATTCAGTACTTCTGTAAGTGTGGTTTTATATTACTGAGGAATTCCATAGATGCAGTTAGATGAATGAAGAAAGGATTTTCTCCTTTTGCTCTTTAGTAATGCACATCTATCAGAGTTCAGTCTTTCAAAGTTAAATATGCATAAAAATTTTATAAGCCAATATTATGCAAGGAAGAATAAATAGGCAAGAAACCATATAGAGCACTAGAAAACTCCAAGAGCAATAGTCAATTCAGGCAGGAAAGTAAGTGTGGCAGAAGCCTGAGAAGGGAAAATAACGCTAGCACTGAATTCTCAGGCTCCAAAGGCATTTAAATCCCTGTTGTGTAATCAAATCTATGAAGGTATGTGTTGCTTCCTGCAGAGCTCTCTGAAATCAGTGGGATTTTAGGCAAATTTAAAGGTCAAACAAGAAATGGAGGTTCTGAGCAGCAAACTCTTTGGACTTTTCTAACTAGTCAAAAAATCATTAACAATATTGAGTCATGAAAATCAGCAGCTGGATGGGTCAGTTAGACTAGTGTATTTAATTTCCAGAGAGATTTTGTGAGGACAGAGCTATCAAATGTTTCTGTCTCATTTAGTAAGTATTTTCACCCCTATCTCTCTTCATACTTTACTGCAGATACAACTGTTAAATACACACAATAGAAGCACATACACAATGTTTACATACGGATACAGATGCAGATACGTAATGCAACAGTTTCCTACTGAGTGAGAAGAAAAGAGTTATGAAAGCTACTGATCTGATAGGTCTTTCTATAAGGCTATATCTTTCCAGTTTCTTTTCTGCCTCTATCAGGGACAAGAGGAATATTTGAGGTCCAAAATAGCTCTCTCTCTGCACTCTTTTTAAATGCTTCAATTGATTCCCATTAATCTCTGCCTTCAGTTTAGAAGCTGAGTAAGCTGGTTCTTTCATCTTAAAATTAAATTTGCTTGATAGATTATTATTATTATTATTAGGTAGGGAAAACCCACCTGCCATTTCATGTGTTGGCTTCTGCTCCTTCAGACGTCATCTGTGGATCATTCACTGCCCTGATCATTGTCATCACTTTAACCAATATTTTAAATCATTACAGAAAAATCATCAGCTGGTGATTTCCAAATTATTTTTCATTTATAAAATTCTCTTAACATTCTGACTTTTGAAACATAAATCTAGAGCTATTTGGAGTGCTTTAAATAAAATACTTAGTGAAATACAAAATCAATAGATAGCATAAAAAACCAACATAAATGACTGCAAAAACTATGTGTAAATTTTATGGGAGCCAAACAAGTGCAGAGTGGTAACCTGGCACTAGCTCAAATTTTCAAAATTAAGTTGGAGGGAATGGCAATCTACAGGCACTGCACCAATTTATTCTTGCACATTGAAGCATACACCTCAGCAACCTAGCATAGCCTGAGGACTTTTCAGCTTTCAAAATCCATCTCATGAGACTCATCTTGATAAAACAAAAAGTAAAAAATCTGAAGACTCTTCTACTCCTCAGCTATAAAAAAAAGTGTATAAAAAGACAGAGCTGAAGGATAGATGAGAAGAGAGGTTGCGACTGCATCACCAGATGCCAAAGCACACCTAATTCACTCCGTATGAACACAGCTCCGGAGTCATGAAAAAAAATATACAACAGAGCAGTGGCAAGATGTGCTCTCAGCACATCATTGGTAATACCTGGATGCCACTGCAATGGATTCTCTTGATCAGGTCTTACTGATACATGACAAAAACTTAAATATAAAAGGGCTGATCTGACTGTTAGGAAAGTTTTCCATGTAGACAGGTTGTGGTAGATCCAGGTTTAATCAATGTGCCACCATAAGCACAGGGCAAAGGGACGCAAAGCCTGAGTCTGTGGCTGACAGGGAAGGTCTCACACTAAAGAGGCGAAAGACCTAACTCATTCATTGTTGGGTTAGAAGACAGCTCAACGCTTTGTTATAAATTTATAGATAAATTAATATATCGATTCATAGACTGCCTGCTACACCTCTATTGCAAAGACAGACACTGTTTATCAAAAAGGTCTTGTACCTATTTGATCTGGCTCTGAAAGTTTTGATTTGTTCCACAGCACTATCTGTTCAGTTATCACCAAATGAATAGTTACTGTCTGAAATTTATTGCAAACTGAAGCCTTAATTATGAATAGACCAACAGACATTTTTAACAGGTAGTGGTTCTCTTGTTTTCAAATGACTTTACTGACATTCTTAAGGCTACGTCTATGTGTATATGTTTGCAGAGTCTGGGACAGTTCCTGATATCTGAATGAGAATTTACTTATAAACAACAGAATGTGTCCTCCAAAAGCAGCTATTCACCAACTCTAAAGCTAAGTCTCATATTGTCCTACTTCATCAGTATTGTCAAAATGCTTTTCTTTAATGCTAGTTTATTGGCTTCTTTCTCCCTCTTCTAAAATCTATAATATGATTAAAGTCAAGTAAGGTTTGTAAAGAGAGGCAATATCTGTTATTAGAGCAACTGATACATATCTCCTTAGACCATCAAGGCTACAATGACACAATCATTATAATTTAATTACTCGTTTTAACAGAATTTGAATAATGCCAGTGATCTCAGTCAAAGCATTTTGTATATACTTTTTTCTCACACAGATTTGGCAATGTCCCATAATCCCACACTACCATGTCTATCTTTATTCAATTCCCTGTCTCTTGAATAAGTACATAAAACAAACACTTGCTTTTTCTCATTGGATGATAAAGCAGGTAGTACCATAAAGCAAACAAATTTTAATCTGCTGTGCAATTGGCAGAAGGTTTTCAACAGAACAGATGCAGAAACTAGCTGCCTATTGGTTTGAGGGAGGTTTTTTGGTTGTTGTTACTGTTGTGGGGTTTGGAGAGCTTGGGGTTATTTTGGGAGGAGGGAGCATTTTTTTATTTAAACATGTTTTCACATTGGTTTTCAGTATTTAGAAGCACGTTCCTTCCATAACATCCAAAGCATTTTGCCCTAGATCTGCAGCCTGTTTATCTGAAGGTGGTCAAATTCTGCAACGACCTAAGAAGTCTTGGTACGCGTGCCTGGGATTGTGCTGAAAGAAGCTGTATTTACTAATTATGTGTAGATAGCTGTGTAATCAGGAGGTAAAACTTGAAACACCACCTAATATGTACAAAGCCAGCAGTTGAGGAAGGCAGTTCCCGTACTCTCAGATATGATTTAATGAATCTTGCAGTGGCTTTGACAGAAAGGTAATTTGCCAAACCCAGCATATTTTTTCACTGCCAATTAATTAAACAGCCTTACTAAGAAGAAGCGTCCAGTAAATTAAAGAGCTGCAAGTTTAGAACTTTATATTACCTAATTGTACCACAAACTCAGCTACTGAAATAGATTTGCCTGGTTATCAAAAAGGCTATGTAAAAAGCACCTCTACAAAATGTGGTTTTCCTCACTGTTCCTTAAGCTTGACTTATATTTCTGTCTCATCACAGCTCTTCATTCTCCTCGGACCTACACAATCATCCAGGGACTACAGTGAGACACAGTTCCCAGTCGTAGCTAACAATGATACCAAGTTTCAGTATGTTCTGCGCTGCATGTCAAAAGTTGGACAAGTCAGTCTTTTAAAAGTTGATCATCCTCTCTCCAAAATTCAGAACAAGAGAAGTCTTTTTATCCATTCCTGCTTTCTGCTTGTGATTTCAAACCCTGGCTACAGCAAGCCATGGAAGACAAGCCAGAACAATATTCTCAGATGGAAAAAAAGTCCATTATCTGAACGAGAAGAATTCACTCTCCAGCCAAAGGGTTGTAAAAGAGATGCATCACTTGAGCTCTTTCCATCTAAATAATCTCACATGCTTTTAGCATGCAAGCTAGTGTTCTCGGGTTTTAAGCATGCAGAAAGAAAGTTTTCAGTCTTTTCCCAACCATGAAGCTTCACGTTTCTCCTGTAAACAAACTCTGATTTGGGGAACAAACAAGAATCATATTCCCCTTCATAAAACAGTGTTGAGAATATGTTTATCAACACAACCCATGAAAAATTCAAAAAGAGAAAAGAGAAGGTTGCCTCAACAAATTATCATCTGCTAATATCTTTTAACAGTCCTTGCCCTATCTCAGGAGACAAAATAAAAGGAAATTTTACTTTCCGATAATGAAAATTAAATTTTGAAAACTATGAGGGTTTTTTTAAATATTATTCTTAAATTTTTTTTTCTTGAATTCAACTGATTTTAAAATAAAATAGCTATGTAATTTTTTTCACCTTATAGTCCTATCTAATGCCTTATTCTGAAACGAGGTGCAAAACCACTGAAATAGGCTATAAGCGTTTTTCATAGATTGACCATAAAAAAAAAAAAAAAAAAAGAAATCTTAACACCAAGTTCTTCTCTGAGGAGTGGAAGGGGCTAATAGGCTGAGGCAGACCTCTGCGCTTTCTGAGACTTTGTCATTGCTGGAAGTCCTGTGAATATTACACTACTTGCCATTATGAAAAATCAACATTTTCCTGCTTCTTGGGAAGCTGCACACTACTCTTGCAATTCTTAAAAGAAGCAAACACGCTTTTAAATGTAGCAGCCTACGGATCTCTCCTTCCTATTCGCTGGCTATTTCACACATGTTTTGCAGGAGACCATTACCAATGTTTTGCGTCCCCTGGCATTTTGCATTTGTGACATTTAAATATAGTTCATTCAGATCAGGCAAATTTGCTATCTTTAGTATAGTACGAAGTTATTCCCATCATATTCCAGGTACTATAAAAATAAAAACATTCACAGTTGTGGAGCATTTGTATGCTGTCACAGTTAAATACATGGGCCACCAGCTAACTTTTATGTTCAGATTTCAGAAGTGGTGACCATACCCTCATACCAGGTCATCCAAGCTGTCAATCACAGCTCTCTCCAAAATTCTCATTTCTGTCTCAGTAAGGAAGCAAACCTTAGTGGTTTTAGCAGCTGAGATTTAAGGCAACACATACACTTCGTCTGAGACAAGGTCACTCTCTAGATTTGACTGAGGCTGATTTTCAAAACAAAGTTTAAAGAAGTTAAAGCTGAATGAAGTACTCCACTCACATTCAGCCAAAAGCTATGAATATAGCTGCAGGTTCTATAATACACATTTTACTTAATTCCTACCAAGAGGTTACTTTTCATATATATAGTTGACAGACTACATCCCTGTGACGCAGAAACTATTATTGTGGATAAGATCATGGTTGTTCTTAAAAATAAGACTGGGTTCACAATGAGCAATAAATTTTAGGTCACTCATGTTTAAGAAGTCTTTGTGAAATTCATATTTTTTCCCCATGCACAAAAATTGTACACTTGGGACCTTCTTCCCCATCCTACAGATTCTTTTTCTGGAGGTTATTAATTCAATATAATGTGCTTTAACTGAAGAATTCAAAGCAACTTATAATCAATAAGTAGGCAATTTTGTTTAAAGCACAATGATAAAAGCTGCGTCATTTATTAAAAAGGTTTTCCTAATGAAATTAATAACTGTTGTCTCCAGTGTCTCTGGAATATCTTCTCTTAATGAGTTGATTCCAGGTGTCTGCTTTCTGGGGTAGCTTAAATAGTGTGAGTAAACATACACTGCACAGTGTTAATATTTAGGCAGCTGCTTGAATGACTGTTTATATAAATTATTATGGTTTGTGGCATTTGCTCCTTGATCTAGGTCCCAGCTGAGTTGCAGCTTTTTAATGTAATAAAGTTTCACACGCATAGTAAAAATTGCAGTACTTGGCACTATTGGTTTGCTATTTATTTCTGAACTAATTCTGCAGTTCTTTCAGTGTCGCAGGAAATTTGCATCAGTGAAAATCACACCACCGATCTTCAGCATGGGGCGAAAATCGGGAAGCAATGTCTTCTAGCACCAGCCAACAAGCAGTTAATGGACAGAACTGTAGCAGAGAAACTGCCACAGAGAAACTGTAATGAGGCTACATGTCAACGTTCGTGTGGGAGACACTTTGTTTAGAAAGCTCTGTGAAACAAGGGCCTAATGCAGCCTCTGGAAGGGAAAAAGCTGAAGAATTGCTTTAGGCAAACAATGTGTGAAAGACATATGATTGCATTCAGATACAAACCCATTTTCCAGGCAAAGTTGCTTCATGTTGAAGATAATACCTGTTAAATTTTTTGCATATCTTGACAATGAAAATGGTATTTAAAGTACAGTTACTCTTAATGAAATCTGCAGGATGTATATTATCAGATAACCTTTTTTTTCCCATTTAATTTTTCAAAACACACTCACAAAGGTTTGGATAGTCTTCCCTATGGAAGCCTCAACAGATGTTGAGAACCAATATCCCACTACATCATTGTATTTGTCCTAAACCTTAGGGCTGCATACACAAACAAATCTCTATGTGCAACACTAACATTATTGTTCTGTTTCCAGTCATGCTCAACTTTACCAAACTCTTTTCAGTTCTTCTGGCTTTAGATATTTTCTGTATTATTTGTTACCTGTGTTATATATTGTCTCTGGAAAAACTCTGGAATGCCTATACCAAGAAAAAACATCCTTTCTGATTCAGTGACATTTCTCCTAAAAACTTTGTATGCTCAAATGTCACAAGACATGGATGATAAAGCTTTCTTGGATACAGGGGCAGGCAGCAACAGGAATAATGCAAAGGAGAAAAATTAGAATCATAGAATGGTTTGAGTTGGAAGTAACCTTAAAGATCATCTAATTCTAACCCCTCTGCGATGGCTTTTCCTGCTCCTCTCTGAAGTGGGACTGATTGGGCAGCTGAGACCAAAGAATGCTCTAAAATCTGATGGTGTTGCAGTGGATTGTGAAATTAAAGTGTGCTAAGTTACTGGACATCCAGAAGCAGTTTGAATCACCAAAATCACCACTTGTGAAGCACTGGTTGCACACAGCATTTATTTACACATAGTCCTCAATCGCAAAATAAAACTATTTCTTCACAATCTTCTTAGTCTGATTGCCTCACTAACTTGTTACTGTTGAGTTCCTGGACCTCTGTCATACAATGTACAACAAAGTAACAATACCTTCTCAAAAGTCAGTAAAGCACTTGCAACTGTTCTGCAATAGACATTTTAGCCAATTGATTTTGCATTGTTGTATGTAAAGCCTAATAGATTCACCTAGTATAAACTAATCATTGCAACAACTACTGAGTTATTGCAATTATAGCAAAGATTAGTTTGATTAGATGATGAAAAACTACTAATGGCTTTTTCTACTGGGCTAGTAAGACAAAGATGCGTGACTGGGAAGAACAAGAATATTTATTTTTTTAAAATACTGTGAAAAATACTTTTGCTTAAAATAGGCAATTTTCTACATCTTTAGAAGTGAGCACTCAGTTGTTACTTTCTTTCATTAGCAAGCAAGGACAGTATTTCCCCATTGCAATCCAAAAATCTCACTCGAGACAAGTGGTTTTAACCAAGTGCAACATCACTCAGATTAAATTTGTACTAATTCTAAAGAAAGCCTAACATTCAAGTATCCTAAAATCCAAGAAAAAAGTAAAAATTCAACTTGGATTGCCTCCTGTGAACTACTGATTTCCTTGCTTGCTTTCTAAATAAACTATTATATTAACACAAATGTTCGTGTTGCCTTCTTGCATTGCTACTGAATGGGCAAGATCAAAGAGCATAGGATAAATAAACAATACTCCTAATGTCTTCAGTAATTAAGCACTCCGATTACTGCAGAGAGTGTACCACACCTTTTCAGTTTACTTCCTAGACAAATGTTCCATTAGAAATGATAGCTCTTGCTGCTTTCAAGTGTCTTTTTAATATTTTTAATGGCTGCGAAATCCAATTGAAAAATGAGGGGTGCATGTTCGAGTTGTGTGGGTTTGGATTTTTGTGGCTTTTTTTTTCTTGAATTACCTAGTCTGAAGTGTTTGGCAGCCAAGGTTTATTTTTTTGAATGAAGTTTCTGTCATTAAAAATCAAGTTCAAATTGCACTGATGTTTTAATGCACTAGGTGGCATAATGATATTCACATTAGAGAAAATTAAATGCTTCACCATCACCCGGGTACTTAGTTGGATATTAGAAGCTGTCCTTTCTGCCAGATAACAAGTCCTATGGAAATTTCTGTAATGACAGGAACGCTAATATAGTTAAAATTCTTTTTTGTTCTTTGCAAGAGTACTTGAAAATTTCAAAATTTTAAAGGAAAAAAAATCATTCTTATTCAATATTAAAAAACTGGACTGCTGTTCACATAAAAATACTGGTCATCTGATCCATGCATTTTTCATTGATTCCCTATGGTCCAAGTACCAGTTGATAGATTATTTATTGACGGCATAGCATTGTGCTAGCCTGTGTTGTTTAACCTCAATTAGCTCTTGGAGGAACATTAACCTTCTTGCAGATAAAATTTCTTTGTTTCTTTTGATATATGATATAACTTATTCTCCTACATCAGAAACCCAGGCACGTACCAGAATATGGATCATGAACAATAAAACTTCAGGCAAAGAGGTTGACAAGGCGATAACCAAACACGACTGTCATAAAGGTATCTGTTCAGCCAGGTGAGTAGGATTCATGTCCAGCCCCTCATGTACCAGACTTAGGTTTTGCCAAGACGAGATTTAAGAATTGAAGGCCTAGGTGAAAAATGAACTACTGAAAGCAGTGGCAGGGCTTCCAGTTAAAAATCTCTTAAACTCTATTAAACTCTATTAAAATCCTGACTGTAACAAAATCTAGCCTGAGCAATTTTACTTGTGACCAGTATTAAAGTACATCAAAGACATAAGAGCTTGAGAGTTATCACATTTTCTAAGACCCCTGTTTTGTAAGCTTTGATGTGGGCCATGTTAAGTTCACGTTGACACTGCCAGGAATTGGAACAGGTGGGTTGAATTAATCTTCTCCATTTCTAACTCCATTAATTCCACTATTATAATGGACATAATGAAAGATCCTTTTAGACTGATTCTGGTGTTATCTGAACCAGCATCATGTCAAAAAAAATTTAAGTCATCTTCATTTACTGTAAGCTCAGAGACTTGCTTTTTGCTACAGATGTTCTGTCACGGTTTGCTTGAATTCTGGGCTGTAAATTACAAGATACGTCAATGTGAAGTGGCAGAGAAATCATTTATCATTAACTTGAAGAGGCCATTATTCAGCAGTGGAAGATGACTGCTTTATGAAATACAAAGGATGAGATCATGATTTAGTGACCAGAAACGTTCATTTTCCAAAACACAGCAATATATAGTGAGAGTGGGAAAGGAAAGGAGCCTAAGCAGTTGATATAATTTTATCTGGATAATGTTTTGATATTTGCATCCCAGTTAAAATAGGCTTTTATGAGACCTGCTGCTGATTAGCAGACACATTTTTCTAATGGCTAGCTGCTGAACCTGTTCCAGTTCTTTCTGTGCAGTTACAACTTTCACAAGTTACTGAAGTAGCACAAGCAGGTGCCCCACTCGAGTGTCAGAAAAGGGTTTAAAGAGGTATAAAGCTTTCTGTCTTTTAAGGATTATTTGAAATACTGGACCTTCTAAATGAACACTTCCAGAAGTCCAGAAATTGTAATTTCCCTATTTTTCTGACATGGTCACTGACACTTTTAGCTGTTTTATGAAAATTATCCCCATTTAGAAAGTTCATTTGTGCAAGCAACTGAATAGGATAATGTCATTGCAGGGACTAATTTTTCAAAGACAAAAGAGGTGTTCAGCACAGAAAAAAAATGAGCATAGTATGGCACATCGTAACAAAAATTGGCAAGTTATCAATTCCTAGAAGAGATTAAAGACAGGATTTCTCTGTTTTATGACACAATCCATAATGTTGAATGTCGAAGTGCCTACCTTTTCCAGCTGGTGCATCCCTTCCTCTACACAGCAAATAGACGCCAAAGTTCTCAGTGTCTGGGGATAAAGGCACCTGAAGCAATCCTGCCGACAGATCTTAAAGAGAGCAACTACACCTCCTTCCTGCAGGGGAGAAGCAAAAATGAGAACAGTAGCACTGAATATTTCCCTAATATTTAACCGAGATTGGGATGGGGGGCAGCTTCCTTTGGTAATTTATCTAAATTAGCTATCATCACAACACCAACAAAAAAGATGTTAAGCTCACACTGAGAACTCAAGTTGATTAATGCTTATACACTAAGTGATGAAAAAGTAATACAGCCTCAGTAGGAGGTGTGCTTAAGCGATTGACTTTTACCAATTACAAGCACAATTTAAATTGAACTTGACATTCATGCAAAAATTACAAAGAATTATCAATAAGCAGCAATTAGAGTGACATTTAAGTGTCAGTTCAGCCACACGCTATTAATTTAAAAGAGGATTTTGTTACCATGTATTTCCCATTCCTCTACAGTTTTGAGCTCCATAAAATATTTACTTAATGTTAAAATATGAAGGAGAAGGTCACAGGGCTGAAGAGCTCTTGAAAATAAGGTGGAAATATGTGTCGAGTTCTATACAGATACAATCCAAATCTTTATCTTTTAACACATAAAATTTACATTCTTACACTTTTTTTCTTTAAAATGGCAATAATGATGAAGATTTGATTATATATATATCCTTACAGTATCTCTTCTTAATTGTTTGCAACACAGCTTGCAAACATATGTGGTATGTTCCCACAGTAAATGGAAATATATAAATACAGACAATAAATGCATGGTGGTGGTTTTTTGAATTGTCATTTGTTTCAAAATGTTATGCCATCTGGTAGACTACAGATGCCTTATATTATGTAAATATATAATGAAGAGGAAAACATTTAAAAGATCAATGAGAGATTAAGTTCTCAGATTAAAGTATTCAGATTACAGTAGTAGATTAAAAATATTTGGAATCTTGGATGACGTGTAAAATATACCCTTCTTTTTAAACCTATTTCAGTAGCCTCTATATGAAAATACTTTTCAGATTCATAGAAATAATCTTTTCCTTTTCAATAATTTGTGTTATTTGAGAACTCAACAGGTTGTACTGACTTAAAACCTCTGGATTACAGTCAGACCACTCATTTTCAGAATTCCACATTTGTTTACTAGTTCTGCTGGAATAGAGAATAATAGAGCAAGCAAAGCTCTCTCCTCAGCTTAACTAAAATACATAACAATCTTTAGAAAATTTGAATTAGACAAAACCTCAATATGTTTTCAAGATAGAGGGTTTGCTTCTGATGGACAGGAAGTGATTTGTCACTGCATTTGACAGGAGTTCTAAACTGCTTATTTTTCACCCTGTGTGCCATTACCAAGCTGTAAAATATTATCACAAGTAATGAACCAAGAAAGCTGCAAGTGAAATATCAAATAGGAAGAAAATATTCAGCCTTACTCTATGGCTGGCAAAACACACTAATTGTCTAAGCATGTTTCTATTTATACTTTTCAGATTTTGGGATATTTCCAGTTTTTGACCAAATAACACAGTAAATGTTGCTGTTGCTATAATTCAATTTTCATGTAGGATGGGCTTCATATACTCTAAAGAAATCTCTGAAAGAGAGGAGAACTTGCTTTACTGCTTGATGAGGTTCTTCTCTCCTACATTGGATTAACAAGAATTCAATTTTGTGGAGATGCTGTTCAGAAGGGCTAGCAGAAGATAACAAAATCACCTGAAATACTACTGCAGAAAGCACATGAAGGAAGGCATGAATATAAAAATCCCCACTGTGCATAGGTGAGCTGAGTGAATAAAGAGGGGAGAGAAAATGCATCCAATTCTTGCGCGTAATAATTTGCAGTTTGAGTCTGAAATGACTCAAAGTGCAGCAAATTCTCATCAAGACTTTCCCCACAATGGAGAGTAACAGTTACAATTAGCTTGAAAGATGATCTCCAAGGAAATCTTCATATTAAATACTTAATAGAAAAATAACTGACGTACAAAGAATGTAAGGCCAAATTGTATTAGAAGCTTCTCAGAGCATATGATCTGCTACACATGCATTTGGAATTCAAATCATCAAGCATTCTTCAAAAAAGGTTCCAACAAGCAGGTATGGCTATCTTCACTATTTTCATTTTTACCTAACTTCACTGTCTTCATTTTTGTTATTATTATAACATCCAGTTCAATACAGTTGGTATTGGACTCAAATTATCATCAGTGAAATTAATTTATTTACAAAGACTTTTTGTCTTTATCACTCTGTGTCCCAGCATTTATTTATTGCAACTCTGGAACTGATTTCTACTGTTTCTTCTGGTTGTTATAAAGCCAAATCGATTTAGAAACAGTCGACTTCAAGTAATGCTAATTTTTGACAATTTCTCAAGTCCACTTAAAATTTAAAATTTCTGGTGTTTAGTGTCTGCTAATGCTCTGATGTGATGATTACAAGATAATGATCACATCATCATCATGATGATTTGGGGGGGTGACAGTGGGAGGGTGTGGTGATGGTGAAGAGGGGATGATGATGTGTGGTGAGGGTGAGAAGATGACGGAATGATGACGTGACAGTGATGTAGTGAAGTGACAAAGACATAGTGATGATAAGAAGATGATCACGTGATGATGTTGTATAATCATAATGTGATGATAAGATGGTGATGGTGACGATGTGGTGGTGATGGTTGGGGACGGGGGATGGAGATGTGAGAGGGTGACAGTGTGTGTGACGACAAGGTGATTTTGAGGTGACGATGGTGATGAAATGATGGCAAAAGGTGTGATTATTATTAGTAGTAGTATTTCCCCTTCATTTCTTATCTTGCCCTTGCTACTATTCATTTATGCTAAAGATCTCAGTCTTTATAATTCTGACAGCTGGTGAGAATGACTAGCTGGCTGCCAGGGTGAGTCAGCAACATGACTCCTTCACAGCAGATTACAAATTTAAGTGATATAAAAAAAAAAAAAAAAAGTCAAAGAATTCCTGTGGGTGGAATAAAATTATAGGTGACAGTTCAGCACAGGGGGGTAGTATTTCAACGCCTTTTTAAGTTTTGGTAAAATAGTAGCAAGGGGGGAAAGAGATAGAAAGAGAAGACCAAAACCCTTACCAAAATGTAAAGTGAAAATGTAAAGTGAAAAAACAGTTCCTATAGTAATATTGTAAAATTACAGTATCATGGTTCTTTATGTGCATGTCCAAGATTTTAGTGTGCTTTAGAGCTGTAATTTATAGCTTGGGACGGGAAAAAGGCTAACAAGCATCCCACAAGACTACACATGGAGAGTAAGACTTCAAAGTGACATGAACAGATTTGTTCAGTTTTGTTTTCTCTGTAAACAAACATTCCACTTCTCTAGCTGGTTCTTACCCAATATAATAAGATAAATCTCAAGGGAACTTCTCCATCTAGGGGAGGTTTTGAAATCTGAAAAATTTGCATCCATTCTCACTCTTTTAATGAATGGGCACAGTTCCAGGTTCCTCCCCCAAAAATGACCCTGTACTTTCACTGTTATAGTTAACTACTAAAGTAACTGAATTCAAAATTGTGGATAAAGGGAGGGTGAAGGATGTTGGTGAGCCAGGACAAATATATTTCACTATGCACAGAGAAAACTGACACATGGGAAGGGTGATGCAGTCAACACTGTAATTGGCAACCAAATGCCACTTAGGGTTTTTTGCATAAGGACTTCCTCACTTGTAAACCTGTGACACATCCAGGTTTTAGCAATAGATTGATCTCATGATTTATGGAAGGTCAGACTTCATGTCCGCTAAATTAAACTGTTACGGAATTCACACAATGATAAAAAGCACAAAAAACGATTTTTCTTTAATTTGGTAGTTCCACACTTCCTTAATACTCAACATTAACATTGTTTTTGAATACCACTGAGTGGAGCTCAAATACCAATTTAGAAAAAATTAAACCCCTCAGACTGTTGCCAGGATCCACTACACGTTTCTGAGTCTACCTCATTCACATCCTCCAGAACAGAGCAATATCTTTTACAGTGCAAACATTCATCTAAAGGCAGATCAGAAGAAAATTAATTAAATGCTGCTGTTTAACCTCATCTCTGAGCAGGGCAAGGGATTGGCACCACTCCACAAGGGAAAGGATGTTTTCTTTTCTATATTCACTGTGGTTGTGATTATTCTATCCTCTATCTCGCGCAATTTCCTGCTTTTCTCACTTTTTCAAGAACCAAGTGTCCTCAGAGGTTCGAACCCCAGAGGGACCACCAGTATCATCCATATTGGCAGATTGATTAACTTATACTAAAAGTTAGTATTAATTACCCAGTAATCAAGAACACACACTTCCAGAAATAACTGTAATGACATTTCTCTGTAAAAGGAAAATAAAGGATGCAAAGTATTTCTAAAATTACATCTTTAATAATCTCTAATCTCTTCTATACACACAGCTGAGAGAGCTGTTCCTCTGTGTAGTCAGCCATATGCATGGTCAATTGTAAAGTTTCTCTCCGCTTACATGGCTAGTTCTTAAAATGTACTGTCTGCAGAGAGACCAAAATGATGCCCAAGACGCTGAAGGGAGTGGTAATACCTCAGGTGGCACAAAGACAACTGTAGTTGAATCAATGCCCAGAAGCCTGTTGGAGGCTTGTACTGCTTGTACAGGCACTGAACTTCAGTAAAATATAGATTTAAAGGTTGCGTTCCACTAAAAAAAAAAAAAAGGATAACAAGACTTGCAAAAGAAAAAGATAGTTTCTCACAGAAAATTTTGTTGCCTTTTAACATAGATTTTCTCCTGAAATACAGCATTTCACCTTGTACTGTACCTTTCAAAACTTGCAACTACTACTGTGTTAAGTAAAATAACTCCCTTGAATCTCTAGTCTACTCTGGATTATGCCAGATATACTCTTACCTTAGCTATGATACGGCACAGATGAGCACCTTCCTGGGTAAGGCTGAATAAACTATTAATTGCTGATTCAGTGATGTATGTACTATCCGACAATTCTATTTGTTTCAGCAGGTTCTGTGTGACATAAGAAGACAAACACAATTTACTTCCAATGAAAAATATTAGTGTTATATTTAAAAATAAGATGGAGTGAAAACTCTAGTTCATTTAGTCCATGTCATCAAGCATGTCACCCAGAGAAAGGAAAAAAACATGGGCAGGAGTCAGACTAATACCACTAACACATTTATCATTGTATTTGGATAGAAGTAACCAAGAACAGCGATATTTAAAATTCAATATGAATAGATTAAGAAAACAAGTATGTATGTGAGGACATTCGAAGAAGTCTTCAGTGATTTAGTAAATTATTATATAGTTTGGCCTGGGACTGAACTAATATTTTCAGAAGGCAACTGTCTTAACATAGAAGCTGCATCACAAGGTTACACAAGATTTCCACCTTATTTATAAGGAATATTGCTATACCCTTTCTAACACTCTTTCTTTAGGCTCTCGGTTCATCACTATTCTCAGCCTACATAGAAAAAGTAATTGATAAAGACAGGAAATTTTTATAAATAAGTACAGTTTATTTCTCCAATGTAAGAAGTAGGTTAACTATTTTAGTCTTTGTAAATAGTTATCTTGCTTTTGCACGCGCACCACTGCATCTTCACAGAGAAACACAGCTGCCAGGAGACTATGAAGTTTATTTAATTCTACTCTTTCTGAAAGTGCATACAGTTGTTAGAGGAAGAATTAATTATATTTGCTTGGAGGAGGAAGGTAAGTATTTTTATATTTAATCTAACTTTGAAAGAAGTGCAAGGAAATATCCTACATTTTACTCTGTTATTTATAAGAAATTCAATTATCTTCCCTTTAAGAAGCTGTGGTCTCTCACCTTTAGCATTAGAAAAATGTTCTATAAAATACATAATTTATCAGTTCACATCTTGATATGAACCTATCTTGAATATAATCCTGATACACTGATTAGAAACGGAAGCTTAAGCACACAATTTAAGCTAAGAGTTCTGGCCTCTCACAGGGGCAGCACACTACCCACAGACAGCATGCTTGTACAGCAGAAGTGAGCGCACAGTCTGACAGAACAGCTCAGAAAACCGTTCATAAAATTGTGTTTATTAATCTCCAAAACAAGTCTTCGGTGACACAAATACATACAGTGTGGTGCAGAGTAATTAATTCTGCTCCCATAGAAGAGAAAGACTCTACGATTTCTGGTGTATCTGTAGGTGCCAAAGTGCCCAAAGACAGAAATCTTAGCAATGAAGAATTGGTCCTCAAATTAAAAAGAATAAACATCAAAAGAACGACAACTTTTCACTGAATTAGTGACATGCAAAATTGTTTGCACAGTTCAACTCATCTGTGGCTTTTCACATAGTTCTTATAAATCCTAACTGAATTGTATCAGCAAGTGGCTTTCTAGTTTGACTGTAATTCTGCAAATGTATTCTTGAGATTCCCATCTCCTAGTAAGTCTTTTAAAACTATAAAGGGGTGTTTCTGAAAGAGCCACATTTTTTTCTGCTGTTTTAATGCATCAAGGTATGTTAGAATTTAACAGATACTGTGCTTTATTTTTGTTTTAGCTCCACAGTAAACACTGTTTAACTAATTGCTCTTCACTAAGCCTCTCAATTCTTCTTTTTCTGCAAGGACAACACAAAATTTCAGAGTATCTGCTCTAGAACACGGACAAATTAATTGAGCATAATTACAGTCAGAGTTTTTTTATTTGAGGAAGATTAGAAGGTGCAAAGGGATTTCTAACGAGGTCTCAAGAACAAAACCAATGTAAGTCAAAACAGATTAGTTAGACTTACAAGTCACTACTATTTCAAGAATGATGTAATGGAAAAAATATAATGCATTTGTAGTCTCAGTCTAATTAGTCAGTGTATTTATCTACAATTAATCACTACTGGAAACTATAGATCATGCCTGCAATTATACAGCATTGTTCTGGAAGGTTATACATGCACAGCTAACCTGTACACAACACCATATTTTACCACTACCTCCTGGAGTCTGAGACACACACTGGTTAAAATACATGTTTTAATAACATGCTTGCTATATGTGCATCTTCTAAAAAGTTTAGCATTTATTGAGAATCATTGAAAGCAGGAGAGACTTTTTTTTCGAGGTTTCTAAAGAAAACCAGTGTGTATATGAAAATAAAATAAAATGTGTCCGTATGTCTAATTAACAGGAACTTACCCAGAAATTAGATGCCTTGCAATGAAGGAGACATATCAGTAAAAGTAAGTAATGTAATGAGCCACAAGATCATTTTGTTTGGGATTATTGGAGAATTTGAGAATACCAACACCTAAATCTCTTTGCAAGATATTTGAAATACTGATCATAAGTTAGCTGCAAATCAAGAGTTGCCATTCAAATCCTACTCTTAATGGATGCTCTCCCTCAAGATTCAGCAATTTTGAAAGACTTTTTTTTTTTTTTTTCCCAAGCTAGAAACTAACCTGTGCCTCATGTGTTAAAACCAGTTCTATCAACTGGCCGAAATACTGAGCAACGGTTGTGAGCGTTTCATTAATACAGGATTTCATGGACTTCAGTATGTGTTGGTCTTCAGTTTGTGTGCACCTAAAAAGAAAGAGAAATGAAAACCTTGAAAGAAAAAAGATGCAACAGACAACTACTGTTTTATGGAGCTGATTGTCACAGTTGAGCTCTGTGTTAATAATGGGGATATAATGGAAACTCAGTCATTCATGAGGACACTGTGCCATTAGTGTCGTACCAGACTTTAATCAAAGCTTTGTCTATGCATAGTAGGTATACCATCAAAGGACAACAGTACATGTAAATGAATAATTTTGAGATCACAATTTACTTCAGACTGCATGCCAAATTTTTCTATAGATGTGTGTTTATACCTGTGTAAGTCCTATTTTCCACTTATGCTAATAGTTACAGTCACTCAAGGATGTCTGTGTTTCAACTGCAGCTGTGTATATCTATCCACCTTTCATGACCAAAGAAGTGCATTCAGTAATTTTCATTTCTTTACCTTCTTTGCCATAGTTTAGTGATTGCAGGATAAGGCCCCCAAAATGTATGCATGTCCAGATGAGTAAAGTTCATTTAAATTTAAATTTAAACAACATACTCAAAAGTAAAATCTGGCCTTCTATACAGAAGATTGCATACAGCAACTTTAAACAGTTCGTATAACTATCCTGCAATCAGTGATATTTAGCTGTAACTGAAAAACTGACAAGAAGATAGAAACTTTTACATGATTCAAATGAAATAACTAGTTCTTCCTCACAGAAATGCACTCATTTGAATTGTCAAAACACATTCCACCCAGGCAGGCCACTGTAATGGAAGATATGGTTTGGCTGATCAGTGTCTCCACCTACACAGTAAGTCCCCTTTGCAGCTTTAGCTGTCTTTCACCCACCTATATCGACTTTTCTTAGACAAACGAGGAAGGAGAGGGCTGATTTGGGGCAGATACCATAAGATCAGAGCTCTCGTTAAATCAGCAGGTCTCGCAGTAGAATATAGAAATAAAGTCTGAGCTGCATGGATCTGCCAAAAAGCAACAGTGCTCAAGAAATGTTCTTTCCTGATAATTAGACAATGTCTGTTTTCTGGGATGATCCCCTGAGCAGAATGACTTGCACAATGTTCAAAGTAAATTGAAAAAAGACTGATTGAGCTGTGCTGGAGGAAAGACGATAACTTCTGTTAGGCAGGGTGAATATTATGAAAAGAATAATAAAGAGATTCTTATTTTCCAGTCTCCGAGTTCTGAGGTTCACAGAGCTGAGTAAATCTACAATGAAAATCTAATTGAATGTGTATTTCAGTTTGATTTACTAATACATGGCTATGCACTTACGAGAATGTGTAGTACAATAGTCTAGCAACACAAGTTTTCACACCAGCTGAAATCTTGGCTCCACAGAACTTGAAGGGAATTTTGTCACTGATATCATTAGAGCCAGACTTTCTCCCTTGATGTCTAAAAGCCCTAGAAAAATCATTTACATGTAACTTTGCATCTATGCTAAGCTCTTTGTGCAGCAGTAGATCCCATCTTTCATTAGGAGGCAGTTTAGATAAAAGCAACTCACTTCACCCACCAGAGGCTACTGTTTAGAAAACCTTTCAGAGCTGCAGGGGCCTAGTTCAAATATTTGAGAGTGTTAGTCAATTTGTACTTCTTATTAGAAACTCTACGACATAATAAAACAGCAAAATTAATATTCCAACTAGAAAATCTAAGTTACCTTTCTGTGAATGTTGTAAATTCTGAACACTTGTCTATTAAAAGGTTTTCAAACTGCAGAGAGAAAGAGGAAGAGATTTTAAAACAATACAAATACACACAATTGTTTTTTAAAAATAAATAATGCTTGTTTATGGTAATTAGGTAAAAACCTTTCAGAAACATAATACTTCATATAGGCATCCTTTTTCTACTTTTCTAAATAAAAAAGGCAGAGATAATAGTGAAGTACACAAAAGAAGTAGTATTTTCTATACAGTAAATGCAAAGGAACTCACAGGTCTATTTACTTTACTCCAGTATTCCTGCAAAAATAATCTTTTTTCAACCTAATTTTCAGTATTATTAACACTCAGAATTAGGCCTATGATAAAATAGGATCCAAAATGGCTCAAGAATGTTTCCATCACTGAAAAGCGATTAGAAAGTCTTAAAAAAAGGGACTAGTATTGGCATATAAGGAATTCTTACAGATTGTTTAAGATAAGTTTTAATTATTACAATAAAAAAAAATCAGACAAGACAAATCAGGAATGGCTTCCTACCTGGTGCATCTCTTCTGAAGAATTCCTGGTGAATGCATTATATTCATTTATCATTGAACGCACATGGCAGTTGACTCTTACTGTCATGCTGTGGACTCTCTGCCATCTATTCTTCTCCAGCTTTTGAGAAATCCTAGTCAACTCTGTACTTATGATCCAAGCTCTTTTTAACAGCAGATGCAAATTATCACAAGTGCTATATTGTGAGGAAAGCATAAGTTCATTTTGTTCACCCTTCTCATTGCTGATTGGCTTGGACTGGAGAATACACATGCACTCACAGTCTGTCATCAACTTCAAATCTTCCATCCATCGCTGAACCGAGTCCACCTGAATTAAGTGCATGCTAGAAGCAGAGAAGGAGAAGGAAGAATGAGGTAAAGGAAAGCAACCTTAGAGTAACCACCAGCAATATGATACAGTTGTTTCCACCTCTCAGGTTGCAATTGATTGATAAAAGGAAACTAATAGAACAAAAGGTTTTCTTGCGGTAACGCAGCAACATGCTTCGCTTTCTCTTGTAAACACAGGTTTTGGGTTTCTAGCCATCTTTACATCATATACTCTAATATAACATTATTTGTCAAAAATCTTTGGAGATTAGAAATAAGTAAACAAGAGTACTGGATGAGGGAAAAGCTGTGAATGTAGTCTTCTTGGACTTCAGTAAAGCCTTTGACACAGTTTCTCACAGCATTCTGCTTCAGAAACTGTCAGCCTCTGGCCTGGACAGGCGTACACTCTCCTGGGTTGAAAACTGTTTGGATGGCCGGGCCCAGAGAGTGGTGATAAATGGAGTTAACTCCAGCTGGAGGCCAGTTACAAGTGGGGTTCCCCAGGGCTCAGTACTGGGTCCAGCCCTGTTCAATGTCTTTATCAATGACCTGGATGAGGGCATTGAGTGCACCCTTAGCAAGTTTGCAGATGACACTAAGCTGAGTGGAAGTGTGGATCTGCTGGAGGGTAGGGAGGCTCTGCAAAGGGATCTGAACAGGCTGGACCGATGGGCTGAGACCAATGGCATGAGGTTTAACAAGGCCAAATGCCGGGTCCTGCACTTGGGGCACAACAACCCTGTGCAGTGCTACAGACTGAGGGAAGAGTGGCTGGAGAGCTGCCTGGAGGAGAAGGACCTGGGGGTAATGGTTGACAGCCGACTGAACATGAGCCAGCAGTGTGCCCAATGGCATCTTGGCTTGGATCAAAAACGGTGTGACCAGCAGGTCCAGGGAGGTTATTCTCCCTCTGTACTCAGCACTGGTGAGACCGTACCTTGAGTACTGTGTTCAGTACCACATGAAGGATGTTGAGGCTCTGGAGCGTGTCCAGAGAAGAGCAATGAGGCTGGTTACAGGGGCTGGAGAACAAGTCTTATGAGGAGCAGCTGAGAGAGCTGGGGTTGTTTAGCCTGGAGAAGAGGAGGCTGAGGGGAGACCTTATTGCTCTCTACAACTACCTGAAAGGAGGTTGTGGAGAGGAGGGAGCTGGCATTTTCTCCCAAGTGACAGGGGACAGGACAAGAAGGAATGGCCTCAAGCTCCACCAGGGGAGGTTCAGGCTGGACATCAGGCAACAATTTTTCATGGAAAGGGTCATTGGGCACTGGAACAGGCTGCCCAGGGAGGTGGTTGAGTCACCTTCCCTGGAGGTGTTTAAGGGATGGTTGGATGAGGTGCTGAGGGGCATGGTTTAGGGATTGTTAGGTATGGTTGGACTCTTTGATCCAGTGGGTGCCTTCCAACCTAGTGATTCTATGATTTTAAGAGAAGTTTAGACCATGATTTTGGGGGGAAAATGTTTCTTGTACATTCAGAGTTTAATATGATGTAGAAACAAAGCTGCGGGTGTGTTTGCTTGTTGTTTATGGGACTGTACTGCCAGCTTTTTCTAGCCACTTCACCTGTTAATCACTTAAAAGAAAATGTTTTACCTTGCACCATGTCATAGCCCTTCCAACCACACTGACACAGCCAAGCCGAGACAGAGAATGATACTGTCAACAATATGTTTCAGCCATATCACAGTCCCTTAAACCTCAGCTGGATTCTAATTCCTGAACAACACCTTTACCTTCCCCTTTATTTCTCACTGAGCTCTGTACAATTTGCACATCTGACTTTCAAAGCATGTTTTTGAACTACAGCAAAAAATAAAAGTAAATATAAATATAAGGTACAGTTACATAGAGGTAAGGGAAAGAAAGAGTTTTTATTAAAAAGGAAGTGTAATGTCTTTTCAACATTCTTAACTTTTCTTTATCTTCATACAAAATCTTTAAAAAATCCTCAATTATGCTAGCTAAAATCAACCACGTTTGCAATAGTAAAAACTCAGTTTATCAATATCAATCCCCTACTAGGCCCATTATATCCCCTCTTAACATGACATCAGTGGTAATAAAGCAGAGTAGGAGGCCAAGCATTCAAAGAATCCCTGTACATCTTCATGGCATAGAAAGTTCATTTTTGTATGTCTAAAATAGTTTCTACAAAATTTGTAAACACAAATGTGACCAACAAATGTAACATTCACATATATGATACCTCAAAAGGGGGTATTTTACTCAGCAAGAATTTCAGATTTCTGATATATGATAAATAAAATATTTTATTCTGACAGTTTTCATTAAATGAAGATAGTCTTAATTTTTGGCCAGTCTTCTTAATATGAAATACTACAAAATTTTAGTATTTATTCCTGCAGTGAAAGATGGATTGACACTAAAAGATTCTGAAGAAATGAAGACAAATGGTAAAGAAGAAACTAAATTAAGTGAGAGCAAGAGAGCTTAATTATTTTTCCAAACATCTATTTGTATCCTACTAGTCTGACATTGTGGTCTACCTTACTGGATACACTTTGCTGTTTTATCTGATGCTGTACCAGAAAGGACAAAGAGAAAGCTTGTATTTCATCTTTTAATCCAGATACTGATTTATGGCAACAAAGTACCACAGCATTAGTGTTCTATGCGGTTACGTAAAGCCTTACTCTTAGTTTACATTTGTACACTGTGTACCAGCTGAAGTCAAGAAATCTCCTTCTAGACTGTGGAAGTAATATTCTACAAATTACCAAAATTTGTTAACATAAATACAAGGAGGCTCACCTCACATATAGTTTCATATAAATCAATAACAAACAACATACAAGAGATCAGCTTCATTGATCTGATTTCCCTTTTCAGAATATACAATGAAGCTACTTTTAATTTTTAACTTTACAGGCTACTGCTTTTTAAGGTCTTTATTTCAGTCAGCTCTGAATAGTGTAATTGCATTTCATGATCGATTGTGGCTCACTTTCTTCTTGCTATATGTAGCCTCCTTATTGCCTTTCTAGATCTGAAGCAAGGTTTCCTAATAAAGAAAAATAACTTCAGAAGTTTGAAACCAGGATTTATTTTTTCATTCCTAAAGTGCAGTATGATAGTTGGTTAAATATCTGTTAAGTAATACAAATAAACTCCTACATTATAAATACAAATGGAAAAAAAAAACAGAGTAGGATGTTAGTCAGAAAAAAACAAAAAAAAAAAAACCAAAACAAAACATTCAAATTTCCTTTAAATCCACAAGCCAATCTTCACACTGAGGAGAAAAAAAGGACAACGGAGTTGTAAAAAAAAAAAAAAAAACTTGTACAGATATTATAGAAACCCTCCTTGTTTGTCTCTGTTCCTGCTAATTGTCAGAAACACAACCACACAATTTAGGATATTCTGTCATTGAAACTTACTGTTCCTTAACTCACAATAATGGCAAAAATAACATTCACCTCCTTTTAGACAGAGGATCCACAGAAAACTTCCCCTGCTCGTTATGTCAGCTTTTATGACACATTACTCTTTAAAATATACATCATAATTACTCAAGTAAAATACATAAATTATTCACCTTCATCTACATCTCCCTGTATTTACAGAAAATCTACTGAAGCATTCAGCAGGTGGATTTGTAGACTGAATTCTTTTGTATGTTAAAATAAGGAAATCAAAAAGTGTGATCATTCCTAACGAGCTATTAAGAAATATATTCCAGACAGCATTTACTGAACTCCAAAAACAAGTTGAAAATTTCCATTTTGTCTCCCCATTACTGAAAGGAAAACTACACCTACAAAATAAAAACAGCCATAATGGGTCAGACCAAAAAAAAAAAAAATCTGTGTAGCCCATTATCCTGCTCCCAACATGGCCATTAGGAGATGCATGAGGAAAGATTATAAGAGGCATGGCAAGAGCTCAGCAACCCCTCCCTCCCATCTTCTGGCAATTAGTGGTTTAGGAACTTTCTGAGCCAGAAGTTGTGTCTGAACAGGATGTTTCTATGATTCATGAAACAAAAGTAGCCATTAATTGCATTTTGAAAACAAAGTTTTGGCCTTTACAAAATCTAGTAGCAATGTCTTACATTGATTATTTTTTGTATGAAAAAGTGTTTCATATTGTTTGTTTTAAACTTGCTGCCTGGAGATAGTCACACAAGCTTTTTAGATCTTGTATGCTACTCAATACAGAAATGGCAGTTCCACATTCATCTTTTTCATGTAATTCATTATTTCATTTGCTCTAACCTACCTTCTTTCAGTTATCTCATTTCCAAGGTAGAGAACTCACATCTGTCTAGTGTGTCACCATGCAGAAGTGATTCCATTGTTCTGATCATCCACCTACTCTCCCCACCTTTTTGAAAAGCCTTTTTCTGTTTTCCTGTATCTTGAGATGCGAAGGCAAGAACAGCAAACAGTGCCCAAGGTTCAGGTAAATTATGGATTAACACATATAAATTACTTTTTCTGCTCTGTCCCCACTTTCCAAGGATTCCCAAAATTAAATCTTTTCTGTGAGTGATAATACACATTTTAGAGTTCACTATTATGTGTATGGTGAAAGAGAGTTTTTCAGTTTATTAACCCCCTCACATGCACTGCTTTTTATTCATCAACATATAATTTCTTCTAGCATTTTACATTTAAGTGACACAGTATTATGAGACTTTTTCTGTTCACATACTATTTTAAATTAACTTGAACCGTTTGCATCATCAGGAAGTGTTGTCCTGCTTTTGTAACTATTTTTCACATCATTAGATAATTAAGCAAAATTGTTTCAAGAATAAGGGACCTTACTATTGTGGTTCTCCCCATTTCTGTTTAATTGAGCAACAGTATCCAGGGAACTGGCGGAGATCCTGATGTATATACATAGCAGTTCCCCACCAGTCAGAATTTACTGAATTTAGTATGTCATGGCATATTGACAAAAAAGCAATTTATCTAGACTTTACACTATAAAAGCAGCATTTCGTGTAAAAACAGCAGTAAAAATAATTCAGTGCAAAATAAAAATTCAAGAGAAATTCTCCAGCATTTCTTCAAAGTCACTCTATTTTAACTGAGGTTATAAGATATTTGATGAAGTTTTCAAGACCTCTCAACTAAACTTGAGTAACGAGCAATTTGAATACTCTGAATTCTAGAGTGCTTGCCAAAAAAGAGTCTTTTAAATAAATGTGTTATTTTGACAAAATTGTTTGGTGTCACTGGCTGAGACCAGCTTAGAGCAACAGGGTGTTAAAAGCGTATTGCTTTAAAAGATGCTCAGACGTTGCTTCATACAGAGGTTTCTGCACTATATAACACATTGCAGGCAAATTTCATCCTAGAGAAAGACTCACATAAAAATATACCCATTTTAAGTTTCTAAAAAGAGGAGAATCATATTCTGAGTTCTGTTATCAACATCTATCTTCTTTTTTCTACTATCTATCATCCAGTAAGTAGTTTGGTAATTAATGAATCATAAGATCTTTTGGATAGACAAGATGGATTGACATCTAAAGAATTGCTGTATTTCATGTTGGTTCTACATGAATAAAAAAAAGTAAAGAATTAATAACTACATCATTTGTTTAAAACTTCCAGCTTAAAAGTCTCTACTACAACTTTACTGGCAGCACACATACTTTTTTAAATTGCAAATGTTATAATGAAAAAGAGTTATACCTCCATTTTAGCACCGAGTTTCACTAAGTGCAAAAGTTTCATGTTTTATAACACTGTGTTGAAGTCTGAGCTGATCAATTCGTGTGAATAATTTCAGTGCTCATATTTATAAAGTGTAAAGCCTTCTGCTCAGTCAAATTATGTTTTTGAGGCTTCTTAGCCTTTTTATCCATTTTCACCTACTATGACAGATTTATTACTAGTCCTAATGACAGCAGTTAATACAGCTTCCAGATAAGCCTATGGTGAAATTCGATGCCAAGCCCTACAACTGTGCTCAAATTTATTATTCTAATTAGCAGTAGGTGATTAATTGGCAACAAACAACTTCTAGAATGGATTTAGCCCCCTCTTTGAACATAAATCACCTCCAATTTTTTTCCAATTCATCTTTTCAAAATTATTCATGGGTACCATATATACCCAGGGGCAGTGTCTACATCAATACAATGGACAGCAGAATTCAACTATCATTGGAAGGATTTAGTGAAGATATACAGAAACGGTTCTTATTTATCCTCAATTTGCTTTACACAATATTAATTGCATAATAGAGACTTGTAGATCCACGATATTGTATTTGCATTGATTTTAGCATAATTTCATAGAGCTAGATAGGGAGCTAGCTTAGAAGATACAGAACAGCTTTCAAGTAGCTGATAATCAAATTCCTGGTTTGTAAGTGAACACGCTTTGTAGATCATTCCTAAGTAATAGAGGTCTATGAATATTTGGTATGTGTAATTGAAGTGGCAAGATAAGAGATTACCCAGATGATTTGCAGTGTTCATTTTTTGCAGTCTTCTTTTTTTCTCATGTCGAGCTTCTCATCAACCAGCAAAAAAGTATGTTAGTTCCTAGTTTTCAAAAAAGTTAATGGGCTATAGGAAAATGGTATTTTAATTTACTTCAATGATTACAGTGGAAGGATGGGATGTCATCTAGAGGGACCTGGACAGACTGGAGAAGTGGGCCTGTGTGAACCACATGAGGTTCAACAAGGCCAAGTGCAAGATCCTACATCTGGGTCTGGGCAATCCCCCCTTTCAGTACATGATGGGAGATGACGTGATTAAGAGCAGCCCTGCAGAGAATGACTTGGGGGTGCTGGTCGATGAGAAGCTTGACATGAGCCGGCAATGTGCGCTCACAGCCCAGAAGGCCAACTGTATCCTGGGCAGCACCAAAAGAAGCGAGGCCAGCAGTTCGGGGGAGGTGATTCTGCCTGTCTATTCCTCTCTTGTGAGACTTCATCTGGAATACTGTGTCCAGTTCTGGAATCCTCAACATAAGGAGGACATGGAACTGTTGGAACAGGTCCAGAGGAGGGCTACAGAGATGACTGGAGCACCTTCCCTACAAGGACAGGCTGAGACAGTTGGGCTTGTTCAGCCCGGAGAAGCAAAGGCTCCAAGGAGATCCTATAGCAAACTTCCAGTACCTGAAAGGGGCTACAAGAAAGATGGGGAGAGGCTGTTTACAAAGGCTTGTAGCAATAGGACAAGGGGCAGTGGGCATAAACTGGAGAGGGCCAGATTTAGACTAGACATAAGGAAGAATTTCTTCACCGTGAGAGTGGTGAGGCACAGGCACTGGCCCTGGCACAGGTTGCCAAGGGAAGTTATGGCTGCCCTATCCCTGGAGGTACTCAAGGCCAGGTTGGATGGGGCCTTGGGCAGCCTGATCTAGGGGCACATGTCCCTGCCCATGGCAGGGGGGTTGGAACTAGATGATCTTTGAGGTCCCTTCCAATCCAAACTATTATATGATTACTCAAACGTTACAGCTACTAATGTTTAACAATGCCCCTAAACTAAGTCAGTAACAAATAACGCAGAACACAGCCCCAAAGTATTTCTTAAAATGAAACAACTTCAGGATATCTGGCCAAGTACAGTGTTGCTTTCTTTAAGTGCATTGTGAAAGGCTGTATTGTGTTCACCAGCATCAATTCAATGTGTTAACATTTCCATTTAATTTAGGTTTAAACCACAATGAGTTACAGTAAAGGTATTAGAGGTATTACCACTAGTTTCAGCAAGCAGCATGCCAATGGGCAGAATATATCAATACTGGTAACAAAAACAGAAGTAGTTACTGATCACAGGGAAAATACAAATGTATTACAATAATGGTAATAACTGTTTTGCTGATCAGGGACACCTCAATATTGCTGCTTTTCTGGTAACTGACATCTATGAGTCTCTTCACCTGATGTGAAATCGACAATGGTTCAGTAGCACAAAATTCAATTTGGCATCTGCACTGTGGGATGACAGAGTTACTCAAATGTCAGCCTCCTCAAACTCAAATCTGCTATAGAGAAAATGTATTACAAACACAAACACCTTGTGCATTAAGTGTCCGTCCAGCTTCTGCAGGGAGATCAAATGAAGACCAGCCTGCAAAGAAGAACTAAGCATTTGTGGTCAGGCTATAGCATTTTGTGAAATCATATGCATTCACCAAAGCAGGAATATCTATAAAGAAAGTAAAAACACTATGAACATGAAGTCTGACACAGAAGACCCCTGAGACTAACCCTATAGCTTGGGAACCAGGAACAGGAAGGGAGAGACAAAGAGATAGTTATAGAACATGTTCTAACCTGTCACATTGAGACAAGGCTCAACTTCATTGTTTACTCAGTATTAGTGGACATGCGTTCAAGTACAGATGTTTCCTTATCCTCATTCAGAAAGCGTTGGTATGCACCATCCCAAAATTCTTTGCCTGTGAAGCAGTGTTTAAGTGCTTGAGTATCCACCCTACTCTCCAGATCTGGCTCCTGCTTCCCAAAAATTAAGTTGATGCTCAAAGGAACTCACTTTTTGTCAGTAGAAGATGTGAAAACAAAAATGACAGAGAAACTCAACAACCTTTTGGAAACTGGTCTGCAGAATTGCTTCGAAACTTGGCTGCACGGTATACAGCTACATGTGAGCTCAGAAGGGAACTGTTTTGGAGGCGACTGTAGTTGATTTTCTTAATTTGTTAAATAAAAAGTGTTACAGGCATAGTCTTATTTTTTCTGTCAGACCTCATATAAGGTACGATGTGTAAATTAACTGTAGCTTCATCCCACTTATTTAAAAGGCCACATAAATCAATTAGTGTTAAGTGCTGCACCAATGTACTTCTCAGATCTTTATGTTTTTCTGAGAAATACTCACTGTAAGTTGTGCCTCTAAAAATGTCTGGAAATATTACACCATTCTAGAATTACTGGCACAGTACAGAACAAAAGGAAGGCACAATATAAAAATCACAGACCAACTCAGCTTGCTGATTAACTTATGTAAAACCTAGGATAAACTTACCATATCTTAGTTTTCTTTACATGGTTAGAGTTTAAGCAGGGCCAGGTCCTTGCCAGCCTCTGTCTACTGAAGGGATAGTCAGAAGGCAGAAGAACTAGTTCAAACTGGTTTTGTGGATCTTTTCTTTGTGCCTGGTACATTAAATTGCTAAAACTGTTGCTGTCTCAAACACATAAACCATGGAGTTCACAGAAAGTAAAGACAGCAATAAAAGAATATAATTTCCTGACAGAAGGGAGGAAAATGATAAACCCTACTATCAGCAAGTTAACAGTGTAAGGCTGCTAATTGGCATGCTTACAGACAAAGCTGAACAGACAGTGTGCTAATGTTGTCACAGTGATCATCTACTAAAAATGTCTGTTGAACGTATATTTGTATCGTATTACTAATTGGTACTTGCAATGACTACTATTGCATCTGTAGTGTCATTATGAACTAGTAAACTGACTAAAATTTCCAAAACCAATTAGCTTGGTGAACAGTGCGAGATTAGCATTTTCAGACTTCATTTATATACTCAGCTCATGCTTGATGGACTTCGATCCAACTTGAGTAATCCACCAGATTTATAAGCAGGCAATTTTTAACCACTCTACAATTCAAACAATATCGTAGATGGGAGAAAAATGATCCCCACTGGCCCTACTGCTTGAGAGTCCATTCATGCTGAAGTGGGGGTGGTGGACTGCCAATGTAAATCCACTGTTCCCAGATCCCCTCATGCAAATCTGATGGTATGAATTACTGACGTGCTTATATTTTTTAATCTCCTTTTGACCACTGGTAAAACTATAAAGGAAGGTGAACTTATCAGATTCTGCAAGTGGAACTCTGATGTAGCAATATTTATTGTAAATATTGGGCTTTTTTAGTCTGTTCTTGTGTAAGAGACTGTTACTCATTGAGAATCAGAGATAATCCATTTGCAATAGGACACATCATTTAAACTCTGCCTTCCTTCGCAATTTTATCTCAGCAGTAGTACACACTCCCTCAGGTGCACCAGCCTGAATGTTCTCTGGGCTTAGTCAAATTTCCTACTTAGTCAAACCATATAGCAGTTTTGGTTCTCTGCATGAAGAAAAAATAAACAAATAAAAAAGCAGGATAAGACCATACAATGAATTCTATCTTGGATCAGCTCCTCTTCATTTTTAGTTATATTACACAATATCAGTGTAAGATAGACAGAAGAGTTATATCTGAAATAAAAAAATAAAAATAAAAATGTAAGGTTGTCGTCATCAGCATTCATTTAAATTGCTAATTACAGAGTACACACAAAATTCTCAGTCCCATAAATAGCTGGGCATGTCTCCTGCATTGTGTGACAGAAAAACCGACAGGGCCATGCCCAGGAGAGAATGTGCTGCAAGGTATTAGCCAGAGACTTCATCCCAGTTCACTGCTTCCTGATCCTCAGGTTGTACTGGTAATTGCAGAGGACAATATGCCTCATAACATAATAACACTATGCTGTAAGACAAGTCCTTGTAAACACTTAGCAAGGAGGGAGAAATAGAAACAAACAAAAGGAGAAAAACAACACTGGAAATAGCGTGGGGCCATAAGCCATGGAAATACTCAGACACAATCACAAGTAAGGAGTAATTTGAAGACTAAGATGAGAGTCCATGAAAAGAGTGCCAATGCCTCACTGAACATTTTTTTTTTCCTCCAAATCTGTCCTAATTTGTAGCTTAATAACAAATGGTACAGTTCTCGATGACTTTTTGAAAGGAGTTATGACATGCATTATGAGCAGCAGCATTAGCTTTTCACCTCTTACTATTTACTCATTTAAGGTCCTAACCCTACTGATTAAGTACAGCCTGGATTACTTAATGAAGGAAGCAACAACCACTTTACAGGGAGCTACGAGATCAGTATCACTTGGGAACCTGCAGAACACCAAGGATGCTCAGTCACATGGTTTGCACAGCACCTCCAGCTAAAACTGTCAAGAAAGGGAGTCTGGTGTTGGCTTCTCCAAGATTCACATTAGAATATTAAATCTTCAACACACAAGTTAAAAAGATGAAAACTAGCAACAGTGTCTCAAATACTTGCATGAGTTGCTAAAAATACCTTAAGTACTCCCATTCAAATAAGACAGCAGTTTCTAATCAAACAAAAGTAATAATTATGCATATGCTTATATAATTCTGTAGAAGCCGGAGGACTGGAAATGAAATCTTATGTCATCAAATCCACTTTTCTCATACCAGAAGTGACCAGACCAGATAATTTATTCAGAAATTGCTTAAAAAATCAACTCTGAATTTATTTATTATGAGCTCAAAAGTGCTCTGCTAAGTCACTACTCTAGAATTACACTGCTTTGATGGTTAGAAATTCCTTATTTTAATCTAAATTTCTCAAAAGCCAGTTCATTGCCATTTGGTTTCATCCTCCCTTTTAAATAAAAATTTATCTTCCAGCACATTTCTAGAAAGCAAACACATATCTATATCTTCTGTGTTGCCAAGAAAAATTCTTTAGCCTCATTCTGTGAAAATACACTGCTTTCCACTTCCCCTGCCCTAAATCGCCTAGTAGATCTTTAGTTGCTGCAAAACATATTTTTTACCGAGAGACTCCATACCACGCTTGACAGCAAATGAAGTCTCACAGAAACTTGCATAGTGACATTAGTAAACCCAGAAATATCACACTTTATTCAGTCTAGGACTGATCTTGCTTCCGTCGTCACCATATCTTACTGGCAAATGCAGTCACAACCTTCTCATTATCAACAGGTATACATAGGCCCTTCTGTTTGTTTGGGGTTTTTTCCATCAAACAAGACACAAATTGTTGCAGACTTTCTTGTTCTCAGCCTCTAAAGGCAGAGCCTTGAGATTTCAGTTATTCATCCCTTTTCTTCAATACATGAAGTCTACTTCTAATTATTTGCTTTCAAAAATAACCCTTGCTGTTGCCCTTTCTCATTTTACCATTTAATACCTACTGACTTCTGGCTTTACTAGTACATTACGATATGTATAATCTCCATTGAATTTCCTTTGTTAAAAGGGAAATTAGGACAAACAATGTTACTTTATAAGACAATGATAGCAGCTTATTCAGTACAATGTATCTTTGACAGGTTCATGCTTTGACATCCCATTTTCTGCTTAATCCCAAACCCAAAAATTACTAATGTTTCTACTAAAATTTCTTTCCTGAGCTTATCCTCTTTCTTTTCCTTTGACATTAACTCTATTGCACCCTCTCTCCTTCCTTAGATATAGGTGTTACACTTTGCATCTTTGCACTTGGAGCACTGCAAAATTTTGCTAGCAAGTTCTGCAGCCTAGCTTAGTCCTTTTGCTGCCTTTTTTTAGATTGAGTTGTGTGTTGCTTCTTCCACAGACATATTCCTTTCTCTTTCCTTGTACTTGACAGTCTAAACTAGTGGGTTGATATTCCTGTCTGTACTGAAAATTAAGACTTTGCTCAATCAGAGTGTTATGACTGTGTTTAATATTTACTTCTTATTAATTGCATAAAGTAAGCATTTATTACCTTCTATTTTAATCTGTGCCGTCATTGAATTCCAGTAGTGTTTATACATATTAAATTGCTTTCCTGAACAAACGCATTGCCTAAAAAAGTGTAACTGACAGTAAGTATATGCTAGAGACCCCACTTCGAGTATTGTGTGCAGTTCTGGAATCCTCAACATAAGAAGAATATGGAACTCTTAGAATGGGTCCAGAGGAAGCTACGAAGATGATTAGAGGGCTGAAGCACCTCTGCTATGAGGGCAGGCTGAGAGAGTTGGAGTTCTTCAGCCTGAAGAAGAAAAGGCTCTGGGGCGATCTTATAGTGACCTTCCAGTACCTGAAAGGAGTGTACAGAAAAACTGGGGAGGGACTTTATACAAGAGCCTTTAATAATAGGACAAGGAAGAATGGAAGGGGGAAGATTTTGTCTAAATATCGGGAAGAAATTCTTCACAATGAGGGTAGTGAGACACTGGCACAGGTTGCCCAGAGAAGTTATGGATGCCCCATCCCTGAAAGTGTTCAAATGGACACTGGATGAGGCTTTGAGCATCCTGATCTAGCGGGAGGTGTCCCTGCCCATTGCAGGGGGGGTGGAACTAGATGACATTTAAGGACCTTTCCAATCCAAAACATTCTATTATTTTATAACTAGAGCTCTAGAGAGATCAGATCACTTCATAAAAGGATATTTAATAAACACAGACCTGCTGTGTTAACCTGCCCATCTGAGCCCTTCCTTGTACTCCAGCTTAGGGACAATAACACAAGTCCCTCGTGGTGTATATGTGCACACATGTGCATGACATTTCCTTTCTCTAAACAGTACATCCCTCGCAAAACAACAGATTACTGTCTAAGGCTCTGATCTAATTGGAAGAAACCTGTTTTCACACATACCTTTTAAATGTAATGCAAATTTCCTATTTATATTCCCTTTCCCTCCTTCCGCTGATATTATTTCACCCTTTCTGCTTGTGTATCCACTGCTAGACAGGGACCCTTGAGCCAGACAGAAGCAGGAGACATTTGCACTCTATTTGCTGTACACAGTCAGACTTGCATTTTCTGAATTACTTAAAGCATGTGTGACCCTTCAGCCACAACAAATTTACTCAGAGCAGCAGAGCGATCTAGTGGATAGACTCATGAAGTATAAACTCCAAAAGTTGGGCTTCACTCTATGATTTCCTCCTAACATTCTAGCAAGTTTCATCACCTCCTGCCATCCTTCTTCTTTCCTGCTAGATCCTGTCTCTCTGCCCTGCTCAGCCTATGAAGTAACACTTTCTCGCTTTTGCACTGCACATTTTGCACCGTGTTCTGATCTTAATTGGAGTTTCCAGATAGCTACTATTATGCATGTGGTGGAGGGAGACAAAAATCTATGTTTCTTAAAGCACCCCTGAGAATTTCTGAGGGCCAAATAGCAAAAGGTGAACAGAAATGAGTGGTTATTTTTACAACCGTAAAGCTGCTTTTGAAAGAGGGACAACAGCTGAAGTGTGAAGAGAGAGCTAGAACAGTCTAATTAAAATATAAAATCTAAAGCAATTGTATCCCAAGACCAGGAAAAAAGGCAAGAGTTCAGGACAGTTCTTCAAAATACTGAATGGTGTGAGAAAGCAACCACAGCCTGGTTTCCTGGAGAAAGTAAAGATGAGCAGGTTAGGACTCCCGCAGATTGCTTATTCCTTCGAAATAATTCATTAGCAAGGACTTTTCACCTTACTGCTGTTCACAGCAATTCTGGTAATCTCAGATGGAAAGAAGAGCAAGGGAGAGAGCAAATCTTGCTAACAAAAGACGCATTGCACAGGGGTCAATCTCAGTCTTCAGAAAGCAGCGGGTGAAAAGAATTATGCACCATGCAGGGTATAACCAGGTGGCTTTTATAGGGATTGAGAGAATATTATAGATGATGACAAGAAGAGAAGATGGAAAAAGATCTCTTTTTCTCCCCCCTCTTCTTAGCGAGTAGGATGAAACAGCATATCTATTTATTCCTCTTCATTTAGTGAGAGCAGGGTTTGGGTCACTGTCAGTGAATCTCTTGCACAAATGAGTTATCCATGATTCATAAGGGTACACAGGCTCCACATTCTGCAGAGCATTAAAAACAGAACAATGATATTTTCCAGGAAAAGAGCATCATTCTCATATAATAGCACAAAAATAAGTTAATCACCCCTTCTTAATTATTTATTTAGCATTAATAAACCCTTAATAGCTATTAAAATAACCTGGGAAACAGCTAATATGAGTGAAAAAGTATGGTGAACACCATTGTTTTGTAATAATACACCCCAGGTCCAATGAATCAGTCTCCAGCACCAAATATAAATAAATTGGTGGTTTATGCAATTACAGTATTTTGCATTAAAAAAAAAAAAAAAAAAAGGATAAGAGGATGTAGGGTTTTGTCCTGCTACAACGTTTTATGATATCTCACAGTAAAGCCAGGAAATTGGATGTGAAAAATGGAAGAAAGGAAATATTCCATAATAACTCTGTTATGGTCACCACCCTTGACTAAAGAAATCTATTTCCTATAAATTGTGTATAACACAATTACCTCACAATTGGGATATATATGTCTGATACACAAAAAATAAGTGGTGCATGTATTGAATATTCTCATTTACTTTTCCATTTTCAGTCTCTATTATGGAAGTAAAGCCTTCAGAGGAAGTAAAAAAGCTCTATGTATTTGTTAAGTGTGTGATTAACTATCCTTTCTGCTGCCACCTTCAGTAGAGAAGCAAATACAAGTACAAATACAGTTTTCCATGCAATTTCTCTGTTCTGCTCTTTTCCAGAGTGCAAGAATAAATCAATTTAGCTTTATTAGAGGATTTTTGTCACTTCATGAAATTTTGAAAGCACATGCACAATGATTTCTCGAAGTCTTTAAGTTCTCAAGTAGAATGTACTTTCCTGTACTTGCAACTGATACAAAAATTTAGGCAGGAATCTCAACATTAGCTTTCCACATTACTACAAACAAAAGGCTGAGCAATTCAGATTCCACCTGTCACTTGACACATATTTCTGGAAAGACTCAAAATGCCATGAATATCATATCGTAAATCTGAAACAGGATCAAAACTGTATTTTTTGGACCACCTCTAACTTGAAGGGAAACGGAGTTTCTGTCTCAAGTATCCTCCTCCCCAAAAGTAAATTTTTAACTAAAGTAATTATTAGACTTGACATTATCCATAAAAACAAAGCAACTAAACCTTCATTTTGAAATCAGGAGACAAGAACCAATTAAACAATTCAGAGAAGAGTCCAGCATTATCTTCAATACATTCCAGAAATTAATAATTTCAATAGATGTGCTCTTCAAAAGGCACTGACAGATACCTCTATTCTCTGTTAGAAATCAAAACAGGCACAAAAAACACACACACACTCTTCAAATGAAGCAAGAAAATGCTTTCCTACTTCCTACTACTGCTGTGCACGAAAGTTGAAGACAACTTTGGGAGGGTCATGGAAATCAGTGCTGTATGTTAGACTTACTTCTATAGTTGAATCAGTGAAAAAAACATTAGATAACTTCTGTCTATTTTGCCATATACGTGTTGGCAACAGAAGTTGTGCGCTTATGCCTTTGCTTTTCTCCTCCCTCCCTCTCAACCCTCCAGGGTTCTGACCTGAATTCAGAAATTTTGAGGACCTGAGCTACTCCAGACTGCACTATTCAAGTCAATGTGTGACAGCGAGGCTTTGAAGAGCAATACTGATAAAAGTGGCATTGGTCCTATTGAGACTAGGAAGAAACAGGACACTACCCTTGTCCTTTATTCAGGAAATATCTACTTTATCTCACTGCATCCTTGATTAAATATGTAGTTGGATTTTCCATGCATCAAGCATAACCTTACCGGAATAATATTTCCTATAGGTCATGATTTAACCCAGCAGACAGCTGAGCACCACACCACCTTTCATTCACCCTCCTCATCTCCCAATGATGGGGTAAAGAATCGCAGGGGGGAAAAAGTAATACTCATGGGTTGAGATAAAGGCAGTTTAATAGGACAGAAAAGGAAGGGAAGAATAATAATGATAAAAGAATATAAAAAAACATGTGACACACAATACAATTGCTTATCATCTGCTGACCAATGCTGAGTCAGTCCCTGAGCCATGGACCCCCAGCCAACTCCTCCTAGTTTATATGCTGAGCAGGATGTCCTGTGGCATAGAGTATCCTTTTGACCAATTTGGGTCAGCGTTCTGGGTACCACAGCTTTACAGACACTTAGAAAAATAGTTTGGAGAATAGTGTTAGGGCAAATATCAGCAGCACTTTTCTGCCTATTAGCAAAAAGTTCAACTATTTCTGACATAAAAGAGTGCCTGAAATCCTAACGTGCTCTTTTACGTAACTGCAGTAAATTAACTAATCTGTACCATATTTATCCACTTGAAGTAGAAAAACTTGCCCTAACAAGCTGCAGGGATGTATACAGACTTCTGGCGATAATGGGCTGTTTTTACTGGTAAAGCTCTTTGAGCTATAAAACATAACTAAGATCATTTCTAGTTACGGATTACTTAAGACCTAATTTGGGAAGCAGCACTGCTGTACTCAAGCATAAGATTGATTGGAGGCTATATAGAGATTCAAATAGGCTAAGGCTAATACACCTGCAGAAAGCACGTACAATTCTTGTATTACATTTATGAAATATGTTCCAGCTTATTAGTTTTATCTTTCCTGATTTATTTAATGTTTAGGTGAGCGTATTTGCCAAAGATATTTCTTTGGAGTATGAAATGTAATTGGTATAGAGGTGTATGGAAAGTGTGAAAGCCGACTTCACCTGTTCTTTGTATGGGCCTCTACATATGATTACTTTTATAACACAGGCATGTGTCCACGTACAAGCACATGTTGAAGGGGGTCCAGATGTAATGCCAAGCAGAGAGAGAAAAAAAGTGATGTGACACCAGGAATATAAAAAGCTAATATAAACAGAGGGGTAACCTTGTAACATAGTTTTGGTTTTCTTTGTAATCCAACTTTGTAAGCAATTCTGAGAAAATCTCAGCCCAAGTGTCATTGTCAAAAGCACCACGTATACAATATAGAAAGAGCAGTAATTCAAAAGCATTCCTTAAGACACACTGAAGGACAGCAGCAGAGGTAGTTATCTGTAATTATAACCTTCAAAAAGAATTGATCACTCAAAAAATGCCCACAAATGATGGAAGTAGAGGGGATAGACAGAAGGGCAGTAAGTTTTTGAAACATATGGAGCCCTTTTAATTTCTTCCAAAGGCAGATTTAGGCTTATTTCTGGAAATATAAGATCCTGCATAGGCTTTCTATAAGAATAAACTGAAATCTAATGTTCTGCACTGTTGCACTATGAATAGAGTGTATACTAAGTGTATATCATACATACCCCGATGCTGTGTAAAATTAAAGAGCGGACAACCAAATGGTGTCCTAAATTCTAATTGATGAATATCATCAGAACTGTCCAGTGACCTTCCTCATTTCTCCCACAGGCACATACATAGACACACTGAAATTCAATTCATAAGCAGAGAACAGTATCATTTTTAAATGCTAGAAAGTTCACAAAGATAACAGGAAAAATGGCTTGAACTCTTGTCTACCATTATAAGTAGAGTAATAAAGCTTTATTACTCCAGTTTCTCACCTCATGAAGACATGGAGCCTGATTCATCCTACCTGGCATTAGCAAAGTCTCAGAGTGAATGCAACTGCAGTGTAGCTCTTCCCTGACTGCAGACAAAACATCTGTCAGTCTGCTTTAGCTTTCACCTCTGTTACCATAGTCCTTATAGCCCACAGTTAAGCACAGGTGATGCTGTGTGCTTGCAAACTTCCTCCATACATGGTCTTCTGGCACATTTGCTTTTGGATGCCACCCTGCACTTAACAGTCCTATGAGGCTGCTGTTCTGCTGGTTTAAAGACTGTCTGTGTGGAAGGTGTCCACACAGGTGGGTGGGCTGTGGAGGATTCGTTCATGCAAGCCAAACCGCAGAGCTGGCACAAATGACAGGCAAGGTCTCTGCTTCTCATTTCACAGCAGCCATCATGTAAGTTAAAATCTAAATTCAATATTTTTGGTTGTTGGGTCATTTGAAGAGGTGTGAAATTTGATATGGAGGTGTCAACTTAAATAGTAAGAAGCGCTCAATTTGAGCATTTACTGAGGGTGTAGCATTTGCAGGAACTGGAACTACAGTAGCACAATGCTGAGTGTGATGCAGTTTGAAATACCCCCTCCTTCAAACCAGGGCACCATTGTAGCAGTTTACTGTCAGAGTATCTTCACACTTCACCAAGAAAAAGATACTTGTTCAAAATCATGAAGGCCAACCTCTCGTACCCAGCAGCTGAACCACAGAGAATGTTCAGGGCTATTCTAGCCTGGCAGGAGCACACCGATTTCTTTCCACGTTGTTAGAGGTACATTAGCCAACAGCAATACTCTTTATCCAGCAAAACCAGGAGCGTCAGTCTAATTATTTCCTGATTCACTCTCACAGCAAACAGCCTTCACCTTTCCACATCAGGACTATGTTTGTTTTAAAATGAGATGGCATTTAACTTTATGTCTAAACCATTATTGAAAGAACATAAAAAATATTATGAGGAGACATTACTCTGCCATGTTTCTCCATCCTGACTTCCCAATTAGTGCACTGGACTAAGAAAATATTAAGTAGTAGGATGCAAATATTATTACTTCAAATCTGAAAGCCTGAGGAATTCAATCATGTGCTCAAGACTGGGAAATCAACTTAAACACCTGTGAATAAATGACTGCTGCAGGCTGGATGCTTGTAATATTCACTGAGTCACTGCCAAGGTCTCATCCTTTAAGCCTTGTAGACAGGTATCATGTCAGATTTTATACTAAAAGTTCTAGCATCAGTAACTGGATTTAAGTGAGTTAGTTTAGAAAACTGTAATATTGTTAAAAAGCTCACAAAATAAAGAGGAAATATATCATTTTGCATCAATGGCGCAAAACAAATCTCTGATCTTGAATTCTGAAGACACAGGCCACTTTAAGTCAGCCTGCAGACAACTACAGCTCCCTTACTTCAGGATCCTGACAGACAAGAGTAATCTAAATAGGTATGATTGGCTGATTTTACTGCTTCTTGACTCCAGTATTTTTCTGCCTTTTTTTATTTCTCCCTTCTCTTCTACATTTACCCAAGAAGGAAGTTGACTAGCACAAAACAGGGAAGAAAAAGAAAGACAGCCTGCTGCAAGCAGAAGACAGAACTCTATTTTATGAAATTCCTTCCAAACCAAATTATTCCCCTATTCTATGATTTATTTAAGCCTCAAGTCAGAGGTGAAATATTGAACAGTCATTAAAACAGTAAATTCACATACCGAATAAAGATCATCCTGTTCCCATATAAACTCTTTCCCTTCAAAGAAGAGTATACAGTTCTAATTCCAACCTAGTAAGAATCTAATTTTAATGATGCTCATATTACTAAAAAAAAATAATTACACAAAAAAAGTGTAACATTCTGGCTACTTTTTTAAGGCTTCTCGGGTATGCCACAAGGGAAAAAAAGTTAGAAATATTCTGTGATGAGAATGCCTGAAGCTCTCTGGCCATAAGATATCAGCACTCTCAGAGAAGTCATAGACCACACTGTACTTTGCTAATGTAGTGACCGTACTGGTAGGCCTGGGTGGTGGGAGATGGACATGGTAAAAAAGTTACCATTTAGTACACTTTCTGTCCTGAATGCAGCAGAATATTTTTGAAAACAAAATATTTTAAGAAATGACACACTGTGAATGTTTGCTTCCAGGCTAGTTAGAAAGCATAGGTTCATAATCATGTAATGTCCCTTATTTTTCAATTTATTTATTTTTAAAGTAATCAATTTGCTCTTCTTGCATAAGTAGTATTGAAAATAATTCTTGCATTGCTGTAGCAAAATAACTTGCTTCCTGCATCACTTGTTTCAAATTGGATCTAGAGTTCATTTCAAAATGCAATGATGGTAAATTTCAAAATCAAACACTTATGTGTGAACAGCTGACAGTTAACAAGACATTTTTACTCTACAGCACTTCTGAAAAGGTTGTTTTCAACTCTTGCCATCCACTGAATAACTTCAACCTACTTTGATACCATTTCCTAATTCTCCCTTTGATAAATTTCTCAGCTTTCTCCTGTTTTGCTCTTCTCTAATCTTTATTCTGATTTTAGTCCAAATGTCATTTAGTTTAGTTATATATAATATTACGTTCTTGTTGTAGATGTTTTCTATATTGTACCGCCTGGAATAATTTCAACAAAGTAACCACAAAAGACAAGATATATAATTCAAATACCTGAAGCATAGCCTATACATACAACATAATATTTTATGTTTTATTTTATATTTTATTTTTCTCTCAAAACAAGTTAGGCATTGTATATTTATAGTCCTTTAGGCATAGTACCCTAAATAAAATAAAAAAAATACAAACACACATACACACTTCACATTCTCTAAAATACTGCAAGGAGCGCAAAGAATCAACTGGCACTGTTAACAGTCACATTTCAGCTTAATATTAAACACCTGGATGCATTTCACTCCATCATTCCAAATCCCTCAGCATTAATATGAGCTCAGAAATCCAACCACTCACAGAAGCTAGCAAATTTAATGAGACTACAAATGGGGTCAGACCTACACATTTGTTAAGATCGCTATACTATTTATCAAAAAGGGGAAAAAGCAAAAAACCATTTACAAAGTTATAGCATTGTTCTGCTAGCTTTCTAGAATTTGCTTGTTACGGGTTACTGCACAACTGATTACAAGATCCTCCCATCATCCTCAGGCAGCAGTGAACCAGATTAAGAGAAACCAGGCAATTAAGGAGGAAATTCTCAGGAAACGTGAACTGAAGCAGCAAATACTGTCTTTAACACAATATGGAACTAATATTTCTGATAAATAGCTGTGAAGACTGAACAGGAGCATACTCTGCATTTAGAGAAAGCAGCTGCCGGGTACTATTCAATATTACCATCCTGGAATGGTGCAACAGGATGATGTGCACACATCAGTCATAAGAAGGCATATGAGGTCATAACATACAAAGTGCTGACACGATAATGGTACTAGTAAAATTAAATAGCAACTTGTAGAAATAGGCTAATAAGAACTTCCATTGTGTTTCCCCAGCTGAGGCGGAGGAAGGAAAGACACAGGAAGATAAAGCGGTTTGCCTAAGGCAAGATGAGTCAGCATTACAATCAGGGGAGAATCAGAAGGAATGATGTATAATGCCAAATCAAAATGAAAGTTTGAAGAAACCTTATTGCCTTTTTGAAAGCAGATGATAATGCTATCCTTTCTCACAATAACCAATCCAGTGAATCTGCTTTTTGGAGCATTAGGATCCCTTCATTATTCCAATCTCTGTTTTCAAGTCGCATGAAGAGGTATATCCCTATTAGGGAGGACCACTAGGGGTTTTCCCCCTCTTGGTTAGCACAGTGAAGGTGAATGTTCCTGGAACTATTTCCAGAGCTAACAAGAACGGTTCCAGCTACACTACTAACATGATAACAAAAATACTGTGGACTAACTGCTAAAGTAAGACACAAAAGTATGGATCTCTATTCTTGCCAGCAGAATCATAGAATGGTTTGAGTCAGAAAGGACTCTTTAAAGATTATGTAGTTCCAAAGCCCCTGCCATGGGCAGGAACACCTTCTGCTAGATCAGATTGCTCAAAGCTTCATTCTCCCCTTCAAATTTAGTTTAAAGCTCAATCAATCAGCCCTGTCAACTCTTACTCTTGAGCAAAACCCCTTTTTCCCTTCTGTGAGAGGAGCATACCATCAGACACCAGTAGACTTGGTGATGAACAGACAATCCCACGGTCAAAAAAACCAGAGTTCTGCTGATGACACCAGCCTAAGAGCCACATGTTGACCAGCTGGGTCTGCCTGCTCAATTCTGTATCATTCCCGGCTGCTTGAATGGATTGGAGAAAATACCACCTGTGCACCTGACCCTTTAACCAACCATTCCAACGAGAAATCCCTTGTGATTGCTTTAGGATTTCTCCTTGCTATCTCTTTTCTTTCACTAGTGGGTAATAGTCTGAGGGCATTACCAGACTAGGGAGTTTTCTGGTTATATCTCTTGCCCTGGCTCCAGGGAGGCATTAGATTTCCCTGTGAGTTAGGTCAGGTCAGCATATCAGACCATCCATTCCCCTCAGAATGGAGTCACCTATGACAACCACCTTTCCCTTTGCCTTTACACAAGTGGTGGTGATGCAGTGAGTTGACTGCCTGGATGAGTCCTCCATCCTAGAATGACCTATGCCCACGTAATCAGCTGTCTGCCCATCCAATTCCAGGGCTTCATACCTGTTGCGTACAGGCATCTGGGAAGATGAGGCACCTAACAATAAACATTTAATGCAATAGCTGTGAAGATACAGTTAGAAAGTATTGTCTATGTCTGACAGGGTAACCTAACAGGCAAGTTCTGCCACTGTTGTTTCAAAGACATTAATTAATTGGTGCTTTCTGAAAAGGATACCCAGTCCCAAACACAAGATATTCTTTGGGCAAATGGGAACTGCTATTTCTCTTAATACATAAGGAAATATTTTTTATAGACTCCCACAGTTCAAAAAAACCAAAATGCATTCTGAAAATAATTAGCCAAGTATCCTCTATGATAAAGGCTATACCAGCACTCGTCTGACCTCTTTACAGTGCTTAAGTGCCACATACTATGAAGCATGTTACTGATCCTGACAAGAGGGATTTAGGATAAATTCTTAACCGTCTTCAAGGATGAAAGATGGTGTTTGATCATTTTTAAAGAGTTCCCAACTAAAAGCATGCCACAAATACAAAATATCAACTTTAATGAAATAATATGATCCAGTAAGGCCATTTGAACAGATTATTTAAAATTCATCAACTTGTTCTTAAAGTCACCATAACTTCAGTTATTATAACAGACAAACTAGATTTTCCTTCAGCTTAAAAGCCAAAATTCTTTTGTGGCTTGTACAGTTCAAAATAAAATATTTTAGAGCATAGCTCTGGGAAGTCATAGAATATCTTTCTACAGCACACTGTACAATGGAATATAAATATATATTGATAAAACTACCAGAATTAAAAGTTTCGGAAAAATCTCTCATTCTGGCAGCCTTGCACACCCTAAAAATATGTAAAGGACAAGTGAAATGCAATTATTTTTACTGCCTGTGAGCTAAACTGCTGATCTACATTTTAACATCCTGAATATAGGAACAGAGATATTTTACCCAAGGATTCAAAGAAAAAAATAAAAATCCATTGAGTTCATATTCCTCATGAATTCCACCAAGTGATGGCAAATCAATAGTCACTACTTTACTAACATCATCCTTTGGATCCAGTCAACCAGCATATCTGAAAATCCTTCCCAGAAGGACTATATGAACACACAAATGTGTTAAATACCACCATCAAATCTCTCACAAAAAAAATGGCTTTGAGTTTGGTTACAGGTGAAATATAAATCACTAAAATCAGAAATACTTCATAGTAAGGCAAGTTCCCTTTCTAAAGCTGTAGAATTCTTTGCTGAATTTTTGTAGGGTAATTGAGTGAAATGAGAAGAATACAAGGTCATTAAGTAAGGCATCATTAGTGCACTGAGCTATGCCACAACAGAGTTTACTCCTTGTCACCTCCTAGTGCTTCGCATTATTAGCAGAACAAATACCTTTTTTCTACAGCACTCTTCCTACAGCTCACTGCAAAAAGAGGTTCTTCAAATAGCATGTTCAATTCCCCAACAAGCATTCCATTCTTGAATGGTTTTTAAAAATTCATAGAGAAATATAGACACACGGAACTTTGAAAACCTTCAGCTCTAGCTCTTGTATTACAGATAACATGCATTTTTTTTTCCTCCAGAATTTCTTACAGTCTTTATCTGAGTGCTTTGAAAGAGGCACAACATATAAGTTCCTAACATCATTCAAATGAAATGGACTAGAGGGAATGTAGGACTCAAGTTAGCAAGGCAAGACCTGTGCACAGCAAGTAGCCTGTAAAATACAAACAGGAGACACAAATGTGATCTACTTTGCATGAAGTGCTTGTCAGACTGGTAGTTCAGTTTGCAGACATACACGAGAAAAGCCAGAAATACAGAACAAATCTTTGATTATCAGCAGCAGACACTGTAGGAAACCATGAAATAGAAAGAATTTAGCACTTACAGAAGATTTCTAAAAAAGTATAAGGACATGTATAATCACTGAGTAGACAAAGCATTTAAAGCACTTGTACTTAAACATGATTTTATGATTAATGATGAACTTGTGCACAGTCTTACAGTTGTGCATATTAACAAGTTATTTGCTTACCATAGGAGAGTCAAGGTGCTGTAAAAAAATGAAAAAGTAAGGCAAATCTTGTGAGAACAGCCACCAATAACAGAAGTGGTAACAAAGCACAGAAGCCACGTGGATGCAAAGTAGAAAGTTAACTAAGATGGTTAAAAAAAAAATAGGTCAGAATGACTTATAAGGAACTAATCTTTATACAAGTTAATTCACAGAAGTGGCATCCCTAGGAATCAGTCACTTGAGGAAAAATATCTAAGAAATAGGCACATAACCAAACGGGAAGTGTTTCAATGAACTGACATGCAAACAAAAGACTTGCTGCCCAAAACTCATTCAAAATCAGAACTTAACTTGAAGTTGATGCCAGATGAACAGAAGGCATCAAAACCTATAGATTCCCATCACCTGCAGAACCTAAGGGGCAAGAGATCATTGGTTAGCTGAACTAAAAGGAATGTACTTGTGCAATTTTGTTCAAGACTCACTTTTTATGATTGGATAACAATTTCCATACCTTTGACTTTGAGTACTAAATCACCCAGTATTTGAGAAATTTTAGACACTCCAGGGACAGAAGCACAATAGGTAATCTATTCTTTTCCTGGCAGACTTATTTGTAATCCTATGACTTAAAAGAACATCTGAACACAATAGTCAACATATAGAAAGACTTGTCACATATCTTATACTTCAAAACCAATGTTCTGAAAACACATTTTCTCAGCTGTATAGAGGCCATACGAAGCTCTAGAAGTAAAATCTGATGTGAACAGTCTTCGAAATAATTCAATTCCTGAAAAGGTAGAAATACATCTTACTTCACAAAGATTAGTAACACATCTTCCTTACTATTTGTCAAGCGTTGCGTTTTTTCAGATGAGAAATACAATTTCATCATAACAAAAGTAATCTATTATAGACTTCCTTATTTTTATTCACATATGTCCATAAGTTTCATAAAGTTCTGGATGTTTGTCATCCTGGTTTGGCATAGAAGCAAGTAGAATCAATATAGTTTCTGCAGTATAAAAATCCTGCAGTGTAAAAAATTCTTGTACTTCAAGTCTCAGCTTTCAACTTTTGGCAAATATTACCTGATATCTTGTTGACATAGAAATATAAACAACTATTTTTTTCTTCCAGTTCCATAGAGGTTTTAGCATCATTTCAATCAATATCGCTTTACGCACTGGGCAAGCAGTAAAGTACTTAACAGAGTTGTGAAAGAGAGTTCTCAGCACTTCATGGGTGGAAGGCATTGGTCCTAGAGCTGTGGAGATAGCCTTAGAAGTATTTTCTTTCTATTTGCTTACTGAAAACCCGCAAGTTATTTTGAATAGTTCATTGAATGGTTTGGTTTGGAAGGAACCTTAATGATCCCCTAGTTCCAACCCCCCTTGCCATGGGCAGGGACACCCTCCTCTAGACCAGGTTGCTCAAAGCTTCCTCCAACATGGCCCTGAACACCTCCAGGGATGGGGGTTCTTTGACTTCTTTGGGCAACCTGTTCCAGTACCTCACCGCCCTCACAGTAAAAATATTCTTCCTTGCATCTAATCTGAATCTCCCCTCTCTCAGCTTAAAACTGTTACCCCTAGCCTTCTCACTACACTCTCTGATAAAAAGTTTCTCTCCATCTTTCCTATAAGTCTCTTTTAAATACTAGAAGGCTGCTGTAAGGTTTCCTGGTGTCTTTTCTTCTCCAGACTATACATTCTCAACTCTGTCAGTCTGCCTTCACAGGAAATGTGCTCCAGCCCCCGATAATCTTTGTTGCCCTTCTTTGGACCTGATCCAACAGGTCCGTGTCTGTCTTATGCAAGGGGCCCCCAGAACTGAAGGCAAGACTCCAGGTAGGGTCTCACAAGAGCCAAGTTGAGGGGCAGAATCACCTCCCTTGGCCTCCTGGACACACATGGAAAGCACCCCAGGATACAATTAGTTTTATGAGCTGGTAGCACACATTGCCAGCTCAAATTCAGTTTTTCATCCACCAATACTCCCAAGTCCTTCTCTGTAGTGCTGCTTTTGATCCACTCATCGCCCAGTCTACATCCATATTTGAGATTGTCCTGACCCAAGTGTAAGACCTTGCACTTGGCCTTGTTGAACTTCAAGTTTTGCACTGGCCCAGCTCTAACCTGTCACAGCCCCTCTTGGATGGAAATTCATCTGGAATTCCCTGCGGTCTGCATTGAGGTAGTATTCTGGTTCATATCACCGGCTAAGAAAACAAAGGTTTTGGTTCTCTCTCACTGTAGATTCCTTAAATCCTTCAGTATTGTTCGTGGATTTCAAACCTAATCAACAACTTCTTCACTTTTACTGAAGTCCTCATTCCTTAACCCTCTCCCAAGTTTCCCCCAATTCCTCTGGATCTAAGGGGACAAACAGATTATATATTTCCAAATATCAATTTCATCTATTTTTATGTGTATTTAGACAAGGAAACACAAATGCAGAACAATGTTTTTTTCTTGAACTCAAGCCAAAGTTGACCTCAACTTTTTATACTAGGAAATTCAATGCTTCCTTCACTTTAGCTCTCTGTGCCTTAAACTACTGCTAATTCATGGGCCATAATTGTGTAGTCTATTGCAATAGGTCCTTGCTATTTCACCCAACTGGGATTTCTCAAGCAGAGCTTTCTGAAGCTAAAGAACATAGTGACTTTTTGTGTATGACACTGGCAAATAACAGTTCCCAGGGTGGAGGGTTGCAGGATATTTGTTTAACTACTCCATTTATTTCAATAAATTTGAGTTTAGGGTAAGATGATTGCAATTCTACCTGTACTTAAAAGGCATACTCTTCTTACATTACAATGGAAGGAAGTAAATGGCTAAAGTAGTGCCTATTACAGGATTTTCTAAAGTCATTTCATGAATCTCCTTCCTTCAGTGATTTCCATCACATCTTACATTGTGTACATATCAGATTACTCACTACAGCTTGCACGTGTTCCTTTCACCAGAGAGCATGCATGTGGCAGCTGGAAATCTGCTCACTGTACATCTCCTACCATGCAGATATACAAAAATACAACTGCAAGAAATTAAAAAAAAAACTAAAATAAACAAAAAAAGTAGGTTACAATATGCCAAAAAGTAGGTTACCATATGCCAAAAAGTAGGTTACAATATGCCAAAATGGAAGAAATTAAGATTTCTTAAGAGCTGATAGATAATCTGATACCGCTATTCTTAATAACAGAAGGCATATAAATTTATATAACAGGACACCTACACAGATACTATAGAAAAGTTATCAGAACATCTGCAGATACTCAATACCTTTTAAAGAGCAATGCAAGGCTATAAATATGCATGGTGTGACCTCATTCATATTGTTCTTTTGTAGAACACGGATCTTCGGTTCAACAGAAAAGGAAGAAAGTAACAAAAGGAGGAAGGACTGTCTTTTGGTTAAGAAATGGGAGACAGGAAAACTTGAATCTATTTTTAGTTCTGCCACAGAAGTCCTTTACGGCAAACTTTCTCAGCTTTGGGATATCACATCAAGGAAGTGATTTGGGGAGATGAAATGCTACAAAGAACTTAAACACAAGTATCTAAATTGAAAAAGCTTGTCTACTTTCTCTGCCTCACCTCCTTCATCTGAAGCAGTGATAAAAATTCCTGTCTATGTACCAATAATGATATAAGCTTCCACCAGAAAAAAAAACCATAATAATGGCACCAAAACCAGGAAAAAAGATACTAAATACTCACATCGCATACAGAAAGTGTTACCTTCAATAAACAAACAAAAACGTAAATCAGCATTATGCTTTGTTTATATGCAAGTTCAAATTATGACCTCCAGCATCATATTCCATTTTTTTAAGCTGTAAGGATGTTTAGACAATGTATTAAAGAGCCCAACAGTATCACACTTCTGAAGATCAAGAACAAATTCTCTCTACCTCCATTCCCAACTTTCAGCAAGATGAAGTGATTTTTTGGTTTGCTTTCTTTTTTTTGTTTTTTTTTTTCCTGTGTATGTGTTTGATTTTCAGTTTGTTTAGGTGGAGTTCTTTTTGGTTGTTGCAGTAGTGGTGGTGGACTTTTTTACCTAATTTCCATGCAAGACCTTCCTTTATTCCTTTATTTAAAATATATTTAATTATACTGTATTTCTCAATATTGAACCTCTGAACATACAATCCAAGAAGCAAAAAAAATGTCCTATTTCACTTTTTGTTATAAGTACTCTTTCTTTAACAGAATGACTTCAGATTCTGCACTCCAAATACCAAGTTTAGTGTATTATCCAATATGGCAAGTACAGGAAACTATGACTAAAATAAAATAAAAGAAAACCTGTATAAACTACAATTTCAACTTAAAAAAGAGTCCAATGAACTTTCACTACATGGGCAGGGGTGGCAGGTGGGGATTGGTGGTTATGTGTGGGGACTGAAGAGAAAGGCAGCTTCTTTTACCCTGGATTTCCCATATGGATAAAAACTCATCATAGATACAAAAAAAACAATACCAGCAGAAAAGTGCTAGGAAAGGATTACAACATTTTCCAAAACTGTACTGAAATAACTTTATGGCAGAACATGGCTATATACATTTCTAAGGAATATACGTACACTTCACATCCTATAGCGAACTGGCCATCACAGAGAGCAACAGATTGGTTTTTTTTTACGGTCCTGTAAAGTGCTTTATGTAGGACTACTAACAGTTTCTGGAAAGTAATTAGATTGATTCCTTATAAAAATTGATCTATAACCTACTGTTTTTTCTTGTAAGGGACAAAGCTATCAATAATTGTAAGTTCCTAATTCATTGAAACAGAAAATAAAGTTTCTGTAACAATAATTTTGTTTCTCCTTAGCATACTGTGTAGGTTTAAATACTGTATCCATAGCAGTCTAGATGTCAATTAAAGAAAGTGGGTCTGACAGTGTATTAGAAAACCACTAGCACAGTGACTCAATGCTCTAGAGACTTTCCAACGCAAGCTGTGATTTCCCACAAAGTCTGAGAGAGAAGAGTGTAAACAATGATACATGCAGCACAGACGTGATTTAAGGCCACAGTTCAAAATTCCTTGTGCAGCCCAGATAACTGTTGGCTTTAATTGCTGCTGTGGAAACACTTTGAATCAGTTTGTACATATAAAGCACATTTTTCTTATGCTTTTACTTGTGAAAGTTCGACCTATAGCTGAAGCAAGACATAGCTGTGGTGCTACACAGCACAAACCTGAGTTGGATTTGTATTAGCTTTTCCTGGTGACAGGACACAACACATGCTTTTTAATTAATTCAATTCTCTCTCAAAAATAGGGGTGTGAACTGGAATCCTGAGACAGGCAAATATCTTAGCTTTCGTTACAGGCAAAATAAAGAATAAATAATCCTTGAATATTGTTAGTTATTTTGAAACTTGGCTTAATCCTTTTAAATTTCCTATAGGATCCATATCACTCTCTTCTCTAACTCAGAAAAACAATTTCCTCTCACAAATTCCATTTCTTTGGAAAAGCAATTCTGTTGAACAGGGTTTTTAAAATAAATAAGTAAATAAGTAAATAAATAATTAAATAAATACATTTCCTGGAGTTTACTGATCTAGACTATACTGTGTTCTTTCTGCAAAATTTAAGAAAATGGCATTTCCTCATTTTCAGTTCCAGTCTTCCTTGTAACTTCACTTGTCTGACTGCTGACACCCTCAGTCTGCACATCTTCTTACATGGGCTTTCTCTGAAATAACCTTCAAAATGAAAAAAAGGTTCTCCTTCAAAATAAGCACGGAAAAAAAGTTTCATGTTTATTTGGGGCCGGAGGACAGTATTTACTTTTAAATTGTACTATATACTATTGCCGCGCTGAGCCATGAAGTTTGCCAGAACATAGTGCTTGCTGTACGGGACTTCTCCAGATCCCTTTTTGTGCTAACATACACTATAGTGCAGGATTAATATAAGGTGTCATAGTTTTGTTCGCATAGCATGGCAGAGGTGTTCTTCTCTGAATGCATTAGAAATAACCTGGACTCTCCTTTTCCAAAAATCTCTAGCCTTCTAAATTCAGTGTTTTTCAGTTCCATGCTGCTGTTACATGAGGGCTGCACACACTATTCCTACTCTATATTTCCACTTGTGAGCACAGAGAGTCTGCAGCTAATTTCTCCATTAACGAATTAGCAAAAAAAAAAAACAAAAATTGTCACAACAACCTGGGTCAGCCTTTGCCATCCACAGGACTTACTGCCTTTGGTTCTATCCGCAGCTAGTTTTCTGCTACATTAAGAGGCTTCACTGGCCCATTTTGCAGCCTTAGTTCTTGGCACAGAAATTGGCTTTAAAAACTTCCTTGAATTTTGATCCAGGATTCAGCTTCTGGAACCCATTAGTTATCACCAGGCAATTAACCTGGATGTCTGACAATCTGACTGCTCGGTTAGCCTGAGCATTTCCATAGCAAAGTCATTTGTCTTCACTACTGCTTGCATCTGAAGTGATATTCCATGACTCCACTGCATGGAAGATAATTAAAATAAGTCAGACAGGATCCTGCATTGTCACTTATACGTAGTCCACTCCATGCTCAGCTATTCAGGGCTTCTAAAACTCTCTGATTTCCAAAGCAAGTTTTGGCTAGAATCTAACAAATAGGACTGGTTACCTTGGTCCCTGGGTCCCCCCCAAACTGTGTTCCTCCATGCAGTATTTCTTCCAGCAGGCAATATACTCATATAGTCTCTCACTATGAGCTTAATGGCATTATCAAAGTATCTTCTGGAAGATTTGGGTAGGGAAAGGTAGAGAAATATCAAATCCCTGATTAAGAAAAGCATTGCATTTTAGGTTGCATATCAATTACAATAAAGTTAATTACAATAAAGAATTAAAATCTGACATGAAGAAAGAAGAGTAGGAGATTTCTAATGTGGCATATGTCAAGACTGAAGTTCCATGAGAATGCAGAAGATTTTTGTATTCATTATTCATTTTTTTCTTTTCATGGAACCTCCCTTATGCTAAGAATGAAACTCTACTATGGAGCTGGAGCTACTAGATGAGAACAAACAGACAGATTTTAAAAACCTGTTGATTAGTAGTCAATATCTCCAGCCCCACCAGGGCATCACAGTCTGGAGAGATTCTACTATAATTTTAAGTCATTACTAGAGCTACACATGAATTAAGTTAATCAGGTTAAAGAAATGTTTTTATAGTTTTCAGCAGTCTTCAGAGTGCAGTAAGTTCCAACGATTTCCATCATGACCAAAAACAGATCCAGTAAATATAGTCACATCTCTACTGCAAATACATTAATCCACTTAAAATGATGACTACATATTCACTGTCGTGATTTACCAGACTAAAAGTATATAAATTTGCAAAAGCTTTGAGAAAAGCATCACATATTTCCACACTCATTCTCAATATTTTGGATGAACACCACCAAAAATTGAGTTTAAAAATGAGTTTTAAGCATCTTTTGATCCTCAAAAGAAAGTGCAACTGCAGCCTTAGAGTCATTTAATCACTAAAGTCTGGATGACAGAGTGCACCACTTACCGCTGTACAGGTAAAGGAAGGGGATCTAAGTGGTCCTCGCCCTTAAAAGCCATGTTTATCCTGTTCTTATGTGCACTTCTCCATAGGCTGGAGTCTAGAAAGAAAATCAACAGTTGTTTAGTAAACATATGGAAACTCAGACCTCTTCAGTCCAGGAATGCATGGCATTCTCCTACTGATCTGTGGAACTAAATCATTAAAAACAATCCAAAAATCTTCTTTTCCTCAGGCTACCAAGACCTTTAAGTACATTTTCATGCCATAAGCAACGTAGGGTTTGCATATATATATAAACTTCCTGGACTACTGCACAAGTCAGAGCCATCTCATCTGAGTCAAACACTGAGTTAATATTAAGTTATTATTTAGCCTCGTTTATTTTTAATTAACTTGACTTCTAGGGGAAATCAGTTTAGTATGACTAATTCTCCAGGTTACTGTGGGAAAGATTGCAAGAGAAAGTAAGTGTAATCTCATACGATTCCAGAATTATTTTGTACTACATTTACAGAGAAGTCCTTATTTACTGAAGCATCGGACCATTCCATGTTATACAATTTCGTTTTTCTATCAGTTTGAAAAGCTGTACAGGTCTTTTTCCTCGGTGTATTTCCTTTACACTTGATGGCCAAAAGATGCACTCAAGCACTATTGTACTAGAAAGAGACAAGAGAAAAGAAAGCCTCCTCCTTTTCACACAAAAAGGAAGGGTGTCATCTCGTTCGATCTTCTTTGAATTATCCCCGTCTTGCATTAAGCCATTACCCTCTATAGATCAATGTATAGTCTCAACAAAAGCCACGGCAGATTTATTTATTATACAAAAAAATAGGGAAGTTATTCCCTCTCACTCACATGGCTAGAGGAAGAACCAATGCAAAACATCTGAAGGAAAAGAGTAATCCATGACTCAAGAAGAACAATGAACAAATTTCATCCGAAATTGAAAGAACTGTTCTGAAGGAACAGTTGGAAAATGATGTTTTCTTAGATGCGAATAAAAATTTGGGATCAATGGATCTCACTCTTGGAGAATATACTTCACACAGGAAAGTAATGCTGTTTGTGTCACCAGTTGAAGCAGAATGTTTTTGAAGTAGTCACTTTTAAAATTCTGCCATTTGGTTATTGGCTACATTCTACAAGCTGAGTCAGCCAGCATTTAAGAATTCTGCCACATCAAATTGCTCTTAATTGACACAGAGTAGTCCTCAGCATCTTTCCTAGCAAACCGATATCATTGCTAATGCATGTCCTTGGTTTTTTTCCAAGATCCCACAAATATTGTCCTGAGTTTGTGAGAGTATTACAACCAAAGTAATGCATTCACATTATCTGTCTACTATCAGTGCCGGATTGCTTTGGTAACGGCACTGTCCTGTGTTCACCCCCATGCTCCAAATTTTCCTGGAAATAATAAACAAATCTCCTTCCTCTATGCATCTAATGAAGGAGTACATTGAAATTTGGGGCATGAACCTATTTTTAAATAAAATAAATTTAAAAATAGACAGCCTAAGTGTTTCTGAATTCTCTGATTCAAAAATGTTGCAAGTATCAGATATTCAATAGGCTGTGCCTGAAAATTCATATGCCCAAGTACAAAAGTATTAGTATTTGACCTGCTCCTATGACACCAAGATCTGAAAAACAAGCTTACTGTTCTTTTTTTAAAACTCATTTAACCTTATGCACAGACTTCACTAACATCTGGAATAAATCAGCTATTTTCACTTCTTGTTACTAGCGGAATTGTCTTGTCCCTTTGTCAAAGAAATTTAAGATCACCAGGATACAAGTAATCATAAAATCATATTTACTGGAAATAGCTAGTTATCACAGTCATCACTACCTTCATTTGCAGAAGATACCCCTAATCAAAGATTAACACCTCTGCTTAATCTCCAAGATTCTTAGTCTCCAGAGTCTTAATCTCCAAGAGTCTTTCCCTCTCCTAAATCTCATCTTGTGAAGGGCCAAGAAAATAGTCTCTCAGCCTGCAAAGGACAGACTTCAGGGACCCCAGCTGTCTCCTCCTGCCCAGCATCAAACACAGGATTTACTTCTTATGCTACCAACACAAAATCAACAGCTTCTCTCTGGTGAGCTAAAGCTACTTCACTATTACCTCAGTCCACTACCAATTTCTGCACACACAAATCAAAGCATCTGCTTGTACTCCATTACCTGCAATTGGTGACATACTGTACACAGACATAAATTAGGTTATTGCATGTCACTGTTCCCTATAAATTAGAAATCTGACAAAAATGCAGATTTCTATACACTCTCTTCCCACAAAGCGCACATTTATATTATGGCCATAAAAACATGATCAACTCCTACTTAGAGGTCACTTAAGCTCCAGCAGAAATAACTAAGTGCTATACCAATATCCTAACCAAAGAGTTTGTTTCAAGACTATGACATTAACTCAACTCTTTAAGCCCAAGTTAGTCTTGACGACATGAGGAAATGCTGTCCTGAAGCATGCGGCAGTCTGCCAGAGGAGTAACCATACCCCCAGAACCACAATATCCTGCCTAAATCCATGACTACAAGAGAGGTTGAAAACCCACTTCCTGACATGGTACAGGCTCCTGGGCCCACTCAGAATGGCTGCTCTATGTGCTGTGCAATTACAGCACTCAATGGCAGATATTGTTTTTTCCAGTGTTTTCATTCACATTTATGGGTAAGAACAAGACCATTGTACTTCATAGCAAAGGCCATGACAGGACTGATGAATTGTTCTGTTTAGTTGATGAGTTGATGCTGCTTTTTATCGAAGGCCATAACACATTGTTGATCTATAGTCTGCATTCCTAAGACGAAAGCACCTTATTAAAGCTAACTGCCAAAGCATCACATCAAGTCAAAGTAAGAAGCTTTCAGATTATCAGATTTTTCATTTTCTATGAAAAACATCCTACTTTGGGTCAAAAGCTTCTTTACTCCGGCAAATACAGGACAACAGGCATGGATGAACAGAGACAGTTAATAACAGAAATGTGTAAGCTAGCAACCTGTCATAAACAACATTCCAGGGCTTCATCTTTAGGAGACTGAAACACGGATAGGACGACGTGCACAGTTAGCGCTGCAACTGCTGTCTGAGCTTCTGTGCAGAGGCATCAAGCAGTTCAGTAGCTTTCATACAATGGCTATATAACTAAAGCAGGTGGCATGGCATATGCCCACACACCTAAGTCCTTCCCACTAGCTACTTCCTCACAGATGGCAGAGAAGTGCCTGAGAGACCTTTCTCCTAGCAACCATTTAAAAGATGCCGAAAAATTCATAAAAATATGTTTTATGTATACATTATGCATGTATATACATACACCACATTCACATTTATTCACTATATACATACTAATAGGCAACATTAGCAGAGTTGTGCAGTAGAGGCTAGTGTTGTTTTCCACTGGCTTCGGTGGTCACTGATCAGGCACATAGCTAGCCAGAGATGCTGTCTAGGTCAACTGGCACCAAAAAATAACACTACTTGTACATCACAATACTGGTCATTTTGGTACAAGCCTGAGTAACATTTACACTGCAATAATACAATTGTCATTCTTTGGCTATTGTAAGGCAAATTTTTTAATAACTTACATAGGATTTTACATAAATAGATGTCTTCACATAGACTTGTATCACAATTATAGATAATTTATAAACAGTCTAATTCTTCTGGTAGATAGCAGTGTGTGCATGCGGAATAAGATGTACTCAAGTTAGTGGTCTCTCCTTGTCTCCTTAATCTTTCTCTTTGTTATGTCAACGCTGAATTATATTTTAAGATGTTATTTCCTTACATTTACTATATAGATGTTAGATAAGCACACCATAAACCACATTTCATTCCTGTCAAATACAGTCAGCCAAAAGCTTCTTTCAGGGAATTACTACACAAGAACCAAACAAAGCATCATGCCTGAAAAAGCATGTAAGCACTGGTCACAGAAAAGCAGTGTTGGCAGATGATGTGATCTTCACGGCCAAAAAAACCACACACCAGGAAGAGGTAACTTGCTTGCTTATATACAAACACCAGACCTTGATGCTGGAAACTGACACAGAGAATAACAAACACCTTTAAAAAACCTGTCAAACTAGCCCACCCATAAGTAAAAGAAGGAGTAATCTCATCCTGATTTACATGAGGCTTGGCAGCATCTGTGAAACCTCTGCAATGCCTGGTTAGCACAGGGGTGCAGCTGCCAAACCACTGGTTCCAACAGCAAGTTCCTCCCGCCTTACAGGAACTCCCTGCTTGAAGCTTCATCTTGCGTGGGTCTGTTTAGCGTTGTACGGCAGCTTCTACAGTGCAATACGACTCTTTAGCATCCTATAAAAGATGTTATTTCTGCTAAGAAAACAACTTGCAGCTTGTGAAATCTCTCAGTTTAAGTTTCTTCTCCATCATTCAATATGTTAGCTTATATTTAACGAGCTAGAAATTAAGAGGATTGTAGCAGTTAAAAACACATACCCATCCAAAAGTATCACAGTAACAGCACGTATTCAAGGTGAACTAGGTGTCTCATTTACTCCTACTAATGATGGCCCCAAGGAAGCTCTCCATCACAAAATGATGTTCCAAATAATTAAGCCCTTGAACTCACACAATTAAATACACATTTTTTAGCTTATTCACTGCACATAGGTCCACCCTTGCAAGAGCTTAAATCAAAAGGCAAATCTATGAACTCTTGCCACTCCTATGCTAACCCCTAACATAATTTCAACACTAAGAACATCTTAAAATAAGGTCAATCAGGAATATTATTTCTCTTTCTGAATGACAGAAATCCATGCATCTAGCCTTTAATTTATTAATAATCATCAGAATTAGAAGTGCATGTTACCTATACGTAACATGGTTAACTTGAGAATAAGAAGTCATTAGCTAGAAGTCATTTCAGATTAGGCATCGTTAGATTAATATGAATAGTTCCTGTCTGTAGTAAAGTATAATCTCTGTTCCGCCAAATGGTATCTGTCCTTATTTCACAATTCTGGAAGTCTGGGAAGCATTAGTTATTATTCTCCTGGTACACAGAACAACTGTTAATGGAACGCCACAAATCAACTTAAGAGCAAAATTCTGAAAGCATTTATGTGATAGGTCAAAAAGTAAATATACACACTGTGTCCTTCAGCAACACATCCAGTCCACCAGAATTTTTTCATACTAACCATTTTAGGACTTAGGATCCTGTTGTCGTTTTGCATTATAACACATTTGTATAGACTTGAATTAATTACAATAGTAAGAGCCAACACAGAAGTAAGCTGGGTGTCACAAATACTAGAAGCCATAAAACTAGGGGCAAAAGAACAGAGATTCATTCAAATTACACATGAAAATAAGTGGTATTAGCATGGCATCATATGCATAGAGTTATGTATCACACTCCTAGAATACAAAATTAAAACTGAAAGAGGGAATCATGGGAACAGGTACTACCCGCAGCATTCATTTATGGCAGCTACACTTGTAGCGCCAGTAATCAAAGAGGAAAGAACACTTCAAGTACAACCTGAAGACTAAGCCCATTTTAATTCACGCAGGGCTTTGTTTTTTAATGTATATTTCTTCCCATCTCTTTTCTGCAGAGATACAATCTAAGTTAAAACAAGCCTCTGTCTTTGACAATGCCCTTTTTTATAGATGTACACATACAAAATATAGAACATAACTATTTCATAAAACATTTTATATGTTTAGATACTATTTAGTTAAATACAATGTATTACTATATTTAATTATATAGTTTGGATAATGTTCTAAAACATTTTATCATTATTTTATATTATGTATTAAATATTTCTAATATATTATAATATTTGCATATACAAAAAAATAGTACAAGGGTATACCTGTGTGTGTGTATACATATATATATATATATTTCTAACGTAGCTATTCATGCAAACTGTGGTTTGTGCTATTTCTTTCCTGATCTGGATTTTTCTCATCTTACTGTAGGCAGCTATACTTTAGAAATACAGCAAATAAAGGCAGATAAAAGTTTATCTCATTTCAAATATATCATCCTGAAAATTACAGACAAAGAAAATTATTTTGTAGATCTTCATATAGTAGAAGAAGTGCAACATTCCCAATTGCAAATATCAAGTGTTCAGGAAGGGGAGAGAAAGAAACCTGGAGCCAGACCCTTACAACATTTTCTCATTCATCTGCCTTCAAAGTTTGGTTACTTTCTTTCACATTCTGGTTTTAGAGCCTTCCAAATGTCCTCCTTGAACATATATAATTTTTTCTTTGTAATCACCACAACAAAAAATATCTGCTTTAAGGCAAGTCATATTAGGTTGCTTATTCCATTTCCTTATTTTAGCAAGTTGCTCATACAGACACACAAAGTCAAATAACTGCAATGCAAGCAGAAGACCCGATTGCATTGAGAGAGGACACATACAGCCACGTTACCCAGGCAAACCAGCTTTGTCTATAACAACAAATATATATAACCACAGAGATCAAGAATGGAAGTGATCTATCATTGCATGCACAAAAGTCAGTCTTTTTACCAAGGCATGAGATTTCTTACAATGTATCATTAGCAAATTTTCCTATTGAAATACAAAATCTTTTGAATGACAGAGTTTATATCATCATGGACTACGTTATGGAAATATTTAAAATAAGGAGATAGAGAAGTACATAACAGATTTTAAGATTCCCCCCTCCCTTAAAAAGCCTTCACCCGGCTAATCACTTAGTTGGCAACATTTTCTTAACCTGTGAAAGTCTTAAAATCTCCCCTTGTAGAAGGGGCACATCAATTTATATAGATGTTACTATTACAGAAGCAAAGAGATTAGTGGTCATATTTCTAACAATTAGCATTTTGGAGGCAATTTCACTGGAAAAGAATTTGCTTTTGAGGTTCAGGAAATGAATAATAGGTGGCAAGTTGGCGCACTCAAGAGACATATTTTATCTTTTATGTGATGCAGAATAATCACCATATAAAAATGTTTATTGGTTCTCAGAGCAGTATTAATGCAACTTGCTACCATAAAACATTGAGACACACAAGTCTTCTGTATTTACTATTCCCCTGCTTTCTGACATACCAAGTGGCACTGTCCCCCTCCCTTCTTAAAGTAAGCCAAACAACTAATTTGTCATCACCTGCACCAACAGAAGCCTCAATTCAAACACTCACAATGGAGGGACCCATATTCCTGGTCACAGCGCCTTGGTTTCACAGGTATTCCTGAAGAGAAATGGATAAACAAGCTTCAACCCTATGATTTGCAAATCACCTCTCTTCTCTGTGGATCACACTCAGCCATAGCAGCACCTGCATCAATGTCCCCTACGTGGTACAAGGGCTTGCTGTTTGGAGGTGCCCAGCTGCCATCAGACAAAAAAACAACTCCCCTACCCTATTTTTGACCTACCCTACCTCTGATTTACCCGTGACACCATAGCCACATGCAAGCAATATTCAGCCTAAAAGATTTCATCTTATCTCTTCAACAGTCTTGCCAGTCTCCACGTAGAAAGATCAAAAATAAAAGGGACGATGAGATGCATCCCAGAGTCCTAAGGGAATTGGCTGATGTGGTTGCCAAGCCCATCTCCATGATATCTGAAAAGTCATGGTGGGCCCTGGAAGAAGAGCAACATTGTGGCCATTTTTAAAAAGGGTAGAAAGCATTACCCTGGGAACTACCAAACTGTCAGCCTCACCTCTGTGCCTGGGAAGATCATGGAACCGATCCTCCTACAAGCTATGCTAAAGCACATGGAAGACAAGGAGGTGATTAGAGGCAGCCAGCCTAAAAAAGCCAGGACTTTACCAAGGGCAAGTCCTGCCTGACCAGCCTTGGGGCTTTCTATTGGTAGACATGGGAAAAGCAATGGATATAATCCACCTGAACTTCTGCAAAGCCTTTGACACAGGCTCTCACAACATCCTTCTCTCTAGATTGGAGAAGGATATGGATTTGATGGGTGGACTGTTCAGTATGTAAGGAATTGGTTGGATGGTCACATTCAGAGAGTAGTCGTCAAGGGTTCAACGTTCAGATGGAGAGCCGTGACAAGTGGTGTCCCTCAGGGGTCCATACCAGGACCAGCGCTGTTTAATATTTTCATTGATGAGATAGAGAGCAAGATCAAGTGCACTCTCAGCAAGTTTGTAGATGACACCAAGCTGAGTGATGAAGTTGTCACACCAGAAAGGTGGGGCATCATCCAGAGGGACCTGGACAAGCTGGATAAGTGGGCCTGGGAAAAACTCATGAGGTTCAACAAGGCCAAGAGCAAGGTCCTACAACTTGGTCAAGGCAGTGCATGGTTTCAATACAGGCTGTGAGATGATACGATTGAAAGCAGGCCTGAAGAGAAGGACTTGAGGGTGCTGGTTGATGAGAAGCTCAACACGAGCCAGTAATGTGCACTTGCAGACAAGAAAGCGAACCGTATTCCGGGCTACATCAAAAGCAGAGTGGCCAGCAGCAGGTCAAGGGAGATGATTCTCCCTCTCTACTCCACTCTGGTGAGACACCACCTGAAGTATTGTGTCTGGTTCTGGAATCCTCAACACAAGGAGGATATGGAACTGTTAGAATAAGTCCAGAGGAAAGTACGAAGATGATCAGAGGGCTGAAGCACCTCTACTATGAGGACAGGCTGAGAGAATTGGGATTGTTCAGCGTGGAGAAGATGAAGCTCCAGCGAGACCTTATAACAGCCTCCCAGCACCCAAAGTGGGCCTGCAAGAAAGCTGGAGAGGGACTTTTTTCAAGGACGTGTAGTGATATGATGAGAGTGAATGGTATTAAATTGGAAGTGAGAAGATTTAGATTAGACATAAGGAAGAAATTCTTCACAATGAGGGTGGTGAGGCACTGGCACAGGTTTCCCAGGGAAGCTGTGGATGCCCCATTCCTGGAAGCATTCAAGGCCACATCAGATAAGGCTCTGAGCAGCCTGGTTGGAGGTGTCCCCGCCCATGGCAAGGGCAGGGGGAACTAGATGATCTTTAAGGTCCCCTCCAACCCCAACCGTTCTACAAAAATCGTCTCCATATCCAGGCAGGAAATGGAGAAACAAATTAAATGACTTGCCCAAAATTAAACGTGAGGCAAATACAAATTGAAACAAAATATTCCAACATTTAACACTGTATATAAGTACATAGGGAAGATGATAGCATTGTATTTAACAACTTAATTGAGGGGAAAAGAATAAGGACCTACTCAAGTCACTTTCTGCTCAGAAAGATGACAGTATCTTTGCACATCTCTGTACAGAATCCATTTTCTGCAATGAAAGGATTTCATCTTAATATCCATTCCAGTTAGTCAGACAAGCAGCCTGAAAGACATCTTTACTTGCATTGATATTCCTCTAAAGGAAAAAAAAAAATCTGACATTTTAACAGAGATGAGCAAAACAATATTATTAATTCGGGTTACAGCCCACACTAGCCAAGTCTTTATTAGAAGTATCTCAAGGCATTACAAGGTAAACAGTGGTGGTATTTCCACAATATTTACCAGCAGCCACTAAGTTTTTCATTTTACAGAGTTAAAATCCCATTGCTCTTTTTTGTCATAACTCTGGAAACCTTAAAACCAGCTTTAGATAAATACAGATAAACATACATTTACCTAAAAGTTAACACAAACAGAAACCCAAGAATGGCACACTCTAGTCATTGAACAACCTTTCTACTTGAATGATCAATAAACTTGTTACTTCTGTCACTTCAGTTTACCACTTTTTTTCCCCCTTTTCTTCTATATATTCAGGAAAAGAACAGAAAGGACAGAGAGCCATAGAAAAAGTTATAATGGAAAAAAACCTAAGTAGGAGATAAAGTTATTGACTGCTGATGAGGAATCTCAGCAGAATAAGAGACCAGGAAATCCAGTTTAGCAACAAGCACGTGACACAAGCCAACACACATCAGGGAATATGTAAAGTAAATGTCGTTGATCTATATGCTTTCCAGGATCCCAGCTCTCTGAATATTGATTCTCCTCCACTAGGCTATCTTCGTGCTAGCTGTAGCTTCTGCCTTAAAGCATGTTTTTTCTAGGTAAAGGCAACAAATCCATATGAATGTTTAAGCCTACGGCAACTTTTGAGTATTGTTTCTATTTTTTTCCTTCAATAACTCCGATTAACACCTCTAGAAAGCCTGTCAGCAGAACTATGTTGCCTAGTTTTTACGATTATAAATAAAGCTCAAGTAATAAAGCAGTAGTTGGCTTTTCCTCTTTTTTTTTTTTTAAGGAGAAAATACTACATTTATCTTCTTGAACCTCTGCCAAGGAGTATCTAATCATCAGGTATTTTTTTCTCCCTCTGTCCTTCACACAAAACAATGTTAAGGAGCCAAAAAGCTGTAATAACAATGCAAGCAGGGAATCCCCAGCAGGACTAGAGGCAGAACTTCTCTGTAGGATCATTCCTGTATTTGATGTCTCAGTAGCATATGTAGTGTGACCAGAGCACATATGGAAATCCCCAGCAAATCTAAAAGCTATGGGGGACTTCACTGCCTGTACACATTACGTTAGATTTATACCAGGGATCAAGTGTTGTCCTGAGAACAGCTCGGAGCAGAAAGAGCAAAGCCAACTTCAAGTCAATATGCCGCAACTCAGCTTTTGTGTCAAGAGCAATTCTGAGCCTCTGGCTGCAGAGCTCCAGAAGGCCAAGCACAAAAGTTCAAATGGCATTATCTGAGCTAGTTGTGTGGTTTTTAGGGGGTTTCATGGGTTTGGGGGTTAGAGGTTCTTTATTTGGCGTTTTGGGTTTTTTACGCTGCGGATGTTTTTTCTTCTTTTCTAATTCATTTCTCCCCTTCACTCCACAGTTCATAGACTGAACTTTTAGTATGGAAGGGACAAAGAAGAGAGCACAGGCAACAAAGCAATAGAAAGAAACATAAGAAGAGTATTATTTGTTAGCAAACAGACTTTAGATGTTGATGGATGTAGATATGAAGATATGAACTATAGATATGAATTATGTCACACCTGAAAGCATAACATTAGTGATATTGACAGAACAAAACTAAATGTTCTTTTCCAGAAGTATGTCCAGTAGTGAAATGTTTGTATCTCTAAGGATTCAGTGAAATGGGGAAGAAAGAAGTCTATGTTTTACCACAGACGGTAAAAGGAAAAAAACACTAGTGTTAAGCAAATATGGCTTTATAATAGGTCATTAGGTTCTTTTCTTTCATTTAAAACCCAGCTGTGCTGTAGAGTCAACACAACATCCTCAGTAAATTTATAGCAATATTGGATAATGTATATCATAGCTCTGTATTGCACATTCCCATTCCGACAAATATTCTATCTCAGTAGGGCCTAGTGTAGTCTGATTTTAAAAGTCAAGTGTCACAGTACTTTTACTAAGTAAAGCTTCATATTTGGAAGGTATACAAACTCTGGTCTGTATCTTCTTTCTCATTGGTAACTCCCAGATATGTAGGAAGTTACCGGAGTCCAGCTAATTCACATATCAGCTGAACTACAGTAACTGTGCTCCTCAGCTGATATTCTGTAACCCATTATGCAAAGAAACTGGCACACAAGTTCTCAGTACACGTTGAACTGCTTCACTCTCTTCCAGGATGTCTGTATTCTCATGATTTTCTAAAAAATGATATTGAAAGAAGAGAAAGATAATCTTTTAAACAATACAAGTCTCATTGCAGAAGAGGGCTACTGCTCTGATAAACATTTCCCATTATTATCATGACTTTTTAATGGTTTATGATGGCACAAGTAGAGACACATACAGCAGAATTAGCTGAAAGTAAAGGTCCCAGAGCCAAGCTTTTGATATTGGCAGCCAAAGTCAATGAATTGCTAATCATTAGGCTTAGGAGTGCTCAGATTCTAGACTTTATTTTTCTCCTTGTGAAAAACATAAGTGTGACCTTGGTTTTGTATCTGCAATTTTGGTTTGATCCTTCCAGTTATTTATGATTATGCCTGCTCATTAATATTTCACTGAAAGTAAAACAGACAGATACACATTAGATTCAAGTTTGGAAAGCAGCCTTTTCACTCCCTTCCAATGTAAGCCTGTGCACTAAGCCTCCAGGCACATGAGGCTGGTAAGACCAAGTGTGTCTTTAAGCATGTGAGCTTTCCATTAATTTCTATTCCCAGAAACCTGGTGTTGACCATTTCAAGTACAAAACCAACAAAACTTAGGAGGTCCCAGACCTCACCCATTGCCCTGAAAAAAAAAAAAAAAAAAAAAAAAAAAAAAAAATCAGTCTTCAGGCTTGTTTCCCCTCTTAGCTGTGATGTTGGCTGTGGAGCAGACCATCTTCCACTTGCAAGAACAGGACAATAATAGCCAAGTAAACTCCAGATCTCTCATGAGAACTCATTTCACTATTAAAATATCAGCATTTTTCCATCTATCATCTGTACAGAGAGTATTTCATGTCTAAGAGTTTAATACATCTCCATATTTCATGAACAGCTAAGAAAACTCTGCTTGCATCCAAACACCCATCATCTCCCGATATTGCCAATGCAACTGAAGCCAATAATTGGCTGGAGCAAGAAAACAGACACATCCCTAACCCCTCATGTGGGCAGAGTATATATTCCACCTACACATATGGCTTTCATTATTTTCATGGTACCTAAGGCTTAGAGAAACTATCAACAATACAACCCTTACATCAGCTGGGTCCAAAGAACTGCCTGGGTCTGTACACTTACATCATACCAGTAAATACGTGCAGGCCAGGAATGTCAAATAACTTGCTAGGTGTTGTCAGTATCTGTCTACTGATGTGATGATGCATTGGCATCCAAAAGGAAAGATTTGCCACCCACGCAGCCAAGGAGGCAGCCTCGCCCACCAGCAGTAGAGACTGCATATATAAACTTTCCTTTGGACACACATTATCTGGACGAGACTCAACACAGACATTTCAGGGAAACTGTCTATAATCTCTCTCAATGTTCAGGTGAAAGAATAGGATTCCTAAAGCCACATACCGTCTACATTAACTACTATGACTAGAATGTGACTTGAAGCTTGTGTACCTGGGCCAAATTTGGTAGCTACCGTCAATACACGCCTCAGTGAAAAACAGTTCCAAAAACCAGAATCAATACCCGTACAGCAGTCTCAAATGGTGAACTGTTTTTTTTTATTTTTTTTATTTAAAGATGGAGAGCTACAGCCAGCAACGTGTACGTGCAAGGGGAAAAGTTACAGCCTTAAAATGGAGGAAAAAAAATTAAAATACTGCAGTAGTAAATGTAAATCAGTTTGGAGACCCAGCCACCTAATTGTCCATTAAGATATCAAAAAACAGATTTGTCTTTTAATTTAGTAGTTTTCTAAAAGAGAACCCAAGAAAACGTTAAGCATTACTCATGGTGGAACTACAGGACAGAGCTTTTGACTCATGACTCATCCAATAAAAGTGAAAGCAGTAAAGCAGTTCATAAGCAAATTCTCAAAAGTTTCAAAGCCAGAGATGAATTTACCTTAAAAAAACCCACATTTTAGAAAAAAAGGGGAAGAGAAAGTCAGTTACAGGAAATGTAGGGCAGTGGTTACAGCTAGAGAATGAAAATAAGGAAATAAAGCTCCTTTCTACAAAGTTTGCTATCAATTTCCTCCCAGCTACAGAAAATTTTAACTGTCCATATTCTGAAGTAATAGTGTCTCAAATTCTTCTACTCTCTTCATTGCAGTGACAGGTTACACTTGAAATAGAAGAGGTAGGCTTTTTGGTTTATTTGTAGCCCTCGAACCTCAAGCTGATTTTAAAATATCTGCTGAAATCCAATTCCAAGAATTGAAGAGTTCATACGTACAAGAGTGAAATGCCTAATGCACAAAAACAGGTTTTTTAAAAAAAAAAAGCAAACAACCATTAAATGGTTGACCACTGACAGGAGATGACTAAGAGGGGAATTCAATAGGAAACAAGCATGGAAAAATGGTTCAGGAACCTTAACATACTTGAAGTCATAAAAGATTAGAAGAAAAAAACCAAAACAACTAAGTCAAAACTCAAAAGGGAAATGATTTTTCACAAAATGTGCCAATCAGTCTCCACAAAGTCACTGTGACTCAGAGACTGGTATCACCCAGTCACTGAGTGATTGAGGTTGGAAGGGACCACAGTAAACTTCAAAAAGGAACATTTTTATGGGCAATATAAGCTACCAAACTTGCAATTAACACCATTTTTAAATCAAGCCTCACATCTCAAGACAGTTGCTACCTGTATTGCATCCCTCTCTCAAGGAGTCATTGAAAGTTTAGCTTCTGATTTTAACTGAAGACCTACCTTTTCCAGGATAACAGGGAACCTAACGGAAGAAATAGGTGGGGTCAGGAGGAATCAATGAGAAGGACAGGTGTATCAAAGCCCCAACAGTTCTGACACTCTCTTCAGTGGTAAAATAAGGCAAAAACCTTTTGTACATTTAGGAGTTAAAATTGACTGGCACTTTCCTAAAATCACACATACTAAATACCAACTCCTGCAAATAATTATCAGGTCATATATCCATAAAAGTTGAGAAAAGATATTTTATTACCTGCTTATTTATGGAATAGAGCCAATATCAGTCAGCACAAGCAGCCACTTGCAAGGAAGAAGGCTTCAATCAGTAAGCAAGGGAGATAATTAAAATGAGGGAAATCCAAACACAGTTGTACCTACCAATCACGTCATCTAAATTGTACTAGCTTATTCATTAAAAATAAAGCTTTGAAACAAAGATGCCATATTTTATTCAAGTTTTTGATTACTTTTCTGCAGAGGGAGCATGTAATTTACAAGAAAGAGGACTTAAAGCTTTAAGTGCCTCTGACTTAATTCAGCATGCTGTATTGATGGTCCCATTTAGATTATTCCATTTTAGGCCCCTCTAACGCATTAAAGGCATGACTTACTCACATCCATTTGGCTAATGATCCTCTACTGCTCTAAAGTAAATGACAGCTATTTACAGTAAATTATTCAATTAGATAGAGGGAAGTGCAGTATTCATTTTGTATTGTTTGACGCGGCAAAACAGAAGTGTGCAAGAAGGCAGGTGGGGCATTTTAATCTTTCAGAATCAATTGTTTAATCTACAGTAAGAGAGTAAATATATTCTACAATACTAGTCAGCATCAGATTCTTATTGTAAACATTCTGAGAGACACTACAGTGTTGTAACTCCAGATAATATAATTCTAAAGTAAGTCATCATACAATGCAAAGAATCATAGTAACCCAATTCTTACAGAACCACTTTATTTTAAGCATAAATTCAAGTAACACAAAATTAGTTGACTTTAATTTAAAAAAAAACACACATACACACATGCTAGTAGGAAATCATATTTCCATTTGAATATAAACCAGTAGTTTAGAGGCATGAGCAGTCCTGAATCTCATTTATTTGTATTGGGATTTATACTTCTGAGTGCTCATCTCATTTTCAGAAATCAGAATGAATGTCCCAAGACATTTGGACAGTGGGGTACTTTTAATTCACAAAGTCACTGGAAAGCACAGCTCAGCTGTCTCTCACAAATTAAGAGAGGGATTCCAAAAAGTAATCAAATAAAAGCAAGCTAGAGAAGTGCACAACAGGGCTAAAACACAGGCTAGAAAGGGGGAGAATAATCACACCGCAATAACTCAAAAGTGGTCTTAGAAACCAAAACCTTTCCATACATTCTTCTATTTTTGTCCAGGCCCTGAAAGGTGTGCTTTCACCCATGACCACACACATTACAATCCCCACTGTATACACATTTCTATGACCACCACATTTGGAAAAAAGGCTGAAGCCCAGACTGATGTCTGCTGTCAAAATCCTGCCTCATAAAAGAGAAAAGATGAGAATTTCTCATTTTATTATGAATATGAAGACAAAGTCCAAGGTGCAGGTAAGTCTGCTATGCATGCTGAGCCTTCCAGTGACCACATTTTGCACAGTTCTCAGGCCTCATATCATTTCATACAGAGCAGAAGAAGGAAGACGCAATTTGTCTGAGCCCTCCTGGCTATCTCTGGTTTTGGAGAGTTTCTCTCTTCTGTGAGCCCATAGTGCCTTGGAACAAGTGCCGAGCACCCCAAATAGAACAGTTTCCTCTGGCTAACCTGCCAATGCATTTAATTTTCTGCAGGCAGAGGGCCAAGTTCAGCAGGCATAGTTCCTGCTGAGTTTAATGGGAGTTGCACTTGCCTATGCCAGCAAGTGAATTTTGCCAGCAACATGCTACAGAAAATACAACTATAGCCAGCTTTTGCATTCAAAAGATACACTTGAAAGACTACAGAATGGACTAGTCATTTGTTTTCTTCTGTTTCAGTTCCACTAAAGCTGCTGGCACAATGAAACTCCTGCTACTATTAGTATGTATTCACTTGCTTTCGAGACCAGGGATTGCAGACTGGCTGTTTGTAGTGATGAAAAAGCCAGCATACCACAACTAGGCTATTATGAATTTAACTATCATTTGGTACCTAGATACGCAAAAGTTCTGGTCAGATTACTCAGAAGGCCTCCTACTCACATGGTCTGCATGTCAATGGCTCCAGAACCTATTTCTGCAATTCAATACTTACTGCTTATTTTGTTACCTATCACTCCCCCCCCCCCTTTACAAAGGATTTTATTTTAATTTTTCACTCTACCAGGACCAAATATTTTAAGCAAATTTTAGTCCAAATTCTCAGCAGCTCCAAGCTGTGGATGTTATGCCAGTATTTACTAGGCAAAGATTACTCCATTATTACTTGCAGAAACTCAAAATGCCCTCCCTTTGAAATACTTTTCAGACCTTATAGTAATAAAAGTAGTAGCAATAACAATTCTAGACCTTAGCAATCCATACCCCCGTCTTACAGTCTCCAGTAGCTATCTGTTTGACCTACACTCTTCACACATCTTCCTTGTTCACTCTCCTGCTGTCAGACTAAGCACGCTTCTATCTGCTGACATTCCCTCTGGTGCACAAGGAAGTGGTTCAGACTTAAATTCTTTAAACATGTGATGATCCTTTGAAGCGTTCCACATTTATTTTTCACTGAAACATTACCTGCTTGAAAGGCACACAGTTAAACAAGATTGCAAGCCAGTTCTTCCACCTAGTAAGAAGTTAATAGTGAAAACACTCAGCATGGCACCTGAAATCACTCAGGAAGCCCAAAATGAAAAAAAAAAGCTACAGGTGAAGAAAATAAAATATAGGAATAAGGTCAATTTGGATCCATATTTTTAATAACATAATTCACTAAAATAGATTTCTCTCTACCAAATAATTAACATTTCTATTTTGCTAGTTCCAGAATCCCCCAGACAACCAAACAGGAAAATTAAGAACAAATGAAGCATTAAATATATGTTGCAAATAAAGCTGCTGCACATAAGAGCTACACTGAGCAGTATTAAAAAGAAACAATGAATGTACAAAATATGTACGCTATTTCTGAACTGTTGTTCAGAATAGGCTGCTTGGAGTGGCAAAAGTTAGAACATACTGGAGTAGAGAAGGCAGGAGTAGTCAATGTTGTACTGCAGGTTCAGGTTTTCCCTAAGGTCTTCACAGAGAAGTCCTTCGCTCTCCAGGGCCAGGCTCCAACGGGTGCCTATGCAGCCAGTGGAAGCACAACTCAGTGGCTCACTGACACCAACAGTGACAGAATAGCCAAGTTGGCCTCAGAATGTGGTTAATACTCTTGCCAAGAAAACTTAACAGCAAATATTGGAAGGAATGACTTGGCCTAGGATGAGTCACTTGACATCATCTCCTTTCTGAAGGTACAGACAAGAATGCTGAGGGCCAGGGACTCACAGCTCCCATGTCCTCATCCCCATTTTACTGCCAAGCCCTGCTGTGCCCAGTAAGGGCTCTATCCCCATTGTATCCAAGTTTCTCCAAAACAAGGACATTAACTGCTCCAAATGGACTTGATTTACAAATAGTATTGATTTACAAATAGTATTGATGAAGCACATAAATATCCCTTGCTGAGAGGCAAACCACTCTAAAATTATACCAAACTACAGCACAATTTTCCTCCACCTTTTGCAGACGCATTGCATTTTCATTCATACTACAATTAACAGGCATTACAGGTCGGGTGCATCTCTCGGCTTCAAAATGGCATGATGATTACTCAGCCCAACTCTGGTCACATAACATCAAGTTTTGCTTAGTTTTGTTTTGAGGCTATTTTTTTCTCAAACCCTTGACATTGTTTTTCTAGCTACGGTAATAGATAAGTAAAAGAACTTGCGACATTTCCATATGAGATATTGAGTATGCCACCCTATAATGGCCCCTCTTCTAGCTCCATAATTCCTGCATGTTTAGATTTAACAAAAAAAATGTACACAAAGTATTTTTAATGGAACAAAACACGAGATGGAGCAATTCCCTGAGGCTTTCCAGGTCTCCCACAATGTCAGCAGCTGTTTAATGTATCTCTGTAAAAATGGGAGTCCAGCAATTTTTTTTGGACATTTTCTTTCTCAGCAGCCAGAGGTCACCTTCTTCTCACAAGTGCTATGAATGCTCTCTTAAGTCATGTACTTGAAGCTAGAAACAGCAAGAGCACTGAAACACAGAAAGGATGTAAAATAGATAGAGAAGAAAAATGTGCTCTAGGGAGGCACTTGTATTGAAGAGGACTATGACCTAGTCTGAAAAATAAGCAAAGATGATGCATCATTAAAAAAATCTCATTGCACCCTATGCTTCTAGCATAACACATTGGTCTGTGTTGGAGACAGTAAGTCCCTGGCATGAGGCAATGCTTCAGAAATTATGAGAATGCATTTCAGACACAGTATACTGTTTTATATTTTACTCATGCATCTTTCAACCAAGCTACATTTTTCTTTTGTAAATCTACATGAAAATTTGGTTCTTTTTTAAATTCCTCTCACATTTTCTTCATTTAATGATTTTTCTAGAAGTGCTTAAAATTGAGGACGTTTTGAGGACTAAATTATAAAGAGTCATATGAAGACTTGCATTCCTATATACGGACAAATATCCCATTTTCTGGAATTCTAATCATCTTCTGTTTTTTATTTCATCTCTATTAGATGGCAATCTCCAGAGTATTTTTATGACTGTAGAATATTCATACCTGCTTCTTACTTTAAAGGAAACCTATTGATTGACTGACTTTTTACCTCACATCAATGTGCAGGTCCCAGGAGAAAAAAACATGAAGTGGGTATAAAGCTACCAAAATTTATACCTTATGAGGTAGAAAGACACCAGAATTTCAATGACATCTCTTTCTACTTGAGAGACAAATGTAAAGCTCTGCACTTCACTGACTATATGTTGGTAACTAACAGTGCTTCACAGCATGGGGTTATTCTAATGTCCCCAGAAAAATTTGACTCCAACCAGATCACAGACAAAGGCTGCATTGGAAGCCCTGTCCCACCCATGGGAGACAGCAATTGTCAAAGCATACACCCATCATTTCAGTTACAAGTCCATGAAAATGTGAAATCAAAACGGACTTTGTTCATAGCCATATTCCTGCAAGCACCTTCTATAAAAATCAGGGGAGGAAGAGTTGCTACACAGCACACACCTAAAGTAATCTTACTTCAGCTGCGCTTTGGCAAAAAGCCTAGGTAGTAACAAGATTTTTCCGTTTAGTTAGCAAACGGATCCCATTTCCCTTCTTTCCAGGACCCACATCCATATATTCAACTATAGGTTTGGTATCAGCATTTATAGTTTTCATATGGTTACCATTTCTAAGGAAACCACTTTCTTACAGTAGACACAGTATATTTTCATGTTATTCTGGTTTTGGCAAAATACTTGTAGAGTGTGGGAAAGGAGAAGGAGAGACCACAATGGATAGAAATGAGACTAAAAAAAAAAGAAATTAAAGGTATGTTTCTTAAGACAGAATATATCACATATGCAAGCATCACTAGGAAATTATGTTTCAAACTCACTTTTTGCTTTTCTTTGCTCAATACAGCTATCACAACCATTCAGATCTTTTCAGGTTGGATTTCACGTCAATATGTAAAAGCATTGTCTATGAAGGGACTGAAGCAGTCAGATCACCTTATTCACTACCATTTCCCTAGGTGCATCTAGCTCTGGAGATCACAGTGTCCTGGAGACAACAGTGACTTTGCTCACCTGCGCTGTCTTGGGTATGACACAGCCACAATAGTATCAGTAGAAAACTCCAAGTATTTACATAAATGCATTCTCTAGCACATCTACGCCTTGATGTAGTGCGTCATGGTGGTTAGCTGGCAGGAGCAGCAAAGGAAACCTAAGTCTCTAGCACTGGTTGGATATTCTTCTACCTTCATTTTCTTTCTGTTCTAAACAGCATAGAAAAAAAACAAAACTGAAGACTGTACCAACAGGCAAAGGAGTAAATTTATCATTTCAGTACTAATTTTTGAAACAGCAGTTCCAGAATCCAATATACATAAACTATTCAGGCTCAAAGACTGGCATTAAATATCATGGCTTCTAAAGAAAATATAAACCCAGTCTTCAGCTTGCCCTGGTATTAGTGTCTACAGTATCCCATGAGTGGGCTTTCATCTATCCTAAAAATTTACAGGTCCAATGCATTAAACAGATACTGATAAAGACACAAATCTAAGAAACTCAAGGCCACACATTTCAGTCTAGTCCTGCTGTGGCAGGGATTGACGTCAACCATTGCAGCTGCTTGCTCTATCACACTGTTGGAATGATTTTTTTGACACATAATAAATAATGCCATTAAAAGGAAAAAAAGAGCCACCCATCCCGAAACATCTCACCCAGACTGTAACAAACAAGAGTGGGGAAAAAACAAAATACCCAAAGGTCAGTCTACTATAGGTACAATCAATGCCTTCAACCTCCCTCGTGTTTGGGCTGAAAAGACACATTTAAATCTTACATGCATTGTACGCTTGACAGTATAGTTCCTTTATATGAAGAAAGTTGCCATTCACAAGTTACTCAGACCCTCATCTTTGAGAACATGTTGATATAGTTTTAATTCTTCCTGTGCTTGCATTTTTTAATAGGTTTGCTTTCCCAACTGCAACACCTCAACCCAGCCAGCTCTCGAAGATTGATCCCTACAATATTTCCTAATGGTTTCTTTCTGATAACAGCAAAAGTTCTTGCATATTTATTTGCTACCCATTAATTATCACTGAATGAATGCGATGTTGGATTTCCAAAGACAAAGATTTGGGTTCTGGTGTTCACCTCATTGTCACCGTTACAAAACAAGTTTGAATCCATTAAATTTAAAAGTGATCAGATGATCCAAAATGTTAATAGGAAGAAACCTTTCCCTTTAAAATCATAAACTGTTCCTCCAGATTATGTGATAAATGCTCATAGTAGGTTTTAAAACTATAAGTCAAGAACAAAGAAGCCAGCATACAAATGCAACATAGATGTAAAGTTCAATTTTTTTTTCACAGCACAGAAGCACAGCTTAGTACCTAGACATGACATTTACTTTTCTGACTTTTAATAATCCTAATAAACAAACAGATATTTATCCTGCAAGTCACTTTTTCAAGCTATCTATAGGACTGTTGAATGCATTTCTGTCTGCTGCAGCCCTGCAGAGTGGAGAGTAGGCAGTAGAAAACGCTTTAGCCCTGCACAGGCACATTGCATCTCTGTACAGCATTGAGCACTGACATTTCTCCTGAAAGGAAAACAAAAATCTACATATTGCCCAAGAGACTGCTACATGTCCACACGGTCCCTCTTCAGTAACCTATGCAAGGGCTAATTAGCAAAACTAAAGTCAAAGAGCTCTCCAAGAGATATTGACCATCATTGAATTAATACACTTGCGATGAAGGGGAAGAATGTCACATACCTCTACTTATTTTACAGTTCTTGTGAATGCTAGCCTACCTACCACTGGAATGTTAGATATTATTAAACTGAAGCCTGGGCCAGCGGCTGACTTTATGCTGAAAGTGGACTCAATTCCTTTTACATCCACCAGAGCAAGGAATGGAAAATGAAATCATGTTACATCACCAAACTGGAAGAGAAGCGAAGGGGTCAATTCAGCCCCATTGAAAATCTGCCCTGCCTCGAAATAATAGCCAGGTTTGTGATGTGATTAAGGCAACTAGTATCATATTTTGAGGGTTGACATATTGGGTATGTTTTTGAAATTACTTTACATCTATCCCACTGCAGGAACAGTGGTAATGGAGTTCATTTCCAAAAGATCAGCATTTAATTGTTAAAAATACTTTTTATTAATATAAAATTATTTATGAAATCATATCCTCTTTGGTTTCTTCCTTGGCTCAGTTTTCAGTACTGGAAAGTGCTGAAGTCCATCTGTTGTGCACAGACTCATTAGTTGTGAAGGGAATAGCTAAAGCTGGAATAAGACTCCTTTGCCTGAGTAGTTTCCCTCTGCACTGAAAAAATGCTGCATTCTCCTTCCCTTCAGGCCAAAGGAAGCCCTCAATCACTGTGTGAAAATCTGATTTAGACATAAAACAGGAACCCTAGAAGATACAATAGTGCAAACTGGGCAAACAGTCCAAATTCTGCTGCCTGGATCATGATGACTCTCCCACCCTTGGTTCACCTTTCTTCTCATCAGGCAGAAGGAACATATAGTCTTCTATTCTGAAAAGCTATTTGGTAGTTATTAGCTTTTAATTCATCTAGTTTGTGCTAAAAGCTAACACATTTCGAAAAATTCATTCCCTACAGTATCTGCCATCAAGCCCCCCCAATCCTTCTTCAGTAATATATAAAACAGTACAAAGAAGCTTTACAAAAGAGAAAGGTATCAACACCAAAGAGACAAATGGGTGTGCAATGCAATCATGAAATATAAGCAGAAACAAGCTCAACAACACTCATTTTCTAGTATAACTAATACATCATTCATGATGGCTCGACATTAGCTGCATGTTCTTACCTGAATGCATTTTGTTTGAAACAAAAAGCGTAAGCCCAGCTCTTGTTAGGTGTGCTTTAACTTTGGTTTCATGCTAAGTGCAAATACAGTTCTCAAATTCACATCTTTTCTGGTCAGAATACAAATAATTCTCTCTTTGATGACTTATTTGACAAAATCGCAATTCTCTCTATGGACAGCCTCAAAGCTCTGGAGTATTTTCTATTGGTTTCCATTTCTGTTGGGGATTTTTTGCCCAAGCTCCTTAAACATGTTTAATAGCAGAATCTTGAATATGACAGAAAAACAGTAAACTCGTTCAAGCACAAAAATAAGCAAGAGCATGAAAATGGAAATAGCCTACCTATGTTATATACCTTAAGGAAAAGCAGTAAATCCAAAGAAAGTCTTGATGTAACTTAGGCTGCCCGAAGTGCAAAGACATCCAGGGTTTCAGTCCTGCCAGGATCCCAATCCAGCAAAGTACTCAAGGATGTTCATAGGAACCAAAATATAAAACCTCACATGTTAAAACCTGGCACCTGTTTAAAGTGCTTTGCTACACCAAAGCCAGCAACCTCAGCACTTCTCCCGTAAGCCGCTTGTGAATCTTCACAGATATTAGTTGCATGGTCCTTCAGCACTTGCCTTTAACCTCTCCAAACACCCCATGATTTGGAGCATTTGCCATCTGAGGATTGCCTTAGCGTAGCTGCTGTTTATCCATTGAAATGCGTAGACTGAAAGTAGTTTCTAAGCCTTTGACATAGCTCTTGAAGAAACTAGAGAAACCTGGTACAGAAACTTTCAGCAAGAATGATACTGAAAAGAACACACACCCCATGCAATTGTTTAAACTCAAAACAATTTTTCTAATGTCTCATAGGCAGTGGCTGTACAGCACACCTACCTTAAGGGTTGCTTGGATGCAGCTGCCCCAGTAGTTTTTTCGGAAATGGCTGTTCTGGACAGACAGGATTTTGTGGTCAGAGCGTCAGTCTGACTCTGCCCCTGGTTCTCATGCGGCCCAGTGAGTCACTCAGCCCCTATTTCAGCAAAATGCATGTCTAGCTAGGAAGATATAGAGCATATGCTTAAGGCAAATTTATTTTATTGAGATTTGAGCACGTTGTTTGTCAAATAAAGCAAGTTCCTTCTTTGTTGGACTAAAGGCTTATGGTACTTTCTACCAAAAAAAAAAAAAAAAAAATATCGAACAGCAGAAGACTATTCTCCCCTTTCACTCCCACCTGCTTACTTGCTAAGCCATGTGGAAAAGAAACTCCCTTGGGTTGCCCCTTCACATTTAGCACAGTGCAATGGCTTTGAGTATAGGTTTCTCAGCGTTGTTTTGTGAACCACTTTCATGCTGAGTGCATTTATTAAGCTCTGGAGTTCTGCTTAGTTATGAAGTGTGTCCTTAAACACATTATAGCATGGGTGTTTGATTTTTGTGGTTCAGTGCAGATTTATATAAAGAAGTCAAGAACAAAACTAAAGCATCGGTAAGTTTTAAGGGTTCCACTCAAGCTCCAAGAAGGAAATACCACAACGTATTATCTAGTGAGGTGCTGTTGCTAAGCAGATGAAAAACTCTGCTTCCCCCAAGTTGCCTCAGCACATTTATGCTTTTGACACGATGTCTCTTGGACACAAGCTGGTTGCCCAGCCCTGCAATCACGCTAGATTAGAAACAATCACATTCCCCTCATTCCTTTCTTTATACCACTCCATCTTCCAGTAGCTTCAACATATCTAGCTTCTGGTTGCCAGATTTGACAGGTATATGGGATACACTCAGAAATCTATATTTTCTGGACTGGATGGGAACTCAAGTTCAAGAATTTAATAGCTCTGAAAAAAAATTTCAGTCTATTTTATCCTCCATTGTGCGGACATAACTCTCAGCTAAAGACCATTAGGGTAAATTGAATAACTCCTAGATGTGAAAACTTGGCCAACGCATTTTTTTACACAAATTAAATATACACATATTGCAGTGGACAACTTATTTCAAATGACAAAATGGGAGACAGCAATAGACTTCCACAGCTTTCATACTAGACACACAACACATAACAGCCAAGTCTTTAGATGCATGTTGCAATAAAGAAACAGTACCAAAAATACATATTTGTAGGCAAACAATGGTCTTGCAAATGACTACATAGGTTTATGCAGAAAAAATAGCACAAGGGGAGAAGATCCTGTGAAAAAAGGCTTGAACATGGGACAACGATAGCACAACTCAAACTCAGGTAAAAATTAGTTTATCATTTAGAAAAAAGAAAAGCAAGGGATAGCAAATTGAGGCGCTTTCGGTTACATGCAAGTTTATCTTATTCTTTACCAATACACCAAGTGTTTCCACATACTGCCCTTTTTGATAACAAGAGATGATGCAAGCACTACAACATCTATCAGAAGAACAATGTTTTAGCTCATGAATGAGGCGCCAGCACACTGTGGGGATGGTACAGGATTGCGGCTGACAAGCATCTGCCTTTTCATCAATCAGCCTCTGATTGCCTGAAATACTAACCTATACAGAAGTTCTTTGCACAAACAGAGGTATTTTGGACATTAAAAATGAAAACTCATGCTATCAATAGAAAGCTAGGTTGCTAGGAAGGAAAAACAACAAATGTATGGAATTTTAAGATTTATTATTATTATTTTTATTTAAAGGAAGGAAGACGAAGCAAGTCAGGTGAGCATAAGCCTTGCCTGCATACACGTGTACGTCTCTAAACATCAGCTCACTGAGAGACACCACCAAAAATTCCCAAATTCTAGTACCAGCCCACCGCACCTAGTCTTCTTTACGTTCTAACAAAAATCCAAATCCAACGCAGGACTAGGTTCCCTGTGTATGAAGCAGGAATTCATTGCACACAGAACATCTAAGGAATCTTTCCGTTACTCTGGGATCCCCCAACACACAAAAAGCCTACTAAAACAAGCCAATATCATTGGTCACGTGCCATGTATCAGTAATGCTGGATGGTGTAGCTCTATCATACATAGAGTAGCTCTGTCACTTCGGAAGTGAAGCATACTTACTGCAGAGCTACAGTCACGGTACTTAGAATGCAGTAGCCAAATACTTCCTCGAAGCTTCAAACTTATGGCAAGTGCACAGGAACAGCAAGAGTGCTAACAGACCGAAGAGTGGATGCACACAGCTACCATTGAATCAGAGCCACAATCGGAACCAAGTCTAACTTTTCTGTTTCAAAGAGGTACAAGAATGGGTGATGCTACTTCTTTGGCTAGATAGAAGTAACTCCCTCTTTTGCTTAGCAGGCTTCCTAACAGAGAGTAGGAGGCAGAAGGTTGCTTTGTTCATTCCATGAACACTGTGTACTTGTACAGAAAGAGCAACTGATTTTATTGGTAACATCTTGGAGGTTTCTGGCCTCCCTAGTATCACACTCCCCTTCTCAGACAAGCAAGCTTCCTGTAAAACCGATATACCAGACCCTTTTGTGCTGTTTATCAAGCATAAAACCTTTCAGATGGCTCTAAGAAAGCTTTTCAGTATCCATGGGATTAAAGTGATTACAGACTTTTCTACAGAACTGAATCTTCCTTTACCTAGTTAGCAGACTTCTGCTACACAATCTTTTCATGATTTATCAATAGTTTCTCTTAACCACCCATCTACTGTATTTATAAACATATTAAGAAATCACTTGAAGCTTTTTATGTGAACATATAATGTTAACTGTATAAATTAATTTGCAGAGCAACTCCTTTCAATCTCTCCCACATTTCAAAGAAGCACTAAAGCCATTATAAGATTTAAATTTTTAAATTGCATCCTGTTTTTCTCTCATTAACATTAGACAGGCACACAAAGAACTAATGCACTATTATAACCACCACAGAGACAGAATAAAAAAAAAAATCAGCTCTTAGAAGTCCTATACGGGTGGCTACCTTACTTCGTTTATTACAGCAGGAGCCATGTAAAATGCCATGTACAGTCTCTCAAAGAGAAGGTTCTTGGTAGTGATGTGCTGCAGCCTCCCCTCTGCCAAGCAAGGCACGAGCATGAGCAAAGCCACAGAATAGAGCACGATGAACATAAACAGATCATGAAAACACTATAGTTGTGGGAAAGCAGATTGAACCCAAGACACGCAAGCCCTGAACTGCAAAGGACTTTGAGAAGGAAACAAGACATTCTATATTAGATGGGCTGCCAAAAGATGGTAACAGCCAGGCTTCAGGATTTTATTTCCTTGTTGCTCTTAGTATATACTTCCTCAAATCAACAATGTATTTTTCAACAATAAACACACTTGATACCACCCTTCATGCAGAATGAAGGAAATATTTACCAGCTGTCCTGAAGCTGTGAAAGGTTCTGTCATGAAAGAACAAAATGAAAAGTTGAAGTCTTTGGCCACCCCAGTACATGAAGCCATCAAAATGCTTGAATGTGGTTGTTGCTACATCTCTGTTAGTGTTAAAAAGCAAACCAGACTGTGATCTTGTACAACATATATATAATCTATTAATCAACAGTCCTACATAAAATTTTTCTCTTATTTAAGAAAAAAAAAGTGAGCTTGACAGATTAGCTCTACAAGAGTAGAAAGTTGTCAGATTTTAGACTGTTCCATAGCTTGCCCCCCAACAAGTTTTTGGCAAAAGACAAAGTGATGTAACTTTGCAACATTTCTAGTTTACTCGCTGGCAAAAGGCAAAAGAATTTATATGCCTCTTGCATAAGGTTATGTTAAAATTGCATCTATTTTTGCAGCAGATATTACACATCCAAATCCATCTGTAAATATCTGTTATCTTCCACTGCATCAGGAGCCCAGCGATCAGATGATGACCAAACCCCTGTCCTCCCACTTGCGGTGTCATATGCAGATTGCACACTGCCTCAAAAAAATAAATAGCAAACACCAACCAAAAAGATAAAACAGAGATTTACTCTTGCTTTGCTTTTAGGTACCACATATTTGAGTCTGAACTGTACAAATTCCAGGAAGTCAAAGAGCAAATTGGAACGAACATCAACCCAGCACAGTTTTCCCAGATCCAGCACCACCCTGCTGTTTTAGCAGTTCCTCTAGAAAGTGTTCTATGACTAATTAAAACTTTGGATATTTATTTACCAACTTATTTTTGCTATGTTTTATCTTATATTTTACTTCCTACACCTCTGTATAAATCACTTTTAAATGAACAGCTGATTGAAAGTCTTCCTAGGAAAGGCATTGCAGTACAGAAAGTGAATCAAGTTGTCTCTTCAGACACTCATGAAAAATTGGCTGCATAAGAACAGTTGTCACAGAAACCCCCAAAATACATTTCCTCGCACTCACCACACCACAGTATGTGATGTGCCACAGCTATTTCCTCTTTTTGAGATGCGCATAATTGTGGCATCTTAGATAATGCAGTGAGCAGGCAGAAATGGTAACTTTTGAAATGGAAAAATGATAGTTTGCACAGTAATTGCAAGCTATCATAAATGCCCGAGTTACTTAACTGCAAGACAGAACAAAGGCTGGCCCCAGTATGAGGCAATTAAACCCCATTGCAATCAAAATAAAAATAAAAGCGTTTGTCACAAATGTACTTTTTTGTTTTTACTGGAAATTGTGAAGTAGCTCAGCCTCAAGGAATCAGATCGAGCCAAACTACAGGTCTCCCTTCCACAGAGACTCTGAGCTGTGTCTTCTGTGCTTTCTCTGGACAGCTGGCACTCTGAGAAGGGGAAAAAAAAAAAAAAAAAAAGGAAAAGAAAAAGACAAAAGAAAAACATGGGAAAATTTCTTTCTGAAAGTAGCCACTGACAGCCAGCTCAAAGGGAGGCAGGTATTGCTTTACAGAGATCTGAAGCCATTACAGATTGTCTAGCATTTAAGAAATTTCTCTCCATTGGTGGACACTTTTTTATGGAATCAAGTCCATAAGGAGTAATGAACAGATTGATTTGGCACAAAGTTGCACATCATTATATCTCCAAGATCTAGACTTATTGTTACTTATATTTAGTATACGTGATAACTAATAAAGCGATTGAGTTAATACAACCTGAAAGCTAAAAGAGTACTTTTACAGTGATGGGTCAGTTCCATCCTTTGAGTAGAATTAGTCCTCTCATTAGCGATATTGTTCCCTCTTTAATATCCCTGTCTCATTTTCTTCAAATCAATTACCCCTGTGCCGATTCATTCAATTTATTTTGGAGGTGACTAGGGTGGGGCAGGGGGAAGAAAGGAGGAAGGGAATGAAGAGAAAAAACAAAGTATTTTAAATTGAAAAAAAAAAACTCTAAGCTACTTGAATACATTTTTAATAAAGAAAACTAGACACAATGTGAAAAACTCTTTACTTTTTTTTTTTTTTCCCCACCAGAACTTTCCTCCCCTGACTAGTTCACTGTTCTGGCTCCTTACTCTTTTTCCCTCTTTTCTTCTCCTTTCCAAGAGAGTGTATTTGCTTTTGAAAGGAATTGAGAACTTCGAGCCTTTTCTTTACCTGGTGTATTGGCTGTTACAGAGGCCTTTCATTAGGATATTACATAAATGGTACTTGAAGCAATAATAGTGCAAAACAACATTCTAAAGGAACAATTTATTAATGCAATAAGAATTGTCTCATTTTCCGTAGAAGTACATGTTACTAATGTAATGTTTCTATTTTCAAAGCCCATGAAGATATGGTCTGCCTTTGGCAAATGGTACCGAGATTCACAGTGCTAAACAATGGGGGGGGTGGTGTTTATAAAAACTTTTATTTGCTATTATTTTGTGACCTAGCTTCTTGTGCTGAGGTTCTGACAATGGCAAATAAAATTCTGCCAAAAATAGAAACAAATTACATGATTGAGATTAATAATTCCATCTTCCTAAATGTGTCCCCAAAAAAGTAAGATTTGAGAGAAAACCTGATATCTGTCATGATGTACTGTTAGGTGCAAGAGCTGCCGACCAGGGTCATAAAGGCAGAAACCATGAAGGGGAACTCAAGGTACAGGGAACCCGATTAATCCCAAACTATTCTCCTGTCTGTCCTTTAGGCAGAAGTGCCAGCCTCTCCATGGAAACAGCTCCAAAATCTGCCACCAGCTGTTTGTGAAATAACTTCACTCTAGGAAAATGCACGTTTTATAAGCACCTTGTTTCGATGGCATGTTTATCCATGGAAACCCTCAAGAAACTAAGAGAAAAAGAACATTCTTAAATCAAACAACATTATCTGGATCACATCATGTCACAAGGTCATTTTTCTGCCCATTGTTTTTGGCACTGCTTTTGAGCACTACAAGTGAGTACCTGTCATTTCCCTTAAAAGCTACAATTTGCAGTAGACAAAAAGAGTATTCACCTCATACAGTTTAAAAGTGGAATCATTTTCAGAAAGGTATTTATAGGACTCTGAATTCTTTTTTCTTTCAGCTCTAGAACACAGCTATTTCATTTATCTTAAAATAATTTCCTAGACGCAATTGAGCAAATCTACTTTTTAAGAAAGGGTAATAAACTCTTCTCTTTTGTCTATCAGTACAGTAACAAAGCACGCAATCCTTAGCATCCAGAGAGCATTTTTCCACCTTTGGCTTCAGTTTGGACAACAAGTTGTACTGTAATGGTAGTCTCCCATATGGAAACCAGCACGTTTCTGTCAATCTTTGTTGAACCTCATCTGGATTATTATCATACTCAGAGCATCATTAAAATTAAGACAGTGATTCAATTTCCACCCATCATCAAGAAGGAAGCATGGAGGATGCAGAAGCATTAGAAATAAAAATTATCAAATTGAGAGAGAAGTGACATCTCCACCCTTCCTATTTTGCATAGCTTTCCTGCCTTTTTTTAAAACCAAAATATAGCAGCGGCACATTCACAACTACAAATGAACTCTTTTGTCATTTTTGTACTTTATTATGAGCAAACAACGCTAACAGGTGGGCAAAGGGCTTCATAGTAGTCCCAGCAATTTACAGCACATCATCTCTCTGCTTTCACATCCATACAAAACAACCACTATGATGCTCAGACCAAAACAGAGACTACTTTTGTCACCTTGCTGCTGTTGAACACCAAGACACTTACCAGCACTACAATTTTCTGTTACATCATTTTGGATCTGTTTGTAGGACCCAGGCCTATTTCATTGTTGACCTTTCTGAAACACTGATTGGGTTCTGCAGGATATTATGAAAATAATTGCATAAATCCTAACTTTCACTAGAGCTGAACAGGTCTAATGTGAGACAATCTTCACTGTACACAGCTATTCTGAAGGGCTCGATAGGAGACAGTACACTGTATGTAGCTATCTCATGCTAGAACCTCTCGCTGTATGACAGAAACTGTCACAGGTGGCTTTAAGTATATAAGGTTTAGAGAAAAGTTTGAGTTCATAAACCACAACTTGTTCAAAAAATGAGCAAGTGTTCAGTTGCTCAGTTTCAGTACTCTTGCAGCATACTGAATAAGTTGCCTGCAAAGCCCGGGACAGGTACCTTCTACAAATACAAAGGAACACTGCATTTTCCAAACTAGTAGCTGTGTTCACATCCATGGGGAGTCACATGGACTAAATTTTGTCAAATATAAAGTTTGAAATATTTTTTTAATTGTGTGTTGCCCGTTTGCCAAATATAATGGCAAGGAATCACGCCAAGTTTACTGCTTATTTGACTTCTTTCTTATGATGGGATCTGACCATAAAATAGTCAGCTTTGTTTCTCTAGGTTTATTTGCTAGTAACGTATGCTGAAAGATATCTATCGCTTACACGTTTTACAGGTCAATTTTCTGTTGCTCTTTCTGTATATAATTTTGTACAGTCATACACTTAAACATACATTTTCATTGAAATAAATTCAATCTTGAATCTCTTGAAAATAAAGTTGTTAATTTTTCTTTTTTTTATAAAAAGTTTTTGGCTCATTACCTCAACCGTGCTTCCCATCTGGGCCATGGCTTCAATAGGCAATTATTCTGTGGGCTGCAGCTCCATTCACTTGAAAAGCTACTATCTTGAGCCATTGTTGAGAAAGTCAATTGTAAAAAGCTGTGCAGCTTAATAGCCACTGAGTACTTTGCTCAGGGTGCACTTTTGCATGGCTAGAAGTTTTGGTGGTGGGGTTCCTTCTAATGATTAGGTAACATCTTTTTATAGGTTTTTGGGGTTTGGATTTTTATGGAGGGTGGGGGTGTTATCTTTCTTTTGGGGGTTTGGGGTGCTCTGTTTTGTTTGGTTGTGTTTTGAGGGGGTTATTTGGGTTTTTTTTTTTTGTTTGGGTTTTGCTTGTGGGTTTGGTTATTTTTATTTGTGTTGGGGTTTTTTTTTTTTTGGGGGGGGGGAGGAGTGGCATGTTAAAAAACCCTACTAAATGTTAGATTCAGTAATCTGCAAGTGACAGCCTTAGAAACATACCCAGCAGACACAAACAAAAATTTCACCACAAAAATCTAGAAGACCGAACCAACAAAACTAGAACCATTTCTTCACTATTAGGGATGCTCATTGCAGAGCAGGGTTCAAATACAGGGTTCTGGATTTGAAGTTTTCAATGCCTTTCCTCATGCATTGGGAGACGCTTGCATTGAACCTGTCATAGGTTGGAGCTCTATAGCTCAGTCAGACTGATAGACAGCATATTGGAGAAAACTAGATTTAAATATCTTGAAATCATCCTCATAGATACCTATTTCAAACACTGCAAACACTTGAGCATAAACTAAGGTGTTTACAAAGAAAGATTTTGGCCCCAAGTCTCCAGCCTATACACATCACTAAACAAGGACAAACTAAATACCCAGAGAAACAAAAGACAAGCTACCCTCCCTACTTTTTCAGCCAGGGAGGTGAAAAGCTGATCTCCAGAGTAAGGTTAGAGAGAGCAGCCGCCTGTAACATGCATTGAGCACTTAGCTGTCCCTTAGCCTCTGTTGGCAAGGGCTCCTGCAATACAGCAATTAGGAAAAGTTCAAAGAGCTCATGGAGGATTATCTACGGGGAGGAAAGAGCCCATGGGGCTTTGCTTCTCCACTGTGGAAATACCTGCACACAAAGTTGAGCAAGAAGACTCTCAGCTGCTCTGAGAAGCTGAGCAGCTAGCATCCTCAAGAACATTACCAAGAGGGCTTACTTTACATGAGAAAAAGGGCTAGTTTCATACTGTTTCCTTGCAAAGCCAGAGAATGGTGATGTGCCATCATCATCTAACTCCACATACAGGCTTGGCTTCAGCTTAAAAAAAAAAAACCAAAACAGTCAAATCCACAGAAGCAATCATACTTACACAACCTCCAGTTTTGTAGAAGAAAAGCCATGGCCTTCCTCTCACATGCTGAAGATGCCACCTTCTTCTACTGTTTCAAATTGCTCTGCACTGCAGTGACTGCTCAGTGATGTGTACTGATTTCACATTCATCAAACATCAGTTAAAACCAACATTCCATAACCTTCTGAATTCAAACACCAAGTACCAGCTTCTATTTGAAAAGCACACAAAACCCAAGAACTCCCTCCAACCCCCACTCTCAAATACTTTCCAAGCTTATTAGTGTAAATCTAACCCACCTGTGCAAGCTGGTAGAGAGGCACAGGCTGTGTTTGTCAGCACAAAACAGCAGTAGAAGGAAAGCAATAAATAAACACGACAGAATCTATAACAGAGAAAAGCTGTCCTGCTTACAGACAAGTCAATGGCAAAGACCCAACAAGAAGCAGTGTTGTGCCCTGCATTAGCAGCCAAGAGCTCAGTGCAATAATCTTACTTTTCCTGTGAGCTTACTAGAGAAAAGAAATTCCCAGTGCATTCCTTACACAGCGTATCCCTTATCTTCTTACTGGAAACACAAGAAAATTCATTGTGACTAGACCCTGGGCTGTAACACTGATCATATTTCAGTACAACTGATAAATAAAGAAAAGTCTTACATAACAATCTTCATTCAAGACACTTAAATCTGCAGCTTCAAATGTTCTTTATGCACTTCCAGTCACATAAAACATTTTCCCCTCCAAGAAAACCAAAGATGGTAGAAAAAGGCAATGTATTCTACCAGCCCATTTAACAAATGAAATATTACTTTCTGTTTGGTGTAAAGTGACAGCTGGTTTATTAGAGCTGACACTGATCCTCCCGAGAGGATTTCAGCGAGCAAGTTGCACAGGTGAAGGTCAAAGTAACACAGGAATTAGATGAAGAGAGGAAGGAAGCAGCTTCTTCTTAAGGACAGAAATTAGCTAACAAAAAAGCTGCTCCTGATGTGGCCGTTGCTGACTGGAAGTACAGCACTTGTAAAATGCTCTGTTCTCGAGAAATGTTTCCAAGACACTTTTTGAATTTAAGATTTTTAGACCTGGTCACCAGCTCTGTTGATGCACGCACAATCCCAATGCACCTCTCACCTGCAGTAAGGACTCCATGGATGCAGTTTCTGCCTTGTCACTGCCTGACTTACACAATATCAAAGGCAACACACATAATATTCTTACTTATGAATCATGCATCACTTTTGATGTATGTAAGAAAGACAATTAACATATGATGATCCACTTTTTAAAGTGAATAATAAGACAAACACAGCTATGTTATCTCAGCAAGTTTTAACTCCCCCACCAGACACGCACAGCTGGCTAGAAGGAGCTGAACAAGTTGTCTGGCTGCCCTTGGCAGGCTTTCAACACCCCGGAGTAATTAAGAATTTAGCCAAGAGATGATCAGTTTTCACCAGGGTTTATTTAGCACTCCTGCTTTTGCATCCTCAGGTCCAGCGTGGGCAACGACCTCGCGTGGCACCAGGACCTCAGCAGCTGCTGCCCTGCAGCAAAAGCTGGAGAAGTAATTTTACATCCTCACAAAGGGAGACGCAGAGCTGGTGACAGAGGGTGTGGGGCTGGTGCATGGCTCTGGAAAGAAATGGGGATTTGAGCCAGCAACATAAGAAGTCCTCCCTGGCAAAGTGCTCCATCTTGATGTGGCAAATCCCTAAGAGGAGATGGAGTCCATGCTGCCTGGATGGTCTGATTTTTGTTTGGTTTTGTATTTGCTCTGCTAAAATTACACCAATGAAACACATTTTTACTCACCCTGACTCCACTGCGCTGAGAAGGGCGGTATAACTGTGTCCCAGCTAAGGCACATAGTCAAATCAAGGACATGGGGTCTGATGCACGTGCATCTGACCTGGGCAGCTCACCAGCCTGGCACGTGCAACGCAGGATGGCTCTTGGCCACCTCACACTGTGCCTTGACTTCAAGACTCCAAGACAAGGTTTGACTTCCAAAATTTGTGGATGCTTCAACTGGACAAATACCAAAAAACTTTAGTGGGAGCCATGCCTCAGGAGCCCCTGTGACCAGCGCGTTCATTACCTTTTGCATCTTAAGAGAGTACAAGAGCAGCTGAAGCCAAACCCCAGCCAGGACAGAACCCTCTGGAAATATTTTACTCTGAATATTTCAGCTCCCTTCCAGCACTGCTTTTAACTCTTTCCTTACCAGAACTCAAAAAACATCACAGCAGGCAGTTATTAAATATCAGCGACCCATTACCATTGGGGGCGGGAGGGGGGAGGGGGGGAATTCTTTAACAGTTCTTGAAGTCAGTGAGGTACATTTGTCTTTGCAGGAAAAGGGTGCTAAATTAAATCTAATGGGTGCCAGCATCTCTGGTTTTAATCTCAGCAGTCTCCAGGCACACTTATATGATACAAGGTCACAGATTTTCTTCTTCCTTCACGCAGATATCACTTACTTAAAACTATGACGACCTAACCTGGACAGACAAATTAACACGGTTCCACTGACTACATCAGGGCTCTGCCAGTGTAGAGAGCCAAGGGATGTGAACATATAAAATCAGCATCATCCCCCCAAGTAACTTTTCACTGATGTCTGTTAGGTCTGACCAAAAACATTTCTTAGTAACTCTGGTTTATTCCAATTTTATTGAGTTGGCATTCTGGTATCACAAATGATTATGTGCAGCTCCACGTGAGAAAGAAATCAGGACCATAGAAACTGGATTGTTGCCATTTGATCTAATTGAGGATATAGGTCCAAAAATAAGCGTGATTGAGAACAAATTTTTGATTCCTGAAATGCATCAGGCAAGTAATTTTCTATTGAATACTGTGGTCACTTTCAAGAGCTAGACATGGCAAACAGAGCAGTACTTGACCGCTTTTGTCCTAAATACAAAGAAAAGGAAGTAAAATGGGTTGTTACCTGGTTGTTCTGCAATCAAGGGGGAAATCATGAACACTTAGGCCACCAGCTGTGGCACTGGTTGTCCTGCATCCCCACAGGAGCTCACACAGGAATGGTCCCCAACTGTTGATGGCTTTGCAACATCTTTTTCCCATATGACAGGATGATGGGCAGGTTTACTTCTAGAAAATGTTCTAAATTTGCTAGATGAATGAGTGACACAGATCAGATATATTATCCCCACATGCCACGACTTGCCCAGCAAAATAAGAGTCAGAAATACAACTTTTCAATTCTCAGTCCTCCTCCAAATCACACCTAGTAGATTTGAGTTGGCCTGCCAGACTATTTCTTTTTTGTCTGACAACACCTCTCTCTTATGCTAATAAGATCAGTACAGGAGCACCTGGGTGTCAAAGGTACACTCAGAAAATATGCACATAAGATGGGATATGAGGAGGTTGGCTTAGCCATAAGGTTTTGCAAAGTCACAGATCTTCTCATTTGATCTACTCGAGTTTCAAACAACAGCCTCAATACTGATGCTCTGGATAATATCCTGAGCTTGAGCACACCTACATGGAAGACCCCAAAGAATAAGTGTATGTAATCAAATACATTCTTTGGCTCTACACAATTTCTAAGAAATGGTGAAGGAAGCCACTTGCATACTATTCACACTTAATATAGAGCACCTAGTTCAAATACACATGCTGAGGCAGAAATGAACTAATTCCTGGTCTAGTCTCTTTTAAAGGTCATAAGCCTGCTAAAATGTTTTCAATGCATTTTCAAGCATGAGCCTACCCAGTACTGTGGATCTCTTTCCTTACACTAGGTTCCCAGTACGTGGTGCTTTTCCTCCCTGCAGAGCTTTATCTGTGGAATTTCAGGCCTTCCCAAGGCTTTTTCTTTTGGACTCTGACATCTGCAGAATGATTCACCTGATAATCTCCCCACTGCTACCTCCCACCCCATCAGCTTCTCCAGATGGAGGATTGGAGTCCAGAAAACACAGAGGGGATAGCAGGAAAACAACTGAGCCACTTGGCTTGCAACTAAGAACAATCAATTTAAAAGTTCAATTAGAAAAGCTACGATTATTCACTCTTCAGGAGGGAGGGGGGGAGAAGCAAGGAAGAAAACTTATTGCTTAAGAGATTAGAACAACAGTGTCTGATCGCAGCTGAAGTTCTTCCCTTTGTGCCTAACAGAAGTACCCTGCATCGGGTCCTCTGCGCAGCTCTCCCAAACCAATCCAGCTTTCATCTGATATTCTGTGTTATTCAAAGAGACTTCCAGCAAGAGAACAAGAAGAGAACACATGTACTCATTCTCCGAATTTCCTTTTAGAGAGCACTGTCAACTCTGACACTCTCAGGGACCCCCTACAAGGGCTATGAGACCCCCTATACCACAAGGCATTTGTATATGGACCACTGCCACCCATTTTATGGCCCATTAAGACCAGATGGCCATCTGGGGAGATGACTGAAGTGTGAAGAATGGAGTTAATATGGCCAGGTACACAGGAGGTGAAAGAAAGTTGGCACGTGGGCACTCACACTACTCTAGCTGATTACACTGGTAGTAAACCTTGCACTCTGAGACCACATTTGCTTTCCAGGCCCACGAAAAATACGTGTTTCCTCCTGTATTTATTAAGTCAGTATAAAGACTGAAACGCAACTCCTGAAAAAAAAAAAGAGCTTTCAATGGCTGTGCCATCCTGTTTGTGCCTCTCCAGCAACTTGTCTCATGCTCATTTTGTTTTCTCTTTCATCACCAGAACTTTCTGCTAGAAATGATACAGGAAGCATTTGGCATTGAAAACATCCAAAATAATGCTGAATAGGGAAAAAATCCATCTGCACACAGAGCGGTGGTTGTAATGAGAGTAAAAGCAACATCAGTGCCCTTTGGAAATAAAAATTACATAGGCCAAAGGATGACTGCCAATAAATAGTAATATCTTTTATTAGACATTGCATGTCTTAACCCCATTTCCCTTAATGCTTTATTACGTATTTTACCTTGTATGACACTGATGGAGATTTAAAGCCACCTCAAAGTACATAAGAATATATAAAAGAAGCAAAGAATATTTGTATTACTTTTTTACCAAAGAGAAGGAAACAAACCAGAGAGGATATCAAAGTGTTAAAAATGTATAATTTTTCAGACTCCCAAGCATCATTCCTACATGCAATCATGTAGTCCTACCAAATCCATAAAATATTTCATTCTTGTCTCCTCTTACAGATGCAGCAAAATTTCAATCTTCACCACAGTGTGTGGATTTCTTGGTAAAATTTTCAGCAAAAAAATTAAAACCAAATTGGCCAAAGACTGGACTCCTGCAACATGAAACTGAAAAGATTTTTTTAAGTGAATATTATGCTTCTGTGTCAACAATTCCAGCGAGACTTGTCATACATATTTACCTATATACATAAATCTTTAAACTGTTAAACCTCAGATGTGGATATTTTTACCCAATGTATTTATATTATGAAAATTAAAATAGATTTTATGTTATTCTAGCATCTATCAGCCTTGACCTCATGCTTCATTTAGTTAAAGAGAGAAGAGAAAGAAGAAGCAGCAAATAAAAAGATTTCCATGGCCCTATTTTAGGAGGAACCCATTACAATTGTGTTTACACTGCCAACATACTTCCATATCCCATCTGGATGTAAACCACTTCTAACTAAAAGCATAGATAGCATTAGAACTTTCTTCTGTCTGCCTGTAGAAACTGCCACATATGCAACTGAGAAAAACTATCTAACCCAGTAACAGCTCTCCCTTTCCAGGAGAAAATATTTGCAGCAGTGTAAGTAGTTTTTAGAAATACAGAAATAAGTGCCTAAAGCCTGAGCTATTTTCACTTCCCACTGACTTCAGAGACAGTAACAAAATAATGATACAAAAATATATACTAAGATACAGAAACACAAGTCTTGAACAGCATAATAAAGCATTCTGAGAAACTGTGTTATCAGATACACATTCACGTCCTTTTTTACATTCAAAGCATATGAAAGTTCCAGTTGAAAATGCATAGACAGAAAAAGTTGTTCAACCGCCAAAATATCACATTTAACACACTCACTGCTTTTACAGAGTGCTGGTATGGATTTAATCTCACAGACATCTCAGAAGACTATGGACAAATACCAATTACCATTTGTTCTCATTTTCTTCCTGTATATACCGACAAATATGCTTTTTCAATTGAAGCAGCCAATTACTTGCTGTGTTTTGTTAGCTCCCATCCACGCTCCTTAGGAACGGATAACGTGTCGTGCAGCACAGTGGGGAGAGCTCACTCAGATGCAAAATAATTCTGAACTTACTCAAGTACAGGCTCTCCGCTGCATTCGCAGGCTAAGCTATGTGTAACTGTATTTATTCACTGCTGAAAGACTATACTTTACAATCATAACCCTGGCAAATACTGAACATTTAAATAATTCTACTTCTGCTTAGCCGCACAAAGGGGTTCTATTCTTCTACCACAGCTGTACACAAAAGAATAGAGTGGCATTTCAAATCAAAACTCCTGAAGTTACTACTTACCAGCTTGTGACTATGTATTCAGTAAGCCAGATGAGCTGAAAAGATTTTGTTGCAGAAGACAAAAGTTACAAAAAAGCAGGTAAATTTAACAAAAATGAAGGGAAAGTAGCATAAATCCCCTCTTCAGTCAACTACTCAAATGTTCCTGAAGACTAAAAAGGATCTTAAAGAAAGTGCTCTCAGTAAAGGCTACATCCTCTTGTCAGTCAAACCCTACATAGTTTCATCTAGGCATCTGTCCAAAAAGACATGGAATTATTCTATTTTTGTCTCACAGTGCAAGTGGAAACATTTTTACAGATTTGTGGTGAGGGTTTCAATTTTTGTAGTGGTCAGCTAGTAGAGGAATGTAATTAAAGACCCTGTTAAACACAAGACTGTTCACAAAGGAGGAACTGCATAAATTTGGAGATAAATAACATTTCCACTACAATATAGCCTGATACAGGAGTACAGCAAAAACTTTCCACAAGGTTATGGAAACCACAGATGTCGTTTACTGGAAGAAAGTTATAAAACACTTTTTTAAACAGCATGATTGTCAGAAGCAATGGGACAACAGTACACTTTCAACAGATGTAGGCTTATCTTCTTTAATGAAATAATTTTAGTTTAAAAAAAATAATGGTTTTACATGGAAAGCTAAACATTTGCTTTACCACCCATGTTATGTCTGGTAAGTTGCTGGTTTTATTCAACACAGGTGTTTCCTTGGAAGTACTTCACATTTTGCCTATTGTTGACTTATAAAACAAACCTAAACCTCTGACTTTGTAAAGTATGATAATAGCTTGGAAATCATATGTTTCTCTTCTGTTCCATTTAATTTTTACTCTTATTATATCAGTAAAAAAGTATGGTTGTTTCCTGTATATGTTCAGTCTGGTAGCTGACACTGAAACTCAGTGTACATCTTTGCTGATTCATCAAGATCTCCAGATATGAGACTTTCCTCACAGGGAAATCTTTTAGTTCAATTCCCCAAAACTCTACCATCACTGAGGAGGCTGAATTTTCATCCTTGTCCTGCTTCAACTTCCTCATCCATTGCTTGTTTGACACTTGTTTGTTATTCTGCTCCCATAAATCCCCCTTTGATGTCCTCCATTGCTGCCCTTTTCCACTACACGCTGATATCTCTTTTTAGTCCTCTTCATAGTTCTAAGTCCCTGTCTCCTGGTCCTGCTCACCAAGGGAATGCCCTACCCTGCCAGCCACTCTTAGGGTTTCTTCAGCCACTACCACCTGCTGGGCTACCTTCCAAGCTATTCCTTAAATGTAGACAATTCTCTCCTGAATTAGCCCATAAAGTAAGCTGGTCCTGGCTGTCATCATCCTTCAGGTTGGTCTTCATCCAGATGCACTAGAAGACATTAGTCAGCCATAAGAGTAAGCTGGAGGCTTGTGAGGAACACAGTGCCTTTTTTAACAGAGAAGAAGAACTTGTTGTCCCCCTGTTCTCCATAGTTATAGACAGCTTATTCACTCTGATGTTTCAAGTTTCCTTACAGTGTGAATGTCCTTGGGGTTGGAAATATTTCCTATCACATTTTGAATTAGTTTCTAGTATAACAGGCTCCAATCTTTTTACACTGCTGGGCATTGTTACAAAGCAAGTAAGAAAAAAATCTTTTTCTTTAACGTCTTGCTACTTATTATCTTCTTCCTTAAATCACAGCTCTTGGGAATGAAAAAAAGGAGAGGAAAAAAATAACTCTGTGTAAGGGAGTGAACGTTGTGAGTGGGTGCATACACATTTCCAGAAAAGACAACAGGCTATTAGAGCTTCAGCAGGACAAGAAACCTGCTTCCCTTTGAAACGCCTCAGGCACATTATTGTGCAGTTTTCCCTAACCAGGAACATGCCAAGCTATCATCCCATTCTTTAATGCTCATATTTGCTGAGAGTGCAGAGTTTGGGGCTGGAGGGAAAAAGGAAGCCCTAACTGCAAAGGTGCAGCTCTGCTTAGATTACATTTGGGGAAGCAGGATAAGGACAATGCAGGATTATCTTTATTAAACTTGTCAGCCCTTCTCTTACTGACATAGGTCTTGACTTTCTCCATTTAATCCTTAGTTGTAAGGATTCCTGGTAATCCTTCACCCCTTGCCCTTTGCAACAGGTAGAGAAGCATTTTACCTCAGGTAGTGCTGCAGGGGTACCCAGAAAACCATAATAATTTTTAGCATTGATTACCACTCAGTGTTTCTGAATAATGACAGCTTCATCCACTCCCAGGTCCTACAAGCCTGCCGATATCTGCTCTGCCTGGTGCCCACTGATGGGCTATTCCCATTTCTTCTCCCAAGGAACCATTTGAGTCCAACCTTTAGTTCAATGACCTGATACCTTCTCCTCTAGTAAAACTGTAGCCGTTTTTACAGCTCGCCCCTTCCTGGGTGGTCTTTCTCACCAGTCCTTCTGTGAGCATGCTAGGCAGAGCAGCTTGGTGCTTACAACCATCACAGCTCCATCTGCACCTCTGGAGTGTGGTGCAGCTTGGGAGGGGACTGTGTGTTCCAACCTGGACCAGTAGAAGTAATAATAGAAGACCCAGGGTGACATAATCTAGAAACCAAGGCTCTCTTCCTCACAATAGTGAAAAATTTGCCAGCATTTCCATGCCTTCACTCTGCAGTGCACAACACAAAACATAACCAGCACTGATGCAGATCATCGTTAAACTCCACTGCCAGCATCAAACATTGAATACAATTCCCAGTCTTTCTGATATCCAACGTTTAGGAAAATAGTCAAGGCTTTGCACATACACCATTATTAATGTCTAATTAACACCACATTTCTTGCTGGCTGGCTATCAGCCACTATTACACCAGTATGACACTGACTTTTAAAATGAAGATTCTTTATGGCACCTATTGCTTAACTGTCTTTTTCTAAAATTGCATGGTCTCCAAAATTCATCCATTTTAAGAAGTTCCTCAGAGGCAAAAATCTCTAGATTAAGATTACTGTTCCATTATTGGTCAGAGCATTAATTTGCTTCCTGTGATACCAGGCTGCTTATCATTTTTGACAACACATTTAATTGCTGTTGCAAGCCTCACAGCTTTTTCATAGGTGCTGTCAAGATTATTTAAAATAATATCTATATAGAGGTTAATGAAAACTGGGGAAAAAAAATCCAGCTGAAGTTTGTCATCCACCACTCTTCATTAGCAGGTTCATAAGAAACCAAATTCCCACAGTTCTCACAACTCATGGAGACCAAGCAGGACCAGGAAAATATCTCTGGATGGCTTCCACAGAGTAATTGCTCCAGCTCACCCACTTTGCCCTGCAGATTCAGAGTCCTTTCCAAAGAATAACTGTCAGATAAAGTTCCTGGGATTCAGCCCGTTCTCATTACTCTCCTCAGAAATACTAATGACCATGGGGCATACAAATTTTCCCTCATTATGCTACTTTGATAGCACCAGAGACATAATCTAAGATCACCTATACTTTATCAAAGATTAGACGATTTAGTGTTAAGAAGTGCATTCCTTCTTATACATTTTTGAATCAGCTAAATGATACCATATGTGGGAATCCAATGATTCCAACAGCAAATGCACTCAGACACGCCCACTACAATTTTTTTAAAAGCAGACTAGTCTCCGCTTCAAATAAATCCTGCATATAATTAGAAAAATCTATATCTTTTGAACAACATCTTTTTTTTTTTCAGTTAGCAACCCGCATTTAGTACTAAACCATATTTCTGCAAACTGTTAATCTAGGAAATTATAGACGTTCCATCAAACCAGCTCGGTTTGTTTCTGTGTGTGGTTACACTTCTCAAACTTTGCAAACTGTTCCAGTAAAGCTTCTTACAATAACAACAGCATAGTGTATAGCTCACCCATTACTAATTCTTCTTTCATTTCAAATGCTATTTACTACCAGCCTGTGTATTTTTCTTTGTGTATAGGTGAAAATAGGCACACCAGTCACCTTCCCTTCAGCTAGGCTAGACTGCACAAAAACTAATGCAATGCAAAGCAATGCCTTTGGAGTCAGTTGGCTAGAACTTCAGGCTCCTCTTCTAGCTTTTTTTCTTCTGTTTTTTCTAAGCTCTCACTTTCTGTACCATGATCAAATCACACTCCTGATTGTTTTTTTACGAAAAAATGGTCACCCCCCTCAATGACCCTCCTCTGCACTGTGAATGCATGTCCATACCCATCAAAGAGAAACTGTCTATGTCTCTGTATAAGCAGCAGAACTACCAGAGGTTGCTTCCCTATCATTTCCATGCCGCTTATTATATTTCCCAATCTCAGTTCCTTACTAAGTCACATATTATACACCCATTATGGCTCCCTTGCTTCCTTCTGCCAGACTCCTCAAGCCCATTTCCAGACCACAGAGACCGGCAGTTTCTCTAGAAGACAGCAGCTAATTTCGCACCTTTCCCTTAGTCGGAAACCACTTTAAGTGTCGCTCCACTGGATGCTGATTTGATAAAACTTGTAGGAACTTAGTGTCTATGAGATGTTGGGACTTTATGGACTTTCCCAGTTACACAGCTGTCAGACATGACCTACTACTACCTGTGAAGTGACCATCCCAGTGTGAGGACATTGAGTATGACTGACAAAACTCATGTTACATTCAGGAAAAGCAGAGCTCTGAAGGTCACAGCGTAACACAGTACAGCTGGTTGAGACTTCTAATAAGCTTACTATTGTGTTATGTAATGCAGTTATTAAATAAAGTATGTATTAGTACAAAGAAAAAAAAAAACCTAGAAGAAATCTCTTTTGAGGTCAAAATTTCTGCTCTTCATCAAGAGGAGACAGAAAACCAAGGGTATACTGCAAATAAGGAAAAATCACTAGGTACAACCAACATCGGAGATATTTTCATGGCAATTTTGGCTAAATGACTGGTTCACATTGCATCTGAACACATCATATTCCCCTCATCGTGCTTGCAAGCATAAGCATTTTTCTGTTAATGGGAACTTTTTTTAACGTAAAGTTGCCAAACATAAATCAGCCCTGACTAGGAATAATTAGAGAAAGTTAGAAGATTAAATCCATGGGGACAAACTGAAATATACAACAACTTTTCTGTAGCTGTGATTTTCTGTGGGGGAGGCAAGGGGTTCTTGTTCTTTCCGCTTGCTCTCCATTGGAGCTTTTCCTAGTAAAGGGACAGCATTGTCCCTTGCTCTCGGGCGCAGATTTGCTCATGCCTTTTTGGTGACTGTGATGACGCCTCAAAGCTTTTTCTATTAGCCTTTCTCATTATAAAACTTCTTTAGCCTGTTACAGTTCAGATGCTTTCTGCTGTGAGGATAAAGGATCTCTTCACTCCTCACACACTGCAGTGATTCTGATTACTGGGAGGACATTTGAAATGTAATATTGTGAGGAGAGGTGTAATTATGTCTGTATTTGAATGGAACTATTCTAAGAGGTTTTGCAAAGGCAGAATTTCAAGGCTCCTAAAGGCCCTTGGGGTCAAGCAGTTCATTAGGAAATAATCAGGACTTGAAAATGGTCTGGTTGTTTTTTTGGATGCTTGGCAAATTCCACTACCTTCTCAGGAATCTGTTATTATTTGTTCTCATTCTAAGCACTCAGACTGGTTAGTATACACTGGCATTGACACCAGCACTCCTCAGCACTCCTAATGGTACCACCAATATGCTTTTTTTTTTTTTTTACCAGATGTGGTTGCAACTGCATTCACACAACAAAAATTATCTTTTCTGTAGAGCCCAGGTTTCGTTTTTACTCTCTCTCTCATTAGATCCAGTGTGAATTAAACAGCATCCCAACCTCTGTTAAGATTAGGGCACTTTTCTTGCTCCGTACAGCTTGTAGGCAGAGCTGGCCTTCCAAAAACTTGGAAGGGGGAAGAAGCAAAATAATCTTCCCTCTTTGAAATTAAATTTTGGGTTTCAGCCTTTTCCACTTTATCACTTCTTATGTTACTTTTGATATTTTCTCATTAATGTGCATTCTCAATCCCTGCTTAGCCTTGCTCTGTCCTGCCCCCACAGCAATGGGACTACTGGCAATGCCCACAGTAAGGCACACACCAAAGCCCTTGCACAAGTCCCACTTTATTTTGCTCTTAATCTTCTGAATATATCGTCTTCAGATATATATTCCAGCAACTTAATAATGTAAAATGTGTTGTACAAGTAGTGGAGAAAGCCACCACTCTCAGGGTAAACCCAGCTTTTCGCTTCTCAGAGAGCCTGACCTACCCCAACAGCACTGAGCAGAAGTTCGGGTTTCTGCATGCTCTTCCCATCCATGCAAGCGCTGTGGCCCAAAACAAAGAGTTTAACAAGGGTTTTGCCAGGATAGTTCAAAATAAGTTTTTCTGAAAAATCTTCCCATTTTTTCTTGTTTATGGCCATAGCTCTCAGCCTGGCTCTCTTGTTCTACTGAGACCTGCTGGATGTAGAGCTGGAAATCTAGCCTGAAGAGTGATTGACTAGTTTATAATATCTTCCTTTTAGGAAATACTACCAGTCAGGCCAGTATAACCCTCTCAACATATGTCTCAAGGGAGATATATATCCAAATCTGGGCTTGCAACATCAGGGCCCCTTGGGAGTGCAGGCTGCAGGCAGCATCAGTCAAGCGCAGGTTGGGAGGAGTGCCAGTAATCTCAAGGGCTATTCATGAGGGATTTCCATGAGGTTGAGCTGCAATCTCTAGGGAACACATAACAATGCACCAAAGCAGCCCAGAGAAATGCTACAGAAATCATATAATCTCCATCAAGGCCAGGTTTAATGCAGTAGTTGAACATTGTGGGTCTTAGTAACCACATCCAATCAGGCAAGAATGCCAGAGCCACTGGAGTCCTTCCACAAAAAATGGGTAGTCTCCACATTCTAACATCCTCTATTACATGAAAAAAATAAGGCTTTACAATCCAAAAGAAATAAGCTAAATGACTGGGAGGCTCATGTGCAGCAACATCTGGACTGGCTAGGGAATAACATGCAGCAAACAGCCAGAGAGTGTCAAAAGTTCAGAAAAGCAGTAACTAAACACCGTCCTATTTCTGCCCTGTAGACAAAGATATCACAAAAAAATCAAGACAAAATTGCAAGCTTTTTGTGCAGGAGAAGTCACGAGTACATAACTTTTTAGAATGAATGTTTTTTCTCTCAGTGAATCTCCCTATAAATTATGATCCCTTACAAGTCAAGCTCAGAGAATAAAGTACCAAACCCCAGTACTGTGGGTAGCTCCAGTTGTCAGGCACGATGGAGAACGCCTGTGGCAGTGGCAAGATATAAATACGTATAATTTCAAATAAACAAGAGTAGAACTTCCCTGCACCTCTGTCTAGCAACACAGTCTCACAAAATGGAGTTAGCAAAGGTGGCATGGGCACCTGCTATAGAAAATGCAAAGACAGCAGTCTTCTGCCACATGAAGTTGATAATATTGTATTAAATCAAAACCTGTATTCTTAGGAATAGCCATGTATCAGTCTCATGCAAATCCCTATCAGGAAAAAAAAATACCTTTAAGCGATCTCACATATTCCAGTAGTCACGTGCTTAGATACCCAGTAGCTAAACAAATGACTTTCTGGCTTTCTCAAAGTATCAAATCCTTCTGTTAAATTTTAATCTAGCATTACAAGGTATCCTAATAAGCTTCACCTTCCCTTTCATAAACAAGGAAAATATTGTAATAAATCAAAAATTATGTTTTTAAAAAACAGCAGAGGATTAAAAAATAAAATATTCTACAATATTTGTTGGTGAAGCAACATCTGTACTTTGTTCTCAGGGAATTTCAAGTAGTACGACGGCTCTTAGCAGTAACCAAAATCAGAAGGAAGACAGACATCTAAAATGGGATATCAGCTGAGTCAAATTAATCTACATTTTACTATATACTTGGATTTTATATTAACGCAGTGTTAAAAAGGCATTATTTAAGATCTGAAGTCACATGTAAGGAAGCTCCAGCTTTTCCTTGACTTGTTAATGCACAATTCAAAATGCTGCCCTGACTTAGTTGCTTATATTATATTTTGTCTACTGGATTCTGCCTCACCGAGTACCCAGTGCAGATGGCACTCAATGAACAGTTTTTTATAACTCCTGAGTCCTAATGGCACTGTGGTCTCACCCACTATTTTGCTCTTGGCTTTTCTTACAGCACTCATCACTATCACACTCAAGCCCAGCACAAATCTGAAATGACAGCATGATTGTCCTCACCAGTGCTTCTTTGATACGATTTGATACCAGCAATCAGAATACTATGCAGTAATTTTGATTGTTTTATTGCTTCCACCAAAGTCTGTCATGGAGTTTTTAAGAACTTTCTTTTGGGAAGATGAGAAGGTTTGATTCCAAATTCATTCTACAGACTGGTTTCTTCCTTCCCCCAATCCCAATATAATCTTTCCTCCAAAGCTGTAGATTGAAACACTGATTTGCTCTCCACCAATATCGGCAGGCTTCAGCAGAAACTCCCTGCCAGCACCATCCAAAAATAAACCTGAAAGTATTCTGTATTTGAAAGGCAATTCCAGCTGTACAGACACAGTTAGCCTCACCATCATAACTTTCTCTACCCCTGCATCTCTGTCTCTGCTGCACACCCTCCTTTAACTTCCTCACTCACTATATTAACACATCATTGATCATTATGGAATTGTGACAGCAGTAGGAGTACCAGACCTCAAAATACCTACCTTTTTGATGAGGCTGTGCAGTTCCTCATTAGCTGGGAAAGGTTTCATGGGCTAAAACTATCTTATTGGTACGCATTGGTTTTGGAAGCAGCTCAGTGTTGACGTTTTCTGTATTCCTGTATTTATCTGTGATATTTATTATGAGGTAGCATCAGATTTGAGCCAACAAGCCTGAAAATATGCTTCTCTTTAAAGATGTGTAGAAGTCCATTGCTTTTCAGCAAAGCACTTGAATGCCCTTTTAATTTTATGTCTACGGCACTGGAGCATGCACTTAACTCTATTTTTTGGAATTACAGTCATTGTTTCTAGACGAAAAATGGACAGTTGCCAAACACAGTTATTTCAGTTCATTTATACGATTTTCAGTTTTGCAGATGCCTACCTGGAAAAAACAGATCAGGTGTACTGCACAGGCAGAGCTGTGCCTGGCACTGCTTTCCTCTTGAGGGGTATTTGCTATAACAACTTCGTCTGCATCATTCAGAACCCAATGAATAATTCAGCAGAGTTTCATTACTCCACTGGTCTTGTTTTGTTTACTAGAATATCATCCTGTGTTTCAGCACCCATCTGGTTTCAGGCATAAAATCTGTGGAAAATGTAGTAGTTCACAAAGGCTGGAAGGAATCTTTTATCTAATGCTGGACTCCTATAGATTCACAGTACCTTCGATTTTCTGTTCAATAGAGAAAGTGAAATGAATCAAGAAACTCAGCATAAACTAATTGATATGTACATCTTGCCTTCCTTACAGACTGTGGCAAATTTCATTTCTCTCATTGGATCACTTTGAATTGAAAACAAAACACACTGGGATTTGGAGAGGTGTTCCAAAGTGCAGTTTAGCATGCTCTGTTCCTCTTACATGTTTTGGGTAAGCCCTGTGAACACTATTCTCAAAATACAAACAAAATAAGGCTTGGTCTATTCTGCAACATCCGCTACTATCCCTCTTATGCAGATATTATACTAGCAGATACATGAATTCTAATATAAAACAGAGCAGGATTTCACTGTCACAGAAATACCGTGTAGCAGTGAAGAAAAGATACAAAATACTTTGACCAGACTAACCAGACAAGACAAAATCTAAAGCCTATGGTTATTCTGCTCAATAGCAATGCTTCTATGCCCATGAACTTAACTTTGACATTTTCCATTGAAGCAATTACTAGTAGTTCTCTATTTAATTGTTAATTATGTGTATTGCACATAAACTTATGCCTAAACTGTTCTGTATTAAAAATAAGAAAAATATATTAACATCTTCACTTATTTCAATAGCGCTACAAACAATTGATTTTCCTTTAGACCATCTTCAAAACTGATAAAACCCCAGAAAGATATTTTTGCTTTTGTGTCTTTTCTAGTCAGAAAGAGGACAAAATCAGCTTGAACTTGAGCAGCAAGTGCCATTTTACATGAGAACAACAGAAAGTTACTCTAAATTACTCGCTCACACCTCTTGATAAAGGAGGTATACCAGAGTCTTTCCGTGTCGCCTATGCCCTCTAGCTTCTAGAAGATGTATTTACCAATCACTATCAACTTGAGCACATTTATATAGTTTTAATTTCCATGCAGTCATTAAAACCTTACTAAAACAGAAAGTGAAATGCCTTGTCCTCTCTTCTTGCTAGATATAATTTTCATCTAAGACTGAAACAAAGACACAAAAAGTTAGTCTAGATTCTCATTTACATTAAAACCACTTCATACTTCTGTGTAAATATAAATAGGCTTTATAAGTATATATATATAATATTTATATCAATTTAGGGTCCTCCATGAGTGCTGTAAGGGACCTTCAGCTCACTTGAAAAATGCCACCTGAATTCCAGGAATTAGATATACCAGTCTGGAGAAAAAAGGCTTGTGAAACATATGACGTATTACTTCTTATTCTGACTCAATTACAAAGTTAAATAAGGTCATTATACAGTATTCAGAAAAAAGCACCTAGTGTACAAATTGCTGTATTTTATAATCAGTACACTGGAGGCTGTACTTTGTGAAGCCACATCAAATTGGATTTCTGATTGGAGAGTAATACCTGGAAAAAACGTGCCAATAGAAAAAGGTAACCCTGGTGTCCATAGCTAGAAAACATTGCAAGGAATACTCAAATTAGCAATAAGAGTTTCAGTGAGGAGAAGTACTGGTCATTACGGTGAAAGGAATGTCTCGGGGACTCTGGCACTACCCGGGCTGTTCTTCATTCTGTGAATGGGACACTTTGTCAACCTGTGCTACCAAGAGCCAGGACACAGTGATAAGGCTTTTAGTTATCACTTCAGCAGCTGTAGATGTTGTTGTTATAAGCTGACATCCCATTATCTTTCAGAAAGTCTCTGGAGTAACTGAACAGGGACACTAATCCCCTCAAGAACTTAAATCACAAAGATATTTCAGTTAGTTAAAATTATATGCCTGTGGTTTTAAAATAAACAATTACAAAACCAGAGCTTTGAAACCTGAGGAGCAAGATAACACATAGCTCTGCTACTGCCTAGCTGGAAAAAGTACAATATAGACATTTTGCCTCTTCTGACAACATAAGTTAGGAAAGAGATACAAAACGCAGCTTCACATAAGGCAAACTAAACTTTTGCATATTGAAGTGTGTAACCTTACCAGGAATAAGCTGAATTATTAGTAAATGCATAAAGTTTACGAAAAATTCTTTGACTTCACTGTCAATATACATAAAGTGATTGAAATGGCTTGGTATCGGATCTGTTTATCTGTAATTCTTTTAAATGAAAACTAAGGCAGTTTTCATCTAAACTCTGCAGTTTCAGCTATTGAAGGTCAGATCCATTTCCTTCTTCCATTTAATTCCCTGCTTCTATTACATTACGAACACAAATCAATATTCATTTTCATAACTAATTTAACACTTAGATAGTATCTTTATAGAATGATAAAAAAGAATTTTCCAGCATAGGAGGAAAGGATTGTGTTAACTAAGAGTTAAAACCTTGCTTGGGAAGTACACACACACGCGCACACAGAAGCATCGCTGGGAGGATTGCCTTCTTCAGCCTCTCTAGGAGAATGGACATGCTAAAAAGCACCTCTAAGATAATTAGCCACTTCCATAGATGAAATCTGCCTGTCCACATAAAAATCACTGCATTGGTATTGTCATCCTTCCCCCTGATGCACTTGCTTGGGATTAATTTGCAATAATAGGCCATTCCTACCTACTAGTAACATAAACTATGATGTTGTTCAACATAAAAACAGGGTTATATCATGAGCTAAAAATGAAATTATAAACTGGCCATGTAACTATTTTAGGAACATCTGCTAATTAGAATAATTGGCTCCCTCTGCAACAAGATCATGAAGGCAGCCTTTCAAGCATGTCAGCAGAATAATGGGCAAATTAATGTGGCAGACATAATTGATTTGGACTTTCAAAGTGTTTGCAGAGCTACAACGTAGCTACGAAGATTCCAAATAGCTATAGGATGAAGTTCTTTTATACAGCAGAAATGGTCTGAGAGGGAGCAAACAGAAAATAAGCAAAATACATGATTTTCTAAGCAGCAAAACAGATGTGTTCCTTATGATCATGACTTACGACTGCAGCTCTACAGGAAGACAGCTAATTGTGCAACAAATATGGGTCAGTGGGACCTACCAGGATGGGGACAATTGGGATTCATGATCTGTGTCCGTTGGCTATGGGAGAGGAGGAAAAGGCACCCTCCACCACAGCCAGAACCCAGGACCACAGCTGCTGCAGGGGGGACAGCAGGCGATGAGAGGCAGCAAAGCAGCATGGAGCTGCACTTGTCCTCATGTTGTGACAGAGCTCATACCTCAGGAGACAGGCAGGCCATGCACTGGGAAGGGTCTTTTATACATCTCTTTCCCAGGGGCCAAGAGGAAATGCCTTGGCCACACAGCAAGGCTGGGACACTGATCTGGAGGAGTAGAAGTTGTCAATCCCCCTTCCTTCGTTGTGGAGGGCCTGGGGCACAGCCTGCCTCTGTGGCATCCACCAGACACAGAGCAACCTGCCTTAAACCATCCTGTCAGCCTCTAGCACCAGGCAGATCCAACCTTTCTGACCCAGCTAATGGAGGGAACTTAAGACAGGAGAACACCAGCAACACTTGGCTAGTGCTGCAAGAGACAAAACACCATGTTAAGAAAGACAAGGTAAAGCGCTGAAAACACTAATCTGACTGTCCTTTCCACCCTCCTGTGCTCTAATGTGGACTGTGGCCTCTCAGGGAAATGCCTGGGGTCACTGACAGGTTGTACCTATGTACAACATACATGACTGTCACCTGCAGAAAATCGCACTCTTTGCCATGTAGTGTCCTCAGAGAAGACTGGCTTGCAGACTCTCAAAGAGAAACTGAAAAACCAGATGGATTTCTTACATATATACCATAGTTCATGGACACTGGTAGATGAACATAACATCAAATTGCCTCACGTGCTAAAGTGACAAGATGCTCTTAGGAAAAGTCATTAAAATAAGAAGAAATGTGACACAACACAGAAGGAAATAGAAAACTCAATTCACCTTTTGTGGGTAGCAAATATGGGTGTAATGAAGGACAAAATGGGATCTATGAGTCGTTTCTCACACATCGGGGTGGGGAAAGTCTTCCCAGAGGTACACATTCAGATTTTGTAAAGGCAACATTTGCTGTTGTGGAGGTGTCACATCTCAGCCCCAAACGAAAGAGTAATTGGTGCAAACAAGAATTGTGATAAAGCCAAGAACAGAGAGAAAGATGCTGCAGTGATTCTCACTATTCCAAGGATTGATCAGAAATCTCCTCAAGGTGTTGCAATGTTTGGCATAATTTAGAAAATGGGAAATTTACTTTACTTTACGAAAAAAAAAAACCAAAAAAAAACACAAAAAACCCAGGAAAAAATATAAGAAAAAGAAAAAAGAAAAAGGTACTATACTCCTAGGATATTTTCTGCAGAAGAGAAGAACTTTGAAAGGCATAAGGAGTGTCCAAAGCAGAGGAAAATCCTGTGTAGAACAGGGGAAGAATGTGGTACCTTTAAGAACAGTAAACGGCAGCAAATGGATACGCAGCATGGACTCCTTCCAGCAGCTAAGGCAGCATTCACCAGTGCACACAACCAGCTTGGAAAGAAGTTGCCAGTGTTTAACATGAATGAAATCAGGTTTGAAATGCCAGGTTCATCTCTAAAAGGTATTCTCCTGTTCTGAGATGGTTCATTCTAGAAAAATGCACAGACCCAGATTCTCCAGCATGTTTTAAACTCTTCACCTTGTAGAGGTGTTCCATCTGCTAATTAGACATGACAAAGCTGGATTAGATAACCAATACCAAAATTTACTACTGCCTGCTATAAGTCGCTTTTGGCAGTGTTCAGTGTCAGAAGCAATAGCATTAACTCTGTTCCTTTCTCATGCTGCAGATGATGGAGGCTTTCAGGAAGATGAATTAAATTCCACTAACAGAAGGAGGAAAAAAAGGACCTAAATATCTGGAGAGAGCCACAGTGAAATCCTACTTTGTTTTTTTCAAAATTATGCTCTGTCAATGCATGGCAATGTCCTGGTTCATGATCCTGAACCAAAAGCTCAGTCAGATCTAAGAGCAGGAGGCCACATGCCTCTTGGCAACAAGTACAGCTTATGTGTGTTCAGGCAGCTGCAAAGGTCTGTGAAGACATATGTGGGCATTAACTCTAGTTATCCATCGTCTTGTCCCCGCAGTTGCTGGTTCACACCTGCCTGATAGCCCACGGGTTGCCACAGCGCTGCACAGTGGCCCTGGGGACCTGTGACACCCCAGGGAGCCCACCACACCCTCCTACAGGTCCCCATGCCCGCAGCTTGCTCTAGCAGGTGAGCGGGTGAGTTTGCCTCATGGCACCAGCCCAAGAGGCTGCCCCTGCTCACCCAGCCCATGTCTAGCTGTATTCACCAGCAAGACAAAAGCAGAAGCAGGTGGGTAAATACTTCATCTGAGAGAGTTCCATGGATGTGTGCCCTCACTGCTCTTATTCATTGGCCACAAGATGGTGCTTTTTTCCTTCCCAGTAGCTCAGAGCAGAGGACTGGGCAAAATTCATAACCTTTCCTGGTCCCACACGGTGCTTCTGTCCAGATTTGTACTGGAAAATCACTAGAAAATAATCTGCAAAACTGAAGCCCAAAACCTCTAGAATGTCATGAAGAGAGTTTACAATAAATTATCCTGGAGTACTGCGATCAGTTCAGGAGTCCTCAGCAGAGGGAGAACGTGGATCTGTTAGAGTGAGTCCAGAGGAGGACCTTGAAGGTAATCAGAGAGCTGGAGAATCTTCCATACGAGGACAAATTGAGAGAGCTGGAGTTGGTCAGCCTAGAGAAGAGAAGGCTCCAGGGAGACCTTAGAGCAGCCTTCTAGTATTTAAAGGGGGCCTATGGGAAAGACGGGGAGGGGCTCTTTATCAGGTAGTGCAGTGATAGGACAAAGGGTAACAGCTTTAAGCTGAAAGAGGGGAGATTTAGATTAGATATTAGTAAGACATTTTTTCCTTTGAGGGTGGTGAGGCACTGCCAGAGGCTGTCCAGAGAAGTCGTGGGTGGAGTTGTTCAAGGCCAGTCTGAACGAGGCTTTGAGCAGCCTGGTCTAGTGGGAGGTGTCCCGTGGCAGCAGGGTTGGAATAAGATTATTTTTGCTCCCTTCCAACCCAAACCGTTCTATGATTCTATGATCCTCAGGTATTTCTTTTTCAGAAATTTCTTCCCCCTTTGCCTTTACTCGCAAAGTGCACTCCCAAAGCCTTGTTTGCACAATGCTTAAAAAATCCAACTTATTTATTAAAGAAAATGCACACTAACAAACATCTAAAAACATAAGAACCCAATTATAGGCATGATGATACTGCCTTGTAAACAATACAACACCTTGTGCATGACTGATCTGTACTGTTTTGGCTGATTGAACACTAAGTAACTTGGGTTTGACGCCACTCACTCATACTACACTGATGTATCTTGTGCCAGCTTTCAGCATGTTTAGAATGGCAATGTAGTTAAAATGGAAAGGTAAGTACATAGGAAACCACACTTTCCCTTACTAAGTGCTAATTTCAAAATATATTTGCTCCTGGGTGAGAAATTTGGAAAATATCATCAAGAACAGCACTTTTAAAAAATGGAAGCAATTTCTTCCACTTGTTCACAAATCCAGTCAAAGCAATTGACAAGTTTCTAGTAGCTCTGCAATTCCTCCTACCATTTCCACTGGCTTAAAATTTAGAAAAATCAAAATATGAGTGTTTATAACTCTAGTTTTGTCTTGTTTCAGTTGTAATATGTTTCTCCTAAAGCTCTGAGTGACTGAGTTTTGTGGTGAAGGATTTCTACCTCTTCACATTGTGGAAAAGGGTCCTCACCTTTTTTTCCTATTCACCCTTGCTTTCATAGTGTTATTGCCCTCTGTCCTTTACAGGCATATTTATTTGGTGAGTGTATTGCATATCTCCGCAGATAGAGATCTTAATGAGAAAAGAGACAGAAAATACAAGAGAAATAGATCTTGAGATATGAAAGTAACTATTTCTTCCTAAGGAAAAAAGAAATAATAAATAAACGAAGAAAAAAAAAAAAAAGCACATATCACGAGTTTCATCTAGCATTCCTCCAACCAGGACAATGTGAAAACCAGGTTACCAGAATCTGTTTTACAGGTTAGTGTTGGCACAGGATATTATTCTGAAGAAATTCCTTTGGCTGACAGAAAAATTGCATAGCCTCGTTAAACTGGAAAGAAGGACTAATAGTTTTCAAAAGAGATGGGCACTACAGCTGTCACAGTATTATGTGAAGCAGTCTCAGGTGTCTCTCAGCATAGAATGGCTGTAAGGGGGAAATATAAACTGCCCAAACATTTGGATTTTAAAGCTAGAGGAGTCCATGAATGTTGCGTGACTTCTTCCTGAACATGAATCACTCCCAATATGAATATGAATTCATCCAAATAACTGTGCTTAGGCATTTTATCTTGGAGAAAATTAAGCTTTTGTGTGCTGTAGTAGGGAACAAACTTGCCATCTGTCCATAGAATCTGAAATGGCAAAGTTCTTACTGAGGTAGCCGGGAGATCTCAGCAAGTGATCCCCACTTCATGCAAAGGAAAATGGGGAAAAACACCTAAAATCTGGCAAAGAATGCTTCTGGATGCCAAAACTGGTAGTTGGGTCTAACTCAACCAGGTCCTCACCCAAACGCAGGGCAGTGCTTCACGCTGTGGGTGTAGTACACCCCGTTACAGCTGATTTCAGATACTTCAGAGGAAAATGGAAAAAACCACTAAACTATCTCTGGACAACTGATTTGCAAGCCAAGTCTGAATATCTCTCTTTTGCCCATTTAGGCACTGGAACTTTCCTCTTTTGGTTTATATCTTCTACATGATCTGCTTTGTGCACTGACTAACCATGGTTGAATGTTCCTCAAGGAGCAAAACCATAGCCACAAACGAGCATGGTTCAGAAGCGCCATCCCTGGCTGGCTATGTCTACACCTGGTTGATCGTGCTTCGCTTTTTCCTATTACACCTGCAGCAAAGACAGACAGACAGTATGAGATCCTTACCCTCTACCTTGCACAGAGATGATCTGATGAAGCAAATTCTGGAGTCCAGCTGTGGAGCACAAAACAAGTCCAAACAAATATCTGACTCAGCTACTAAACTGAAAAAGCAGCAGCTCTGAGGAGGAAGTTGGCAGCATCACTTGGAAGTCCATGGATTGCATCCAGCTACCCTCTTCTCCACTCACTCTAATTATTTATCCTTCATCCCTAAATAGATTCTGCCTCAGGATCACTTAAAAGAAATGTACATTTCCGTAGCTCCTTTTTCCTCTCTCTTTCTAATTCACTTTGTTGACCTTAGACAAAAAGCTACAAAGCATGTTAGGCCATTCCATCTGAACTGCATCCTGTATGAAAAACATTGTCCTAACCTACATATGACAAAGTTTGTCTCTATAGTTTTAATAAATATAAGTGTGGCTTCTTTTTATTTTTCTGACTAAATGGTGTCTTTCTGAGCTACTGCTTTATGAATTTACATAAAAGGCAGCTATTCTTGCTGTTCTGAACTTCTGACTCAAATCCTAGCATTTATAGTTAATAGGGCTGTAGCAGCTCAATGGGTCATCTGATCTGCAACGATGCTGGGTTAGTGCCAAAAGTTTCTGTGTGTTCAAATGAAAAATCAGTTTCTCAATCCAAGTGTATCTAAAATACTTTTTTTAATTTTGCGTAAATTCACAAATGATACAATATTGAAGTGTTTGTTCTTTTTTTTTTCTTAAACATACTGTACAATCAGGTTAGTTAAGTGTTTTACATCAAGGCACAGCACACTGTATAATACACATATGCCTTGCCAGGCAGCAGTTTAGTATAATCCCCGAGTTTCGGCCGTAGTGCCAGGATAAGTAGCACAGATCCCATATAAGCTAGAAGATAAATAAATAATAGATGCTGTCACATTTTATTTGAAATAGAGTTGCATATAAAAAGAATATACAATAATTTAACTTTAATAACTAGATCTCTTGTACTATACATAACAGAAGTGTTTTCATTTGTATTAAATAAAACATTTTCAGTATTAGGATGCAAAATTAATCTTTTTGGCTGTCTTGATTTATGGAGAAGAGTTGTTTTCATTAGAAATTAAAGTTGATTTTCGGCTTCATGGCAATCTGAAAGAAACAAAACCAGAGTTACTGATACTTTACCAGTAACATTTGATCATAAGCAAATAATTCCAACCACAGTGCTGCATTTAGTTAAAGCACCATGAAGCCAATTATCTAAGCAGAACATCTAAAAAAGCTCTTCTTCATAGTCTAAAAGTGCTACTGTTATAAATAACATTTTTTTATACTATTATTTACCCTGCCATCTCAGAGATTATCACTGTAGGTCTGTTATTGATCCACTAAAACTAAAATGCTGATAATGCCACAAAGTTGCCTGCATTGCAGATTCTGTTTATTGCAAAGTATTTACCATATTCACATATTCAGCTTTTTATATTTGAACACTTCTTCTTCGTCTGCCAAAAGCCTTGGATCCCACGTTGGTTGGTACAAAGTTGTTCTTGCCCACTCCTCCTGACCTGCTCAGGAAGTCTGCCAGACGATGGGTCACGCAGGTTGCTGTGTTGCATGCTCTCTTCTGTGCTGTTACACTGCTTTTCAAAAGGAAAGTAAAGAGTTAGTTTCTAAAGTTAGACCCTGCATACAGTGAAACGTGAGAAAGTGATGCTATTGCATAGTAAAGATTCTTCTATTGAAAAAGCAGGCTTGTTGTGCAGCAGGCATTTGCAGCTTTTGCATGCACAGCTTACAAGCTCTGAAAGATGCACATTTATGTTTTTCCAAGTGTCAGTTAATAAAAGGTGACTAAGCTGTAGTCACCTACTTGCAGGTAGTGACTGCAAGTCACTTTCTTGGGCAATTGGACTGAAGACTAAGTCAAGCCAAATTTTCAGCAATACCTGAGCCATTGCCTGCCTCCAGCAAAAGATTATGACCAACAGAGAGGTGCTGAGGAAGCCCAGGTATGGAGCATTTAACCAACCCCCACTTCCTTCAAAAGCTTGGATCTTCCTTTTGTTTGTAGCGCTGCTGAAGGACAGTAGCAGATACTGATTGAAAACTCACTTCAACACCTCTGCTCCATAAAACCCGCAAAGCACACGACATTCTAGCACCACTGACAACTACAGGAGATTTATCAGTGACTCTGGTAGGGCTGTAACTGCACATCAGCTGACCAGTTGCCTTCAGATTTAATGGGAATGTTGGAGTCCCTCATTCCTGGAGTTAGAACCCTGTCTAGTAGAGCACCTCACCACAGGAAGTGTTCAGCCAGAGCTCAGCCTAGAGCTAATAATTTTGCTAGACAAGGGGACTTCAAGGCAACCGCATTCACACAATCCTCGCTTGAAGCAATTTGCTACTAAAGCAATAACTTTTGCTTGTAGTAGGAGGAATTTTTCACTGATAAGCATTATGAGACAGTTCACTAATGTTGACAACAAACACTCATTGTAACACCAATGTCAATTTTCTGGAACAGGTAAAAAGTTTTGGAACTAGGAAGCTGGTTTTGCCTCTTAACTTACAACTCATCTACATTTTATTGTATTGAATTAATACAAATATTTTAAAGAAACACAAGTTTTGAATATTCTACTGTATATACCTATTGTAAAGTAATAAGGAAAAAGGAAAAGAACACAAAATTCTTACCTGGAAGTGCTCAGTACTCAATTTTAAACAGGATTACATTTCTAGTTTGTTTGAACAAATATGTATGAGCCTTTCCCGATTTCCTTGCTTCTCAAGGATCTTCACTAACAAGATTGGATGCATGCCCGGTTACATCAGTACATATGAATGTATGCGTACAGTTTCATTTTCTAAGTTGTCTGTCAACTTTTCTAGAATTGCTGGCATTGCCTCTTGAACATTAAGACAACTTGTAAAATTTTTCTAGCCATATTTAAAAATCTCACAATCTAAAACAAGTTATTAAATCAAGCAGATCTAATCCTTATAGAAAAAATAGGTTTATTGAACAAATGCATGAGCAAGCAGAAAAGATAAGTCTACTTGAACATTTAGCAGCCAGAAATGAAGAGCCTTGTTTAGATTTTTTTAATAGGGTCTAAGAAAACCATCTGAAATCTCAAGGCAGTGCTGTTCACTTGTATTTATTTATTTTTAACCCTAGCCTAGAATGCATGTTATGTTCTGTCTTTCTAACACTAGGTTCACCTCAAACATTCTCTGTCGAAAACAAAATCAAAAGAACATAGCAAAGTTAGCAAAGTTAAATCCACATGCATCAGGTTAAAAAAAGGGATGAGGGGAGAAACAAGCATGTCTAGTTGTTTCCTAGGGGTTCCCCATAGTTTGCATAGCGTTCATGTTCCAGGTCACTCAGCACATTTCGTTTCTTGCCAGGAGTTCCAGCCCCGACGTCAGTGCGAGGGTAAGTCTGCAATTTGTGCAATTCTTGAGACAGTTTGCCCAGCACACAAGTACTCAGACTGGCACAGCGTTTGGAAATAGGTCTATCCAGGCTGCAGGGGGGAAAAAGAGACAACATGCCCAAAGAAAGAATAATCTCAAACATGCATGTTCATGCATTTCTTCAGTACATAAATATCTGCAGTTAGGAAACTTAAAACATAATAAAAGAAAAAATAACCCCTCGACATCACACTCCATGCAAGGAAGGTTCGCACAAATGCAGTCAGAAGGAAAACACTGTTTTTCAATGAATTCAACTTCGTTGAAAAAGCAAGTTCATTAGACTTCTGGATGTTCATAGTCAGGGGTCAGAAAGTTTTACTTTCCATTTATTCAGCATGCTGTTCAGTCTCTCATACATCATCGCCATGCTTTGCAATACAAATCCTATTAGGATAATGCAAATGCTCTTGCATGCCTTTGGTCTACAAGGGAGAGTGGCGCTGCGTGCACTGGGAGGAATAGGTCCCTTCTGCCAGGGACTTTCCATGCCTTACAACATCATGCACTTTCACGACAGAGAATCCGAGAGTGACAGAATGGCCCCCTATCATTCCCACTAGGAAGACATACCTTTTTGCTGCCATATTTTAACACAACCCCCTCATTCAAGTTCAAATCGCCCTCCACTTTCAGTTGTAAGAGACAGATAACAGCAGGTTAACTAGATGGAAGCCATTCTTCTCATATCAGTATTAGGATATCTCTGCAGTATCATCCTTTACCAGTTAGGTGACCACAGTTAGCCATAACCCCAAGAAAAGAAAAAACATTTTGACCTGCAAAGGGTCTGCTCGTATTGCTTTTGCTAAATGTCAAACACATAACATTTCCCCCTTGCCCTTCTCCTGCCTCAGGACTGCAGTCCTTACCTGTTCCCCTCAGAGGCTTGCTCCACCTCTTCTGCTGTCATCTGTATGAACTCTTTAACCAGCGCGTTTAATAACCTCCGAGCTTCGTAATCACTGAGCGTCACTCGATCTGTTATGGACTCCAAGCCAGGTCTAATCAGAGGCAAGCAAAAGAGGATGAATAAAACACGGACTGCTGCAGAGATCTATGCAAAGGAGACGGTTTTGTCATGCAGCACTGCACGTTATCGACAGTGTCTTTCACTGGTGTGAATATGTAAACCATTCTCATGCACAGCAGTAGGTGTTTTATAGATGTAATTAAAAACCCAGTGTCAAAGATAGCATCAAAAAAAAAAAAAAAAAGGCAGCTTTCTCATTCACTGTATTCAATTTCCCTCCTAGATCTCTAAAGAACATAAGTATTTTTGTACCATTCATATATAGCACTCATCAACAGGATCAGCTTCTTACCTGACTGGGGCTGCCTGGAAGCTATCCATCTGGCACATGACCAAGGCATAAACAGCAAGGAAAGATGAAATCTTCAGCATAACCATGATTTCCTCTCTACAACAAAGAGGTACATCAAGCAATGGCTGTTTTCCAACCCTCTCAGTCCTATAAGACCTCAAAGAGGTCATCGTTTCATAGCCACAAGTAACACAAATACTAGCAGCTTTTTTTCTCTCCTTTTTTTAGCATTACCTTCCAATTTCTTTTGATTATTGCCATTTTGCTTTGTTTTCCTCCAAATTTTAAAGTAACTTAGCAGTAGTAGAGGGGATAACAATGCAGCTTTTCAGAGCTGCAGTTCTGTACTGCTAGCTGCATTCAACTTTAAGGCAGACTTTCCTTCAAACTGGTGGAAAACATGTTCCTCGGACCAACTACTGCACACCATGTCATAGGCAGTGTGTCCAACGCAAGCAGGCACGGTTAAGGGATAAGAATCACAGCAAAATAAAAGTGTTTAGGGTTGAATATTCAGAACGAAGTGTCGCTGTTAACACTTCACGTGAAGCTGCTTCTTGACAATTAACACACTAATACCCTAGTTCAGATTACAATGTAAAAATGAAGCAGCTTAATTTCAGATATTTCTACTCTTATAGCAGAAAAAGAGTAAGTTAAAAAATAGTCGTTGACACAAAATCTGTAAAAGATGAATAATTGAAGGTATTTTCTTTGACATACACCTTTTCTTTCCTGTAAAATCTGTAAGTCGGATTTAAACGAGCACATCATTAACTACTACGCCAACTGCATCTCTACCAGCTCCCAGTTCTCGATCCGGCTCACCGGAACGCCGGGGCCCCTTTCTCCCCGCTCCCCACCGCCCCCCGGGCGCTGCCAGCCCCGGCAGAGCACCCGGCCGGCACTGGGGAGAGCTTCCCATGAACAGAGACCCTGCAACGCCCGGCGGAGCCCTCCAGGTCGTGTCGGCGCGGAGAAGGAAAGAGAGAGCCCGAGGACTCGCTCTCTCCCACCCTCCTCGGCTCGCATCCTCGCACACGCGAGCACATGGACGTGAACGAAGGCACCGCGGCCCCGCACAAAGCTCCGCACGCCGGGAGGCGGAAGGGAGCCAGCGGGCAGGGTGCTTACCGGCGGTGCGGGGCGGTGCTGCGCGGTGCTGGGTACCGGTGGCGCCGCCGAGCCGCGGTCCCACACACCGCCCGCCGCCTCCCCTTTATACCTGCCGCCGCCGCAGCCTGCGTGGGCGCCCGCGCGGGGCCGCCAGCCAATCAGTGCCTCGGCCGCCCGGTGACGTCATGCCCCGCTCCGCCAGCGTCCCATTCACAAAAAAACCCGGCGCGGGGCCAGGCGCTGCCGGGGGCACTGCGGGATGGGGGGGCGACATTCACGGCGGGCGGCCCGGCCCCGCTCCTCCGCGGAAGCGCTCACGCGTGGCGACCTCTGCAGCAGAGAGACCGCATTGCAGAGCGGGGCCGCTCCCTCCCCGGGATTCCCCGCTCTCCCGGGGGCCGCCCTGCCCGCCTGCTCGGCAGGCGCTGTGGCTTCAGCGGGGAGTCCGGTGGCACCGAGCGGCCCTCCCGGCGCCTCGACAGCTGTGCTTGGGCGGGGGGGCTGGGCGGGAGGGCTAGGGACAGCCGCGATGTGCAGCGGGGCTGGGTACCGGTGCGGGATGTGAGCGGGGCTGGGGGTCGGTGCGGGATGTGAGCGGGGCTGGGGATCGGTGCGAGATGTGAGTGGTGCTGGGGACCGGTACGGGATGTGAGTGGAGCTGGGGACCGGCTGGATGTGAGCGGGGTTGGGGACCGGTACGGGACGTGAGCGGGGCTGCGTGCCGGTACGGGATGCCCGCGGCCGCCGCCTCCCCGGGAGCCGCAGGGGCTGGCAGGAAGTGCCGACCCCTGTCCGAAGGGGGTACCCCCGGGCTCCCTCGCTTCCCCAGCAGGGCAGGGGGTGCTGGCGGCCGGCCCCGACACCTGCAAGCAGCTCCGTGGCTCCAGCGAGGCGCTCTCTGCCCTGTGCCCGCCGAGAGCCCACACCGCTTCCCGCGGGACTGGCCCGCGCCGTGACCTCGAGGTCCTCGATGACACCGTCATCATCATCACCGCCTCCATAACAACGCCCCTCTCTACGGGCAGGTGCACGGAAGAGGCACGGGGGAAGAGGAGGGGTGCGGGTCGCCTCCCCCCGCTGCAAGGCTGAGCCCCGCCGGCGGGATTAGCGGGCAGCTGCCCTGTGCGCCATGCATCACCCGCCGAGGGCCCTTTGTCAGGGCGCGGCGGCCCCGCACCTGCCCGCGCAGGATGTTTGCCGAGCCGGGGTGTTTGCCAGGCGCAGCGAGCACCTGCCCGGGGGGAGGCGGGCGGGAGGTGACCGGAACGCGGGGAGACGCGAGGCGACAAAAGCACTGCCCATCGGCGTGGGGAGATGGGCGAGAAGCGCATCAGGCGCATTGCCTGCACGCGTGAAGGTCTCCCGAGAGGAGGCGGCAGGAGCGCCGCCCCCGGCCGCCGGGAGCCCCCCTCGGCGCTGGGGTTGCCCGAGCGCTGCCCCGAGCCCCGGCAGCGGAGAGCCAGGCGCGGGGGTCGCGCTGTCCGTCTCTGGGATTCCCCGTCCCTGCCCTCGCTCCGCTGCACTGCCGTGGCCTTCGGTCGCTCCCGGCGCCGCCGGTGCGTCCCGGCCGTGCCCGGCGGTGACAGCGCGGCTGCGGAGCCCCGCGCATTTCGCCGCCCCGCCGAGCGCAGCCGCATCGCTCTTACGCTACTTGAAAGGGACGGGGGAAGCTTTCCCGGAGACCTTTTGGCGTTTCTTCATTTACTTTTTTTTTTTTTTTGCAGAAGACGATGACACGGGTCGCTTCCGACGGCAGGAATCGTGTGTTTCACCGGGAGGTGAATAAAGCTGGAGAGGACTGCGGGGCGGGGATGGTTTTGTTGATACGCATTTAGCTTTGACGTTTAAAGAGGAACACAAACGTAGTGAAAAACACAGTGATGGGGAGATAAGGGTTTCCCCTGCTTCCCCTGGCTGCCAGCCTCCCGGGGCGCCTGCCCCTCAGCCCCCGGTTCCCCTTCCCTCCCGTTTCTCACGTTAGTTTTGCATAAAGACGACTGCAAAACCGTTTAGAATTGGGGGGGGGAAGGGTTGGGTTCTGGGTGGTTTGGTTTTGTTTTTTTTTTTTTGTCGAGTAGCGTCCTAACACGTCTTCTTAGCTTTTCATGAGCTGCAGCCCTCGGGGGCAGGGGAATAGTCCCTCTCCAAGAAAGCTGGTCGCTCCCGGGGCTGGTCGCTCCAAGAAAGCTGGAGAGGGGCTATTCGTAAATGTTTGTGGTGATAGGACGAGGGGGAGCGGGTATAAACTGTGGAGGGGCAGATTTAGACTAGACATTAGGAAGAATTTCTTCACCGTGAGAGTGGTGAGACACTGGAACAGGTTGTCTGGGGAAGCTGTGGCTGCCCCATCCCTGGAGGTGTTCAAGGCCAGGTTGGATGGGGCAGCCTGATCTAGGGATGTCCCTGCCCATGGCAGGGGGGTTGGAACTGGATGATCTTTAAGGTGCCTTCCAACCCAAACTATTCTATGATTCTATGAAGCGATGCGCTCCGACGTGCCGAGCGGGAGGGAAACGAGAGCTGAGCTGCACAAAGGCTTTGGGGATGCGTTGAAATACGCAGGGTGTGTGGGGGCTGTGACGAGTCGAAGCTTGGTCCGTGTCCAACAGCACCTTCTGCCCGCTCGGAGGTGCGGGCTGTCCTCGCCACAGGCGCTGGAGGAGCGGGGGAAAGGGCTCGCGCAGCTGGGCTTATTTCCGTTCCCTGCCCGCCCTGCGAGGCTTCCTCCCCACCTCCCCCACAGCCAAATGGAATATTTCGTTTTAAATAGCATTTCCATCGCACTTATGCTCATCACGGGAATCCCCTCGGCGGAGTTCTAAGTATTCGATTTCAAATCTCCCTTTTCCACGGCTCCTATTCTAAGCTGGTTGTTTTGAGGTTGCATTTACAAACGTCAGGTAGCTCCTAAAGAAGCGGCTCAGCATCACTTTTGCAGTTTTAATGTGACCTGTACAGCTACATCAACAGAAATAAAGCGAAGGAACTTAAATGATGTGGCTTCCAGTCAGGCATATCTCTCTCTCTCTCCCTAACTCCACTGCCACTGTTCCTTTCCTCTCCCTAAATTAATAATTAAGAATTCACATTTCCTTTGGGGACTTATTTACATCTTTTCCACACAGAATATTCCAGTTTTAACTTTAAAAAATCCAGAGGACTCTGTTGGAATAGCATATTTCACTTCCTCAGGGGGAAAAGAGTTATATTTCATCTTGTGGTTGATTCCAGGCTGTTAAAAGTCCTTCTTTTGCCAGTGCGACTCGGCCTCAGGCTGGAGCCTGTAGGATGCGGTGATTACAGGATTTCAGATGCCAGCATTGCTACTTTAAGCTTTCACAGGAAGAAACGTAAATTTAAAGCAACAGGTATGAATGCCAATAGAACTACTTTTGTGCATGTATAGATGAAATAGTATTTGGATGTTGGCAAGTGCTTTGGCTGTTCTTTGCCAGAGCTAATGGAGGGACTCCCAGCTGGAACGCTTGTCCTGTTTTTTCCCCTCAACTATACGTCATCTGGTCTCACTAGATACATTTTCTTTTGTCTAATCTCTCTTCTCTAATATGTAAGAAAGAGAAGAAAGATGGTTTACCCAGTACAGCAAACTCCAAAGACCAGTTTGTCTATTTGCAGAAGTTCTCTTCCACGAATAGTTCTCTTCCACAAATATAGTTTTCTACATGTTTCTTTATCAGGATAACGGTTCCTGTTGCTAGGTAAATTCAAACCTAGAGGGTAAGTATTCATGGAAAAATTAGCACAGAGGAGTACTTATGAGCACTACAGTAGGAAAGCAAGACGCTTACTGAAGCAATCTGTACCTGAGAACCTGTTCTGCCTTTCTTGGTGCCTGATAATACACCAGGTAAAATAATCAGTGGTATAGGTTCAAAGCAAATGAGCTGAAGACCTACAGAATGACTGGATTTTTTTTTTTTAAGAAGTCAGATGATCTAATGCAACCTTCAACTCCTTCTTCTTCAAAGAAATTTATTTAAAGTTGTAGGGAATAACAAAAATCTGTCCTGTTATAAAGTGACTTTTTCTACACTAGATAAAACTTACGGTATTTTACTATTCGATATTATTTAACAAATGCATTTGAAAGTGCAACCAATTTTTTCTACTTTAAATATTGCTATCATGTCAACAAGCAGTAGACACTGCAGTGAGGTTTTTCAGTGTTACCATATGACAGGCTGTTAAACAGAAGTATCACATCTATATATTATATATGATATATATATCATTTATATATGATATATTATATATATATCTTTTTTCTCCAATAATAAAATGTAATTCTTCAAGATAGACAAGACTCTGAGCTGCTCAGACAAGATTTTCATTCCTGAGAATTGTTCATATCTGACAAGAGAGGACTGTACAAAAAGGAAAGGGTAGAGTGATGACGCCACGGTCCACAGACATGGTAAATTCGTCATAAGAGAGATGAGCATGATTCAGGTCTCCACTCTCTCTAAGCTTGTTCTTCATAGCACTTAATTAAACCCTTTGCAGGTGAGGACATCTCATTATAAAACCAACTAAACATCACATGATCTTTCTTTACAAAGAGAAGGCGAGGAGTTACTTATTTGTGTTTGTGGTGGATGCCTATGCTAGTCTATCTAATTCAGGATCACGTTTCCATGAATGGCAAGGAAACACTGTCACCTAAAACTCTACAAGCCACATAGGGGAAAGTCAACACTATTGTGCTCCTGTGAAAGTCTCTTTCTAATGTTTCATTGCAGTCTCTTCTGCAGAAAATGATATAAGCTAAGACAGAGTTATCATTGTCCTGATGTAAAAGCAAGCTGTATATTAACAAGAGTATTGTATATAAGGTTTGTGAGGTAATCGACACGTTGCTGATAAGTTCAGGTTCCACCAGTGTACTCTTGTTGGGACAGCAAGCCTCAAAAAAGACTTGGGGGAGTTGGGGAAAGTCCAGAAAAATGCCACTAAGAGTTATCAGAGATCCCATAATGTGATCTGGGACAACAAACTCAAAGGTCAAGGAAACAGTTAACAGAAGAAAGACTATGCAGAAACAGGATAAACAAAAATATAAATACTCACCATGAAGCAGTAATAACAACAAATATATATGGGCTTAAAAGACAACACAGGAGATAGCACACGTTAGGAAGAGCTCTCTACATCTGAGTTTACTGCATATAAGAATAGGTCATATTGCAGTTAGGGTATATCTTTCACTGGAAGGTTTTATGGCATGGTAGTCTAACATCTATCAGGAATAACACATAAAGTTGATATGCTCTGGTGAAGGAATATAATCAACTAAATATGCTCTCTTCATATATTCATATATTTCGCCTCCAATTTATGTGAGTCTGTAATTGTAATGGCTAGAGACTGGCCTCAACTCTGACGCATAACACCTTGCCTATCATCTAAACTTCTGTTAGCATTTCCTTTTGCAAAACTTACATCCTCAGTTGGTCTAATCCTTTGCTTAATTCTACTTCCATAGTCTCCAAAAGGCTATATTCAAATTTAGAATAAGCTCACATCAAGCATAAAAATAATATTTTACCTATCCATCTTGTAGTTAATTTTTAATTTGGCCCAAAAATTAGAGCCTTTTTTCTATAAAAACATAGTACTTACTAAGAACCACTGATAGAGATTCCAGCACTAAAGCATTTACTTTTTTAATGCACATTAAATCTGGATTTAGGCTACTTTCAAGAAAATGAAACTGCTGTTGAAGTAATTGCTGAGAAATCAATGAATCAGTCTGGAAGCAAATTTTCTTCCAAAATGCCCTAGGAAAGCTTCCTGCCTGACATATGGAAGACATTTTAAACTGAAGATCCATGTTGCATTGTTTTAATCTCATTGAAACATTCCTACTGAGCTGAGTAGGTTTTGCAAGTTTCCCATATATATATATATTCAAAACCCAGTGCAGAACAATCTTTTAAAACAAATTATGCAACACTGTCCTGCGCTGAGGTTTGCTTGGCAAGGCAGAAGGGGCAGACCCCAAGGAAGCTGGCTGTGGCTTGGTCATCTTCTGATCTGAATTATCACTGCTCAGCTTCCAAGCAGGTTCATAGAGGCTCCAGCCCTATCTCACACTACCAACATGCTCCCACTCTCTGACAACTGGCAAAATTCAGCTACACTCCATCCAGATCCAGTTCTGGCCCAGGCTGCACTTCCAATAGGCTGACAAGGGGCATCTCTCAAAAGGAACTCACAGCTCACCAAATATAACCAGGGTCAGACTAGCAGCATGACCAGGGGTAACACAAAGGCATGAACTATGGAGGGAAATATCACCTGAAAATAATTAAAAATCAGTACCTATTTCCACTTCAGTTTTATACGTTCTTTAAGTAAGATATGAGTTGAACAAACTCCTTATCTGGTAATAATCTCAGAACAGAAAACTAACCTTGTTAAGCAATAGTTATAAAATTTCAATATGATTGATTGCACAAGTGCTGTGCTACTATCTTAGATGTCATCAGAGCATGTCAGCAAAAATCTGGTGAGAAACTACATTCTAAGTCCACAAGTCAATCCCATGCTTGTTCTTTACAGGATATAAGAAGGGTGGAAGATCTCATGTCATTATTTCATCCTTCGTTTTGACAGTACTAAGGTCTGATTAAGCCACAGTTTAATCTAGTATTTTTTGCAGTCCCTCCCAGGTGGCACTGGCATTGGTAGATACTACAACTACATATCCCTACCATGTCCAGTACTGCCCTCGGTGTGAAGAGGTCCGGGTGCAATTGTTTCTCAGCTGCCTGTTTAATTGTTTGACTCATGACAAAAGAAACTTATGCAAGGACCTATACCTTCACCTGAATAGGGACCAAAAATGATTTCTCTCCTTTCAGTGCTGGTAAATAGTATATGAAGGCAAAGGCTATTACAACATAGCGTTTGCTAATCTACTTGCAGCAGAGTTCTGGGAACCAACAGTCATACAAGGCTATAAACTAAAAAGGTAAATTTCTAAATTTATGCATAAAATTGACCTACTTTCAGAGTAGGTGTCTCTGAAAGAGTATAGTCTGAAAGGGCCAGCAAATAAAATATGCCAAAACTATTTTCGAAGTTATAGTCTTCAAACCAGTGTCAGTTTTCTGAGTCTGCCTGACAAACCTAAAATGTTTAAGTGCAATAGGGCTGTGAAGTCTGTTTCAGACTGTAGCTGAATAAAAGTTTTGATAATTAATGGAACCTGCAAGCTGCTTAATTTTTTCTCCCAAGAGTTTAATAGAGTTATCATCAGAATCTTAATATTGTTACTAAAAGAAAGGCCACATATATCAGTATATTTCTTCAAAAGTCAAAGCTCTGTGTATATATGTGTAGTCACCCCTGTCAAAGGATTGCTTTCCCCTTTTCTGAGAAGGCAGGAACACAATCATTTCCTATTACTTGATTGTCTCCAACTTCTTACAGGATTTACAGTGAAAAGTAATTGTAAATCTTGATTACTAGAATGTTTTAGAATTTAATAAAGATACGTGCTTTAATGGGTTTCTTTACTCAGCCATCATTTTTTATAATTGAGCTAAAAAAAAAAACCTTTGCTCATCCTATGAGTTTGCTCATTTGATCAACCACAATTAAGATGAGTAAAACCTTCCCAAAGAAGCAATTCAGCACAAACTGCCCCCACACTTCTGAAGGAATGAAAGAAAAAAAAAAATAAAAGGATCAGTCAGAAACTGGCAAGGAATCCTGCTGTTGGATAGCTGTTTGAGTCTTGCATCCCTAAACCTCCCTTAAGTGATTTCATCTGTCCACAAGGGTTTATTTATCACTTACTTCTGACAACTTTCAGTCATATTTATCCATGCTGATCCTTTTTTTCCCCTCCATTTAATCATTCATCCTTTAGAGGTTCCCGGATCTTTAATTTTAGCTGATTCACCACCTTTTTGCATTTGGCATGATCAAAACAGATTTTATTGTTCTGCAATCATGCTCGTCAGTTTCTTTTCCTTTGTTACAGAGGCTAACACCACCATCTCTTCTCCACCACCAAGGCTCAAACACTATGGTAATGTGAATTTTGACTGTTCTCTTCTCTGCTTGAAGATAATTGTCAAATATTTCTTGCTTTTTCCCCCCCATAAAGTCTATTACTTCCTTTTTTTTTTTTTGCCAAGCATTTGGGCTTATCCTCTATATCCTATTTTCTCTTCTTGAGTCTCTCCTATGCTATTTTTTCCCTGGTTTTCCCTTTCGAAATGCTTCCTGCCAAAACCGTCAATCCCCTTTTATTTCTTTTCTCATACAGATGCAGTGGAAATCATGATCATCTAAAACTTTAGGTGCATGTGAGATATTACATACTAAAATAATGGAACATCGAAGACAAGCAGTAAAAATCAAACAATCAAAGCAATAGTACTTCTTCCGATGTTTCCTCAGGCACTTTGAGAACTATTCACCTTATTGAGGGGAGAATGAGGGGAAAAAAGTACCAGCCTCTTTTTTTCCAGACAGAGGCTTGTGTCATAAGTGATTTACATTCTCCTGAGACTGCAATAATAACCATATGCATATACACCATACTGTACACCACCTAATTGCATGATGTATCTGGCATGTTAGCATTTCTACCCCCGCTATCAACAGCGATTCCATCTTGCAAGTTAATTCTGTGTAATTGTCAGTAGGCTGCAAATTAGACTTTCTCACACTGCTTCAAAGTGTTTTCTGACCAGCCAGTCTGCATACTTCTATTTACCTGACTATTCTGAGCTAAAGTGTTTGGAGACACCCTCTTTGTTTAAATGTGTACAAGTAAGTTTAAATCTATCTGTTTGAGTTTGTGTGCTCTAGCACAACTGCTTAAGCACATTGTGTATCTTGTTTTAATCCTTGGCGATTTCTCCTCATTCTGCATCTGTGTGGAGATAAGCTGAGGTCCTGAATCTCTTCTACTCTCTAGTAAGAAATCTTAAGGCAATGACTTTGAAATAGTGACATTTTTTGCAGGTATAGCCCAAGTAATTCAGTTAAGACAGCAGCAGTGTCATATTGGAAGAAATGATGAAGGAATAACTTGAAGAATGAAAAAGTAAACTTCCATCAGTGTTAAAGCCACTTTGTATTCTGATGAACTTGGGTAAGATTTTGATACAGGACAATGGCATTAAGACAGGCTTTGCAGGTGTTTTGCATAAGGACTAGGGAATATCCTGAGACAAATAAAACTGACTACTCACTGCATGAAAATTCACCTGAAAATCAGATTCTGTCACTGCATTGACCCATGGAAAACAGCACGGACCCTGGTCCAGCTGAGAAAACTGTGTTGGCGTCATTGCACCTTCATCAAAAGTTACTAGGGTATTGTTCTGTAATACACGTGACTGTTATCTTTCCTTCTCAATCTGCCCATCCTGGGCAAATGTGAGTGAGTAGTCTTTGAATCCTGTTCTTTTTACACTTCATAGGCTCGTGCTCTATTCTGCAAGCAACCAGATAGCCACTTTGAGTGCTCTGAAGCCTTGCAGATGCCTTGCAGCCAGATCACCAGCCAAAAATGTACACTTCATCACTTTCCAGCTTTCCTTGTTGTTCCTCTGTTGTACCCACAGCTGTACTCACTGTACTCTCAAAGCAACGGCCCTTGCTGTGTCTGAGTTCTTGGGCCACTTCACTATGAGCAACGCCTGGAGCCCTCCTCAGCTTCATGCCATGTACTGTCAGGTCAGTATTGCTACGTTGAAAGCAGAATGGCCCATCATAGAAACTTACTAAGAATTAACTAGTCAATGGCTAGGTCATCAAGTATGTAACATGTTTTAATCAGTCAGGTTATTAATGAAGTTCATGAGCATAAATTATCAGTTTAGATCTTAACAATCTTCTCATATCTTTGATATGAGCCAGCAGCACATGCTCACAGCCCAGAAGGCCAACTGTATCCCGGGCTGCATCAAAAGAAGTGTGGCCAGCAGGTCGAGGGAAGTGATTCTGGCCCGCTATTCCTCTCTTGTGAGACCTCATCTGGAGTATCGTGTCCAGTTCTGAAATCCTCAACATAAGAAGGATATGGAGCTGTTGGAAAGGGTCCAAAGGAGGGCTACGAAGATGATCAGAGGGCTGGAGCACCTCCAGTACGAGGACAGGCTGAGAGAGTTGGGGTTGTTCAGCCTGGAGAAGGCTCTGAGGAGACCTTATAGCGACCTTCCAGTACCTGAAAGGGGCTACAAGAAAGCTGGGGAGGGATTGTTTACCAAGACCTGTAGTGATAGGACTAGGAGCAGTGGGTATAAACTGGAGAGGGGCAGATGTAAACTAGACATAAGGGGGAATTTCTTCACCATGAGAGTGATGAGGCACTGGCACAGGTTGCCCAGGGAAGCTGTGGCTGCCCCATCCCTGGAGGCGTTCAAGGCCAGGATGGATGGGGCCTTGGGCAGCCTGATCTAGTGGGATGTCCCTGCCCATGGCAGAGGGCTTGGAACTGGATGATCTTTAAGGTCCCTTCCAACGCAAACTATTCTATGAGTCTATGTAGTAGATATGTAGATACTCAGTTACGTTCGATAAAAAGAAAAAATTAAATCTCAAGTTGGAAACACAGAGCATAGGAAATTTTAACAGGGCAGGAATGCTTCTAAGCTTTCTTAGCTCTGCAGTATATTCTCTTGGTCTCTGCAGCTACTCAAGCCCTCTTTCCAGAGGCATCATCCTGCTGAGCAACAATAACCCTCAGGAGTTATGCAAGTGATTTCATTGCTGCTTGGTCCCATGGACTGGGGATGTTTCCCTCTGTGCTGAGCTGAGCGCTGAGTCTCCAGGCCCTTTCTCAGAGCCTGGGAGAGGATGAGCAACACCAGGAATCACAGGCAGGGCACAGGAAGCTGCCACCCACCCAGCCACGAGCAGAAACCTGCCAGATATGCAGATATAGTGGGTGGAAAGGGCAGACAGAGAATCACCGCAGGATTTATTGTCTCGACCTTCTCCAGACCTGAAGAGGCTCTGGGAAAGACCTCTCAAAACTCTGGATTTTTACTTCTACAGGGATGTAACAACCAGCAAGTGATTGCTTATTTTCTCTGTTGTCACGCTTGACACGTGAAGGTGTTTTCAAGCAGTCAGTCAGTAGCAATTTTCCGCGCGTATGAAGGTGTAAATTTTGGGGTTGTCCTGTGCAGGGACAGGAGTTGGACTCCATGATCCTTGTGGATCCCTTCCAACTTTGGTCATTCTGTGATTCTGTTTTCAAGCACCCAGCAGGGATTTTTCAGCGCGTCACAAGCCTTTCGCTTTATTCCAGTAAAAGAAAAAACAAACCAAACAACCTCCCTGGCGAACGAGCCCCGGTTTCCGCTCCCAGGACACCCATTCCCAACAGTTCCCAGCTCCGCGCCCGAGCGCAGCGCATCGGGAGCCTGCTGAGGGGAGGAGGCTGAGGGGAGACCTCATTACTCTCTACAACTACCTGAAAGGAGGTTGCAGAGAGGAGGGAGCTGGCCTCTTCTCCCAAGTGACTGAGGACAGGACAAGAGGGAATGGCCTGAAGCTCCGCCAGGGGAGGTTCAGGTTGGATATCAGAAAAAAATTCTTCACAGAAAGAGTCATCGGGCACTGGAACAGCTGCCCAGGGAGGTGGTCGAGTCACCTTCCCTGGAGGTGTTAAAGGAACGGGTGGATGAAGTGCTTCGGGACATGGTTTAAGGGAGTGTTAGGAATGGTTGGACTCGATGATCCAGTGGGTCCTTTCCAACCTGGTGATTCTATGATTCCGTGACGGCTCCGCAGCCGCACCTCCCGCAGCAGCACCCTCAGGCCCGGCCGATCCCGCCCCGTCCCTTCCCTCCTCTCTCTCTCCTCCGCCCCTTCCCCTCCCTCCCTCCCTTCCCGCCCCGTCCCTCCCCTTCCCGCCCGGTTCCTCGGTTGACGCGCGGGGGCGGAGCGGCTCCGGGCCGGTGCCAGGGGCGGTGGTGGCAGCGCCGGAGGAAGCGGCGGCGCGGGGCGATGTGGCCGGCGGCCCCGGCGGGGAGCGGCGCCTGCCTCCTTCTCCTCCTCCTCCTCCTCCCGCCGCTGCTGCTGCTGTCGCTGGTGGTGCGGCAGCTGCTGAAGCAGCGGCGGCCGCCCGGGTTCCCCCCCGGCCCCTCGGGGCTGCCCCTCATCGGCAACATCCACGCGCTGGGCGCGGAGCAGCCGCACGTCTACATGCGGCGGCAGAGCCAGATCCACGGGCAGGTACCGCGGGGGGCGCAGCGCTGGGCCGGGGGCGGACCCGCGGCGGGGGAGAGGGGCTCCCCGGGCGCCTGCTCCCTCCGAGCCGGGGAGGGGTTACTGCTACGAGAGGTGGGATGTTCTGAGCTAAGCTAAAGTTCAGTTTCATCTGAGTCATTCTGTTCTTCCAAAGTCAGCCAGCGTCCCTCTGACACCATGTTTTCTCTCTCTGACAGCGTGTTTTCTTTCAAGCAGTGTTTTTTTCCAGACGCTTTGTTCTTTGGAGGTGATAATTTCTTGTGTCAAGCATGATCCATGCTGAACAGTTGTCTTCTTCTGCGATCACCTCTGATTGCAGCCTTTCCCTGTCTCAAAGGCAAAGTCAAGCAGAGAGCTGGAACCAGCTCTGAATTAGCAAGTTTGGATTGTTGCAAAGTTTCATAATAACATTAAAATTAGACCTCGGAAAGTAATAGAATCTGCATAGGATTTCTGGGAAAATTTATACACATGCCTGTAAATTGGAAATATATTCTGGAACCAGCTTGTGTCTCGTGGCACACGATAGATGGAGATCACTCAGGCATGTTGCCCAGGCCAGATAAAGAGTGCTTGCTTTCCAAAACTCCAAAACAAATCGTAAAGCATTTTATTTGCCAGCATTTTCGGTATCACGTTCCTGGGATGGTGGAGGCAGAAAGGACCTGTCTGCTTGCCTGGCTTTTGCTCCACTTCGGGTTTTTGGGTGCAGGGCTCGAACTGTTGTCCTGCTTCAAATGCAATTAACTCAGTTGTTTCATAATCCACAAGTCTTAGACATGCCAAAAGGGCTTAAACTTAACGAAGTTACAACAACCAAAGAGCAACGTTTCGCTGAAAACACCTTGTTTCAAAGTACCTTCAGTGGGTATTTGAAATATTTGCTTACAGCCAATTGGTACAGCTGTGTATGAATGGGTTCTTCTCTCTTTTTCATACGTATCCAGGCTTTTCTTTACACCAACGAGTTGCAAGCAACTGATTTATTCTTACAAGCTTCATAAAAGTTAAGACCTAACTAGAGTTAGCACGAAAAGGCTGGCAGGCATTAGCATTTGTCAGTGTTTGTGTATGCATACGTAAACACGCACACACACACACGTGTTTCAGTAACGGCTGGCCAGTCAGTATGCACCCTTGGCTACCCATTCCATGTGCTTATACATCTCCACACTATTTATACCGTGTCTAGTGGGGTTTTTTTATCAGGATTATCACTGGAGGCCTGTGAAGGAATGACCTTTTTGCCAAACAAGCAACAGTTTGTCTAGAAAATTAGGTCCTTCAAACTGCTGGAAATGTTTAAATATAACACCCCTAGCAAGCAAATAAAACTGTTGCTAGAAATTAAGTCTCTCAAAGGCTTTGTCCAGATCATCTCTGAAAGCTACAGCAGGAACAGAATAGTCATAGTTTTGTCATGATTGAGAAGCGAAGCAGAGTGCACAAATTAAAAATATGCTAAATGGCAGAAACAAAAGTATAGAATTATCTTTTTTTTCAATTATTTTGGCAATAGAAAATAGTACGTTTCAAGCAAAACACTAGGACAAATAGAAAGGAAATAAGAAGGAAAATGTGTCATAAAATCAACTAAACTTTTTACTTGCCTGGAACACTGTGTGTAGTTCTCGTCACCTGCTGTCAGAAAAGAACCTGCAGAGTTTGAGGGAAGCGGAAGGCAGCAGATCAGGATTTGGGAGGTTCTGGAAAAATCCAGTGAAAGGAAATGTTTTAAAATTTTGTATGACATTGGAAGAAAGCTATGTTCAAAGTATACAAAACTTCCAAGTGGTTTGCAGAAACCCATCAGAAATGTTTTCTTGTCACATAAATGAAGAGCCATTGTAGCAGTGAAGATACGAAGTTGACCAAAACAAAGTAGTCATAGAATCTAGGTTGGAAAAGATCATCCATTCCAACTGTTAACCTAACACTATCAAGTCTGCCACTAAACCGTGTCCCTAAGCACCACATCTACAGGACTTTTAAATACATGCAGGGATGGTGACACTTCCCTGGGCAGCCTGTTTCAATGATTAACAACCCTCTGGGTGACAAGGCAGTTTTTCACAGAATGTGAAACATTATTTCCTATTGTGGAGGCCTACAGCTCAGGAATGAAGGAAAAACTAGAGATTTGAACAGATTAAAATACAAATTTATAATGCTAAAGAAAGTATGGAAAGGGATATAGGATTTCAACCTTTAATTTAGCCCCAGTTTTAATTTTTAAAACTTAGGTTTTGTTATCCTATATGTTATCCTGTATACATCTTTCTGCAGGATGTATTTCATCTTTCTCCAAAGCATCTGGTGCTGACCCTTTCTGGAAACAGGAGATGGGTCTAGCTGGGCTATGCTATCATTTGTTGGCCATCATTATGGCTTTCATTTCTGTCATCTGATGGTTCTTTGGGAGCCTGCGCAAAGTAAGCTGGGGTGAGTTTCAGAGACAGAAAGGGCTGGGGGCAGCTCGGTTCTTTTCACAACTGACACTGCCTCTGTGTCTGCCATTACAAAGTGATATGTTGAAAGTCTTTGTGATAGGAACCTGTAGCCTCAGGCATAGTGCCCTCAATCAAATTAGGCTATTTGAATTTACCATTACTGAGGCAGGGAGAAAGAGCAGGTATGGTAGTAAAGCTTTCCTCCCTCCTGTGGAAACAGTCTCAGCAAATCAGGAAAGTAGGCAATATATGTATTTTATTTCCAGTTCTTATGTAAAAACTATACCTTATATCTAATAATACCTAGGTATATACTTGTATTAATATCTACTTATATCTACTAATGTTAAGGGATAGTACATTTTTTTCTGTAAAATACGCATTGTGGTACCAAATCCACATTTTTTTAATGACTATATGAAAGCATAGAATCATAGAATAGTTTGGGTTGGAAGAGACCTGAGAGATCATCCAGTTTCAACCCCACTGCCATGGGCAGGGACACATCCCACTAGATCAGGCTGCCCAAGGCCTCATCCAGCCTGGCCTTGGACACCTCCAGCATCCCCAGTCCTTGCTTTGAAGAGCTGTTTGCTTTAGGTGTACAGCAAAGCACCAAATGTATTTTGGGCTAATTTATTTTATCTTTTTGACAGAGTAAATTAGTTCACAACAGACACCACTGTGTAATGCTACCTGTATGCCCTTCTGAAGTTTATTGAAGTCTGTACTTTGCTTTGATGTTTAGTGTTGTTTCACTTTTTCATAGCTTGTTTTCATTATTTGTTCTTAAGGTTTGGTTGTAATAGTATTCTACGGTTTTGATTTTTCTTCCCTCCCCTCAAAGATCTTCAGTCTCGATCTTGGAGGCATCTCTGCTATTGTACTGAATGGCTATGATGCAGTAAAAGAATGCCTTGTTCATCAAAGTGAAATTTTTTCTGATAGACCATCTCTTCCCTTGTTTAAGAAGCTGACAAATATGGGAGGTAAGTGCTGATATCTTTTACAGAAAAGTGTCGCTTTTGCCCAATAGAGGGGTTTGTGATCACATGAAACATTTCCTTTAGCCATTTTCCCTACTACTTTGTCTCCTTTCATAAAATACTCGATGCTTCTTTAAAAATCTTGGACTACGTTCCATAGCAAGATGTGTGTAATTTTTTGTCTCATTTTTTTGGCTTGTTAAATAATTTTAATATCTTATGGGGGTAAAATAAAACATGGCATAAAATACTGTGTCAAAATATTTTTTCAGGCTTACTGAACAGTAAATATGGCAGAGGATGGACAGAACATCGCAAATTAGCTGTAAATACCTTTCGAATTTTTGGATATGGTCAAAGGTCCTTTGAACACAAAATTTCAGAAGAATCTATGTTTTTTCTTGATGCCATTGATACGTACAAAGGCAGGCCATTTGATCTTAAGCACTTGATAACAAATGCTGTTTCAAACATCACTAATTTGATTATTTTTGGAAAACGTTTTACATATGAAGATACTGAATTTCAGCACATGATTGAGATTTTTAGTGAAAACATTGAATTAGCTGCTAGTGCTTCTGTGTTTTTATATAATGCTTTTCCTTGGATTGGTATCTTGCCATTTGGGAAACACCAGCAACTGTTTAAAAATGCAGCTGAAGTCTATGACTTTCTTCATGAGCTTATTGAACGTGTCTCTGAAAACAGGAAGCCTCAGTCACCTCGACATTTTGTAGATGCATATTTAGATGAGATGGATTGCAATAAAAATGATCCGGAATCTACATATTCACGAGAAAACTTAATTTTCTCTGTTGGAGAACTCATCATAGCTGGGACAGAAACCACAACAAATGTTTTAAGATGGGCAGTGTTATTTATGGCACTTTATGCAAACATTCAAGGTAAGAATTTTTTACATTTTGACAAACTGATACACTTCCCTATTGCCAATTTAAAATGCTTTTTTAAAGTGGTGGAGTGATCCATAGTCATAATCAAAAAGAAAGGTTTGTAATATATTGTTCTACTGTATCATTCACCAAATACGCTCTGGACACATGTGAAAAGCTTATTTTATATGCAGATGAAGAGTATATCAAAATTCAAGTATGATTATAACGGTTTAGCATATTATTTTGTGAATACATTTTAATGAAGCTTTAAGATTTTAATGAAGTATTTCTAATATATTAAGTTTAGCGTTATGCGTAATATTGGTTGGGAGATGTGCTAATCTATGTAGTTAATAATTAAATATTAAATTAATACACTAAATCAAAAATGTAAGAATGTCAACAGAAATGTAAATCAAGTTGTGGTTAAAAGTTTACATACAATTTCTTTTCCTTAAGTGCCAAAATTCACTTGTGTTATAGACATGCATAGTTATACTTTTGGAAGAACAAAGATAGCACTTAAAAATAAAAAGAAATGTTAGAGTCATTCTGAAGTAAGACAGCAATAGACAATTAAATGTCAGTCCAGACATTTTTGTGGAAGTTTGCATTTCAGAAGTGAACAGCCATGTTTCTTGTTTCACTGCCTCCACTTATCTTTTTGCTATCAAAACCTTAGCAATGCTTAGTTCAACTAGAGACTTTCAGTATTTGGAGAAGGAGCAGCCTAGTAGATAACATGGAAAGTTGCTACTGATACTGTAACTAAAGAATATTGCTCTAACATCAATTTCATCATCAGCAGCAGCATCATTTCATATCAACACTACCTGTAGCTATAAGGCTTTCAGATCTGAAGTTCTGCGTAGGGAGCAGATATCTTTATGCATGAAAACTTTATATTTCCTTCTTATGGTAGTGGGTGCGTGACTCTATACCTTCTGTTTTTTCAGCTAGAATAATTTTTAATTTAAATTGGGTGGACAAAACGCAATTATTATTTTAAAATTAGACAGCGAATGTCATAAATATGTTTAAGGTAAATACAGCTTTACTTGAAAAAATTAAAATAGAAGTAGATGATGATGTCTGTCAAGGCCTGACATGCTATAAACAGTGAAAATCATTCAGATTAAGTAGCGAACTTGATGCTAAAGCTCATTTGTTGCTGCTGTTATCATTACTTTAAGTCCTGTGTTCACTGAGCTGGTTAAAATATCCATCTAAGCAAGCAAAACCAAAGTTCACTCAGATATCTCCCAAGACCTCTTACCTCTTACGTATTTTCTTATTTTCATTTACACAACTATTTTAGTTAGTTGATTAATCAATTGAATATGAGGAAACTGATTTAAGATGAAAAAATAAGAAAACTTTCTTCTAGCCTAGGATTGAAAGTAAGATCTAACACCATTTGCATTGTTAGTTTTAAAAAATTTGAGGGAACATATTTAAGAGAAATATGCAGCTTAGCTCATTAAGTACAACTAATAATTTTTTTGTGGAAGCTTGGAACTGACATTGCTATTTTTAACCAGTCAGTACATTTCAGATGATTTGAATCAAATGGTTTTAAAAAGTAAAAAAAATTGCTTTTATGCTTCTGAGTTTCACTGATTGATCTATATGCTTTACACAGTGTAATAACAAAATCTACCAAAACTGAAAAACAATAAAATGAAAAAAAATAGAATCCAATTTTATATGATGCATATATACGTTGTCCATATTTTAGTTAAAACAATAGTGAGTGCCATAATTAGTCAATAGGATACATTTATGCTTTATGTTATATAAAAAGCCCAAATGTAAAAAGGTCTACTTAAATCAAAGTTTCTGTCGTGGCTCACAAACAATATTTGTATGTCTTAAAACAAGACCATCCTTGTTCTTTCTCTGTTGAGATCTGACCAAGACACTATTTTTCAATAAAGATCAAGAAAATATTCTAGTTTTGCATCTCCTGTGCGTTGTCCATTTTGTAGACATCCACTCACATAAAATGATATTATCTTCTCAGATCTCACAATATGATTTGGATTCAAAATCAGTTCATGTGGATAAAAATAAAAAAAACCCTGATGATTCTGGAATTTTTGTGCCATTGCCCAGATTTTCATTATTGGTTCTACATGAATCGTAAAACTTTGTTTTAGAGAGGAGCTGTTTGGCTGTTTCAACAAAGAAAGTGTATCAGGAAATAGAAGAGGCAGTTTAAATTCCTTTGAGATTATTTAAATAACACAAGCAAACAAAATTGTGTTAAAACATTATTTTACTGAGAATTACTTTCAAAATAAAGTTTACTGGTGTATGTGCTGCTAATAATTCCTACTAGCAGGATAAGGAATATAAAGTCTAAATTTATAAGCTACTGTATTTTATGTAAGATACTTCATGTTTCATTATCCTTTTAAAAGTGTATGTTTTGTAGCTTTAATTAAAAACTGAAGGATATTGCACAATAAACATCAGCTTTTATTCCTGTTCCTAACAGGACAAGTTCAAAAGGAAATCGATTTAGTCATCGGCCCGAACAAAATGCCTACCTTGGAAGAGAAGTGCAAGATGCCATACACTGAGGCTGTTCTACATGAAGTCCTAAGATTCTGCAATATAGCTCCACTTGGTATTTTTCACGCAACTTCCAAAGAGACTGTTGTCCGTGGTTACTCTATTCCTGAAGGCACCACAGTCATTACAAATCTCTACTCTGTTCATTTTGATGAAAAATACTGGAGCAATCCAGAAGTGTTTTTTCCTGAGAGGTTTTTGGACAGCAGTGGGCAGTTTGTCAAGAAAGATGCATTTATTCCTTTTTCACTAGGTAAAAATGATTCCTTCCACTGTTCCTTTTTATAAATCTAGGGATGTATAACATACAAGTGATGGCAACAGATCAGGAATGATATAAAATATCCATTGTTCTGATGAAACAGCTATTTTAAAGATATTCAGTATAAGGAGTGTGTACATTTTATGTCTTTGCAATACATAAGTGTTATTCATTTCACAATTAATAGTCATTTGCTGCTAAAGTCATTACATATAGGTAATTTACACAACCAGTTTTCAAATTTCAGCACTGAGATCAGCACGAGAAGTTGCAGATTTTATCCAGAACTGGCTTGGGGTTCAGCATGTAGCACTGCATTCTGTCCTGGGGAAATATCCTGGCAGTCCTAAATCATTATGTATTTTTCTTTTCATGCTTATAAGGATGGATAATTTACCTTACATATGATTATCAAGCTAATTATTAGGTGTTCTGTATAAGTTAACAGCCAGGGCTACCTCTGCAGTCTGTAGAAAGACATGGCCTTGTGTAGACGGTGACTTAGTTTACTAATCAGGGATACTCTTTCTCCAAAAAGTAGGACACAAGACAAGACAAATCTCTTGAAACAGATGCATGACATCTAAATGCCTGAAGTTAGATTTGACAAAGTCCATCTTTATTGTGTCTTCTTTTACATTTCTTTTTGCCTGTTTGACCTTACCAGTTCCAGATATTGTTATCCATTCATCTGCGTCATCCACAACCACATTTACTCCCTGGAACTAGTCATACATGGAATGGGAAGTCGTATTTAAAGTCATTATCCCAACCTATTTTGTATCTTTCTACTTGCCAAGTTATAATAATTGCCAGGTAATAATGACTGGCAGTACATGTAATTAAGAAAATAGTAGGAACAAAGGCTGAAAGTCACACTATCATTTTTTTAAAACATCTTTTGTCTAGATGGTACTTCAAGACAAGACAAAGTAGCTAATAGCTTATCTAAAGAAATGCGAGGGTATTAGTTACCGTGGTATTCGCGTAGTAAAAAGAACAAATTCTCTAAAATCCATTTCTTGTTGTACCTTATTGCCTATCTTCTCGTACAGAATACTGCCACTGAGTTCATACAGCTCCTCTTAGAACACAGAAATGACCATTTGTATTCATAAGAAGAGTGAAAGTTTAATTGAAAACATTTTAAGTCTTTTCAAAATCTTCTTTTCAATACAGGAAGAAGACATTGTCTTGGAGAACAACTAGCGCGAATGGAAATGTTTTTGTTTTTCACTTCATTACTACAACGATTCCACCTGTGTTTTCCTCATGGTGTGATTCCAGATCTCAAACCAAGATTAGGCATGACATTACAACCACAGCCGTACCTCATCTGTGCAGAAAGGCGTTGAAGAGAAGAGTCTAGATTGTCAAGTTGAGCACAATATTCCAAGATGCAGCTGAGGATCCACTTTACCTTCTATTTCTAAAGGTGTTCATATCAGAAGAACTAAAACTTTAAAGGACTTGCGAACAAATTCCGATTATTTGTGCACAAGTTAATAGTTTCTTTTTACTCAACCAAAGTTGTGAAACATATCATGTGTTTAAACTTGATGTTTTCACTCCAGAAGTCTGTTTTGAATCTAACTTCTGATTCAGGTTTTAAATATTTAATTACTTAGTAAACCGTTTTACTTTTGGGGGTTATTTGTATAAGTATGGAGAACGTGACTGAAAGTTTTTGTACTCTGATTCATCTATGGAAATCTCATTTACATTATTCCAGCTGAGCTGTTCTTTATAATTCTCCATTAAATTTACATAGCTGGAAAGGTTTTAAAGGTATCCATTTAAATTTCTGCAACTCAGAATAAACTATTTTTTCCAGCCTTGACAAGCAAATCGTCTATTAAAGCATTTTAATCCTTCCTTTTTCTTGCCTTGCCTGCCCTGTTGATCACAATCAGATGACTATGAATTCACTTATGAAATCACATCTTTCATGGCTTACTTTTCATTTAGTACAAAGTATTCTGTTATTGCAGTATTGCTGACAATCACAGGAATCTTTTTTTGCCAGTTTATGGCATTTCCAGACATATCTTCTCCATCGCCTTCAAACATTATTTAATGATTAATCTCTGCCTAAGTAGCCTGGAAAAAACAGTGTTTGTGCTACCAGAGTCACACGTAGCTATATTACAAGTCAAGAATATAAGCTGCTTGTGTCTTACTAGAGTTGAGACGTCCTTGGGGAGGAGAATGGAATGGGTTGGGGAGAAACAGATTTTGAATGGATTTTAAGCACACGTTTTAGGCAGAACAGCTACCCTTGACTTCTGCTAAGATCATTTTTTTTGTTCTTGACAGCCCTATAGCAGAACCTAACACTCTATGTGGTGTGTTCAGTCCCCAGCATGTAGGGAGAAGTGGGGCCTTGGAACAGGGTTCAGAACAAAACACACTGAGCCAGCGGCTATTTAAGGACAGGGCTGAATGTTAGACCTTGTTCTTTATACAGTTTATTCTTCAACTTGTAGCTGCAGGGATGTTCAAAGGCAGGGATTGGTGGTTTTCTGCTGACCTGGTGTTTTCGGCTTTTACTGAGAGAAGTACTTGCTTTCTTCTGAAATAGTGAAAGAGAAGGATCAAACAGAGCTGATATCTGTCCATATATATAATAGCCTATTGATATAAGATGCAGCAGGGCCAGATTAAATTATTTTCTCTGTCTGAAGATAGTCAGACCCACGTGTCCCACAGACAACATCTCAAACACATATTTCTGGTGCTCTGAAGAGGATGGGCAGGCTACTCCTCTTGCTGAGTAACCATTTTTCGGTAGAGAAGATTCCTCTTCAGAAAGAGGAAGGAGGTAAGCCCGATTGCTGTCCATTTGGCACACCATGAAAGCAGCAACTAAACCACTCATAAGATACTGGCAAACAGTGGGGTTTAGGAGTCAAAATTGAGGCTTTTCTGGATACCTGATAAGTACATGTTGGGTGCTTGTGAAATGCTGAAGTAAGAAGTTGTGGAATCTACTGAATTTAGGTGCCCTCAGTATGAAGCAATACTGAACAGAATAGTTCAGTGCTACAGTTCTGGACTCACAATTCTTCCTATATCCCACACTGTGGTCTTAGATCAGACAGACAGAGTCTAGGCTTGCCTTATGGGTTGCAAGACCTCTAGGATATCCTTTGGTTAAAACATGATTCAAATAATCCTAATTGAAGTGAAGGGAGGATTAAAAAAATCAAGAACTGGTTCTTGCGGGGGCTACACTTAAAATGCAGCTGTCCAGTGATGATTCCCTTCTGCTGAGGTATTTTGAGTTCTAACTCCTGGCTAGCCTTTAATCTGTTTAATGAGAACTGTATTGATTATATGTCATTCTGGTTCCTAAATCAAAACACCTTATAAAAACCTCAGAATTTCAATCCAGACTTCTACCATTATCTGCCAACTTATGGTCTCGTTTAAGCAATCAAGTACATTTGACAAACTGTCTTTTGTGTAAATCTATATTAGTAATAGTTATATTAACATGCTTCATTCTGTATCAACTTTTTAATTGTTTCTCCCAACTTCTTAGAATTATCCTAATGATCCAACCTAAAAATTTGAAATAATAATAATAGGTTTTTCCAGTCCCCTGGAATTTCTGCGTTGTATCAAGATGGGTTAGTAAGTAGTAGATGATCAGTAGCCAGCCAGATGTTCAGACTCTCCTGTTGAGCTGTACAGCTGAAATACCTAGCATAGCTGGCTGCTGTTTAACATTGCTTTGGGATTAAAGGTTGACATATTAACCAGTGTATCTTTTCCTGGTTGTAGGATTTGAGGATGAAAAAAGACGGTAACTAATGTGTTGAGGTAAGATTTTTCACATTTGCAGAAGTTTTTGCTATGTGACTTTTAATGCCCTAATTGTTTTTGATTAAAACAATGTGCCCAGATACTGATGGAAAGATTTCTTGACATTTAAGTTGTAACCTCTCCGCTTCTGTCTATTGTGCTCTTGGTTTCACCATTTACCTGTTTTATTCCCTCCAGTATTTATAGTCTTCTCATTTTTGTGAAGAGCTCTTTGCTGTAAAGGTAGCTAAAAATGCATATTAAGCCTGCCTTTGCTGTTCTCAGCCCCTGTACAGTTTTGAATCATTCTGTTATCTAGTTTGTCCAGGAAAAAAATCCACTTCAGCTTTTTTCCCTTCCTGTGAGATTATTGCAGCGGTCTTTGGGCTATTTTTCAGTCTTGCTCAGTATTTGTAAGTGCAGACTAGGCTCAGCAGCCTCTCCTAAAGAACAGGAATTTTAGGACTATAACTAGATTTTGTATTTATATTAATTATTTTAATTTTTCCTTGAGCAATAACTAGTTGTCTTTTCTGCATATAATCACAGAAATTCTGTTATTTGGAGGAGAATATAGCCAACTCACCATTGAATTAGTTTACCATATCCCATTCAAAGTTCTCCAGAGCCAACTGCAGTGTAATAGCAGTAGGAAATTTGTGAGCAACTGTATATTTCACCTACATTTGTTTACTCTGTGTTGGCTCTGGTTTGTGTATTTGCCTTAAACCAGAAACTCTACAACAGCTTCCCTGCCTTTGCTGTTTTGTGCCATTTCTGTACCATGAAGATGGGCGCTTTCTGCCCTGTTTCTCACAGTCTATTCCTCTATCTCCTAGGCTTAAGTTCAGACCCAGGGTAATGCATTTTGCTGTGTACCAGGAGATCCCCTTCTTAACAGTGACGCAAGAGCTTCAGTCTGTATCATCATAGTATTTTAAATCCTCCTTTCTAAAATAAGATCAGGTCTGGGGGGGTTTGGCCATTCCAGCATCCCCAGAAAATGAAAAGGGAAACCTACAAGCATGTCATATGTGGCACTGAAAGAATGCCTAAGAAAATCTTACTCTTAAGACTTAAATTCCTAAACGTCAACATGTTTCCGTGATACTGGTGAACATAAGCCCCGTGCGAACCTAACAAATGCAAGAAAGTTCATTAATTTATGCTTTCAGATATTTACTGTACAGAGATTTTATAAAAGTTTAAGAAACATTACTGCTTCTCTGAAATTAAATAGAATTTATTGTTGTATATTCTTTATACATATCCAGAATATGTTGTGAAAGACCCAGAGAATCATAATAATGCCTTTTTTGTTATTGCCAGTACTTACTAGGAGTAATTCAGCTGAGACTGTATGCCAGCTACATCTTTTTTCCAGCGAACAATCATGTCTTTGATCTAAACATCTCTTAATATGGGAATGATAGGAAATAGAAATAGGAAAAGAAGAATATTACAGGTGATGTGTATCATATACCATGCTTTAACTGGGAGCTAAGAACTGTCCAGAGAACTGGTCATGTCATATGGAAAATAAAAGAAAGTTGAATAAATGGAAAAATTATAAGTAGGGAAGAAAAGAGTAGACTAAAAGCAAAAAGGTAACCTGTCCCAATTTGTGCAATTACTTACAAGTCATTATTATGCATGAGTGGTTTATCTGGAAAAATAACTAGAGTTCTTTTGATGTCATTTCTGGATTGAGTTGTCAAAATGTTTCAGACTAAGTCCAGAAATCACTGTATCTGTAGCAGCCAAAATTTAAATTTTAAATTCCAGCAGACTGGAATTTAAAAGAGCCTGTTGCTCTCATCCTTAAACAGAGTGTATCATAAAACTGCGGTAATTTTTAATTCTGTACAGAATCAGGGTTGAAAAGGAGCGAAACTTGCCACTTTTAAGATTTTAGCTTGCAAATAGTGGCTTGCAAGCTAAAATATGCCTGGAAGATGTGATCTCCCTTGTCCATGGTTTGAGTATCACTGCAGGAAACTGAACTGAACCTGCAAGGAAAATTGCTTTTTCATTGGGCAGAACCAATGGTTCTTTCTCCTCTGGGGGTATGCCACTGTGCAGCAGGTAAAGGGAAATGAGGTGCCCAGGTGCCTAGACACCTTTAAAGAGAATAAAGTGAATATGCTGTCTGTAGACCTAGAATAATTTAGCTTGTGTGGGACCATGGTCTGGCATTAGCTGAGGGACCTTGCTGAAATAGCCCTGGAGATCCATGGCAATGCCATCTTTCGCCTGTGGGTGGCTGGACAACTGCTGGTAAATGTTCAGGTGTTTTGTTGAGGATAGCTGTCAGAGGGAGAGAAATCTCTTTCCCTGTGTAGTTTCTCTGTATGTTGAGAGAACAGACATGCCATTCAAAATGTTCTGTTACTGGCTGGTCTAGACCTCCAAAGTTACTCGGCATGCCAAAGAGAAGGTAGGTGATATTGCATAAAGATGTGTAAGGTGAGCTCAGTTCTTTGCAGATCATGTTCAACAAGGGTTACTGAAGCAAACAGTCCAGGTAGGATATCAGATCAGCTCCTAGTAGTGTCCAAAGTGAGATATTTGTGTTGGCTTTACAGATGTACAGGCTCTTGCAGAATTGCACAGATTAGACTGCAAAGAAAGAGAAGCCCAATTGTACCTGCTGCGTAGCAGCCATCAAACTAATGCAGTTTCTCTGCTTATTAATCCAACATACTCTTAACAACCATTAAGCGTGCTTTTGGACTCATTGCCCTTTCTTCTTCCTGCTTACAAGTATATTTGCTGAATCTAAAACTACTGAACAGATGTGCACGTCTCCCTTTCCCCTACACCAGGTTTTCTTGCAAAGGAAACTTCAGCATACTCCAAGCAGGAGGATAATTCTGCCTCCATAATGTAGGTGGTGTTGATAAACAGTATCACAGTACCGCACAGGGTGATCTGAGGGGCATTGACTTTACGCTGCAGGAGTTTAGCACACTCTCTGTTCTGTGGTATTCAGCATCTCTCTCCAAGAATTCTTTGCCCATCACTAGATGCAACCAGAGCTTGGGATAAAGCCATGGATCTTTCTGCGTTTGTTCTGGTGATCCCTCCTTAAGCATCATTGTTGTGCAGATAAGTTTCAAGAACAAGATCACACTATTTCCTAGTGATGTGGCAGAAGTTATAAAATTGTAATCCTGAAAAGAATCCAGTTGATTTATGTTCATTTCATACACTCAGGTTACAATCTATTCATTTCACGGAGTATGTTTTTGACCCCTGTGGGCCAGATCCAATATCAATAGAAGGAAGGTCTTTCCTTCTGGACTCTGGCCTTTTTGGACATGTCCAAATACAAATCCAGATGTCTATGAGCCTATGACACAGAAAACAGGCATGGGATAAGGGAAGTCTATATTGAAAAGCTGTAATTCTAAAAGAGCCAGGGATTCATAATGAATTGTTAGTTAAAATGAACTTTAACTGTGCAGCCAAAAGATCTTGTGTTGATAGAATATTCAGTGAGGATGCAGAAGATATATATGTATTTGGTGGTGGCACAAGCATTCCTTGAATATTGTGTCCTGTTCTGCTGTCTCTAACTGAAGGACCATTTCAAGAAATTGGTATTGTTCCTATAAAGCTGTAAAAATTACTAATACATTTATGCTATATATTCTGGATTGCTGCAGGGTACTTTACTGATTTACAACCTGACCAAATAGCATGTGATCATGTCAGGATAGCACCATGTCCAAGATAATAAGCTTTCATTTCAGAATGATTTATTATTTCAGACTTGGTGACACACTGGCACTGTTAGAAAATTTTGGGGTAAGTAGGAGGCTCAATCATGTCTCCAGAATAAACACCACAGAAATGTACTGTAGAACATACTGGCTAGTGATCCACTGAGGACAATCCTTTTCCTTGGTTTACCAAACACACATTTAAGTCACTTGATTACAGTCTACAGCTATCTAAACAGAGAAGAAAATGTTGATAAGAGATCTCTTTAGAAAGTAGACAAGAATATATATATATATATATAAGTCAAGGTGAAATATCTTCAAAGTAAGAAGCAGATGAATACTTTGAATAGCTTTAGATGAAGAATCAGGTCTATAACTAACAGTAAAGATGCTCATTCCTGGATTGTTACAGACATTTTAAAACCAGTTATTGGACCTTTCTCCTGTGCTCTCCTTCTAATTTGGACTGTCTTCATAATTAGAAGTAAGCTACTTAAGGCTACAGTAGTCCCTTCTGTCTCAATCATCAGCTTATAAAATTTACTGTTCTCTGAATTCCCAACCTCTGCTAGTTAAAGGAGCCTGAGCTCACATAGCAAGTAGGTCTTTTCTTGATTTAGTATGTTATTCTGCTACACAATTAGATCCTAAATCAAATTCTGATTCAGGCTGTCCAAACAGAGAAAATGAACTATTAATCTGCATTTTTATTAGCTTGAATTGAGCCTAATGGTTTGTACAAGCACCAGTGAGCAGAGGAGGCAGATTATGTTGTTGTTAAGATAGCACATTCACCTGAATAATAGCAAGTTCAGAGAGAACACAATAAAAGATAGTTTAATCACTTTGAAAAAAGGGTAAAAATAAGCATCTTTTACAACAATGCATTGAATCAGAAAATATAAGGATTAAGGATAAACAGGAAAAAAAATCATGATGGTGAAATTGCCAGATCAGAATTTATCTTTGGGTGAGGTAGATGGAATGATGAAAATACAAGGTAACGCAGCCAAGTATGGTGGACTATTCAGTAAGAGTGTGAAAGGTACTCTCTCACAGATTCGTCTGTGAAGGTATAGACATGCGTTTTATAGCAGCCAGATGTCTGAGGTGTTTTTTTGGCATTAGGCCTTATAATTCAAACCCTTTGTCTAATCAAGATAAAATTAAACTTGTGTTCTGGAAATATTATGCTTTATTCTGTCCTTTCATACAATACAATTTGAGGATCAGCAGATTCTTCCATTTTTAGATTATCCCTCTAGATATTTTTAAAGGCTGTCAACTGTCTCGATGTTGGTGTGATTAGAATTAGGCAGAACCCCATACTCAGAAAGATCATTTCTTAGGAAGACTGCCAGACTTCAGGAGACATTACATTTGTTACATTCTTCTGCACAAGTAACATTCCAAATAGATTTAATCCATTAAAATAATGGAGCATATCAGGAATGTGCAATGTAATGCAATCGCTTACTATTACTGCAGAAGATGGCTGCTTGCCCAAAATTTTACAAGTGCTATATACCAGCCTATAGTAATATACCACAAAACAGAATAAACTTACTATTTATTTCCTTGCTGTTTTCAAATGCTGACTTCCTTTTGTATGCTTATACTAAAACTCTCAAAAGAAATATTTTTAAATGTTATAAGCTGTGACTTACCAGAAGCATGAAAAAAATATTACATATAAAAAAAAAGAAGATGAGCTTTTTATGTTACAGTTAATTTGTTAGGACGCTTAGCGCATTAGTCCCACTGTTAGCCTCTAGACAACATGGCCCCGTGGAAGCTCTTATACCCTCACTAAAACAAGGGAATAAAGGACAGAAAGGGACAACTCTCCGTGGGGAGGATTAGGAGTTTCCACACAGATTTGTCCATGGAGAGTTGTCCTAGACCCATAAAGGAGGAGGGTTCATCTGTTGTTTAGGTTCTTCACTAAATACAGGTAATCCAGGCAGGGTTTTATACCAATAAGAAATGAAAGTCCAGTAATAGAATCACTATGGATGAAATATTTTAAAGAATTTGTTATTCTCAGGTAATTAAGTTTTCTTTCTCTAAGTGCATCCCTGTTTAAGGAATCCAAGTGCCCTTTTGGTTCTCTTCAACTTGCATAGTAAGCTCAGCTAAAATTATAATGCTAGTGAACGTACACCACAGCAGAATTTTGTAAGCCTATTTTTTCCAGGAAAAACATGGGTACTTAGGACCCTCTTCTTGTGCCTATACAGGTTAGAAAGTTAATTTAATCACTCTTTTTTTGGAAGCTGCTTGTTAAAACCCCTTCAAGGCACCTTCAGATCTTGTTCCATTGTATTTTACATTGTGTAAAGACATACTGTATGTCTCTCAAAGAATGTACAATCTAAACTCTCACAGTGTAGATGCAAAGGCAATATACCTTAATATTGCATTTACTTCATCAGATATTGTAGATATAGTCTATAGAATATTCAAGTTCTTCATGTCATAATAAATATCATGAAAGATATATTTGAAAAGAGACTGTAAGAATAATTCGTGGTTGATTGCAATAAAACTCAGTGCTAGTGGCTAAAATTTATCTGAAAATCCCCACTTGTTTAATCTGAATCTTCTTCATAATTATAGAAATTACATCATCTTCAAATGCATCCAAGATCTCACAGTGTCTTAAGTATGCACTTTCCTAAGATCTAGAGAGGACTGTATAGTTTATGTTTTAAATGTAAGCTTTAGCAAACTACCTTTAGACAATCATATTTTTAAAAAATATATTTTGGCTACTGCATTTCCCTAAGCTGACAACAAGAAAGAATCTTAACTCTGTTTGAGCTTCAAACCTTGTCTGTTTTTTCAAAAGGATTCTAGAACTCTCCCTTAACACATAAAAGAAACTAATTCTGGTGGGAGATGCATTACCACTTAAATAAGCAGTAAATTAAAAGCTTTTAATATTCACTGACAGTTGACAAATCCAGTTCCTGTTGTTTGAATGGTATTGGCTATTTTCTATCATTGTGCACATTTTCTTATTCTTATTTAAAGTGTTCCATACCAGATCTCATCTCTAGTCCTAGTATGTAAAAAATAGGTCCAGACAGGATCTTAGGAAGTTATGCAGTTCACTCATCTGACTCAGAAATATATTTTTCTGAAAGCTGTTTTTCAGATTTTTTTTTTTTTCATTTCTAAAGACTTCCGTAGTACTCCAAGGGAATCCATTTCAGTGAGCCACAGCCCTCTCAATCCTTAGACAATTAGCTGTGTCAAGCCTGAGTCCTCCTTCTTCCAACCAAAAGCTGCTACTTCCTGTCCTAAGCACTATGAACACTGAAAACATTATTCTGATTACTTTGCTCCTTGAAGCACCCTTAATAATTATTTAAAACCTTAGAATATCTCACCTAAGTCTCATTTTCTCTAGACTCAAGAAAATCTCTTGTAGTAATTTAGTCATTCTCCTTTTCTTTAGGCCATGTCTTCCATATTTCTGGTAAGTCTCACTGGTCTGTACTGGAATTCTGCAATCTGTCTAATGCGCAGATATTTTTCCTGGGGTGTGACATCTGAAATTAGAAACAGTACTTTGGTAATACCTTCTTTATGATGAATAGAACAAAATTATTACAAACACATTCTCAAAGATAAATAGGAGGGCTTCTTCATTCACTTTTCTGATTGAAAGAAAGCTTAGTTAATATATGAGTCACATAAATTGGCAATACCACAGAGATTAATAAATTCTAGCAGGATGAACGCCATGATAAAAGAAAGAGGGGTATACTAGGTCCATTCGAATGACCACATATAGTAGTAAGTGCTTACATCTAACTGGCACAGGTGGCAAAGTCTGCAGTTTGCTCCCCATGCTCTATAAGTAATGTCAAGTTTATATTCCGATTATTGGTGTAATACTTATATTTTAAGCTAAGCATTCATCTTTGTTTTAATATGCAAGTAAAACGAAAAGACTTTGATCTCATTCAAGGTGCAAAGGGTTCTGCTGATTTGGAGAAATGAGTCATAAGTGACTCATCACCTGTTTTTTGGCAAGATATTTAGAACATGGACGAATTACAAGGTGAATGGTAGGAGTCATCTGAAACACTATACTCTCTCACTGTATTTAGAGGCTCTGTTGGTTTAATGTTACACATTTCTATTTTTCTGAAACCTTACAGATAAACCAAAAGGCAGAAGGTTTCTCCGCTGTTTAAGATTTTTACTCTCTCTACTTAGATTTCACAGATTTAACCTTCTGCCAGGCAACACAGTTTGCTTATTAGAACCTATCATACTCAGACACCAGTTGCTATAACCTGTGATCTCTTGAAGTACAGAACTCAAAGGATGACTCACCGTGTTCACATCCTAAAAGAAATCTTCCAGTCAAATATTTCTGATTGTGTTGTGTGCCTTTTAAAGGGTGTCTGTAGTGTCACATAGAACCAAAAGAGTGTCAATAGCTTAAATACATTAAGCATCCATTATTCAGTACCCTGACTGCATCACAACGATAGCATTTAAAGTCAGCCAGTTTCCGGACAGATGTTTCAATCTCAGTACCAAAGGAAAACAGCTGCTTCTTTACTGGAACCACTTTCTCTACCTTAATACTATTATTAACAGAACAAGCAATTGTTTGTTACTCTAATTTTTCTTAAGTATTACAGAAATCAGACTAACCAGAAGTACTATTGCAAGCTGTGGCTTGACCTAAAGTCAAATCAGTTTTCTAACTTCACGCAAGTCTTGTCTAAGTAACTTCATTTTCTGAAAGGTAACTGCATGTCTTTCAGAAAGTATTTCTGTCTAGAGGTGATAACAAGAGGCACTGGTATGCAGAAAAGTATATGCACTGCTTATACTTACTCCTATAGAAACCAAAGCCATCTTCAATCTGATGGAATGCCATAAGTCAAAGAGGTAGGAAAGAGTCACGTCATCATGGAGCAGTGGACAGATGACCCCCAACTGACCAACAGAGTATTCTATCCTGTATATATCAGTATAAAACTGAGGGATCTTGAGGGTCACTCCCTCTTCTTTGATGGCTGACAACCAGTGAGGACTTCATCTGCCTTTTAGCCCCTGATCCCTGATCCATGTCTTCCTGAATCCAGTTCCGAGTCCAGCTCCCTCCTGCCACTGACCTTTTCCCAGTGTCTGCTCTGCAGCATTTGTGGTGTCATAGCCATTGAGGGGTGCGGGTGCGGTTTCATATATTTGTATATATTTTATTAGTTTCTTATTAATAGTATTTTCTACATTATTATTATTATTATTATTATTATTATTATTATTATTATTATTATTATTTCACTAAAGTAGTTTTAGTTTCTAACCCACAAATCTTTTTCCTCTCATTTCCCTTTCCCCTTTCTGTGCGGGTGGGCGTCGGAAGGGAATTAAGAGCCCAACTGATCATTTTTTAGCTGCCAATCAAGCAGGGCCAAGGCTAAACTGTGGCACAAGTCTAAGCCAGAATGTCTTAAAGAAATGAGAGTAAGAAATAGACAAGAAAACCATTGAGGCAGATAGATACATAACTCTTAACTGAGCAATTAGCTGGATTCATGAGGAAGTGGGAGATGTACACAATTCCAGGAGGGTCACTGCCGGGTAGCAACTCAAGCACACTGGAACGTTTAGCCTATAGCAGCTTAAGTCTATAAGCTCTTTCTTGTTTTCTCTGAAATACAAGATATTATTATTTCTCATGTAGCAGCAGACAAAAGTACTAATTTCTTAATGCCCTACTGAATTAAGATCAGGCAGGGACTATTGAACAGTTGTGTTCTTCTGCCAGCTTCATCTCTGAGAACCTGCAGTGGGATTATTAGAGCAAGTTTAAGGCTTGCTTCAGAATATATTGAAAGGAAAGTTCTTCCTTGCAGAAAAGGAAAGCAATTAATTACTTCATTTTCCTTAACACAGACATGAAGAAGCAAGTTGTCCAGAAAAACAGTTCTGAAGAAAGCTGGGGGAAAAAATGCAAAATAAGATACTGCCTTAATCATACTCATTGTACCTCATTTAATCAACTTAGTATATTTATTTTCTCTCATCTAATCTTTATTGGCAACAGAAAAAGCCATTTTCTTTAACTTCCATCACAACTTATGTTAATTGCATCATCATTAGTAGTACAAATTTTCACTTCTATTGTAATTTCTAACAATCCAAATAGTCCAGTTTATAAAATATCCAATCCAAAATATTCTTACAATCCTGTTCCTATATTCTTGTGAAGAACTAGCTTGAAACAACAAGGTTCTCCTCTGAATAAGAATGTATCTTTTATGTGTGTGTGTATGCCATTCTTACTTGTTCTTCATAATTCTTATCACCTAAGCTAATTCACTTCCTTTACTCTAAAACCCGTCTCACAGTTGGGGATTCCTTATCTCGTACTCATCAGCATGAGACACTTCCAGTTCTGCACCACTCACATCTTCTCAAAGGTTATTTGGACAAAAGGGAAAGTACTGCCCCACAACTGTTAGTGCCACACACTGGATTACCTCAAATTCTGTGTGTGCTTTTAGAGGAACCAGAAGTCCGACCTCAACTATGCCTGCCCAGGAGGAAGCACCAGAGCTAAAAGTGAGCTCTTGAATCCTCTCGTTGATTCACCTGCCACTGGTTGTGCCTAAAATTGAATGCAAGTACAGAGAAGAAATGGCTCTATGCAGAAAGCAAATCAGGTCTTGTGCAAACTTTGTTAATTTGGACTTACCTTAAATAATGTTACACCAGTCTTTCATTTTGGATCTTAGACTCATTGTCTAACATTTTCATGAAGGAAGAACTCACAAGAAGAGGATACAAGCAGTACTTTTTGACTAGTTTAGTACCACCATCACACCCAGAGGGCTTCAGAGGCATGGAGGGAGTTTGGGTCGTGGTAGGAACATTTGCAGCCTAGTTCTGTATGCACTGTATGCACAGAAGCAAGTAATCCAACATGCATTGTAAAAGAAGGCAATGAGGAGACAGGAGACTCTTGATAGGAAAGGGGCTGAAGACTTTGCTGAAACTTGAGAATATTATCCATAAAAAGTATATCTACCATAGCCTAATTTGGCCTGCTTCTTTGAAAAAAATAAAAGGTAGTGTTACTTTAGAAAGTAGTTTTCAAGTGTTCTTTTGTGTGCTTTTCTGTGCTCCTTAGCATCACTTGATAGCTGTGAATTGAAATGTGATCACAGATTTAAATTGATGGCAATTTCTCAGTGGCTTGATACCAAAATAATTGCTGTGCTCTATATGGAGATGTATTATTCTTGACAACAGCTCAATCAACATTCAAATGACTCTCCATCAATGTTTTTGAAAGACTGAGACACTTCCAACTACACCTATATGGACTTCTGCAAAAGCCCTCAACCAACCTTTGAAGACATTTGTACATTCTTCTACCCTTGCTCATATAGTAACGTCACAAATAATGTATACATAAATAATAGACATTTTAAGGTGAATTTTTAATACATTCATAATTAAACATATCTTTGAAGCAAGCTATTGTAACTTGAAAATATCTACTTGGAAATTTATTAGCATTATAGTTTATTTAAAAATTGGGGTTTGTTACTTGTTTCTGAATCTAAAAATTGCTTCAGTAAGAATTTAATGGAAACCTGAGATAAGAAAGTTGCTGGCAGTGTCGTCATCAGATATAAATGCTGCCAATGCTTTGGTGAAAGATTTTTTTGTTGTTGTTACTTGCTTATTCTTCCTTTATATTAGTTTTTTATAATTATTTTTTCAAGAGAAGAAACTAAATGGAAAACTGTTATATAATATAACAGTAACTTTAGACAACCTCATTTGTGCCTTTTTATCAGTCAAAGCAAAAATGTAACTAAACAGTATTAAAGTAATTTTTTTTTATGTACAAACACATAGGCTAAACACAAAGTCCTGAGAACAGCATGCTGAAAGAAGCATAATTTCTGTTGTCTTCAAATTATCTGTTAGGAAAACATATGAACAACAAATGTAAAACACAAGTGAATGATCAATAAGTGCCAGCTTCAATAGTGCAATATTTTATTAATGACAGAAATATCTGGTTTTAACACTGCTTGTGTTACAAAAAATGCAGTGATAGTAGTAATGCCAGCAAAGGGGGGTTGGCACTGAGTATACAAAATAGCAAAAGCACTTCTCAGTGGTCTTCTAAATGGATCAACAAAAAGCTTATTAGTGGAAAATTAAAAAGAATTCCTTTCAGTTATTTAAAATGGCCAATCAAAGAGCAGAATAAAAACGTGTTTGTGTAAAATACCGCAATACAAATTATGCAAGGTGGTCTTAAGAATGTTACCTTTTTTTTTCAAGTCAACCGATGTAAACATAAACACAAATATGCTAAGATACATTTAGCAACTTGCACCTGTGCAGTTGTTTTTATTCAACAGCACAGCATATATGTGTTTAGTACTAAGAGATGTACTCTTAAAACTAACTTTATTTGTGGCTTTCCAAAATACCTGTAGCCTAATTTATGCTCCTTATTTTCCAATTAAACCTACAATGGTAGTGCTCCTAAAAAAGTATTTGTGTGGAATTTCCAAATTTCTTATTCAAAAACTCAACAATCTGAAATGTAATATAGTACCATGATGTTTATCTCACTATTAGGCTTTACATGGAGTTTTCACATTCTGCTTTCCATATGTATATTTCAGGATATACATCAAACTTGAAGGTAATATAAGCTATGTCTGTGAAGGGAGAAAATATGCGGGGCACATTACAGTAAGCTAGCCATTTTGAAACAGTAGCTTATGTCTTTTTTGTTTGTTTGTTTTTTAAATCTTTAATTATTCTAAAGTTTTACATACAAAGAATAAATGAAATACGATCTTATTTCCTTAAAATATAATACTGGAAATTGGTAAATTTTTGATAAAAATCTGTCATGTGGTTGACTTGTTTTTAAACAGGAACCTAAATAAGGGCAGAAAATGTAGTATTATGACTAAAAGAATAAAATTCCTTAATAATTTAAGTAGTTGAACAGGTTTTTAATGTTCTGCCACAAACCAGCAAGGGAACAGATGATAATGGCCTTGTACTCAATGAATTATCATAAACATCCACTGCAAACCTGAATATTTTCTGCAAAAATAAAACATTATTAGATTATGCACAATAATAAAAAGCATCAGAAACAGATGCACCTGGATTTTTCTTCTTTTTTTAAACCACAAATATCAGAATTCAGCATTTATGTCACAGTCCTTGAACAGTTGATCTGAGATGACTACGTTAAGCACACTACTGCACTAAGTAGACACCCCACAACAGGCTTGCACTGCAACGGTAATATACTTTTCATATAGGCACAGATTTTTTCTTATTCATGTTCGAAACCAACATGAAATAAGCAACTCAAGACAATACTAGGATTCATCCCACATTTCTTTCTCAGCAAAAGTTCTTGCCACTTTGGTAATTAGGTCACTGAATGTTTTAAAAATTGCAGGTACCTCATGGAAAGTTCCATATTCAGCAAGGCAGCATTATATCAGGATATTTTATACCAACTAAGGCATAAAGAACTTTGCATCAGGGTATACAATACTCAATCTTGGAATAAAGTTTCATACTCTGTGTGGCAAAAGTGCATAGGAGTGGGATTCCACTAGAGTAGAAAGAATCCTCTCACAGTATTAAGGCCTTTCAGTTTTATGTGAACTGTGTTGGGCTAAAGTCAGCACAGTGAAATAGGCTGTCATCATACTGGACACCACTGAAGTTTCCTTAGCATGTCTTGTCTTCTCCTAGTTGTCGCTCATCTTCTTCGTCAGCTTCCTCAATAACCTGAATTTCATCTGCTTGAGGTAAAGATGAGATCTCAGTCAGCAGTTTAATTCCTTCAGCTTTATTTTTTTCCTCCTCTTCAATCACTTTCTTCCAGATTTTGTGATTTTCACTAAGATGGTGCATTAGCTGGCAAAATATTCGTCTTCCTTTTTTTCTTTGAGATTCTGTAGAATTATAAGCATATTTGATTATTAGAGGTTCAATTCCATTTTACACATACAAACCCAACGTCATGTTGTTAGAGAGATGTAAACTTAAGCAAAAAACATGGATACGTATTCAGAATATTTAAATAGCAACATGGCAAGGGATAACAACAAGTTCCTGTTTCAAACTGCAAGACCCCTAGTATTAACAAAAATTTTATTAAAAGGATAAAATTTATGAAGCAGCATAATTGCAAAATCTGCAATATTCATACTACACAATTTCAACCATCATTGCTATGTCTGAGTCCATTAAATGAAAACAATATGAACCAACTGAAATACAGAAACTTACTTAAAATGACACCATCTTCCATTTCTTCATCATCACTCTCTAGCTGTGCTCCATCATCTTCTTCAGTACTTTCTGCATCCTCCTCCTCTTCATCAACCCACTGCCCTGGAAGCAACCCAGCTGCATTATAGGAATTACAAAGGGGGCCAACTATATGAGTGATGAAAGATTCTTGCAATTTAGCAAGCTGTGGAGAAGAACGATCCATGAAGGGACTTATGGGCAATCCAAGACTTGCTTCTTCATCACCCTGAAAAATAAATGAAAAAAAAAATCATAACTTCTCACAAAATTTCCTTAATTTTTTATTCTAAATATTAGTTTTAAGGAGCCAAGGAAACATAACATGGATGGTATCTTTTTACTAGAGGCAATAACAGTATAAACTAAACACCTGAAAATGTAATTTGACTAATTTAAAATCAAGACATATTATGGCTCAGTCTTGCATAGCCCACAATTCTTCCTTCAGCTTTGCTGCGAGATACCCTTATGCATGGATGGACAAGTAGTTCTATTGAAGTTTCTATTCCTCTGCCTTTGCGGGAAGGTTTCAGGGTAGGCAGAGATCTGAATTCAGCTGCTGAGCTAATGAACAGAGAAAATGGAAAGGTAATCAGCTAGAGTAAGACATTCTGATAAATGGCTTACCCCAAAAGTCATAGAATGAAATGAACCATAACATTCAGAATAAAGTGGTTTGGTTCTGGGTTGTTTTCCCATTTTATAAATTGGAGATCTAAAAAATGAACAGTTGCTCAAACAGAACTCTGAGTTATAATAATTTATCTCAGCATTTCTGTCAAACTGATTTTTTTACAAAATTTTTTTTTCCTAAAGGTGCATCTTCCAATACTAAGGTCTTACAGCAAGTGTAAGCACTTCAGATTATTATTGCTATTGCTTAAACCTCCCATGTGATTTTGTTGTTTACTTTTATCTTCCTAGTTTGAAAAATATTTTTCAGTCCTTGGTTGTTGTCTCATAAATAGTTAACACCTCAGAAAGCTGACTATAGAAAAATAACAGATCAGAAACACAGGATGTATTTGGGGGGCTTTCAGAAGTTGTAAATGTAAAAATAGGCAACAAATTATCAGACTCTTTTTACTGTTAATCTTGATAGAATTATTTATCGAAGTTCCACTTTAAAAACTGAATCTGCATTTTAATACTGTTAGTTACAGTATTTTTAATATTTAATTTTGAAAGTTTTGACATAAATTCTCTCTGTGTATGAATAGTTAGCTGAATATACATTTCCAGTCTTGTCGATTATACACATTTTCTTTGACCTGGAAGCATTCCAGTGAGCTTAACTTTCTGAAGTGGAAGAAGTTACTTTGGTTTATCAGCATCATCCTAAGAAAACAAACAAGCAAAGAAACCAAAACCCAAAACAAAAAAAACAGAAGAAAATAGTATCTGAAAAAGGGACAACAGTGGCAGGGAGCTTGCTTTCAAGCTTTAACTTGTCAGGAAGTAAAAGATTATGTTAGTATTCTAGCTATAAAAATAATTTTTCAGTATCAAGAAAGAGAAGATGGAAATACCTCACCTGAAGATTTAACAGAAGGAATAATGTTTAATTCAGTTATACATTTGGTAATGTAAAGAATTTAGCATCTGCCTGACATTAAAAAATGAGTAAGTCACATTTTCAACACCTACCTGTTCATAAAACTCATTAACAATGCCTTCTGTCCATTTCAGATGCAGCTCTCTTACTTTTGCTGGGCCATTAATATCTGCCAGTTTGATACATATTTGACAGGCCAGAAGGCGATCATTTTCATTGCTCCATTCTATACCATGACTGTTGATATCATTGACCTGGGTTGAGCGCACACATTTTTAAAAATGAAGTTAAAACTATTCATTAATGTTTTTTTTTTTCAGGGTTTACACAACAGATATTTGCATTAATTTTTTTATATAATTTTTTGTCTTACAGAGTAAAAAAAGGTGATTTACTATCTTTCAGAAGATGGAAATGTGAAATGTGATCGAGTTTTCCTGTAGGTCATTATGTCACCTCTGCTCGGCTTACTAGGCAATATACAAAACAATCTACAATTGGTTTGTACAAAGGAAACACTCTATTTGCATTTTTTTTAATTAACATAACTTTAAATGCAGTATAGTAATACCAACAACTACTGAGTAGCAACACTAACATCAGTATATCATGACCAGCTCAGTGCAGACACTATAACATAACATACCTTGGCATTAAATTCTGCAAGGAAATCAAAATGCTTCTTGAGATCTGTGGCAAGGATTGCTTCAATCACTAAGAAACGAAAACGCTTGAATTCTACATGATCTAGATTTGATAAAAAGTTGTATTCTGGTCGTGATAAGAAAAGATTCCAGGCAGAAGCAGCATGGTGATTTTCTAAGACTGATCTGTCATTGTAGAGAACAGCCTATAAAAAGAGAGAAAAACCAAAAAAAGAGAATCATAAATGACTGAGTAAGGATTTCAATTTGTAACTAAATATTCTGAAGCTTAATGGCTAGTCAGAAACAAACCTTAACTTTTTAAAAAAGAAACTGCAAACATCTGTTGGAAACAATGCTTTGCCTTCTAGTTTTAAGCATTAAACAGAAATGGCAGATGAGGGGGGAAAAAAACCCCCAAACAATTAGCAAAGTTTTTTCTTTCCTTAAAAGTCCTTAATGATGTTTAGTAATATATACATGCACACTGTAGGCACACGTACACAAACCACTTCCAATGCAGATTGGCACTCTGAGCAGTATGAGAGAAGCACATATACTGACATATAAACAAACAAACTTAAGAAAAAAAACAAAAAAAGACCCAACAAAAAAAAAAAACACAAGCAAAACCCACTAAAATAAAAACCAGATCGAAGTGTTGGCTTTTAATTCCTCTTAGTTCCAGCACAGTCTAAAATAAAAGAAAAAACTCCAAGGCATTTACGAACTATGGATGAAATAATGGTTTTTAATGTGCTATGTCTAATGCTGATGAATACAGTTTAACTGCCAATGAGTTAATTAAAATGTTAAAACAGTAGAAAATTTTACTCACAACTCCCATGTTTATACAACATATCCTAGAAGATAATTAACTGAATACAGATTAAATAGGAACTGAAAAATTGGAGATGAACGTCTGCATTGTTTGTGTTTATTCTTCCTTGTATACAGTTTTCAGCAGGAATCCATAACTGCCTACAACCTAAGCATTTTTTTTCAGTAAGAGATTGTTGAAAATTGACTGGAAACTTCACTTTTAGTGTCTCTCTCTACTGATAAATTGTATTGGTTTCACATTTACAATTGTTATTGTTGTTGATGTCTGTATTTTTTCTCTAATTTATTAAGAAAAATCCAAATATCCATCATAAATTTTCTTCCTCATATAGCATTCTACCCTTTAAATAAAAATATTTTGCCAGGCAGTTCAGGCATCTTTTCTTCAGTACTTTTCCTTCCAATTCTTCCTTGTCCCACCTTTTTTTTTTTTCTCCTGTCTGCTACTTTGTCTAACTCTACTCTTTTTTACCTTTCCTCTTAGCCTTTTAGATCCTGAAGAGCATAACATTTCCTTTCTTTCTGCTCTCTGTTTTCACCATAAAGTTGAATATGGGAGATAAAGACAAGGACACCTTGCTGATTTCTTCTTATTTTACTCAGCCTCCCTTAAAGGTAATGGCTATTTACCATAAAGGGCTAATATGAAATAGAGATTAGATGATGCAGTGAATTGGACTGCTACAAGAACCTATGTTTGCACGGTAATTGCAGACACCGCTGTGATTTCAGAGGAATAAAAATTGTAAGATATCCATAAATTGGATTCTTAGACAAGGCTTAGGGCCAGCTATCTATAAAATAATCTTACTCTAACCTGCATTGATTTATGTTATTATTGTCAATTTTGTAAATTGAAAATTATTTTTTACAGCTACACAACCAACACATGCAAAACACATCAGAATTTATCAAGAAATAATACATTGCAGAAGTTAAATTCAAATTATTTTCCCCATTTCTTAAATTGCAAAAATGATCATAAACATGCTGTTGTAGAGACACAGAAGAGAAGAATTTTCATTATTCTGATCTCAGATATAGACAAATAATTTTCTGGTTAAAGAATTTCTTACCTGAGGTGCATTTGTAGCCACTAGAAAAGCATTTGTACGACCAGGATGATCATAATCATGCATGGCAGCTGCTACATATAAAGCCATCAATTCCAAAGCAGGAATGTTTGATGCTAGACACCCATAACTGTCATCAGCAATAGAACAACTTTTTGAAGAAATATAGCTGACTTGAACAGAGGCAATATCACTGGCTTCATCTACGAAAATTGAAAATGCAAAAGTAAAATATTTTAGAACATTATTTCATTTTTTTAATATGTTTTAAAGACTCAGCTAGATACTATTGCAAACAATCTTAATATCATTATACTTCTACTTGTGGAGCTGAATAATTGGCAAAGAAAGGGATATACTTGAAAAAAAGAAATAGTCACAGTGCTTTTTATAGGTAAAACAACAATTTTGGAGAAAAGTTGAAATGCCAGTAAGTCAGAAATTTGTCATGGCCACACAGGTTGTGCAAAAGGGTAGATACAGTCCTACAAATACATAAAAAGCTTTATTTCATGACATTACACGAGGAGGGCAAAATCCTACAGGACATTGTGGAGCCTGTAAGAAGTGTTCCAAAACTGAAAAGGGGAATGTTCCTGTTCGAAGAACAGTTTTACGTACTACTACATATCAATATAACTCAGGATTCATTTTTTTCAGACAAGATTTGCCATTACAATGCTGAGAGATAACTACCATTCACACAAATAAAGGAGACTTTCAGAAGAGGTGTCAACAGTCATAATCAGCAAAAAAAGATATACTTCTAATTCACCAGTCAGAGCTCGTTCTTGCCACACAATTTTAGAAGAAGAAATGTAGACTTTACACTTCTGGCAACGTGTGTCGGGCATATATCCACACTTACTGCCATCATCAGAAGGGGAGAAGAAGGAAGAAAATATTTGACTTGGTCCTTGAAATTGTTTGATGCCTTAGAAGACATAAAACAGAGGATGTCACTCTCTTTGCAACCCCAGTTCACTCATGCTGTGGAAGGTTGGGTCAGAGGATCATTTCAGCAAGCACGGAAAGCAGTGCAGAGGAACAAGAGACACTGGCCATCGAGTCCATCTTTTGATTGCAACAGCATTGTCATTTCGATTAGAAAGCAACCACAACAATATCAGCTTTTAATTCTTAAAATGCACTTGTAGGTATTTGTTCCATGGGAGAGAGTGAAGACAAGGCAAAAAACTAGTAAAAATGTGCATCTCTAAGTCCAAACCACAGAACTTTGAAAATCCAAAATGGGTATCAATGATTACATATTACTGTTAAATACTTTAACGCTTCTTTGCCTTCCCCTTACTGTCACGCTGCTAAAGACCTCTTGCTGTTATGCAGACCTGGAATTTCAGTTCCTTCTTAAAATGACAGCACAAGAAGAGCATTCTACATTTTCTTTCCAACCTCAACAAGGCCAAAAAATAATCAATGAGCATCTCCCTTGGCATTTCTATAATTTGTCTGTTCTTGAAATTGCAGACCTATAGGTAAAGCTTGGGGACAGAGGAAATTACTGCAAAAGAAACTAAACCCATTAAATTAGAAATATTTGCATGATAAGGAGATTCATAATTTTAGTCTCCTTTTTCCCTGGGACAAATTCACTACTTAAAAAAATTAAAAAAAAATAAAATGCAGTAGTACTTATTTCATCCTCACATAATAAAAAGGGGTTCTTTTACCTTAATGGAATTGTGAGGATTAAAAAATCCTAGTAACATTTATCCTGGAAGAGCCCTAAAGCAATAAGGCTTTAATCTATTAATTAAATTTTATTTTTTTGAAACAAAAGGATTTTCATAATTTTTCATTCCTTCAGTCAAGTCTTCAGTCCCAACTCTTTTAACGCATTTCTTAAGAAAGAAAATGCAATAAAGTTCAATCGGTGCATATGGACAAACTTCACAAAAAAAAGTGACAGCAGAGGGTCTAATTAGTAAGGAAGAAATAACATATCCTGTATGATGTTCCGTACATTTCACAAATTACTTTGCACAATTGCATCCTTTTAAAAGCCATGTGACTTGCATCTTATCTTTTTTTACTGTACATATAAACTGGATTTCCCCATTTTGTTTTTCTTAAACATGTACATTTTAGTATAAAATTGTGTATTCAGAATAATGATACCTTTCTTAAAATGTATGTTTTAGTGAAAACTACAAATCTAAACTTAAAAGTAAATTCCACAATGTCAGAAGAAACACAAAAGCAAGCCTTATTAGAACTGACGTCATAAAAATTTGAAATCTTTATTTCTCTTGCAGGGATGGTCTTATGCAGTTATTATTAGGGTAGCCAATTCAATGCTTGAATGTCTGCATGTGATATCTAATGCAGAATTCTGAAATACTCATTTTTACACTAAAACTATTAAGGGGAACTTCAATTAAGTTAAATACTTTGACTTTGTTTTTTTTTTCCTTTGGTCTACTTAATTTGCCAATAAAGTTAAGAAATATTAAGTCTAATGTATTTCAAATGCTAAAGATATGCTGACTGTAGCATTATACAGAGGTTTCCTTAAGCAGAGAAAATTTATTAAGTGAACCGGTATTCTTGGCTAATAAACTAATCTAATAACTCATCTAAACTCATCTAATACTTTTTCTAAAAACCTGCTGCATGATCTTTCTGAATGGTGTGTGGTAACATGATATTGCTATTACCTTACATTAAAATACAAAAAAAAAAAATTAGTTATGAGAGTAATTAAATATTTCCTTCTAGAATAATTTGTTTTACCTATTTTAGTTCCATTAAAGCATTCTTACAGCAAAAGAATAAAATAATCTATATGAATACATACCCATATCACTTTCCATTATGTGCTCATTATGAATTTGCTGAAATCCAGGAATGGGTCGTGTTGTCAGGTACCATACTGCATGAAGAACATCTGTGGCATGTATACGATTGTGATCTAAAAATTATCAAATATAATCATAAATATCATCTGAAGTATAATCAAAAGGTACAAAACCAAAAAAGAAAAGTAATGTACCAAATTTACTCTAAGGAAGATTTTGATATAGAATCATAGAATGTTTTGGGTTGGAAATTGGGTTGGTGTTCCACACCAGGGGCAGAGACATCTCCCACTGAACCAGGCTGCTCAAGGCCCCATAGAACCTGGCCTTGAACACTTCCCAGGGGACATCCACAACTTCTCTGGGCAACCTGTGCCAGTGTCTCACCACTCTCATAGCGAAGAAATTCTTCCTAATGTGAATCTAAATCTTCCCCCTTCCAATTTAAAGCCACTCCCCCTTATCCTATCACTACATGTCCTTGTAAAAAAATCCTCCCTAGCTTTCTTGTCACCCCTTAGGTGCTGGAAAGTCACTATAAGGTCTCCCTGGAGCCTTTTCTTCTCCAGGCTGAACAACCCCAGGTCTCTCAGCCCATCCTCATAGCAGAGGTGCTTAATTCATCTGACCATCCCTGTAGCCCTTCCCTGGACAAATTCCAACAGTTCCAAATCCTTCCTATGTTGGGGATTCCAGAACTGGACACAATTCTCCAGGTGGGGTCTCATGAGGAAAACTTGAATTTAAATTATTAGTAAAACTAAATGTTTTAAAGAAGAAAGTTAGATAAATATCAAACATCCTCTAAACATACTTCATCCTACCTGAGAGTCAGGAAGGGATTAAACAGCCTTTTAAATCAGTGATGGTGAGCCAGTACCATTGCTTCCAATCTGATACCTACAAGCATCTGGGTTGGTAGAAACACCTGTGACTAGGGGTACGTAGGGAAGGGGTGATTTGGTTTGGTTTGTTTTCCAATAAATTTGGCTGCCCTAAACAGCACGATTAATAATTATTGTCAAAATTCACTGTTTCTTTATTAGCTTATTACAGGCCTTAATGAAATTTCTTTTAAATCAACCAATATTCTCCCATTGACTTCAGTATGTTTGATTTAACTACTTCAGTTTTGAAGTCCACAATTTTTCTGCTGCATTCATTAAATGAGTTCTAATTTCTGGCAAATATATTAATAAAAACTATACTACAGTCAGACATTGTCTACCTCTGTAATAAACATTAAACTAATACACATGTTAAAGGAGATACATACATTAACACAAAAGAAAAACATGTAATTGGATAGTACTTACAGGGAATATCTCGGTAGCCACTTTCTAGTGCATGGAAGTAATTCATGAATTCTTGAGTTGGAATTTTGAAAATTTCAAACAAACCAGTGTCTTGAAACAAGGTATAAGTTACCTAAATGCACAATAAAATTAATTTTAGTCTGAAAAATGTACCTAAGCATATGGTGCTTTTTCAGCTTTAAAAACATGTGTTCTTTAAATTTTGCTTGCTGATAGAGATGGCTATTACCAGCATTTCACTAAAGATTATCTGAAAGTTATTGTCATAGAGATATGTTTAATGATTTCTTAGCACAAAAATGCAGATTTTCATTATTCTGTACCTGAAAGGATCATAAAAGGTTTATTTCTTAACTGATAAAGTCTATACCCAACTGATCATTCTTAACAATATTCTCCAAAATTTTCATAATGGTAAAGAACTCATGCTATATTCCATTACTTGCCTAGAAGAAGAAATCTATATTGTTATCTATTATTAAAAAATTCAAATTACTTAGATGTTGTAGCAGAGCCATTAATATTAAAAAACTAACCCAATATTGTATGTATTTTTGAGATTTTGGCAAAGAAATTCTGCTTTGTTTATTCATTATGACTTATCTTTGATATTTTGAATAAAGCTAGATATTAAATGAAAAAATATTTCAAAAATGTATCCAGAACACCCACACATGTATATACTGTGCAAATATTTAATGGTTTATGAGTAGAACTTGGTGACTACTCACCAAGACTTAACCTTCCCAAGACTGTAACCATTAAGATAGCTTTTCAAAACAAGTCACCACTACTCACTTTTGTCAATTCTTTCCCTGACACTTGAGAGAAAGAATAAATTCTGAAGTGTGGAGGTGCTCGAAGGAACAAGAACAAACAGAGGAGACATCCCTACTTTCATCTGTCCCATTTATTCCACTTATACATACCCAACTCGAGATCCTTATAACTCGATCTTATAACTAATGATGGTAAAATACAGTTTTTAATTGGCTCTTAAGTATGATATGTACCCAATGCTTACAGCACAACAGACAAAAGGACTGGTGTGGGAGGAGGAGAAGGACAAGTAGTACACATACATACAATATCAGGAAGAACTGATACAAAAAAAATCTGTTAAAGTTTTGTAGAAACCTGCACACTTAAGTTCTTACAGGTTTGAACTATCCCCTCAATTGCACACAAATGAAATGAAAGGCAATGTAGATCACAGAGCACTACAGCAAAGACATCACTCAAAGTTAGATTGTAGATTGTGGCATTCTGGTCTGTATATCAACTGAGGTAATAAAAGACCTGAAAACATTTGCTCAAACAAGACTAATTGAAGATTTAAAACAATACTCAGAATACTGTGTATTATTAAAGACAGTGTCTAATAAAAAAAAAAAAAGATGAAGTTATCCGTGTTGTTTTTTTCTGTCTTCAGCATAGGTGCAAGCCTGTGGTTCCAACTGCACCTGAGTGCTTCTAACCTGTTTCCTTCCTTCTCGGTGCTTGTTCCTAGCTCTACCCTTGAACAAGAGTAACAGGCATTCTACTCCAGAGTAGGAAACTATTAATGAGATACTGGCAATAATTTTGTGGACAGATTAGAAGCAAATCCAGCTCATGCTATAGCTCCATGATTTCTAAATCCAGTGTAAAGAAAGAGACAGAAGCTTTCAGATGACATCGATGAATGGGAGAAGCTGGGGAAGAGTGAACAGGATCATACTGTTGCACTTGCCATTAGATTGGCTTCAGCACAACATGAAACTGCACAGAAGAGCTTAGTAATAAGTCAGAAAGAGACAAAAGCGATACTATATGCAGAAAGCAGCATGGGAAAAAAAATCCCATTGTTTGTAGTATCAAGAGGCAAAAGACTGCCTAAAAGAGCACTTCTCTTCCCCCACAGGTGTAGCTCTGGTAGAAATATTTTACTGAAATAAAGAAAAAAGAAATGGTTGACAAACAAGGTAGCAATTCTGAAAGCAGGAGACAATTTTTCATAGAAAATGGCATATTACTACAAAACCTAGTAAGTGTGAATCTAACCTATTTTTACAGTGAGAACAAAATTCAGAAAATTTGTCTATAGATAAATCACCTTTTATGATTTACAATCAAATGGAAAAATGAGAATTTATATTTCTGCTTTTCAAATTAGCATTCATATATTTTTTGACTGCAAAATTTCTTCATGGTTTAGATAAAATACATAAGCATGACAGTTCTATATACCTTCCCCCAGGTAATAAAATATAACAAACCTGGCTAAGGATCCTTCCAGACTGGTCTCCCATTTCTTGTACAAGGTCAAAAATTTGGAAATTCCAATTGTTCATCTTCTCCATTAGTGAATCATGGTCTAACAACATTGTTTCTAATGTAGGACTCTCCTCCACCTATATGAGAGTAAGGTACTTTATCATCTCTAAAATAACAATGAAAACTAATATGCCAGTTGTATTGGCAAAAAAATGCCACACAAATGATGAATCATTATTGAAATTATTGAATAGTGCTGTAACTACAGCTATGAGAAAATCATAAATCAATAGTACAAATAGCACAGTTAATGGCTTAACTTTTCTTATTTTGGGGCAGCAGATTCTAGGGCTTTCTGAGATGGTTATATATTGTCATTCTTGTTTCTTTTTAAACAAGATGAGTTAATGAAACAAAGCAAAAAAACACATTTACTGAGCTTTGACAGATCATTAATTGAACAAGCTTTAAAAATAATTATATATAAACCCAAAATGTTAGTCAAGCTGAAACTATTTGTTTCCCTGCACTTCCAACATGTTGTACTGTATGAACATTTATCTCACAGAAACTGTCACATCTTCCATAAACTTCCAAGAGAAAGTACTAGTCAACCAATGTTTGAGCATACTATTAACATTAAATCTACACAAGTTAATTTTGATCAACAAAAAATTAATACAAATCACCATACTGTCATTTGCTACCGAAATTTACACAAGCTGAAATACACATTTGTTAAATGAAAATTTTAAATCCAACAACGCACCATTTCCCTTCTGACATTACAAGTCTTAGCAATGAAAACACCTCTCTACAGCATGTTAGAAATGATAAATAAATACTGTATTGATAAAAGTTATTGCAAGTTTTTTTACAATTGCATGCTTACAAGCAGATTATTTTGTGTTTGATTGACCATTTCCTTCCTTTCATCTTTATTCTTCTCTGTATGGTGGAAAGATTCTTTTGAAACACTAGCAATTCCAGTTTCACCTTAAAGAAAATACATAAATAAATATTATATCAATAATTGACCTGTATTTTACTACTGACTGATAATTCTCAAACTGATCATACAGATCATTCACAGAAATGTCAGTAATAAATTGCTTCTAAAACATATTCATTTAAGAATTTAATCACAAAAAATGTTAAGAACAAAATTTATTAGAAAAAACTCTTTAAAGACTGAGGAAAGCTAGAAACATAACTTTTTACTTGCAAATATTGGTTCCGTGTCTAGTTTAGCTGAGATAGCAAAGAACTTGTTTGTTATATGGAGTACAGGGTTATAAAGCTATGAGTGGAAGCCCACTATAAAATCCTCACCCTGAAGCAGGCAATATTTTTAGATTATCTTGATTATCCCAAGTCACAAATTAAAATATATATGCATAAGAGTTACTGAAAGTACAGGAAAAAAAATTAATGTAGAAATATACAAATCTTATTTTAATTGACTTTAAAAAAAAATCCAAGCTAACATAAAATATTTGTCTATTGTGAAATCCCACCTGATTTTCTGTCTTTACATTCTGCAAATTCTGGTTCTGGTGTTGGAATAGGCTTGAGTATCTGATGTCCACAGCTTACAGAATACATGAAAAATATTTACAACATTCAGTAATTTTCTTCTTTTGTTACTGCTGTGTTGTACTGAAAAATATCTATAAATTACTTTTCTTAAAAAGACATCCTTTCTAAGATTCCTCCAGCAAGTGAAGTTAGTATTTTCACCTAAACTTGGCACATACAGATTTAGTCTATACTTAGAAAATAATCAACCATCACCTCCCCATGGCTCACCTCCACAAATTAATAAAATAGAGCTAATTATTTAGAAAGTATTCAGAAATACAGTATTAAATTCCCAGGTAGGAAGTTATCAGTAGGTTGGTCTCCCCTGGATATTATAGATCATTATGAGATGATATGCCTTTTGTTCAATATTAGTATGTGTAGAGGTCTTGTTATAGTTTTTCATTTTAATTGAATTCTTTTCAATGCACATGAAGTTATTAAAAATATTACGAAGTTTACAGTACCTGCTACACATATAACCTACAGGTGTTTTAACTTGCTGCTGAAAATCTGGAGAACTAAATGTGTATCCTGGAGACCTATGTATATTAATGCTTGGTTTTGTAAGAAAATCAGCAGTATCAGGAAATTCTACAGGTGACCAGGTGCTGAAAGCCCCACCGGAGGCAGATCCATGACCAGGGGAACTCACAGGACTCACACCAGGAGAAGTACCTTCCAAAACAAACATTAAATGGGGTTCAGATTACAATAAAAACATTACTGTTTACAAAGACCAAAATTAATTGACAATAACTGACCTCAACAAAATTCTTTTACCTCATTGTTTTGCAATAAAGATAAAAAATGCTTGAGAAATTCTTAAAAACAAAGTAAAAACCCGAAATGTTGTAGTCATATTTTTGAAGCAAGAGATAAAATTGGGGAGGTTCCAGTCTGTTTTGACAGTGATACAACTTATTTTTTAATTGGTGTAATAATCTATCCAAATCTGTCGAATCAGCTATTGGAAAAAAAACCCTAAATTTTTTCATGGGTAATTAAACACAACCCCCTCCCCCCCCCCCCCCAAAAAAAAAATAATAACAACAACTCTCTCTCCCTTAGGTCCATGAAACACCCCATTCCTTTTCAAACAGCTAGGGTTTACTTCAGGCTTCTGTCTATGAAAGCCAGGAAAGCAAGCTGGTACTTTGCACCCTATGCATTTCATATGAATTTACAACACAATTTTGCAATAAGCCAAAACATCATTTCATTCCCATGTAATAATGTACAAAAGACAAGTTATTTACAAATGCCCAAGATAAGTTATAGACATAGTAAACATACTTTTATAAAAAAGAATAAAGTGCCCATGAGCAAAATAATAAGCTTTCCAAGGCTGAACTACTTACCATGCTGTAAACTCTGAAGCAATAACTCCATCATAAGTTTTATGGCTGTATAGTGCCTGATAAATTACTAAGAGAATATACAGTATTGCCCTTAAAGGAATGAATAAATTACACACTTGCAGCAGTGTCATAGGCTACATTGACTTGACTCACACATCCCAAGAGAAATATGTAATTATATTTTGTTACAGCAAAAGACAAGATGTTTCAAAGGCCACATTGCTAGGTGCAGATGCAGAAGTTTTAGAAAGCAAACGTCACTTCTCTGCTGCAAAGAACGATCTGGAAAGTCGAGAAGCAATTTGTAAACTCCCCTCCAGAACTAAAACATGTTAATACTGTAATTTTGGTTACTTTATTTCATCCTTTTTACATGTACACATTCAGCAGGTTTTAACGAATACCATTGCGCTATTTTCCACAACATTCAAAGTAGAGAAGCGGAGAAGGGACTCAGCTCTTTCCGAACACAGAACCATTGAGAATGTGTAACAACATGTTTATGTGTGGGTCTGGCTTGAGTTTGCGTGTTTCTTGGTGTTTAGAAGAGTGAAAGAAAAAAAAACCAAACCAGACAACCAAGCCATCAGGAAGTCATTCAGGGAAAACTGGTGAGTTTGGGGGTTTACAAAAAAAAATTAAAGTGCATTCATCTCTCTCATCAACCTGCACAATTAAACTTTTAGGAAACAAAATTACTAGACAGGTTGTTATTTTTAAATCATGTTAAAATGGATAGGCAAAAATGTCAAAAGTAGTCTTCAAGTTTTCACTTAATATGGGCAAATAGACTAGTTATCACCTCTGGAATACTGATATACACGTTATTTCATCACTGCTGTTACAGAGTCCACTAGCTTGTTAAACTGACAGTGTTTAGAAGAAAATCTACTCCACTCCTTCCAATAATTTGTTTAAATATTCATCTCAGATGGCTATCAGGTACTCAGGAGTGTCTAAGTGACACTGTTCCATTTAAAAAAAAACCAAAACGCATTAGTAAAAAGATGTCCCTTATTAATGTATACATACTTTGTAATTTTCAACAGATACTGACTACACTGAACATTATACCACCTTGCGGCAACACAGCATTAGGTGAATAATTAAGACTTCTACAAAGTTGATGTTACTTGTAATTTTGAGTATTCTTAGAAGTAGATAAAAATAAAATATTCTTTTAAATATATGCAACAGGCTAATGTTATGTTAGTGCTGCATCTACATAAAACCCCAACTGTAATACATTATGTACTACTACTTCGACATTCTGCCACTGAGTTATACAAATTGTACGATCTTACCTCCTCGTCTGGGACCCATATGATGAGTCAATGACATAGAAGATGATCTTTGTTTTGGTATTGCCAGCAAGTTTGCACCAAAAGACCCATTTGAACGAGATCCTTGGCTGAAAACAAAACAGTAAGATTTTTTTTTTTCCTTTCCTATCTTGCCTTCCACTTTTATTAAATAAAATGCTAATAAATAGGCAGACTGCTCTGTTAGAAGTCCACTGCCCTTCAAGAAAACAGAAGTACTGGAAAGAAGTTGAACTCAAAATCATCCTGAAAATACATGTCAACTATGTAGAATAAAAAAAGCTGGGTACTGGATGAAAGCAACAGAAAACTTTATGCTGTCCTAAAATGACATAGGAAGTGTATGCAGACCACGTGCCATAGGTCTTACTTTCTAATGTGGTATGTGCTTTTCTCAAATGTTTTAACAGAGGAGACTGTTTTCTAACAGATTTGTGAACATTTGAAAGATTGGTTACTTTGGAAATACCACGGCAATCTTACACAGCCACTCTTGCTTTTGAAATAAATTTTGCGTAGTTAGTTAATAATTTTACTTAGTATCATCTAAAAGTAAAGCGGGTTTTGACAAAAAGTCATTCTACTTCAGGATCTACATTGTTGAAGTCGATTGTTGAAATATGCCATCTGCTGTTCTAGGCATGAAATTGCACCCCAAAATTCCAATTCTATATTTCGTTTAGTAAACAAAAATGTGATATGCAATTAAAGATAAGTGCACACATGTACCTTAAAGCGCAAATATTTCATGTAAAACTAATTATTTAATTTAAGTATGGGAAAACTGTATTTACCAAAACAGTTATTTTTGTTTAATCAGATTTCAAACAGAAGTCAAACACAGAAATAATACTTGATCTCCAACTGTTTCTTTAAATGCATAAATATAAAAAATTAGTTTAAGAATAAACACAGATTTCTTCTGACGTCTGATGCTGACATTAGCCAGCTTTAAAACTATTTGGGTTAACTGACAGATTGAACTTTTCACTATTTGAATATTGTTTAGCTATCATAGTTTACATGTATTCATTTAAACCACATAAAAATGCTGCATCAGTATTTAGTGTCGGAAGTCTATATATTAAGCAAGGTCAGTTCATCTTGAACTAGTGTTTGAGTGGGAACGAAATCAAGAATTTGCATGCAAATAAAACAACAGCTCTCAAGAGTCTGGATGGATTAAAAAATTCTACAACATTAAATCAAATTTTCTAGCAATATTAATTTATTGTACCACTATGTAATATCTTAACTTTCTCTGCTCAGCTAGAATTCTGTTGAAAGCAGTCATTGTATGTAAAAAAAAATTTGATATTTGTTAAGCTTTCCTCCTAGTGAGCAGTTTGCTGTTTCACTCTGTTTATGCTATTGGACTGCTCCTCCTTGCTTCTCTTCTAACATTCATTGGATCTTTCATTGGGCTGAATCTGTTTCCCAAGGCAGGAAAAACTGCCTTTTTACTGCTGTTATTTTTCTGACAATTTATGGGGTTGACTCAGGGGCCAGAGCCAGTGGCACAAAGTGCTCCAGGAATGCAGTACTGCGTCTTATGGCAGCAGGAACAGCTACGCCAGTTCAGGTATTTCATCTAGCCTTCTCTGTAAGGCAGGTCCCCATAGGGGATTTTGAGATGATTGTATGTTAGATGTTAGAGGGAAGCTTGTAAAAATGGTCACTTGAAGATGCAAGGAGACAGGGACAGTGCAAATGTTGGCAAGAACTTTGAAGGGCAGGACACAAACCACAAAAAGTGAGCACATATTCTATGGCTGTACTGGGGCGGATAGGAGCAGGGCAGGGGAACATGACAAACTAGAAGAGCCTTGTCGTCACAGACAAGGAGTATTTTACAAGTGATGGAGTAGAAACAAGGCAGTTTTCCATAGTACTACTCTTAATCAAATGAGTTTGAGTAGGTTCTTTGGATGGTGGGAGCTGTAAGGAAACCCTCTGTAAACGTACACTGCATCTGAAGTCCCATGGTTTGTAACCTTAAAGCAATTTCTCTGGTCTCTGGTTACTTCCATTTTCAGTTACCTGTTGTACTTTTCTTACAAGAGCAAATTTTCACATTTACACATTCAAAAAACCTAAATATGTCAAGTTTCACTCATATACAACATTAAAAAAAAGAGAAAAAAACATTTATTTTAATCCTGATTAAAATTGTAATCTTAATTCTGGAAATAAAAGTTTTATTTGTACCATCTTGACTAATAAGTAGAGAAGAGATGACTTTCATCATCAAATGATGACCAGGAATAGTAAATGTTGCAATACACACAACAGTGGCTACCAAACTCAAAAAAGTTATATCATCTTTCCCATTAGATAACCAGTTTTAGGGTACGTGGAAGTCAGAAAGTGCTACATACTTTTAATATAAAGGAGAAGGGGGAAGTCAGTGAAGATTAAGAGTTTTGCAACTAGTTTGTTTTGCTACTGTGTATGTTGGACTATTTTTTAATTTCCTACTGAAACTGATACGCAGGTCTACTTATGATGACAGAGCATGCCATTCAACCTCAGAGTGACCTGATTTCTAGTTGAGATCAAACAGTTACAGAAGTATGTATAATTAGTTTGGAACATTTTCCAGTTTATGCTTGCAGAATTTGGAGACTTCATTTAAAAGATTTTACATTAAATGCTTCTACTGCTAAGTTCCAACATTACAGATATGAACAGTTTAAGAAGGGCTACGTTCATTATCGCTCTTAATATGTGGTTAAGTGCTAACCTTGATGTGTTATATTCCTGATGAGATCTCTTGCTGTTACTCCGTTCCCATCTAGAAGACGCTGATTCTATAGGAGAAATTCCTGAAGTTCTTCTCAGCTGTGGTGTTGGCAGGCTACTCCTGCTATTTAATCCCTGTTGAGCAATTCGACCATGGTTAAAATCTATATAATTGAAAACAGACATTATAATTTTATTTATTGCTTGTGAAGGCTATTTATTGTTAATTTTTTATAGTGAAATAGTAAGCATACTAGCTTACATTTACTCTTACTGCTCAGAAAAATGAGAAAGATGCAAATTATTTTTATTACTAGCAATAATTATTTTTCATATCTTTTTTCTTTCCTCAACTAAAATATGTAGAGACATTTGTACTCTGAAATCCATGTGGTCCAACAACTACTCTTCAGTGGTTTTAAAAACTGAGCTCTTATAGAGATAGTTGCTGTAGGATTATGGATCCTCTTTCTACACATCCCAATTGCATGACTACAGAGTCAGATCTCCACCTCTCAGGATAGCCTGAGATTTCAATAACTCAGATACTAAACACTGGCTGTGTGAATATTGTGGAACTTGTGGAAAATGTGATGCATAATGTACAGCATCAGTTCCGGCCCAACAAGGCTCCATCTCCACCCCCAGCCAGTTAGGCACGCTGCAGCCTGAATGCTGGGAATCAAGCTGGTACTTGAACAAAGTCCTATGCAGGACAATGGCACTCCAACAGCCCTGAATGGAAAGAAATCAGGATTTATTAGTTCTGTCTTACTGAAAGACCCCCAGAAAAGTATATACGTGTTTAAAGAGCAACTGGTAGAACCTAACTGATAGAAAAGATAGGATCACTGAACTGAAACCGCTAAGGCAGCTCTGGCATATCTGCGTCCATTACACGGATGATAACCTATACATTGCATTTTGAACAATTTTTTTTATAATACATCTGTCTCTCTCTCTGACTGCATTCAATCCACAATCCACTTCTTAACTCATACCTAGATTTGGCCATTCAGTGGAGGGAGGGAAGTAGGGGGGAGGAAGATTCTTCTGCATAATACAGATGTGTGTAATCAGATCTTGCAAAGTAAAAAAATGTTTAAAACAAAACATCCAGAGAAATATTTGCAGTATTAAGTAAGGTCTGCAGGGTCACGTGTGAGAACAGGTGACCCTTGGATACTACCACTTCAAAAGTCTGGCAGAAATAGTGACTTTGCAATTTTAAGCTTCATTAGGTGGTCAAAGATCATACTTAAGTCACATATTTAAAAAATGAAACAGTGTTAACATGAAAGTACAAATTTCTTACCCTGAAAAATCAGACTGTTTTGAGTTCTTGATACGTGGTGTACCTTGACTCAGTTTGCTTTGCTGCAAAGCTGCCGTCACAGCCACAAAAGTGGAATTGCACAGGCAGAACAAGACCACCATATCCCTCACAGAAACATGCAGTAGTCCTTAACCAGTTCTACTAGAAAGAGAAGCAGAGTGTATTCTGTATGCTATCATACAGTGGTAGTGCTCTCGGGCTGGAATGGACTTCTCAGTCAGTGGACCACATTGATCTAACCTGCATGCTCTCTACAGCATGGAGAACACAGCTGAAAATCCTCAACACTGGAGGAGAAATATCTACTCCTCAAAATAATCACACTTCAGCACCTGCACTTACTTTTTCTTTATCCTGGCTACTCTAAGGAACGAGGGAACAGTGGGGATATGAAAAATCTGCAGAGCTCTCCCCTATTAGCTAAAGAAGCAAAGAATAAACAAAACATGGGTAGCAAAGGACTCAGAAACTCCATTGTCAACTCTATGCTAGCAAAGTCCATGGTAATCAAGCACTCAGGAACTCCATTGTCAACTCTATGCTGGCAAAGTCCATGGTAATCACTATACAAGGGGAAAAGTTCCTCTGGAAAGAAAATTTAGACCATGCCAGAAATCAAAGGTTTTATCAAAAGAATTTCAGTTACCAGCAATAACAAGGTCAGGAGACAAGGGATGTGGATTCTCAAGCACTTGCCTAGATAAATCTTACTTGCATACAGTGTGAAAACTGTTAAGATCATGACTGTTGATAACACCAGAAATCCACCAATGTGGGATTCTACTGTCATACACTAGGAAAACTGCAGACAGTTCTATCATGAAAGAATTGAAAATGTTTCTATTATAGAGCAGCCCTGAGATGTTTCTTGTCTAAGATTTCCTTTTTCTTTCTTAGGAATTTAAAGAGTCTGACCAGTGAACGGCACTAACTAGGCCATTTATGTCTCCTAAGTTGTTTGCTACCAAGACACTTAGAGGGAAGAGTTAGTACTAGATAACCAGTTGTTGCTAGCCCAAGGTCTGAAGCCCAGTTTCTTTCTTTTCCTTGTTTTTTCTTGTTTTTCTATCAAAGACAACAGGCAGTGCCCTTTCAGACATAAAAAAAAATAACTGAATGCACTTTGGAAGCCAGTCAGGGAAGGGAAAAATAAGGAGAGATATACAATCCTTATCTTTAAGAAACAACTTGTTTGAAATATGGAGGAAATCTTTCATATTCCAGATTAGGGAAAGACAGAATAGGAACCTTTTAGTATAGTCTGAAAGCTCTCATTTTGAAGAAATATTTCTCGTTATTTTCTTTGGTGTGTCAATCTGGAGTTTGTGCTGACTTACCCCATTTTTGAGGGGAAGAGAAATCTTTTTTCGTTCTTATTGTAACATACATAAGGGTAGATCTATTGGCTTACCCCTAAACACATACCAAAGTAAAACATTCATTGAATTACCGTGACAAGCACTATTTTATCCACCAGGTAATTTAATATACAGAAAAGAAAATTAAAAGTAGAGTAGCAAAGTTGAATTTAAAAGAGGAGGAAAAGAGAATAGCTGTGAAAAAACATAGTATTTCACTCTCATATAGTCTTTATAACCAGTCTTCAGCAATGAATGTTTTTTTCATTTCAAACAATTTTGACTAGCTATACAGAAATTTTAAAAATCATAAGCTACATTTGCATATTCATATAAGTTATATTTTCCACATTGGTAAACCAAGCCTTAGCAGTTTTCAAAAAAGTCAACAAAGAAAAACATATAGTGAATGACTATGATTTCTACCCAAATGAGTTCTGCAGTTATCTGTGTGACATTCTGAGGAATTTCATCCTGCAATGATCCTACAGTATCTTCCACAGAGTAATCTGTAGACACTGAGCTTTTCCCCAAAAACGTTTGCCTTGACAATGGTTCCCCCAACAGACATTTCACAGTCTGTATGTGGCTTGAGACAGTTTATCTGGCTGCAAAACACTAAGCCAACAAATCGATCAGTTTGGGCCAAACTGCCCACTGCCTGGATACGGAAGCAACTATTGGCCAGCAACATCCCAGGCCAGATCCCACAATAAACAGTCTCAAGCTATAGAGACTGGCTAGCCCAGAATTATTAGCTCTAATGCACTGCAGCTGAGTTTCTATTTGAATGTTTTTCCATCACATTCCTTAGCACATCACATAGTAACTACATTCTCGCTTCTACTTATTTACACTAGATAAAGGAGAAACGACAACAGATTTACACTCTGGTCCCATAAAATGATGGGCTGCGTAGGAAGGAGTTATGTTTTGGCTTTTACTTATCTGATTTGCGTCTGTCTTATGGCTAGTTTGATGTGCAAAAGAGTAAATTTCTTTAGACAAAAAAGTCACTGAAAAAGCCACACTGACAGTAAACATTAGGTCAAGAACGTGGGAGAATCAAGAACAGCTATTTCTGCCATATCATGGGAACATAACATCTTCATTTTATACTTGCTTTTGGGGATTTTTTAAGCCTGTGTTTATTTCAAGGAATCAGGTGTGCAGAGTGCAGACCAATGCTTTTACCTGTCATCAATGACTTGAATTTGTATTTGGTACCTATCTGCATTTCATTCAATGTGTTTCCACAGCTGCTCTCTTTTGACCTTAAACATAGTTCACAGGTACTCAGTAAGGAGGCTGTTATCCATGCAGGAACATTCTTTCCAGATGAATTTTCCTTGATTTTATTTTTTTTTTTAAATTCCAACAAACACATTAATGAAAATTAAAGTCATTTGACCTTCAGCAGCTTTCGATCTCCTTTTTCAGCAGGATCCTCTATTTCAGGACAGGGGAAGAAACCAGGAAATGGTGCGAATGGACTAGCCTTTGGCCTGCATGTGCCTGAGAAAGCACCAATCAAACTGTTAATGCTTCGAAGGGAAGAAATCGCTTGTGGTGGAAGGGATGGGTCAGTCAGGAGGTCTGTTAGCATGCTTCGAGCCTCATTTAGTACTGAAAGATCAACTCCATTTCCACTGCCAGCATTCTAAAATAGATGGAAATGTTGCAAACTATTAACATGTCAAAACATTTCACAGCATTCTAAGTTTTAAATAAGCATGTTATCCATTGCAAATTAAAAACATAAAATTAAAAAAAATCAAAGCAAAGTATTTTTCTTTTAAAGAAAATATATACATATAGACATATTCAGATACCAGTTTTTGTGGGGCTTTTTCATACTATAAAAAATATTTCAGAATTCAACATTAGCTTTCAGTTTATTTTTCTCTATTTGAAATAAAGATCTGGTGCCGATTTTTTATTTTAAATTTCTCACTACTTTGTCTCAGAATTAAATTTAGTATTCAATCTCCTCCAATAACATCAACAGAAATTTTGGTGGCCTAACTGTTATAAGCCCCTTATAGAGGTACAGTTTCCATCACCTCATTGCCTTTATTAAGCCCGATTCTATTGAAACAAATCCTAACAATTCCATCAAAAAAAGTGATCAGTTTTCATTTGGCGCAATTCTCTGAACAGGAGCAGCAATAGCTGATTGGATGCCACTACTGATTTAGGAGAGAGGGAGAGAAACAAGCAATCAGGAAAAAGGGTGAAAACCTGGGTGACCTGAGTTTGGTGACTCTGCTGAGGAATCACTCCCTAACCTTATGCTAATGGATATTTTAAAAAAACCCACTCCCATCTTAGGTTTGAGACTGTTCTCATATACAGCACAAAAAGAGATCCATATCAACTTGGTCAGAACTGTTAAATATCAAGTCTCCGCTACACAGAGCTAGAATGAACTAGGACAACTTAGGTAAATTAAATATTGGTAGAATAATTGAAATCTGACAAGTTAAAGTGAACTCTACTCAATCACATTTAACAAAAGAATAATTAGATTCATAATGCTCTGACCTGGTAATAGGGCTTGTAGCATTGCTTCAAATCCCAATCCCAAAGTATCATCTGTAAAGAAAAAAAAAAAAAAAAAAAGAAAGAAAAAAAGAAGTGATATGTTAATACTTAAAGCCCAACAACGGAATAAATCTTGATTATATAATGGAACATAAAATACTTCTCCCTTCATGCTTTTAGATGTAAGTTAGGCAATTTTCTTAGTTAATGCTACTATAGTAAAAGTCAGAAAGAGCTTGAAGAAATCACATGCAGAATAACTGATGATGGAATAATTATATGACCTGATTTCAATATTTCTGGATTATTTATAAAACATTTAACATGTATACTAAACCAGGTGTTAACAGAGCTTTTATGCTTCTATTAACCTAAACATATAAAACCAAATTTATTCTAAAATACCCAAAATATTTAATTTTTTTTTTCTTTCAGGACCACTAAAACATTAGCAATTTTGCAAATACAGTGCAGAAAGAACTACATTAACAACATTTCAAAAAGACAAAAAGATCCCCCAATAGGTCAGGTTAAAAATTTGTAACCTTAAAAGCATTTTCTCTTAGAAGGTTTTGTTAGGTTTTGCTTGAATATGGTTACAAATCTACGTGTTCTGAATAACTTTACAAAACACACCAAACCCACAAAAGAACGTCAGCAACACAGTCTGAAGATACTATCAGCTTCAAGTACGTCAACAGCACTTGCTTAATTTTTCTTCTAGACTGACAAAAAAAAAAAAAACAGACAAATATTGAAATTCAGTTGTCTGTACATTTCAAAAGTGTTCAGTCTTCGTGACTTATTGACAGGTTCTAATTATTTTCTGATAAATGAATTCATTTACATAACATTCATTCAAAAATTAAACAATATAAAGACAAACTTTTTCTCCTCTTTTCCATAGCTATGGAGCACAAACGAAGTGCCAAGACCCCACTTGGTAGTTCATATTCTGAAGTCTTTCTGCTTGTTTTTACAGGTGAGAACTATTTTTAGTTTTGTTCCCCGTAGACTAACAGCTCTTTCATAAAGAAAACACAATGTTCCAGGAAGGCACTTGTCCAGCAGAAGGTGCATAATGTGTTGATAAAGAAACACAGGCTGACGTGTTTGCAGTACCCAGGCAAGGGCTGCATTTAAAGGCTCTTTTTCTCTTCTATTGCCTTCACAGAGATACCATTAAACTATGTTTAAAGTTAATAGTTATGACATCCACTTGCTATGAAGAGATCTATCATAAAGCATGTGGTCAAACGGGGAGTAAGTTATGCTATATCAGAAAGTCATATTGCATAAAGCAAGTAGATCTAAAGAACTAAAATTTTGATAATTTGAGGAGTTTGTTTAAGTGATGAATCTAGCTACCATCTCCTCATTCATCAATTTTTATATATATTTTTTTGAAAAAAAAACCTAAGCATGCAAGATGACTGTTTGCCTGTCAGTGACAAGAGTTAAGATAATGACCAGCATTATCTGTGCACACTCATTTTGTGCGATGCATTTAGTTTTAGCATGATCATAAAGATGAAGTGTTTTTTCTTCCATAACAAAATAGAAAGAGTCATCTTTCTGGGCAGCTTGGTTTTTAGTTTGGTTTTCTTCATTCTTCGATTTCTCTTTCCAGACTGGCATCTATTTACCATATCAAAAATAGGTAAACCATTCAGTTTCATTCCGTCCTCAGCTTGGGCACAAAGACTGTGTTAATCTGCTTCACTGAATTTTGACTCAACCAGCAACAAAGATCAGATGTCCACATCAGTTTTGCTGGTTGTATTAGCAACCTTTGATACTAATGGTCCACGAAATTGCGTCAGCTTGCTTGCAATCTTGCAACCTCAATTAGGGGACAAAAAGAGGTTTCCCTCCCCCCAACTCTTCTAATATTCTATATTTCTTTTAAAAGTGTGGTATGTTAGCTATTTTTGTTTATTTGTTGTAAATGAGATCTTAATAAAATGCCTATGCTCTTGCTAATTCAAGAACATTTCTGTACCAAACCTTTAACAGTTATGTCTTTACTGATGCAACCTCCTTTACTCATTCTTTAAGCCATCAGGAATTTTTACATACATGTATGTACACACACGCTCACATAAACTACTCTGGTATTATCTTGGGTGCTATGGTAAAGAAACAGGCTCAAAGTTGCAAAGGCAGAAACTACTCAATGGAAAGTGTTATTGCTATATCTTCTATCCTGTAACTCACCCAGAACATAACACAAAGTAATGTGCACAGCTCATGCAAAATCTACTTCCAATGTAAATAATGGCCTGATATTTTAAATGGCAGTGTGCCATTTTATACACAATTTTATTTTAATGAAAAATTTCACAGCCTGGGCTCATTGAAAATTTTCTGTTGTTATTTAAACAAGAAGATATAGGCTTCTCCATTGATTCCAATTTCACAGCAAAGAAGCTAAAATTATTTTGAAATAAACAGAACTCAACTTTACCTGCATGTTACCAGCAGAACTTTTCTTTAAATTACTATATATCACCATTAATTAGAAGTCATATTTCCTGAGAGAAGACCAGTGTGGTATAGTAATACAGCTAGCAGACTTTACAGTCCATAGTACCCGTAAACTTTTTGGGGTTCACTCCATGTGCCACACATTGAAGTAAGTAATGAGCTGATGAAAATTTGACGCACAAAATGGCAAGCTCTTCTACTATGCACAATGGGAAAAAAATGTAAGTCACTATACAATAGCATATTTTTTTTTCTACACTAACCAAACCGCTACGGGTTATTAATGAAAGGGAGGTACTACCTTTTCTTAGGTGATTACAATAAACCACAAGATGGCAGTCAAATGCAGAAAGCCTCCCCTACAAGAAACATTTAGTGAGAGAAGAAAAGAAACCAGCAGCATATTCTTTAGTAGACCTTCTGCAGAACTGAAATTATTTGAAGGACAAGGAGGGGTGACAGTTTTGAAGTTTAACAGCTCATAAATTCTGTTTCCTTACAGAAATGTCTCTGTTTAAACAAAAAATTTACTCCTTACTATTCTATTCAGAAACTAACTGTAAGGAAGCTTTAGTTTGTTTATTACTACCTACCAGACTTGGTTTAATTGGCCTAACTTCATGCTTTACAAGTTAAATCTGAATTACTAGAAAAGCAGCATTTTTGGCATTATTTCTGTTGACAGTATGGCAGTCAAAGCTTCAATTAATTATTGCAGATAATAAACAAAAGTTACAAAATATTCCCAGAGTTGCATTAAACTTATAACAGCAGTAAAAAGGATACCCTTTATTTTGACTTAATGTGAACGGCGCAACAGACCTTAAAATAGGTCTTAGGCAGAGCCTCAACAATTTTTGGTTTTGCAAGCGTAAGGCTTGTTGCAGAAAGATCCGTACTCTGTAATACCAAGATTTTGTAATCCCTTGCACATAACATTCTTCCTCACCTCCTCCAAAAAGAAACACCTGATCTAAGTGGGACTGGAGTCATAAAGGTTCCAAGCTACAATTTAAATATCTGTTTAGCAACTCCTACACACTTTGCCTTTTGAGCACCCATTGTCAATGCCAACATCACAGCAATCACATATTTGGGAGCTCAGCTGAAAATAAAACTGCAGTGGGCTCTGCTACTGCAGATGAACTTCAGAAAAGTGAGAAACGTAGAGCCCATAACTGTGTATTCCGGTTTACCAATCACCTTGGAGAAAAAGTTCTCATATCAACCTGACTCTTACTCCAGAGTCTCCCAGTCCATCCAAAGAGCAATGATCACACTTCCTTGATTATATGCAACTGCCTGTCAACCTGGTCAGGGTTTTGAAGGACAGTTAATAAACAATGGGAAAAAACCCTCATACATAACACAGTACTATGCTTTGATCTGTAACACTCAGGAAATGTATTTATGCTTAACTATAAAAATTAAATCTATTTGGTCTATGAAATAAATTTCCACACAGTTAAAAGAAGACCAGCCAGTGTGCAAAACCCCTTTAAGTACAAGCGACCTTTACAGATTTGTCTGCCATCAGCAGGAGTTTACATCATTGGAAATACACTTTTTTAAAGGCTAACAAAGTTGTTAAAGCTCAACAAATTCTCCACAGAGTTGCTATTCTGAAGAATGAACACTATAGTCAGTTCTATGGATGTTTCTTTCAGATCTTAGGAGATTTTAACTAATCACGTAGTAGAAATACACAGGAAAATTGACAGTAGACATCAGGTATTACCCTTTGTTTATATTTTCTCAAACAATGAAAACAGTATTTCCATGCTCCAGAGGAATTGTCATGCAATTTGAACACAGGAATTTTAGAATCAACTTATCTGACACTATTTGTAATCCAGCTATTCATTGGAAAACAGAAAAAAAAAATCCAGATTGTTGAATATTAACCCAAGAATTACTCGAATTTTATGATAGCACTTGTGCAAAGCATGTGTTGTTAGCAACATCAGAAACAGCTGTTAAAAAAAGTATAAAAGATAACAGTAACAAAGGCCTTCACTGACACAGTTTATAGTTAATACAGCAACAGAAACAAGTAGTGTTAATTTTTACAAAGAAAAGAGAAGAAAGTGCTCCTCTGAGAATCTTACAGTGTAAATAAACTGAAAAGAGATGAGAAATGGGAGAAGAGAGTCAATGAAAGCCATCAGAGCTTCACGTGCTTTAATGCTTGTTAAGAAAAGAAAACTTGTTCTGTTTGACACCACCCATTCAAATTCCATGCTCGTAAATGTTAATGGAGAAAAAATGAGTACAAAAATAAGTTTCTACTTCTGAACGAGTCTTTCATTGATCAAATATAAAAGATTGCTAGTTGCTAGTAGCATCTGTTTGACACCATTAGGCATTAGCTCTGTAAATAACTATTTCTATAGCAACCAAGCATAGAATTAACTAAACAATGAAACCAACACCATAGCAACTTGATTCAGAAATTAACTGTAAAAAATCACCTCATTTAAAAGCAAAATTCGACAAACAGATATGAAACTAGTTTACTGTAAAATATGAAAAAGGGTCCATGTCCATTTCTTCTCATGACTGCCTTTCAAACAAGACTGATGTTAGAATTATTGCTTTTATTTCTAAATTAATGTTTTGAAACAGCTTATAATCAATTAGCTTTTTAAACCCATGTAATTTAGTGATACAAACCCCAAACTCAGCAGTATACAACCTTAAAGTCTTGTTTTATTTATTCATTTATTAGTTTTTTTTTCCCTCTCTCTGTAGATTTTGAAAATCGATGTTATCAAGTAGTTAAGTTGCATTCATTATAAGACTACAGGTGATGCAACTAAGGAATTACTCTGTCAAAGCAGACATACAGACAACACTCTGTTGTGAAACCTTACAGGCCAAAACAACAGCCACTTCAGCGGACTATTGTAATCAAGACAAAATACAGCACTTAGAAAAGTATTCAATATGATACTTAAAGCATTTAGAGTCATTACGATATTTCTCTACCTACTAAACCATCCCATGAAAATAAAAGGGACAGGAAAAAAATGGTATTTTTCGAATTCTAATACTTACCACGTCCTGACTCTATACAACTTATTTATCCAAGGCTGTGAAATGCCTAATAGGTTGTGAAGTCTGCAGATAGCCAGTCTTTGAATGGAAACCGAGTGTGCTTTCATGGTTCTAAGATTCAGGTGAATGTACCAAAGGAAACATCCATATCGCCCATCCTGGACTCCGGTGTTCACTCCACTGAACTCTTTCATAAAAGGCATTGTCACTTTAAGACACCTAAAATCTTCCTTCAGTGGAAAAAGACTTGCTACTACTTAATTGCTTTAGTACATACTATTCTAGACATTAAATATTATCTGCAACATATTTGGCTGGACACATTAGAACAACACTGGAAAACACAGGTGTCTGGCCACCATAATGTCTTCACCAGACTCCACAGTATTCTGATCTTCCCTGCAAATACAAGTTTCGGACAAGAGCTGCACCTAAGTATATTTTAATGTTACTTCAGAGTCTTCATGTGTTCAGTCACTGTTTTCAGTAACTGTGTCCTCAGCATAGATAGAAAAACAGATCAAAATTTCTCCACTGTTATGCTAAAGTTTCAAATAAGATTTCAGCAGGCTTATTCATAAAGTTACTATTACTCCCCGCAAGTGGAAATTTCTTTGTTGTTGGTTGGTTGGGGTTTCATTTCTTTTTTGTGTTTGGCTTGTTTGTTTTTAAAAGACGTGCTACTTCTGCTTTTGTAGCTACGAGTATGAGCAGGTCAGCTTCTATTTTGACGTAGGAACTTTTCAGTTTTCTTATTGCTTGTTATGTTTGCTTCAATTTTCCTTTTACTAATTTTTAAGATCTTCAAGTGTTTCAAAAAGTTCAAAAAGTTGGTTTATCTATCAAGGGAAAGTAGGTTTGTTTTTTTTCTTATGTAGGTAATTAAAAAAACGGCTAAAACCACACTTAGGTCATTTCCTGTTCCTTCTAGGTTTTGTCAGACTTGCACGTCAGAGTAAAGGCCAACCAGTAATTTATGGCAACTGGGGGAGGGCAGAGGAAAAAAAAGCGTGCTATGTGCAGAACCTTTAATTGCCTATTATAAGCATTTTCCTTTAGAGCATGTGGTTCTAATCACCATCAAAGAAGAGAAAGAGTGCAAGGTGGGCTGCTGCTCTGATCTAGTGCAGTCACTCTGGTGTTCTGGAATTCTATACTACTTTTACTGTCATTCAAAACTTAAAACCATTTTTAAAGTTGTGCCTATTTTACAAAGAGCAAAATACAGAAATTACTCCCAAAACCTCATTTTCACATTTACCTGTTAGCATTATTTTACATCATACACAGTAAAAGCTAAAGCCTTTACTGTTGTGTTGACCCGCTGTTAATATATTGTGTTGGAAAAAATGGAGAGAGAAACCTTAAATTTTATCTTTCTGCAACAGAAGTATGCACAAAAATCTTATGCAGAAGCATTTTACTATACGCCGATATATTCTTAAAGCAGTAACTAAAAACACTTACTAGAGATCTCAATATTTTTTCTTTGCAACAAGCTAAGAAAGTATTTCATATGACCACAAGTTTGTTGGAGTTTTTTTCAGCACTGAAGTGAAGAAAAGGAGATATTGATGTTTTCACAAAGAAGTTTTATAACAACTTTCTCTTCAGAATCTCATAAAAATACTTACATTTCTTCTCTCTCCTGAAGTCCCCTCTAAAACAAGCAGCAAAATAAAACTGTACGGTTCTCTCAGCTAAAAATTAATGTGAACATGAGAATGGTTCACATCAAATGAATTAGGCCAAATGATCATCTAGTCCAGTATCTTGCTACTGACAAGAGCAGCCACCTCAAGATAAGAACATTATTAAGTAAGCAGTGCTAATTCTCAGAATACTCTTTCAGCCTCAGCAACACAACTCAAGGAGCTATTTGTTGTATGCCTTTGTACATTATAAAGGTCAATAGATTTTTCACCTTTGCTTTTCCTGATCACATTTTCAGAATCCACATAAACTTCTAACAGATCCAATATTATACACAGAGGCATTTCATAAGTTAGGTACAGATTATGCAAAGTTCCCTTTTATTTTGTATCTGTCAATGTCAGATTCATACAGGGAGGAAGCAATCAGCAGCACTTTCATGCAGTCTACTCACTGATGAGTGATTAGTTTTTGCAAAAGCTTATAGTTGTTCTCCAACTAACTTCAAGCATTTTTTTCAGATGCATTTTTTTCAGATTATGAGCCTATATTTTCAAATACCCTAAGCTAGTTCATTCAGAGTCACAGCATCTTTAGAGTTACAAAGCCTCCAATTCACTAAACACTGCCACTTTTTTATTTGATTGCATTAAGGTCTTAAGGATTTTTTATTTACAAAATTGGCACAAGGTACAAGCTTTAAACAAATCATCATTGTTTTCTTTCAATAACTTATCCAATCAAGGAAGACGATGACGCAAAAAGAAACATTACAGAGACCGAAGTTAGGGAAGTAAGCTGAAAGAAAATGGTCAAGAAGCCAAAGAAGATATTATGTCATAAATGAAAGCAAATATTACTATAGTGCTGTGGAGTGAAGTTATACATGGGGACTGGATCAGCTAAATTCTCAGTTGCTTAAGCTAAAGAATTAAAAGCAATAATTTAAAAGCAAATGAGAGAGTGAAATTATGAGCCTAATTACAAGAGCAATTGTGTTAGTGAAAGTTAAATCAGCATTAACAAAACAAAAAATCTTAATGGAGAAGGTTCTGGTTGAAGTGTCTGTAAATACAAGATGAAATATCTTGGGGAAATATTGAAACTCTAAAGAACTGAATTCTGAAGAATGCAATACAGATTGCTGTCAGAAACAGAGAAGAACAACGGAATGCAAATTGCTGCATTCTACAGAAAATGTCAATTTACTTTTCACTAATGTATTCATGTTAAGTAGTACTTTAGTTGGCAGCTTTGTAAGCAGCTGAGAAAAAACTCAAATGGCAGCTGATTTGAAAGAACATAGACCTTTTTTTTCCATACAGTAATGTTGCAATAATGTGCTAAATGTAAAAGAAAGAACAATTGATGCTGTCTCACTTGTTGTAACATTAGATAATGACTGGATGAAATAAAACTACTTGGTGAGGTCCATTTTGTCCTCAAATGGCAAGTCTTGCATAGTTTCTGTCATGCGTATCTTGCATGTGCAAAGCGAATAAAGGAATCACCACTAGCGGTACGGGGAGGGCCACATACACGTTTCCACCTTACCTCATCATAATCTTATCCATCCAGGAACAGAATATGCAGGCTGACACCACTGGTAGTTGTTACCCATTACTAATCTTGTTGTGAAAAAGTTCTCTATGAAAATATTGAGGGATGGACAAGCTCAGACTTCAGTTAAAAGATGGCAAAAGAATCCCCAGAACCTTGAAACTTCAGAAGTCATTGTGAAATGTTAAGTTTTTTATAACATTTAATAGCATGTCCTCCTGAAATTGATTCAGTTTATGTAGACATAAATCGAATTTCACACACTGCTAATATTTTAACTAAAGGCACCCTTCCAGGAAAGAAAAATCATCTTTGTCCCATAATCAACATATCCAAAACTACACCTTCTTTTCTTCATTGGCCTTTTCATAAATTATGTTCTACTCAGCTATTCAAACTATCACAGGACTCTCCCATACTTGAAGACATAACTGTATGACCTATACTCAAAGGTAATGGAAAATTGTATCGAAATAACCTGTTTTCACTCCAGTGTTTGAAGTTACTCTCTAAGCCACTTTGCTATCCTGTTGATAGAGCACAAATTAGTTATGTACAATATTGTTATTGCAAAGGTGTCTAGCATATGGTATTCTAGCATAAAAGAGAACCGTGAAAAACAATAATGCTGACTTATTCCTTACTCTAATTGACCTATTTAGTTTCTATAATAGGTTTTTCTGTGATTTTGATGAGTGAAATTGATACTTTTCCAAAAATATCCAACCTATATCAGGTTGAGTTGATCTTAAAAATACCCGGACTTAACCCAGTTATTATTTTCTTTCACTCAGGTATCATGACTGGGATAAAGAAACTAATATGAAAGAAGGAGGACAAGATGGGTCAAGAGTTTTCTAGTCATTGTAAGACAATAAGAGTAGCTTGCCAGCCTTTTTGGTACAAGCAGAAAAGTATTGAGATGTTCTTTTAAACTGCAAGACGCTTTTAGTAAAATCATGATACTAAAAGTCACATAAATGCCTACAGAGTACAACACTGACAGCAAGAATAATCTTTGCCATTTGGGACAAGTATTATTTACAATAAAGTTGCAGTGTAGCATGCTCAATTAATTCATCAGATGGTACAAATATACACAAAGTAACTTTTCCTTGGGAAACAACACTATTTTTTTCTTTTTTCAGCCTTTTTCTAATAGCCTTTAATGTGCTCATTATGAATTCTTTCAGATTGTTTTCAAAATAGCAATTAATGAGATGAAACTAACAAAAAGGAGTCTATACTCATCTGTGAAAAGAACATTTTATGTTCTTATCAACAAATTCAACTGCGGACTAGCATCTCCTAGAATTTGCATGTTTTGATTTTTATATTTTTAAAGCAGAAAAGGGGAAAATACCTAGAATTTAAACAAACACCAACTATAGAAAAACTATAGTATACTAAGATTCCCAATCTGATTAGGAAAAAACTGTCCCCATGAGGCAAGCAGAAACCCTTTTGCAAGACCTATCAGACCACTGTAATTGGCTGCTCTGTTTAAAAAAAAATACTCATAATCTTAATGAAAAAGGCAAATAGTTGTATAGTTAGAGTATTTTTTCAGAATTGTTTTCATTTTTTTTAACTGAAAGCTACACATCTTTTGCTTTAAAAACAAAGAGGTTTTCCATTACAAGAATTATAGATTTCATCTAAAATTAATTACAGATAACAAGCACATTCGAATTAAACTAGGACATAGAGCTGCCAAAACAAATAACCAAATATTTAATCATGCCTGATCCAACACATGAAAGATAAGATTTTATTATAATAACCTTCAAAGAAGTTAAATCTGCACAATGTGGTACAACCAATCACAAGTTGTGTCTTGTACCACAGGACTAGAAACTAGCAGCTGTAACACCAGTTTTTAAAGGGATTCCAAAGAATGTGGGGAAGTTGTCAGAGGAAATGGAGAAAAACTTGAGTGGAGGGGAAAGTCCCACAGAATTAAGTTGTAGGTCCACCTTTTAAATGAAACATCGACAAAAATCAGTAGGATTTTCATATATGGCTACCATGCCTAACAAAACTATTGTACTATCTGAAAGAGACTGCACACACCAATAGAAGTGGAAAATTCAGCCATTGTGTTTTGATTAAAACAACAAACAAACAAACAAAAAGAAAAACAAAACATAACAACAAAAAAATTGGACATGGTCTGCCCTTAATGCTCCTGAAGAAATCACATTTATATGGGAAGATAGGGATGGCTCTCCTCTGGATTAGTAATTTGTTAAAACATAGGAAGTGAAGACTAAGTGTAGAAAGTTCACAAAATAAAGAAATTGCCAATAGAGACCTCCTCAAAAATTAAAGCTGAGATCTATCTTAATCAACCTGTGGAAAATGAATTGAAAAGGTACTACAAGTCCGAAGTGTCAACATGCACTAATGACAAAATTCCTGAGGATAGTCAGAAACAGAAGTGATTGTGAAAAAAGCATCAAAGGATCTTAATATCACTATTAATTAGGCAATAAAACACTGCTGAAATTCACTACTAACTAATGAGTAGATGCTGAGAACAAAAATTAATTTTAAACTACCTATATAGAAAATGGGGCTCATACTGAATCAATAGCAACCAGGAACAAGATCTTGAAGTCATTTGCATCAACCCAATTGTCAAAGATGTTAAATAAAATGTTAGAAATGGAACATCAAACAATACAGAATAAACAGCGTCACTGCATAAATACGTGCTACGCCCACAGTCCGAGTGTATTTACAGAATTATAGAAGAAATAAAAAAGGACAGGCTAATAAGAGAAATCAAAGATATGGAGCAGCTTCTACTGTGAGAAGCTACACAGCCTGGGATCCCCCAAGTATGAGGAGAACAGTCTATAGTTACCAATGTTATGGAGAAGGCAAATACAGAATTGTTAGTCAGTACTGTTCACAAGCAGATGAATGAGGGCCATGTAATTAGATCATCCAACATCAGGCTTAAAACAAGTCAAAGGACGTATTTCTCACACACTACGTAATTACATTATTGCAGTCATTACTGTAGGTTTTTGCAGAAACTAAATGTAACCAAAGATGTTAAAAAAAGTTCACACAGACCCATCAATCCATGGCTACTCATCACAGCCCAAACATACCCTCCATCTAAGGATGACCCAAACCGTAATTTGCCAGAACCTGCCAGATAATCCCAGAGGGCAAAAAACTCACTTCCTGAACAAATGCTGCTACTGACTATTTTTAAAGATAGAAAGCCTGGGTTGGGCAGACCATTTTGATATAATCTCCAATTAACATAAAATGAATAATTATAGAAGAGGACAAATCTTAGCAGTTTTCCTGTTTGCAGCATGCTGTACTATCCTATCCTTTTGTAACCCTGGGAATTTCCTTTCTGAGGCCTGGCAATGGGTTGCTTCTCTCATCCCATCTCTGCCTTTGAACTACAGGTCTCAAGCTATTTACTGTAAAGCTTATTCTTCCTCCACTCTTTTAGTCTGAAAGCTTTTCCTTCCCCCACCTCTCCAACATGTGCCCAAGGGTAGCAGCAGTCTTCTACTCCCTCCAGAAAGTCACACATGACCCAGTCATTCTCTTTAAAAAAATATAACTTTAAAAAACAAATACTATCCTCCAGATTTGTTTATATTACAGGTCAAAAATAAGAGTTAATCTATTTGTTCCTTTTGCAGAATAATTGACACTAACAATTTAGCCCTCCTCGACCACTAACTAAGCATGTACCTTCTTCAAAACTTAAACTGTAGACAGATCAAGGAGCTTGGAAGACCTCTGTTACATTTCCTTTTCAGGCATATTATCTTTTTATATACATATACATATATAAATATATATATATGTATGCATGTATATATACGTTCATACTTCTATATGTACACAAAAATCCTACAGAAACGGGTATATAAAGTATCCAATCACATTATGAAAGTTTCTTAAAAGATATCATTTCACTAACAGCATTATCACCTCTGTCATAGTACTACATCAGCAAACTAAGTAACAACAAAATAAATGAAAAAAAACACAGTAATCTTGCATAATGCTCAGAAAATCCACTGGAAAAGTAAGCTACAGAACTTTTGCTTTTTTATTGAATGGGTCTCAACTTTATTTCTCGTTACACTTTCAAAATATGAGTATCAGGCTGGTAACTACAAATAACCTGGAAGGTTCAGTACTGACAGATAAAGAGAAAAGCAGCCCAGATCTCCAAATAACAGAATGCAACATCAAATATTAAAACAAACACAAAACTGAATCAAGCTGTAGATAGCAAGCCAATAAAGCTGAGAACTAGCTTACAATCAAACTTCACTAAATAAACACGTTGATGAATCTCTTATCAACACATCCAATTAGAATCTACTTTTGGAAGATCAGAGTGAATTGCAAGTCCAATCTGAAGATAATAGGCACTGTCACAACTCTAGCCATACCAGCTTTAAAAGGCAAAAGGTTTATACCTCTAAACTGAATGTCATATTGCCGAATAGCTTAGAAGAACCCAAATTCAGAAAAGATGCGTAAGAACTCTTGAAGAGATTAGCACTTTCCTAAAACTAGCTAGTAGCCTTCAGAAAATACATTTGAAATCTCAAATTAAAAGTTGTTTATTACTAATTACAGTCCTAAATGAAAACAAGTTCAATCATTTCCCCATTATTTATCCTCCAATAATTTTACTGTTACTGTTGGAGAAAAGCTACATGAGCACCAGTTTGGGGAAGGAAAAAAATAAATAAGGAAGGACTAATATTCTGGTGAGATTCTAAATTAACATTCCCTAATTTGCTATTTTCTTTCAAAAGGATTATTTAATATTTTAAGTACATTTTCCAGACTGCTCAGATTGTCATACAAATGCCGATGATCTGCTCTATCTAAATAACAGTTTATTTATTTTAATTTGATGATGATTGCTGATGATCATATGAGTGCATTCCACTGTGTAGGATCAAATAACTTGAAAGAACAGTTTTTAAAAAATAAGTTTACATGTCCTCTTAAATAAACATAGTCATACGACAGGAAAAGGGTAGAACAGCAAATCCTCAAGTGAAGGGTGTTCATTCTTCCGAACCAAGCTAGGTTTCCTCATGTCTATCACTAAATCATTTTCTTTGCCCAGCTGCAAATACAAAAACGTAAGATTAAACTACTTTATCTCTCATATTCAAGCAGGAATATTTCAAAATAAGGATGACCAAAGTAACTCATATCTTATTCCAATGAAAAGCAGTTGTAAGTAGATACAGAACATTTGTCTCTTTGTTTCAATTATATTATAGCAGATAATATGTATTTAAGACTGGAATAAACAAATTTTATATATAGAAGAAAAAAAGTTCTACTTATCCTATTTAAGTTCTCCAGTGGTAATGGAAAGAAATCACTGACAAGTAAGTTTATATGTTGTTGATGGTATTGAAAAGAAAAATACTTTTCAGACCAAATGTTTCAAATGAAAGAATAAGATTAAATCTATGTTGCCGTAAACTCAGAAATGCAAAAATACATTGACAGAACCTTGTCTGAAACATATGGAAAGAGGAACGAATTCTTCTGTATTAACTTTGTTGCATTAGTATTTGGTTGCTTTTTTTTTTTAATCCTCTCTTTTCAGTCTCTCTGTTCATGCTGTCTAAAGTTTTTGTATTTGTTTCTGCCAAGAACAGTCAGCTGGCCTACAAGGGTAATTAGATCAGCAAGACATATGCTAATCGCCATACATATTACCAGAGATTCTGACCCAGACATCAGTCAGAAGAAGTAGATGGCAGGAAAAACAAACAGACCAAAACTCTCTCAAGTTTGGATGAAGACAGATATTACAAAAAGAAAATAAACATCTCGCCTGAAAACTGTCAACAGCCTTTGTTCTTTTTTTTCTGCTTTCACATTTTTACAAGAAAAAAAACAAACTGCACAACATCTTGCCTTTATTTCACCCTCTCTGTCCTTCAAAATATTGTGATTTTAATCTTTCCAGGTGTACCTATGCAGTAGTGCTTTCTTGGTCAGTGAAGACAGTTATGCAGGTATCAGTCAGGTAACAGTCATTAAAGATGCTGTTACTAAATCCTGGTTAATACAAACACGGATGATACTCTACTTGCTGTGGAGCTCTGCGTTTCTGATAGTAGTCTGCAATTCTGATAGCAGTCACCTGTGTTTCCTGTGCTTCAATTATACTACTGTTTGTTGAAAGTATCTTATAACATTGAAAAAGTAAGAGCAGCCAAGTTAAGTTTTAACAGCAGAAGATAAAAGAGGATTTGCACAAAGTTAGGAAATATTAGGCCCAAAGGGACTATTTTTACTCTTATTTACATATGACGGAACAGACTGTAGTAATTTCTATACCCATCCCATATCCACTAACTATTTTACTCTAGAATCTACTTTTTCTGAGAACTTCTGGATCTTTTCAGAGAAGCTAATTTTAGTTGAAAGAGAGCACGTGAAAATGGATGTTTTAAATATTTGCACTATAGTATGTCATATGCAATCTAACTAAGAGTACTTTAAATCACCTCATCTCTATATGGGAGATCAAAATGGATCACCTCATCTCTATATGGGAGATCACCTCATCTCACTATGGGAGCATCAAAACCCCATCTTTTGCAAGAACAAAAAGAAATTATGTAAGTTTTACTACAGCAGGAAGGTGCCATCACATTTCAGCATTTCCTCTCAGTAATAACGATGAACAGATCTGGAATTTCAACAAAGTTAAAAATATTGGAGGGGAGAGGGGGAATCAACAGACACCTGTCTATTTAAATATTATAAGAATTAAAAAGAAATTTATACAAAACAGCATGATAAAGACAGACAGACTTTAGTTCTGTGGCCAGTTTGTGAGCAGAGCTGCTCCCAAGCACTTCTTCACAGTAAGGCAAGGCAATGAAACAGATTTAACAGTAGCCCAGGTACGAAGGCAGCTTGGAGCAATATTGTAGACCAAAAGCTCTGACACAGCTCAACTCAAGAAGTTTGTTTCCCAAGAGGAAAGGAAGAGAAAGAAAAACTATTTTCTCTGAACTAAATTTGGTTAGAGACCAATTCTTTTCCAAAGTCTATTTTTCCTTCCTTTATAGCAAGCCCTATCTGGGTCTAAGTAAGGTTTAGAAACCTTCTCAACTTGCCACCAGAGCATGAAATCTTAGGACTTCACTGAAGGAAATAACTGATGTTTCCTAATAACCCTTTATTTTCTGGAGTATGAATTGAAATCAAGTATCATATTTCTCAAATGCTTGCTTTATTGCACAGATGTACACAGAGAGACATGAATTTCAGAAGCAGTCTCTAGAGTAAAAGTGCTTCTTAAAACCCACTGGAGAATAGCAGGTACAGTCAACAGTGGAGAATCTTTGAGGCACAGACTAACAAAAACCAAAAGTAATTAGCTTTAAGAAAATCCAGCAGTACAGGAACAAAAGAATAAACAGACAGGAAAAATAGTAAGTTGCTCTGGCTTAGAATTGCTATGTAGTTTAAGAAATGATGGCTCTAGAATGAGATTTCTGTTTTATGTTCGTGTGGAGACAGATAGAAAGGCAAGGTTTGTGTGTGTGTGTCCGTGGATCCTGTTCATGCAAGAAATTTTCCAATTTCCAAAGCAGTAGTATGTGTACATACAGAATGAAAATATGGACGGAGAAGCACAATAACAGAAATCTTAACTACAAGAAAATTGCATGAGTCTTATACTGCTTTTTAGAAGTAGTTTTCTAGAAGTCTAGCTATTGAACTTCTACATGGGAACTGTGAGCATGAGGTCCAGAACAAAAATGTTACACACAAATATGTCTAAAAAAATTGACTAGATCATTGAAGGTTTCCTACTGTCCACTATTCCATTTCCTCTCTAGGTACTGCCCTTACAAATGTTCTTACTTGCATTATATAAAGGGTATTTAAGGCACTTTCCCTTTTCTGATAGGAATTCCTGTTTTCAGAACTTTCTTTCATACAGAAAACATCACCAATGGCTCTTAATATATTTTAATGCTTTCATGTTTACTACATTGTAGCGTCTCTACTGCCTTAAAATTCTTTTAGAAATAGAGATGACTGCAAAATGTGCTATTTAGACACTCACAAACTTACAAAGAAGTTTAGCAGAGTGTACAAAACCCACTTCAAAATGTCATATCATCAGGTTCTCTCTCATAGAACGGTTTGAAAAAACTGGTAATGCCCTAATTTATGGGTGCTTCTCTTACCAGCCATCTGCCTCAAGCAAAACAGTTGCCAGTGATGCAAGCTGGGGAAGTAGCCAATCTGGCTCACATGCAACTATATGCCCAAGAGAGCAATTCATAAGTCACAAAACAGTACCTAATTATGCAAGAATTTTTCAATCTTGGGGCTCAGAACAGGGCTGAGAGAGTATGAGACAGCTTGAGGGAACTCTCAGCATTGAAGTAGAGTGTATGGATGCTGTACCACCACCTGATCTTTCCTTCTTATCAGCTTTTACACAAGATAAAGTGGGAAATTAGACTTCACCTAAAAGCTAGCAAGCTTTTTTAAAAACCATTAAGCCAAATGGCAATATTTAAATAGCAGGAAGATATTTTAAACAATTGCTTAAAGCCTAAGACACATGCAATACTGCCTTTCATTCAAAAAGTACATGGTACTTATTCAAGAAAAGAGAGTGAATAATTATTTACACGAGTAACATTGTTTTACCCTACTTATGTGAAGGAATTAAAACAAACATTATTTCTATTGTTCTCTTACAAATATTGCAATCTGAGATTCATGTATATTATTCTTTAAAAAAAATTAATAATTTAAGAATGTTAAAAAGAAATCCTCTCCAGACATGAACTGAAAAGCAGCCAGGATTTGGGGTTTTTTGACAGGTAGCAAGCAAGATTTCAGCTGAGTGCATCTGAATAAGTTTTGACAGTTGTATCATATAAAATTATTATTTTCAGTGCTCTTCTGTTCACAGCAAGTTTTCAGTAGTTGTCAAAATATATTAAAAATAGGTTGCAAGTATTTTAATCTCGGGGGGGGGGGGGGGGGGCTTCTGTTCACCAGGAAACAGTCAGATTATGTAATAGCTAAAAACATTATTCTGCACTGTATTTTGACAGATTAACTGGAAGAACTGTGTATAGGGAGGCTATCTCCAGTTTTACAAAGACAACACACACTAATTCACATGCATAATAGGAAAATCTAAACAGAAGCATTATTAAACATGTAAATAGGACTTAATTTGATGATGGCTTTCTGTTCTGCTTCCTAACATGCCGGAATAGCTGTTTGACAAAATATTACCACAGTATCACTGCTAGGCAACCATCACTACAGCAGAAGATACTCTAAAATTAAGACTACAACTGTACCTCTGTTACAAGTCCCATCACAATGTAACTTCCCCAACTAAATGTATAAAAATTACATTTTGGTTTTAAAACTAGAAAAAAAATGATGAGGTACCTAAACCAATCATCTCTCTGTCTTTTTACTTTCTCTGCCCCCTCACCAGATAATTTTTTTCATAAAACTGGTAATTTCCTTGCAGTTGTAGCAAGAATTTTAAAAAAAATCATTATAACTACATTTAATAAAAAAAGTATAATAGAATAAGTATATATAATAGCAAATAGTATATCATACATGTACTCAAACAAGGCTACTTAGTCAACAAGGCATGCTCAAAATAGACAAGGAGTAGCTGAAATAAGACACAAACAAACATAAAGAACTCCACATCTTTAGGAACCTCAGACTAGCGAGGCAGAAGAGAAACTCTTGATTGTCTGGTATCTGCAAGACAGTTAAAGATTTGCAGAAAAGAACTCTGCTCCTCATAATTTTAGCAAATCTTTTGGAAAGGGCTCACTATTTAAGTGAGAAAGTTTAAAAAATAAACAAAAATTCAATATGAATGCCCCCAAGTTCATGTAATGAAATACTGTATGATAAAAAAAGCAAAAAGGAATAGTCAAAAAAATAAAACAAAAATTTAAATTGAAACTTAAAATGTTTCTGAGGTCTTTCTCCCACGGGTGATCTCTGTCAAATAGCAGAGCTCACACAGAAGCTTACAATGAAATTCTTAATACCTACAACCCCAAAACTTACAGGAACTGTGTCCTCAGTAAAATAACTACTCTTCCACCATTTTTTTTTAAATGATGCAACAACAGGTTGAAAAACACCAGGCAAGAGGGGACAGGTGTGCAGGCAAATGCAGATAGCACAAACAGTATCCTGCACCTTTCTGCCTGCAAGGCAGAATCATATAAGCTTCAATTCCTTTGGAAACCAATCTAAATGACATATTATACCTCCACTACTACTCACTGAGTGAACATAGTACTTCCTCTACAGGAACTGTACTTTCCAATCTACTAATTTCTAAAATATGCAATACAAGAGTTTAAATCTATCTATTGCATGAACCTAGAATATCAAAATGGTGAATGACATGGTAAAGCTGTCAGGCAACCTCTTCAGGGACATTTAAGGGATATAAAGGAGCTGCAGTCCGTCTCCTGTCACTGCACTATCTTTCTATTCCTGTATTACACACAAATGCTGAGACTATGCAGTTACCCCTCAGATCCAGACAGGGACAACAGCTATCTCTGAACTCAGCTATAGTATAGTTTTATTACTTGTGCAATCCTAAATTTAGCTTTGCAGTCCTCAAAACACTTTGATACAAAGTGCACTGTCAATACTTACAAATGCATTTTCCACCTTTAAATAATGACATAAGAAAATGAAAACTTTAAAAAATTATTTAGATGGATAATAACTCTACAAACTTTTATCATGCAAGATTTACCCAGTTAATAACAAACTTTATAAAAACCTGCTGTAGGCATGCTATTATTTCATTATTTATACTTATATTACAAACAATTGCCAGGAATGGCACGTGAACCGGACAGGACAGGAATGCATCTATTGAGGCTTGTCATTAAATTAACAGTGGTAATACAATCATGACGTAGAAGCTGAGAACTAGAAGACATTTGTCAGACATTAACATACTACAAGTGCTTGAAGGGCCATATGAATATTTTCAGTTAGCCATACTAGCGCACATCTATGAAATCTTCCATTCCACTTCACAGTACTTCTGATTTTATGGGCAGTTCAAACCCATAAATAATCATTTTGTATAATAGCTAAACAAAAGCAAATCCCTTTTTATGCAATATAAATGTGGTTTGTACAATCTGTAAAAACAGTAAGATTTCAGTTTTTCTAATGAAGTCCACTTAAGCAAGGATCAAGTTTAACTTGTAAAGTGAAAAGCAAGCTACGTGATTCATGTATAACAATATAACTTAAGTGTATAAAATTACTAAAGGATTCTTTTCCAATTTTTTAATCTATAACTATATCAGTCTCCTTTTTTTATTTTTTTATTTTTAATTCCTCCCATCCTCAGATTACTCAAGTCTTCAAAGAAGTTAAAACAATGAAAAAGACATTTGCAGGAAAATCAAAGTGCTATAAACTCAGCAAGTCAAAAGTATTACGTCAGAAATGAACTTCATTCTACAATGACATATTTTAAGCTTCACTATCACATTTCAATAGAAACCAGTTGAATAAATGTTATCAGTTGCTCTTTCAATGTAACAGCCAATATATTTACAAAACCCCAAGTTTAGCTATATTCTTTGTATGGTTTGAGTTGCACCATCTTCCTAAAGTAGAGTAACAACAAAAAATTAGTAATTCTTAAAATTGAAATCGAACATGTTTCATAATTCTGCTAGTTTTTCTAGCTATGTTATATTTGCTTTTTGTAAGAAATAATGAATAGAATAAAATCTTGAGTCTATTATGAAAAATTCACAACAATTTTTATTATTTTAGTTATTATTTTATCTATTTTTTTCCCAAGAAAAAGTTACATTCCATTCAGGCTGCCCTTTGCTCCCTGGACATGGACCTGGGTAACTGGTCCTGAGGTCCCATCCAATCTAAACCATTGTGAGATTTGACAAACCACACAAGTGAGGTTGGTGCACAAGTCTGCCGTCTCAGTTGAGAACAAACAGATTTTTTAAATTCTGAAATTAGGATAGAAATCGACTTCTTAGTTATGAACTTTTGGGAGGATAGTGACACACCACTTAAAGAGGACACACCAATGATGTACATACATGGCTTGAATAGGAGCTTTTGCCTTGTTTGCTTTTCTATATCAGGCCTTACATTTTGAAATAAAAAAGGAAGTATATAAATACTCATTATTCAAACACAAAATAGATGCAACCAATAGATATTTCCAGTGGTATGAAAATATGCATAAAAAGCTTACAGTTCGATTTCTCCACCACCAATTTCTTATTTTTAATAACAATCCCAATACTATTCCACTATTTGTTGTATTGATTCAAAATAGTTTTTCTAAAAAACTCACTTGATGGTTCATAGTTATTAGATCCACTTTTCACACTATGGCTTTCTCATCATAGAATGAAGCTTTTCAGAAGCGAGCTAATAATGCCCTTCTCAAAGAAGTTCCTGAAAAGCTTTCCTATTTCAAAATGATCTGAACTTCTTATATTACTAAGGCTAGTGCCATCCTGTAATATCCATGCAGGTCATAACATGGTCCTCAAAGCGAAGAATCATTGGGGCCTTGATAACAGAGGAATGACCTAAGGCCATCAAGGAAAACCAAAAAAATGAGTGTTGTACAACTTTTTCTTTGTTGAAACCTGCATAAATGTCTATAAACCTTCTGGAGTGGGTCCTAGCTTTGTGAACTATCACCTGGCACCTCATTTCTATACAGGACTGGATTAAAAGGTTAGAAGGTTGATTTTGACTCTGTGTGCTCATTGGCCCCTTACGTACCAAGCACAAACCTAAACCTCAACTGAGGGACAACAATAACCTTATACACAATTACTGAACACTAAATTTGAACAGCCTTATCATTTGAAACTTCTACGGGTCTAAGGAGGTATCCTGTTTTCAAGATATCATTCTGTCAAGTATCTGAGATACCAGAAATCAAATAACTCGGGTAGCTTAATGCGCTCTCTGTGCTAAGTAATGTGCTAAGGCTACTGCAACGGACTGATGATGCCCACAGTAAGTTAATGCTGCACCTGCATTTGCTCCAGCTCAGATAACAGTAGATTATGAACTGTCCCTCATCTGCTGCAGCAGAGAAAATTAAACATATTCAAAAGCTTTCACCACGACTCTGGCATTTCAGGCTTAAATTACCTAATGGCCATGGTGATATACAAGTACTTCAAGTTTCCCAAATCAATATGACACCACAGTTTTACACCGAATCATAACATAAAAGGCCTTGAATTGGCAAAGTGTTAAGTCCCGTACCCAAACAGTACTTCAAACCTGTGGGAATGTTTCAGAGGGCATGAGGACACAATGCTTGGATTATTCAGCAGCTAATAGCTAAGGGACGGTGGTCTCATTCCTCAAGCATATATTCAGTAATTCCTCTTTATGGCATTATTCTAGACAGATTATGTATAATGACTGTCAAATATAAAAAATGTGTTCAATGAAACTACAAGATTGGTCAGTAATTATAGAAAAAGTTTATATACTCCATCTGTTTGACATGTTGGACATGGAAGAAAAATAACTGCTGTATACTTTAAAATGGGGACTCTTTTTGCAGGAAAACGCTTCCTAGAAAGCGCCTACCACCATGTCTCTTGGTTGTGGTGTTCTTTGGGTAATAATATACATCTTTGACCTTTTCAGTTGCTAATTTTATTTTTATTTTTCTTTGAAGACAGCCTGTGTCCTATTTCCCTGAAGAGCAAACATTTCCAAAACAGTTTCCTTAAAGTCGAGTATGAAACTGAGAAACTGTAAAAAGAATCACATAAGCACCACCATTTTGGAACTTGAAGGCATGGCGGGGAAGAGTTTCCACTCAGAGGCAATTCCTGAGTCACATTTTAAAGTATAAAGATAACAGAGACTACTTAAGTGGACAGATTGACAGATAAGAGAAAACAAAAATATTTTTTCTTTGAGAAGACACCAGTTTGCACTTGGACAATACTGAAAGCCACTGCCAAGCAGAAACAAGTTTAGAGGTCAAACTCAAGTGCCAGGGGTGCTATCTTGAACAATAATCACTGTATCCAAAGAATGCTTCTGGTGATGAATTAATATTTCTTCTGTGATGAGGGTAAAAATGCAGACTGAACCTCATAGGATTGCCAGATGATTGTATGTTCTGTTCTATTCTATTCTATTGGTCAAAACCATTGCCTTAGGAAAAGCATATAGGGTATGGCTATACACAGCTGTTTTTACAAACATGCAGAAATCAAGCCTACAGGGCTTCCATCCATAAAAAGTGGTTATTATGCAGATAAATTGTATCTTTCATGCACATTTAATCTGTGTATGCATAGTTTAGGTCTCTATCATTGTCCCAGATTTTAGGATCTAAAATCTGGCAACTCTAAAACACTGCCAGATTTCTACAAAGAATTATTTTGTTTCAGCTCCAGATGTGATTGTGACTAAGGAGCTACTTCTGACCTCCTCCCTCTCTCCCGCTGATCTTAGTAAAATACTTGTAAAATGGGACTATTTATATTCACGGGTTGCCCTCTCATAACTCGTTCATTACTGCATCATCAGTCTGCCGAGAAAAGGAGTGCTAGTGGTAAAAGACAAAAATTTGACTTTTTTCATACTATTAACATGCAAATGCTTGAACCAAATTGCTACAGGCTGCTGAGAAAGATAAAGAAGTTAAACTGCTGAGAAATCAGCATACTACATAGTAAGGAGATACAATCTGTCATTCTGAACAGCAGGTTTACACCAATATAGGCAGTGAAAAGTTAGGAGACTGTTTTTCTGACACAATTTAGAAAAACTGGTATGCCACTGGAGAATGATAGAGCTGCCAGCCACAGTGGAGGCTGGCAAATACACTCCACAAAATACACTAAATGGTGAAATATCTTAAATAAAAAATAGCTCAAGAGACTTTTATCATCAGTTTAAAACTGTGTCTCAGCATGTGAAACTATTGGGTCAAATTAATGGAACAGAAATTATGCTAGCTGAACCAAAGGTAAATGCTGAGATTCATAATATGAAGGGTTTAATAAATTAAATCGACCATTTAACATTCTTAAATGTTCTGTGTAAGTCGTAGGCCAAGTTCCTTTTTAGGATTGTAAAGAAAGTGCAAAGTAAACTCTTGGCAGTTATGGATAAATAATAAAAGCCCTAGTATTATGGCAATCTTTTGCAACAATCTAATGAAATCCAAGCTTTCAATATATATGCCTCAACTCCAGGAAATATAAATTACCTGGTTTCTCAATCGGTAATAATAGGTTAATAAAGCATGACTTGAGATATGAGAATTGCTGCAGTTTCATGTAGAGTTGAATCTACCCCAGTGGAGTGGGACATTTTTCTAACCATTAGTCCCTCTCAGACCCATCCATTAGGCAATTAGTACATTTCAAGCTGCTATTTTTCAGCTGCTCCATCTGAAGCCTCTTACTCTTTTTAAAAAACAAAATACTTCAAGTTATCACTCCTCAGAGAAAATACACTGGAAATAAAAGCAAATCCACCAGCAATTACTGCAGAATAGTGATGTCTCACAAACTAGCCAAGCCATTGTAAAATACCCACCCACATGTCTAAATGAGTATGGGATGAAAGGTTAACTTAGACCATTTTAAGGAACCAATTCAATATTCCTTTCTATTCCATGCATTTCAGTGTGACCTCACCTGTTCTTTTCTGTAAACCTTGCAAATAGTGAATATAAACTAATTTTCTAATGAATTTTCTATAACGTTATTACAATACCCCTCTTTTTCAATCTTTCCCAAGACAGATGAAAGCATTATAATAAATATTTTAAAGACAGACCAAGATTGAAAAACAATTGAAATAGACTGGTTATCAGCATAACAACACTGCATCAGAGTCATTCAACCGTTACAACCACAAAATGATCCTTTCGCATCATACTTTCAATCCTGAAACAAAGCAAGGCATAGCTCTTAAGAAATCTTATCAGCTATAGAATTTACTGCATATTTCTAATTATGTACACTGATTATTTTCTCTGAATACATCCAGCCTGAACTTGGAGAAAAGATAATTAATTGCTGGAAAAAGAAAGGCTTTATCATAATCATGTAAACTTGAAGTGAATTGAGGGTTATTAGTATAGTAACATTTAAAGCAAAACTGCAAAGCATAAATGCAGGTTTCTTAAAACATCACAGTGCTTTGCTGTACATAGAACTCCAATATTTGAATTGAAATATATAAAACTCAAAGCCTCGTCTAACCTGGCCTTGAACACCTCTAGGGATGGGACATCCATGACTTCTGTGGGTAACCTGTTCCGGTGCCTCACCACCCTTACAGCAAAAGTTTCTTTCTAATGCCTAATCAAAACCTCCCCTCTTTTGGCTTAAAACCATTACCCTCCATTCCATTACTGCACTTCCTGAATTTGCAAAATCATAGGCACTTTTATTTCAAGAATTATTTAAATTTTTAGTTCCTTCAGAAACACAGCCCGTTTCAGCTTTCTTAATGCTACTGCCTAATTATTCTCAAGAAGGCAACCAAAAGTATCAAATTCTATCATATGTTATCATACTAAAGGAATGATGAGCCACCAGAAGATCTGTCCCACTGGGGCAAGCAATGGTGGAATTTAGGTTAGTATCTTTTATTCAGATGAATATTAGAAAGCATTAAGAGCCTTTCTCAGGTGTTTGCTTACAGGAGAGGGACATGGTGTCATTCAGGCTCCTGACTGCAATGTTCTACAGCGGGCACAAACTTCTGTTTGTTCTCTCAAATACGAGATTTACAGCATTGTCCCTTTCAGCATTGATCCAGATCCATCCATTACCTATTTATCTCAGTTGCATTCTTTAAGTATCTCCACTTATATTTATTTCATAGAATCATAGAACGGTTTGTGTGGAAAGGACCTTAAAGATCATCTAATTCCAACCCCATTGCCATGGGCAGGGACACTTTCCACCAGATCAGTCTGCTCAAGGTCCCATCCAACCTGGCCTTGAATGCTTCCAGGGATGGGGCAGCCACATGTTCCCTGGGCAGCTTGTGCCAGTGCCTCACCACCCTCATTGTGAAGAATTTCTTCCTAATGTCTGATCTAAATTTTCCCCCCTCCACGATTCTCATCATAACCTCCTTATCTAGCATGTCAATCTCATTAGACAAAAAATAATCCTATTTTCATTTAAGTTCAAACCACCATTTGAGCATCTTCTTCAGCCCCAGCTTCTTCCCTCTGCTTACCAAAACATTTTAACTTATTTTATTCCCCACAGCCACAAGCTGTTTTATCAGGCAAGACAAGGCAAGGGAGAGACAAAGTACAGAAGAAACCATCTTCCTGTTCAACTTAGAGGCACAGTCCAAGTTCAGAGCTGGGACTACAGACAGAATCTTACACATTACAGTGGAATCTTCAGGTACTGCACTATAAAGATAAAAGAAGTTCTATTGAGCACATGCAAATTACAATTTTTAAAAGTATAGCTGATCTGAGAGCAGATTACAAAGATAACAAAACATACACCCTTGCCTATAAGTACTATTTCTTTTCTATTTTCAGTCTTGTCCTACAACAGAGGAGCTGGTTTTCAACCAATGGAAGAAAAAGAAAAGAAAAGAAAAGAAATAATAAGGTACGTGTAGTCTTTGTGCCAAATCAGTAGTTTCCATTTTGGAAAATGGAGGCAAAGACAAGTTAGAATAATTTAGAAATCAATTCACTAATCAGTTTTATCTAGATGGGCTTAACAAAGTTTGGCTTCACTTCAGAACCCTATATCTAAGCTAACAAATGTTGTCCTCCTATGCACAGAGCTAAAAAATAAACCATTCAAATTTCTACTCAAATATGTCTCTGTTCAGCCCAGATTTTACATTTTCATGACCTATATAATGAGATTTATTTACTTGCAATTTGAGCTCCTCAAGAGGGACTACATGCATTCATACTAACAAAATATATCAAATGAAACAGCAGTCAATACTTGCCGTCACATACACCAGCTGCCCCTGCCTTTAGCATTCCAATCAAAACAGATTCTTCCAGTTCCTCAAACTCCTAATAACTGGTAATTCAGATGACAAAGTGGAAGGTCCACAAATAGTATAAATATTCAGAATCACTTTCTGAGAACTCTAAATGGAAGAAGGTAACTTCCCTTTTTTCCTAAATGTGCTTCATGGGTCAGGTTATGCAGAGATTGTAAACCAATGAAGATAAAAGACAAAATATTATTAAATATTGAAAAGAGAAATATTTGGCAAAATTAAAAATTAAATCTAGAACTTGGATCTGCAGAATAATATTTTGTAAAAAAGTTCTGTAGCACATTTACAGTAACAAGTAACTGTGTAGCCTACTTTTGAATCTCATCTTCTCTAAGAAGAAAAGTTAGTTATTAACTATTAGAGATACAAGCCAGAAGATTCTTTATAATCATGGCAAAATAAGGTAAGTTTGTATTGGGAATTTGGCTATTGTTATTTTCACTCATATAAGTTCTAAAACAAATAATTAAGTTTATTAACAGCAAAATCTCTAATTAAATAAAACCCCCAGATTATTATTTTAAAACTGTTACCTGCTTTCTTCCCTCTTCTGTATGCAATTGAAATCAAGAATAGGCACTTAAATTAGAAAAGAAGTAACAAACATTGTCCTACTGGTTCAAACACGAATATAAAATAACTACACTGGAACAGGCCACTAATGTCATTATCCTGGTATCCTGCCTTTGACAAGTCAATAGAAGATTTCTATGGAGAATTAAAAAAAAAAATCTCTTCTCCTGAAACTTCCCAGTGTCCAGCAATCTGCACCTCAAGTGCTTCCTCAAAGTCACACTGTATTTAATTGCTTGCAATGAATTTTCTTCCTTAAACTTCTGAAAACTGTGATGTCTTTGCGGAAGAAGTTCCATAGTTTAAAATACCACCACCATCTCAGGAAGGCTCGAACATCTAATGCCTCTAGCTTCTTATGGCTTTCTCCACCATCCATGATTTCACAGACCACAGTCATATCCTCCCTTCAGCTCTTTTTTGCAATGTGTCAGTCACAGCCCATCATATAGGGTCTGTTTGGACGGAGTTAACCTCCACCATAGCAGCCCTCATAATGCCTTGTACGAAACAGTTTGCAATAGCTTTCATTAGCCCCGTTACCTTTCTCTTCCTATTACCAATCTTGCCTTTTAGGTATCAGATGGATCTCTATTATTATCTACAAACTCGCTGGTTCCTTCAAAAATTCTCTTAAGTTTGTTTGATGCAAGACTGATTAACAAAAGGAGTGTTGACTCTTCCCCAAAACGTCACCCTTCTCTGAAATGAGTAATGTTAATGTTTGTTTTGATTTCTACTGATTTGCCTGCTATGAAAGTCATGATTATTGGCCAACAGTTCTTAAGAGCTCTCCCGGGAGCTTTCATAAGGTGACAGGACGTCAGCAAACTTACAGTCAGCTGTGACCTAATCAATTTTAAGTAGAAAACTGCACATTACATTTGTTGTTTCATCCTCAAGTTTCTTAAAAGCCTTGGGCACGCTTTATCTAGTCTTGATGTTTTCCTGGTTTTCTTTTAACAAATTTCCTTTACAACATTTAAATTTGACTTCAACTCTCTAAAACATTGCTTGTAAATGTCCAGCATAGGAGTTTTCTCCAGATTCTCCCACAGCAAACATTATTAGAAATAATATTTTCTTCCTGCTATGGCCTCATACTATACAGGCGCTCCTTCTATTTTTGAGAACCTACTAGTCCTACTAGCATTCTGGGAAACTTCAAGCTTCTAATGTATTTCTGCAAATATTATTAATTTTTTAAAATATTTTCTACAATTTGCTCTTCGGATTACTTTTTATCCACCTTAAATTATTACATTTAACCTGTCCGATACAGATACAAGCTAATTTTTTTTTCAAGAATGCATACTTTTTGCTATAAGCCTTTTCTGCCATCCTGCTTAATCATAGTGTCTTTCTTTTTATCTTTATAGCTTGTTTTGATAAATTGCATATATTTTTATCAAGTTTCCAGTTTTTTAATAGTCTCTATGCTGCCTGCAAGGATTCTACTTTATTTTCCCCTTTTATTTTAACAGTTTTTCTGAGCACAAGTGTAATGACTTTTTTTTTGTTTCAATTGCTCCAATATAAATTCTGAATGATCACTGACATTGTAATCATCATTACAGTGATGATTTCTGATTGCTATTTTGAAGCAGATCCTAAATATTCCTCAGGAAAACGTTAACAGTGGTTTTCTTTCTGGTTTCTCTGATTGGATGCTTCAATAAACAGTCATTGATGCTATCTAAAGATTTAATCTGAGCACCACACCCTCATGCAAAATCTAAACAATATACATAAAGATATATTTAATTAATGTGGTTTTAAGATTCTCGAGGTACCACAAAATGCAAAAATGTCTAAAGGGAGAAAAAGTTTTGTTCAAACATTTAAAAAGCAATTTTAGCTATTTATCTGATTTTTTAGCTGACAGCAGAGGAATGAACAAGTGCCTGCAAGAGTTTCCATAATTATTCAAATGTATACTCAGTTGAAGACATTCACATTATCTGCACAGAAGATTTATTGTTTTAACTCACATAAGCCATCTACTTCAATACTCGGTAACTACTCTTGACAGTCTTGACATTGCACAGTACAGCTTCATGAAGAGATACTCATTCTAGCTTCCAACATTTTTATTTTACTGTCATTAGATGTAACTCATTCTTTACCAAGTATTTAAAAATAATATTGCTATTAACTACAACCCACTCAATATTCAACAATTTGAATTTGATAGACTACCCAATTTAAAAGTCCTGTGTCATAAATCCGGTATACTACTGATGCAACGAGGAATTCTCGTAGACCTTAGAGGCATATTTCTCTGTTACAGAATATTTAATAATGATTTCTTAATGGTCCAGTCCATCAAACAGCTGTTTCAACACTTATAATAGTTAATGAAGCTATTAACAAACTTCAAAATCAAAGTCTCAAAACAGACCATGGAAGTCTAATGGAAGTGAGAAACATCTGACAGGGCCTTACCAGATATTAGCCTGTTTAAGCACTGAAATCTCAGCTTGCTGTGTGATCCAGCACTCTTCCTACTTCAAGGCACTCTACTCACAAAATTACCCAAGATTCACTAATTAATTGGGTAAACATGCATCAAATCTTTCTTCAGGAAAGGTCTACAAAGGGATTTCAAAATTATTTCTTTAGCTCAAGTACTAGCAGTTAAACTAAAGATCAGTGGGTTCAAAATCTACCCATAATCCGTTTATGAAATACAACAAAATTTTATATGAATAACAAACTGAGAATTTTAAAATACTTTTGTGCTTACAGAGTCAAGTAGTTTAAAAATTGTAATGTGAATCATCTATATAGTTTATTCATTAAATATTACATACTTAGCTGATTTAATTATGCTAGCAGAACTTTTTAGATTTCAATATCTGAAAGGCATAATATGGTTTGAACACACAGTTGCTATGGCTGCTGGGCTGTACAGTGACAGTATATTACAGGCATCCAAAATGCATGCTTCAGAACATTAAACATTTAGTCTGCTCCCATCACCTTTAGAAATGTAAATTCAATACATGCTGATAAGTTTGCATTAACACAGTAAGCTAACAGACTGTTTGAGGTACTGGTTAGAGTAATGAGGACCTCTCCAGATTTTCACAAGTTTAAATCTCAAGAGAAGAAAGAAGGGACATATGAAGCTGTATGGCCTATTCCTATAATAACAGAAGGGTTATGAATAGCAGTCAAAGGTACTGAAATGTTTCTAATTCATTCATACAAGCTAGGAAGAAGTATGTTAGAAACTCCTAGAGAACAACAAGCTAAAAAACTTAGGCAGCACTAGCTCAGTCGCCACAGTGGCCGGAGTTCAACATTGACTCAGTACTTAAATATTTGCTCAGCTCCTTTCCCAACATTCAAAGCCTGAGAAGAATTACATGCTACTGCAAACATGCCCTCAGCAGTACCTGAACTAGTCAGCTATGTCTACACCAAATTTCTCACCACCAGGTACATAGTCTTCCAGTATAGTCCCATTTGAAAGGAACCTCAAGAGGTCATAGAGTCATAATAGGTCAATAGGAGAGGTCTTCTATGGTGGAATAAATATTTTCCTGTATCCTTATCTCACCTTTATACCAAAAGGAGTAGTTGGCAATTTTATTTCCATGTTGTGATAATTTCCATTTCAAGCCTCATTTCTGCTAGGTTAGAACTTCAAATATGAACAAGCAGTTAAGTTTTTACATCAGGGATGGAATTCCCCTTACAGCTGCTGTAACCCAAACTGAGATGGTAACCACTAGCCACCCCAACTAGTCTGGGCACTACTGCTGTACAGCATGTAAGAGAACCAATTATTTGGCAAAAAAAATGGTCATTTTCTGAAGTAAGGCAATGAGGCAAGGCTACCCAGAGCAGAAAGATAATAACTAATTTTTCACAAAATATGCTACAATTCCACTCTAGGAACAACATATTAAAGGTGTTGCCTCCAAAAAAAAAGAATTACTCAAAAGGAAATCACAAAATAAAACCTATATGTCCAAATTGCCTCTCAAGGCTACACTAGGCATTACCATATCCGAGTTGAAACTAATTTTTTCATACATTATGTCTAGTTTATCTACAAACTTTCCCTTTTTTAGGCAGCCTTATGTGGACTATCCCTCATAGAAGTGTTTATTCTGGTCAACAGAGGCAAAAAGCATCTTCACCACTTATGTACAAATACGTTTGATTTGTAACTTTATAAATGCACCTTATGAGCCAATTTTTCTGTTAATTGCTATATAACACACACTAACAAAAATCAAGCTATATCTGTTGAAGTCTCCTAGACTTTCAGGCATATTTCTGAAGGTGCTAGCTTTATTCATGCTTAACTGTGCATCTGAAATAGAAGCAACCGTCAAACTAATAGTAGGAAGAAGAAATTTACAGGAAGAAATTTTTTAAACAGAGCCCAGTTATAGTTTCAGAAACTGTTAGAAAATACAAGATGGAAACTAAGAAACCTGAGACAAGAATGGTTGCTATAGGTTGTACTGCAATTAGAAAATGTAATAAAAACCTGTTGCTTTGTCTTAATTTAAGATTACTATGGCTAACCCACAGACCTTCTTTAAAATCTGATTTTAAATTTTATACCCTTAGTTCAAGGCGAGATCATAGTAACTGCTTAAACTGTTTAACAAATTAAACAAGTTCATTTTTTAAAAAATCATTATAGAAATGGAATGTATTTTAATAGTACCCCAGAGCAACAGCTTTTAACATTTGAAATAGGATGTTAGAAGACCATAAGTCATAAGCAATGAGTTACTTAAAAAATATATATATATAATAATTCATTACTATTTTTACTTTTAACACATGACCTAACAAGGAAAGAGCGAGCTTTCCTCTCTCTGTAAAACTGTATTTTGGGATCTCTGCTGTGGCTGCCTTTTGAAGTTAGTGACACTGAAAGGATAAGTTTTGGAATAATCAATTTATTTACAAAAACACAAAGTTTATTTTCTGTGAACAAGAGCAGAACCTATAGAACAAATACTTGTAGAAACACGAAACATATAAAATCATAGAATAGTTTGAGTTGGAAGGGACGTTAAAGATCATCTAGTTCTACCCCCCTGCTATGGGCAGGGACATCCCACTAGATTGGGCAGTTCAAGATGCAGCCATTCCTCTGCAAGTATGCAAAGACAGTTACAGTAATTCCAACACAATCTTACACAACACGTGATCCTACACAACACGTGATCTTACACAACACGTGATCAACAGCTGTTCCCTGCAAAAGGAAATTAATGTAATAGCATGTTATCATTTCTCAGTGAGCACATTTTTCTAGTCTTCATATGTCTCCAGGTGTTTTGCGTGAGAACATCTGCTATTGTTGGGCAGAACTTTGTGTGGTATAATCCTGCAACAAACAGTCCTAATGGCAGACAGCTATAAACTTCCAGGAAACAGTAAACCTCTATATTACTGCAATACCATCAGTCCAAGAATATACAAAGTCATTAACTCTGACACATCAAGCTGGTTTCTAAAATCGTCTTACAATAATTTTAAACAAGTTTGTTACTGTCACTGCTAGGTGTCATGTATATTGCTACACTGAAGTCATGATTGTTTCAAATTCCACCCAGGAGGAAGTTAAACTCAACAGACTACCCTTTTACAGCACAAGAACCAGAAACTATTAGAAGGAGCGAGGACAAGCCAGGTCCAAGACAGAAAGAGGCAGCTCTTTGCTAACTGGCAGTAAGTAACCTGCCTCATCAAAGGCAGTTGTGGATGCAAGAAGTTTAAGGTCAAGGGGGAACAGGACAAAAGGAAGAAGTGCCCATAAGTTGAAGGGGAGACTGAAAAGGCGCTAAATAGCTAAACCACATTAGGAAGTCCCCTGAGTTGAAAACAAGTGGAAACTGGGAGAGTGTAGGAAGCAGGGGTAGGTGAAAGAGTATCATGTATTTTTATCCTTCCATCAGCCTCTGATTACAGCTACTTTCTTACCCCCTCCCGTTCTTTAATGCATTTAATTGCACACTACTCCTTGTAATGGATGGGAAGATGGCAACTTACCATTACTGTTTTTATTGATTTTTTTCCCTTGGTGTGCTGCTTCTGGAGACACTGCAATAACATGCAGATGCATAGGATAGACTGAGGAAGTTCTAATCCATCTTTTTGTCCCCAAAATCAAGTCAAGGATATAAAAGATATTTAGCTGATAAGAATAGATATTAAACTTGACCTTAGACAAAGATCCGATATTAAAGACAGGATATTAAGTTAAATGAACTCTTAATCTGAGCTCGTTTTATGTTTTTATAATAAGGAAACTCACAAGTAATTTCACCATTTGTTTAAGAACAGATTGCTGAATTAGATGTAATTTCCTGACTCTAACTTTGCTATTAAAAACTGGAGAAAAAATTCTTATAATAGGAGAATATGGTCAAAGGGTATGAAGAGTCAATGAAGACCTAGAAGAAGCAGCAGTAAGGACAAATAAGTAATAGCACCCACAGCTACGTAACTTTTATTATCCTGAATTAAAACACACAATGTTCATCCGAACACTAAAAATTTACAAGATATGTTAAGAGATTGTACCAAATTGGGTGGATCAGGCAGTACATGCTGGGGCAGGGCTGTCAGCCAGAGGGACCTAGACAGGCTGAACATGAGCTTGCAGTGCGCCCCAGCAGCAAGGGTAACCGACAGCATGCTTGTCTATATTCACAGCAGCACAGCCATTAGACCAAGGAAATGATTGCCCCCTCTTCTCAGCTCTTGTGAGACCATACCTAGAACAGTAAATTCAGTTTTGGGCTCCTCAATACAAGACAGACATCAATAAAACGGAGCAAGTTCTGCAAAGGACCACCAAGACAACTACAGGACTAGAGAACCTACTCTGTGAGAAGAGGCTGGAGGAGCTGGGCTTGTCCAGTCTGGAGAAGCGATGGCTTTTGGGGGGCATCTAACAGCAACCTGCCAGTGTTTAAAAGGAGGCCATCGAGACAACAAAGCCAAGCTGTACCCACTGGTGCATAGTGGGAAGGTGAAAGGCAAAGTTGAAACAAGAGAATTCAGAATTTTTTTTGAAACAAGAAAATTTAGACTTGACATAAGAAAAAAAAAAATCACAATGAGGACAGACAAGCATGGGAGAAGATGAAGCTGAGTGCCCAGAGGGGCTGTGCAGTCTCCATCCTTGAAGGTTTTCAAGGTCAGGCTGGATTTTACAATGTAACGGTACACGAAAAGTAAAAAGATGCAGTCCCACTACTATTTCCTTTACTTTCATAAGAAATAAATCTCTTGCTACAGGTAGTTTTATTCAGTGTGGGTCACTGCAAACGTAATCAAGGAAAAAAAAAAATTCACAGAGATTATTAAGCCAACTCCACTCCAACTCCATTTGACACAAAGGCATGCAGTAAAATATTCCAAGAGTATCATTCTGGTTTTTCCAAATGTATAGACTCAGGCCAAAAATCTCTAAGTAAACATGTTTCACTTGAACTGGAAATTGTATGTTTGCTTTCATTTCTAATAGTCCTATTTCTAAGCTTAAGATCAGGTATGTGAAAGCTGTACAGTACAACACATACTCCTTTTAAATTCTCATTCTAACTATGTTATAGGGAAAAAGAAAAAAAGTCTACCCCTTTAAAGCAATAGCAAAAAGGATATTTATTTAGCCCTCCTTATCATCTCCTGCAAACTAGATGCTGTGACATATGCAATAGAAGATACAACCACTAATCAAAATAAAATATGTAAAAAATAAAGTATGACTTTGCAAACAGTATGTATGCTTATTTAAAGCAGCAATCACTTTGGCCTAATCTAGTTACATACTTTCGTCTTCTCTAAGAGTCTGCCCACAGTAGATAAACACACAAACCTTCTTGTGCAGCACCAACTGACGTCAGCAGTCGCTTAGGAACAGGGTTTGGTGCAAAAGTGGTAGTACCGAAACTATGTTTACAATTGAAAAATAATGACTGTGTGCAGGGCTCACCATAGCTTCAGGAAAAGAGATACAAAGTCATAAATCAAAAACTACAAAACATCTTTCCTAAAACTTCATCAGATTTTCAAAGGATGTTTATATGCTTAAATATCTTGAACATTAAAAGTAATAAATTTAATTTTCTATATTTTAAATACAAAAATATATATACTTAATATTTAAATGATAAAACTTCTATTCCCACCACCCATCACCACCCTTCAAAAAAAAATCAGTTTTGGAATGCATGCTTTGAGCTTCTTTCACTTCTGTTTAATCTGTAAACAAAAAATTCAAATGCAGTAACAACTTCACTGGGTAACTGTTTACAGGGACAAAGCCCTGTTGTTCCCATAGCAGGAAAACAAAAGATCTCACATAACCACCTGCACCAATAGAAATAATCATCCCATCGTTATTTTCAGAATATTCAAATTGTTAGAAAGTCTACAATTTAAGGAACTTAGAACTGCTCTACTTTTAAAACTGAATACAAAAATTATCCTGAAGATCCTCAAGGAAAAAGAACAAAAAGCTATGCAGCTGCAAAGTTGGTTGTGACAGCTTCCCAGATAGATTTAATTTTACAGTTAAAGAATTCTAATGTAGAAAGAATGTGTGTGAAAATTGTATGTACAGATTTATTTATTAGTCCACAGTAATTTAAAAATAAAGCCCAACTTTTGTCTACCCTGCTATTTTCCATTATATAACAACATATTATAAAGTTTCTAGCCACTTGTTACACTTTTTGAAACTTATTGAATAAGAAAAAAAAAATTGCATGGTTTGCATAAGCTCAAAAAATGTTATTTAAATTAAGTGCTAGATTTAGGTATTACACAACTAGTAGGCATGCTCCAGATTCAGGCTATGGAAATTAAGCAGTTTTCTCATCAGAGCTGGGTCTAATAGTAATGTGCTGTAACGTCAGACACCATAACAGAGAGAGTCTGTACCTTGTGTGCTTGCATTCCTCCTGCTAGCTCTGAGAAAACAGGAAGGAAGAAGCTAAAACTAGAATGGACAAAAAAAAAAAAGGGTATTGCAGTGAGGAAAACTGAATAATACAAGTAAATATTGCAAAAAATAAAATGTTTATTTTCATATTTTTTTGTCGTATTTCCAATATGAAACCTCACATGCAACAGGCACTCTCAACTCCTGAACTATAATCAGTTTCTCAAACACAAGAAGCTGTGCATGCGTTTATCACAGGGTTTTTTTCTGTATACATCTCCAATCAAGAAGCTCCGTGGCAAGAGAACACAATCTGCTTCTTCCTTTAAGCTGACATAAAAATTGGTATGAATTTGGGAAGGCTAACTAGAACATATGCTATATCAAATGGAAGTGATCAAAGTCAGGAACATTCCCCCTCTACCCCACTAAAAGAAACCCACTATCCATATGCAAAATATGAAAGCTATATAAAAGGCAGTAAACAGGGATAACTCTTGTTTTTTAAATATTGATTTCCTGATATGTAAACTGTTTTACAGTTTTACAAATGAACAGTTTTATACAGATTTAATTCAATTCATGTCCAAAACCAAGACAAGGAAACAAGCAAGTATCTACTTCAGATCAAATTGATATTAATGCATGGTTTCATTAATCATAGTATTTTTCTGGTCTGCTACCAGAAGCAGGAGAAAGCTGTTTCTGTGATTTCAATGCACCCCTAAAGAATATAGTCTCTGGACAATGTCCAGAAGTACTTTGGGCCAAGAATAGCTATTTGATCCCAAACTGAAACATTCCAACACCAGCCAAAGTCCTAAGTAGTTTATCTGGAAGTCAGGCAGAGGGAACCGAATTAAAAATTTGCTCTACTAAACTCAGCAAAGTCTTCCTCAATTATTCTGTTAGAGTTCAGAAATTGTTTCAGCTTGCTTTCTGATTTATGCTCTTATACAAGGACTTCAAGTCAACTTTTCCAAAATTCTGAATTTACTTCTCATCACAACTCCCACCATGACAGCTAAGAACTGAGTTGCCGGTTTTCTATTACCCTTGGGAAACAATGCATCGTTTTTCTCCTGCTGTATCTGGAAACAATCAAAGTGCCAAAGGGAACAACTAGCTGTTAAAATTGCTATACTTGGACAACTCTTGAGGGGCTAGAACACAGTTCAGCTGTGCTTCAAGGGACAGTAGCAGCAGAAAACTCTGGCACCCAAGGCTCATTGCTGGTTGAACTCCCATACAGAGACATTCAGAACACACAATGATAATGTCTCAAATAGAACTTGCGGTAGGAAGCAAAAACCCAGAAGCAGCAAATTCACTAAGCATACACTTGCAGAATTCTAGTTAGAATTCTGCCCCTATGATTTCAGCTTTGTACCTCCATAAAGAAGACTTACAGGGAGACCAACCTTGTTGCTGTTGTTCTAACAACCAGTCGAAACAGATGAGTTTTAAGTGTCTTTTTTTCCTTTTTCACTCTCTCCTTCTTAAGCTTGTTTTAAAAAATTTGTTTTAAAAAGTTACCTTACTCCTGAAATAGACAATACATACATACAAACAATACAATAAATGATAAACATACAAACAATCTTATCTGCAAATGAAACTCACTCTGATATACAAGGAGAAACATACTTCATTCACACGTAAGTTACTTTTCTTAGAGGGGAAAAGATAACTTGGAGCATCAGAAAAGACTGAGAGGAAAGTGAGTAGGAATCAATGTTAATAAAACTTTAGGCTCTCTCATCATTCTGAGAAAAGAAAATGCTATGAAAATTCATCTCTTCCCTGAAAAGCAAGCTTCTTTGTTACATTATTTTAGCTGCTGTTCATTTTACTATTCAGGGCTCCACAAGAATTAACACTGACCTATTCTTCTAGTTCTGAATAGGTACAACACGAAATAAAATACCAGTGAGACAACTTGCTTTCACATCCCAGCAACAGCAGTGAAGCATGCCTCACGCTAACTCAAAACCTGACTGAGGACCTCCTTCAAAGAATGGCCATTGCCATTCCCACCTAGTAGGCTGTTACAAATGAAAAAATGTATAGCCTCCTGCAAGAAAGGCTAAGAGCATAAATAAACCAGCCAATAAATAAGACACCATTCCATTTATCTTGGAGCTGTCATCACCAGACATCTTGTTTCTGTAAATGAAGAACAGCGAATCAAGTCCCATAACTTGACAGAAAACACTCTGTCACATTTCACTACATAGAAGACCATTTTCCCAAAACTTGAATAAAACATCTCGTCAAGAAATACCAGAACAGTATACACACTTTTTCGGAAAAAGGAGTAAGTATTTCTGTGAGAAGAACAAATGATGAGATACTTGGAACTTTTCTCTTAAAACAAGATTATCCGACAACGTGGAGATGCAAGCTGTAAATTCACCATTTTCCAGTATTTAGAGTAGTCATTCTATCTATCTTTTTGAGCTTCTCCTCTCTTTTTTCATAACGAGGATGCTAGTAGGCTCTCTTTTTTTGCTAGTTACTGATTTTCATTAAATTTACAGGAAACCTATTATTCAAGATGGTCATCCTCTCTCAAATTTAACTGAACTAAGCCAATTAATTTAAAGATACTAGGGATGGATGATCACATAAGATAATTTAATTAAACTGTCTGAGATGTGTGCATGCACACACATAAATTTTAATAGAAATTAGTTTTGTTTACAAAATGTTAAGGCTTTAATGTAATACAGGGTTATACTTATACTGCTAATAAATTAACCTATAGAAGTACACTCAAAAAGAAGGCCACTTAAGAGATTACCTGGAAAATACTGGATGCCTGTGGTAAGGTAACAAAAATTCCTCACTTAAGTCCAGATATTTGACAGCATGGGTCAGTGTCTTTTAATAATATTTAACAGGAAGACAAAATAGGAGACAGGGAATTATTTCTTGAACACCTTTTGTCTTGCAATGTAAACTTTAGGAATATATTTACATAGCTAAGAGACACTTTAGCTTCTTGTAAGTGCAAGTTCAGGACTAAAGCTTTAACAAAAAGATGTGTAGAGGAAACTCAACTTGGAGTTCCCAAAAATGAATTGGTTAAGACCAGAAAAAGCTGCATCTAAAAGAAATGTCAAGTCATTTGCAGAAATGAACAGTTCGATTTATCTACTCCAATAAAAAAAATAAATCATATTGATGCTTAAAAAAAGCAATGTGGAAGCTTGTTATTATAAACACCATAAGAATGACTCGCACTATTGTGTTGAAACAATGTTAACTTTCACTACTACACTTAAACAGTTTTAATTAATTGCCTGAGGACACAGAAAATGAGCTACTACTTTGCAAACTAGAAAATGCAGTTTCTCAGTGTGTATAAACACTTACTAAAAATGACTTCAACTGCTCAAAAAAAATACTATAGCATCCATATAGGTTTCGAAACTAGTCAAAATGCTAAAGAAGATGCTTTAAATGTCAAGATGCAAAAACTGTAATTTAATTTCAGCTTTTTTAGATTATATTTTTTACATTGACAATTTTTCTAATATAAAAAAGTTGCTTTGAAGTTCTGAGATTTCAGTGTGAACATACAGGGCACTTGATAATATTCAGATACATCATAACAACTCAGTCATTAGACACACAGGTCAGACACTGGGATGGGAAAAAAATAATCTTTCGTGACTCTTAGGCGTTCTAGTTTTCTTTTTTCTTTTTACAAAAATGTAGAATTTTAGGGTACAATTAATTCCTTTTTTTCTTCAGTTTGAAGTAAATGTTCCAACAGTCATTAGTAACTGCCACAGCAGAATGCAGTGATCCATAAATAAAGTAAAAACATTAAAGCTACAAAAGTAGTTAAAACAAAATTAAAATCCACATCAATTCATTAAAGAATATTCATGGTAATCTCAATATTCCTAGTTTTCATATTGAAAATTTGAAATATTTTGAACAATTCATTGAAATTTCGTGACAAAATACTATGCCTTTTTAAGTCCCCTTTTTAAGTATTTTGGCAAAATAAGACTCATTTGCTTCATAAGCATTCCAAGAATGGAAAGAATAAAACTCTATTTAATATAATGAAATCTAATAAGTACAAATTTATTACAGCTTCTTTTAGCATTTTAACACAGCAACGAAATCTCTAACCTTCTCATGGATCAAGTTACACTAAATACCAACACAATCAAACACTTGAGAGATTCTGAAATCACTTCTACTTGATGCATGTTTCTGACTAATAGATAAAAATGTAATCTTAATTTTCTGCAACCAATACAGAACTGTAGCCAAGGTAATTAACTAATTGAATCAGCACACAGCATATCTGAATAGAGAACTAAGCCTTTAACATGTAAGAAAGATCAGGTTTTCCTGGAGGCTCCCAGATAATGGGGCACAGAAAATAAGGCAGGGATATCAGATTAGAATTGCCTAGTCTGAACTTGGGTTATATCCCTGTCAGCACTGACAACTTAAAGAAAAAACACTGGCTCAATTGCACAGAACATTCAACTTTAGACAGTTTATCAGCCGCAACAAGAAGGTTTGGCAAAATATATAAGCTTTGTGGGCTACTTTTCCAAATGTTCAATTAATCAAAAATTATTAATGACAGAATGGAATTCAACATGAAATATCCACCCATGGTCAACCCAATTTCCTGAGTAGGTTTCATAGTGTGCTACAAATTGCCTCAGCTGTACCATGAGCAGTATTATATACAGCTGTTTAAAAGCCATCACAAACAGTAGAGACTGCACCCCATTTCTTGAGATGCTGTAAGGTCAGTATACCTTTCTGCAGAGATTATAGTGGATGGCTGCTAAAGGGCCACTCTTACACTTCAAAAGCGGTGGCCAAAACAGTGGCAGTCAATGCAGAATTTACCTCAAATATTTCTAGCAATATATTTCTAATAATGTTTTCAGCTGAAAAGTCTTTTTACTGTTTTATGTCTTGAGCATATATCTGCCAACTAGCCATTCTTATTAAAGGCCTTACAGACCATATTCTGGGAATTCCAGTGACAGAGGACCCTGAACATCCTTCATACCTCACACAGCATTATCTACAACAGCTTATCTTGTACAATCACTAGCAATCAGATAAAGCCTTAAGAATTGCTAAATCCTTATTTTGACATAGTACCAAAAAACCCAGTATTTAAACTCCATCTTCTGTCTAGGAATAATTGGCATGAAAGATAGAAAAAAATTTTCAAGTGAATTTAGCTGGATGTTAGGTTTAATTACAAATTTTATGTTTTTATAGTCTTGCTTCTTTACTCACAATAGTGTTGTTACACTTTTATGTTTTCACTTTACCCAACTAGAAATCAAACTGGCTAAGTCTGTTAAAGATAATAAAAAATCTTTCTACAAATACATTAACAAGAAAAGGAGGACCAGGGAGAATATTCAGCCCCTATTGGATGCAGAAGGAACAATAGTGACAAGGGATGAAGACAAGGCTGAGGTACTTAATGCCTTCTTTGCCTCAGTCTTTAATAGTAAGGGAAGTTGTTCCCCCTGTTTACAAACCCAGGAGTTAGAGGAGCAGAATGACGCTCCCATGATCCAAGAGGAGGTTGTAAGAGACTTGCTTGCCCAGCCACAAGTCTATGGGGCCAGATGGGATCCACCCAAGAGCATTAAAGGAGCCGGTGGAGGTCCTTTCCAAACCCCTTTCCATCATCTTCCAGTGGTCCTGTCGGACTGGGGAAGTTCCACTGGACTGGAGGCTGGCTAATGTTGTGCCCATCTACAAGAAGGGTTGCAGGGAGGATCCGGAGAACTACAGGCCTGTCAGTCTGACCTCGGTGCTGGGGAAAGTCATGGAACAGGTGATCTTGAGTGCTATCATGAAGCACATGCAAGAGAACTGGATGATCAGGCCCAGTCAACACGGGTTCATGAAAGGCAGGTCTTGCCAAACTAACGTGATTGCCTTCTATGACAAGAAGACAAGTGGGCTTCCTCAGGGCTCGGTACTGGGTCCAGGTCTGTTCAATGTCTTTATCAATGACCTGGATGAAGGCATTGAGTACACCCTTAGCAAGTTTGCAGATGACACTAAGCTGGGTGGAAGCGTGGATCTGCTGGAGGGTAGGGAGGCTCTGCAAAGGGATCTGAATAGGCTGGACCGATGGGCTGAGACCAATGGCATAAGGTTTAACAAGGCCAGATGCCAGGTCCTGCACCTGAGGCATAACAACCCTGTGCAGTGCTACAGACTAGGAGAAGTCTGGCTAGAAAGCTGCCTAGAGGAGAAGGACCTGAGGGTGTTGGTTGACAACCAACTGGACATGAGCCAGCAGTGTGCCCAGGTGGCCAAGAAGGCCAATGGCATCTTGGCTTGGATCAGAAACGGTGTGACCAGCAGGTCCAGGGAAGTTATTCTCCCTCTGTACTTGGCACTGGTGAGACCGCATCTCAAGTACTGTGTTCAGTTGTGGGCCTCTCACCACAAGAAGGATGTTGAGGCTTTGGAGCGTGTCCAGAGAAGAGCAATGAAGCTGGTTAGGGGGCTGGAGAACAAGTCTTATGAGGAGCAGCTGAAAGAGCTGGGGTTGTTTAGCCTGGAGAAGAGGAGGATGAGGGGAGACCTTATTGCTCTCTACAACTACCTGAAAGGAGGTTGTGGAGAGGAGGGAGCTGGCATTTTCTCTCAAGTGACAGGGGACAGGACAAGGGGGAATGGCATCAAGCTCCACCAGGGGAGGCTCAGGCTGGACATCAGGAAAAAATTTTTCATGGAAAGGGTCATTGGGCACTGGAACAGGCTACCCAGGGAGGTGGTTGAGTCACCTTCCCTGGAGGTGTTTAAGGGATGGGTGGATGAGGTGCTGAGGGGCATGGTTTAGGGATTGTTAGGAATGGTTGGACTTGATGACCCAGTGGGTCCCTTCCAACCTAGTGATTCTATGATTCTACTTAATTTTGAAAATAATTAAGAATTTTCACATACAACAGTATTGAAGCACTGTTTTAAATGATTGCCAAATACTGAAGTATTAGGAAGAATCTGATTCACATGTCCTTTACCAGTTCAACCTGTTCTCACATATGAACACGGTATGATTCTGTCTGTTACCATAGGTATTAAACTGTTTTTAAAAAAAAAAACCCTCTGTCCCATTTACTGTACAAGTGTAACTTGGATATCTAAGTTGCACCTTTCCAGTCAAGGTCCTTGTGAAAACTGTGTGTATTATATGTCACAAGTGTGGTACCACATCTGACTGGAATTGCCTAATATTGTACATTTTAAGTACCTGTTTGCCATATTTCAGCTATCAGATATTGAAGCATTCTGTTCCTTTAACTTCAAATAAACAATTCGGTTGACTCAAGACATAGGAAAAATATAGAGGCCTCTGGGTGTGAGGGAACGCTCTTTAACTGATTTATTGGAAAGTTCTAACACATCCATTCTTCACACTGCTGGGCCATTAGTTCTCTTAAATCAGCACAACTTGGCATTGCCACAGTAAAGGAGCAGTCCTGCCCTCCCCCAGCTGCTCACTCCCATCCCTATATCACTCCCTCCCTTATGCAGCAAAAGCATTCAGGCAGACACGCAGCAAGGAACTACAAATAGAACTGATTAGTTTTAACATGGATTAGTTCCTCAATTTAGTTCACTGTGTAGTCTCATGAATGCTTGTGTCAGCACAAAGGGGAATGGTGCCAGGACAGGAATGAGCAGACAGTGCTGGGACGGACCACTCCTTTTAATGGAAGCACCACAAAGCGTTCAGGGAATTGGAATATTTGAGCAGAGGTGCTCTGATTAGAAAGAATATGTCCAAAATTTTTTTTAAAATCCTTTTTTTGACTACATAAAGACTAATATAAATTGGACATATTCTTAGCATCAGAAAATCATCTTGCTCTGACCCCAGAATTCAAAATTTTAATCAAGACTTGTACTACAATTGTACCTCTCAGCCAACAAAAGCTGCTGTTGCACCACACATTTTAGTTAGTTCTGCTGCTGGCGTTATCAGCCAGAAAAGAGGCAAAAAACCTCCCAAACCAAAGAACACCAATATGTGACATGTGAAGGAACAATGAGGAAGGCTGGGGAAAAAAAATAGAAGATCTCAAAGACAAATACAGGAGTTCAATATGCCAAAATTTAAAAAGAGAGAAAAGAAAAATAGGAAGTGATATCAGTAACTTTTTAATACCTATATCACTTGTGCTTAAAAGCCATTGAAGTCTCTGCTTCCAATGTGCATATTAGCAAAACCACTTCCTCTAAATAGCTACCATACACAGAGGACAATCATTTAAGTCAAAGATGAATATAAAATTACTATCCCAGAAGAAAACCATAGAGGGATATGAAGACTAAGAAAAATCACCTGCAACTGTCATCAAAGGCAATGAAAAGGAGAAACGAGCTCTCCATTCCATGAGATTTTAGGGAATAGTTACATTCTCCTGATTAATTAAGGACTCAAATCCTACATGGATACCAAACATATTGAGAGAAAGCCTGACACTGAAGAAACTTACTTGGACACAAACAATATATAAATGGTGAAAATCACCAAATATTAGAGGAAAACTTGTGACATGCCAGGAAAATTGAGAGATGGCTAAGGCATGCCTTTCTGTAATTCCCCCAGCTTTTATCCTCTGAAAATCCAAATCAAACAAAGCAGCCCAATGACAGGTTTACTGCATGCTGAAGTTCGATGTCCTAGGGTGGAACTGTAGAGAAACTTCCTATTCAGAGGAAGGAGGAAGGTTTTAATATCAGGAGAAAAGGGCTAGTGAACAGAACTATGTCTACATAATTTCATCTATTGATCCTGACGATTACAGGGAAACAAAAAAAACATTACTGACAAAGATGGTTTGAAAATAAAAAGACCTGGAAGAAAGCTATTCAATTTAGACAATGGGAATAATATTTTTAAAATCTTGCCCATCTTAGGTGATTCTACTGATCATTTGGAAACATAACCAGGTGATGAGAAAACAAAACAAAATTTAAAAAAAAACCCTTTTTGCTTAAAGCATAGAAATGTTCCTGATGCAGAAAACTATCTCTGCAAAGCGATACAACTGCTGGCCATTTTAGCTACATACATAAGGAAACGATGGACTGCCAGTCATCTTCTTGATATTTTCAGGGGAATTGTCTATAAAATACTTCATTGAATAAGAGCTGCAAAGAACATTTTACTGATTTTCTTCCCTCAATAAAAATCACAATCAGAAAAAGATGGAAGAAACTTTAATTCCTTTTCTCTTTCATAGCACACACACCTATCTGATTAGTTCTGAAAGTTATAGAACATACAGTATTAGGTTATCTTATGAAGTCCAGGCACTACAGCAGACGTAAATCAAATGTTTCCCCAGGAATCACACAAAACCTCACAGACTTTGCTGAAAGAAATGCAGTACCTTACTTTAATGACTGAAAGATTAATTAGCCAAGTAGTGTCCTACTATACTGCAGTTCCATCTTTTATTACAGACTTATCTGTGGAAACATGCATGTATACCAAACAGCTTTGTTGAGAATATGGCATTCAGGAAACAACTACTGAATATTGTCAGCTCATAAAAGTGTTTTGATAACAGCTAACAAGTGCCAGAAAGAAGATAAGTAAATAAGGATAAAACAAAACATTCAACATTTGATGTACAGCATAACTTTCAGGCATTGCCCTAAATAAATCGCAAAGTTACTGGACACAGAACCCAATGGTGATCTTATGACATTATAACCTCCATTTTACTGTCCCGAACTGAAGGAAAAAATAAGATTAAGCATAAAATTCACAGTTTAAAATTGAGATTCCAGATCTAGCTTTGTTAACATCTACATTAGCTATTTATTAATCATACCAATTTATATCCCAAGACTCATTGACTTCAATGGTAAAATTTCGTAATTCGGAATTGAACTATTATGAATAGATAGCAAATAAACCACATAGAAAGCAATGGCCACATGCAATGGTATATTATTGAGGTTGGACAAGTCAGTCAAACAACTCTGAACTAGCAGCAAAACCAGTTTCTTTTCCTTTAGAATGGCAGCACGTGCAGCTTTAGCCAACTCCACCCACCCATCAATTTTTTTTTTTTTTTTTTTTTTTTTTTTTTATAAAATAGAATTGAAGAGAAACCTATACTAAGATCCCAAGCCAGGTGGAGAGTGATCACTATTTGTAATGCAACCCCAATGACCACCTAACCATAGATGGCACTGGCCTACAGTGAAAAATGCCCTAAAAATATGGGCTGCTAGGCTCTCACCCAAGGTAATCTATCCTAAATGTCCATAAACAGAGATATTCAGTCTTTCTAAGCCGTGTATTTAGAGGTTCAAAGGAGAGTAGAATTGGGGGGGGGAGGTGTAGTGTGAGGGTTTTGTTTGGAGCAGCTTATGGGGGAAGGGACGCAGGGGAGGTGTGGTGGTTACGTTTGTTGGGTTTTTTTCCACAAGAGCTTTGCATATAGACTTCAGATACTATCATAGCTCTAACCGATGATCTGTCAAAGTTATTCTTTTAACAAGGAAGTAAATGCGGGGATTTTATATGGAAGAATTCTTCCAAAACAATTTGAAAATCCTAGTATTGAAATGTTTAAAATTTATAAAATTCTTAAGCTTCACACAAACACAGAAACACAAGTGTATTCTGTATTAACCTTTACATTTTAACAAGTTTAGCCTTTAACTATGTTATAGTACCAGTTCATTCAAATCTAAGTTTATTTATGTGCTTGCCTATAAACCCCCCCCAAAAAAAAAGTAAAAACCATACACACACTCTCCATTTAGCCTCTTCACTGCATGATTTTTCCCTAAAAGAATAACTAACCATAGGCAATAACAATGCTAGCAACATGCCTCAATATTAAATCAGTTACTTTAGATTTGTTAACAGTTTTTAAGTTTAATGCAGAAGACATGATGATTTTCTGAGACAAAACACATACTACTTTCAACACTAACTGGTTTATACTAGTGGCTAGGTAACCGCTAGAAGTTACTGAATTTTAATCAACGCAGGAAAATAGTATTTAGAAAAAGAATCCCTTGCTTCAGAGGCTAAACCTCGGACAACATTAATTTTGAAAACTATGCTTTAATGTGTAGCACAAGAATACTTCAGTATAGCTGCTGGAAACAGCAGTAACACCCAAAGCGCTACAGAAACTTGAACAGTATTTAATTCTGGTAACTAGGGGAAATCCTTTTCATATAGAACACAAGAAATTGATTGTACATCTTTCAGAATCAAGCACAACTACAATGTTCTTTGGAGAAGTAGACTGGAGAGTTTAAAGAATTTTTCAGTTTATCCGAAGCAGAACTTTGCAAATTCTCATGAGCACCATAGCCACAGTCACAACCAAAAGTTTGCGATTAAGCAAGTCCTGTTCCTTTGTAACAGTTGAGTTCAGCTTGCAACACTATCAAAAATAAAAGAACTGTAAGCTAATTGCTGGCAAGTATGACGCAAGCAGTTTCCTAGGTAACAGCCCAAGTTGCTGAAGTGCCTGATCCAGCATTTCCTCATCTGTTTGCACTCACACCAGCAGTCTGACAATGTAGTCACTGCATCCTGTTTCACTCAGCAGCCAGTGAAACATACTGAGCTTAACCCTTGACTAACATCTTTACAGCTAACCTATCCCATCTATACATTAACTTTTACAATGATGTTTTGTGCATGCTTGTTTTTAATTTTATAACATTCTTGTAGTAGCTGTCTACACTGCATTTTCTTTGTAACTGAGAAAGAAAACATGAGAAAGAAAACAATCTAAAATAAAAAAATACATATCTTTTAATTTGTATTTAGGCTACTGAAGGTTTCTGTCACAAATTAAGTTTAAAAAAATTAGTCAACTACAGATATTACATAAAATATTGAATTATCTGTAACTTTGATTTTAACTTTAAAGTTCCAGAATTTTCCTCATTTTATAAGACAGCCAAAAAAAATTAGATACAAACATAAAAGGATCTATCAAACTACTTTTCATTCACTTCAAACAGATGTGTATTCATATATAAGTAGAAGCATGTTTTAAAAATGTATCATATTTTTAATATTTAATATTTTTAATCATATGTACCAGAGAAAGCAAAAATTACATTTTGATCTAAAAGAATGTAGAGAACATGGGTTTCATCAGTCATCTTTCACAGGAACTGCAGAGTCTAGAGCAAAATGAAAAAAAACAAATCAAACATATTAATCAAAAAAATGCAAACATTAGCCTTTCTGACCATATATTGTGCAAAAAACATCAGATCATTTTAGGGTTTATTTTTAAATGTCAGTTTGGTTATTTCAAGACATGAATAAACATGAAACAAACTATTTCCAGCACAAATCTTTTATATTCTGACATCAGCCAGTCCTTATTGGTGTAACATGTAACTTTTTTCTGTACTGTGGAATAGTTGCGCAGCACAAAGAAAGTAAAAAGGCAAGATAAAGTAATATTTTCTGGTTAAAATTCTGGGCAATGTTTCACCACAGCAAAATGCACAGGAAATTTACTGCTAAAAAAAAGTCTCCCACCTTCATTGACTGATTTACACAGTGCAGTTTTAAGTGGGAAATCCCCTAAAGTGCTCTAAAATAGGCAGATGACAGACTGGTAGAACCACCCGTCACAGCTGCTTTCTGACTGCCACAGAGAACTAGGTATCAAAGATGTGAAGCTGCAGGGAAGACACAACATTATAGGAACTTTTCACTATTTCTTTCACAAAAGCTTACTCAATTAGAAGGCCAGGTTCATATCAAGTCAGAACTGCTCTAAAAGGAGATCTAAAACAGTCCTGATTTTCCAATATCTAAGCCAGTCCTGATTTTCCAGTATCTGGAAGTCTCGTTCTTTCAAATACATCATGGATTCTCCAGTTGTCTGGGAGGCCTTCTTACTCAAATCTCATATCATAACTTATCAATATTCCAGAAAGCAAAATATCAGGTGTTAGTCCAAAAAGCCAAGGGGTACAGACAAATCAGTGACCTGAAATAAAACTCTGAAGAACAGTATGCAGGTATACACTGGCAATCATACCTGTCTAGAAAATAAGAAATAAAAAGGGCTACCACATTCACACAACACGGCCAACATTCTGGTTTAGTCTGCATTTAACCGCTTCTTAGCATCTCAGGGATGTTTTTGTCTAAATGTAGATGTTTCCATCAGCAAGCTTTTCTTCTCTCTTAGTATAGTTTGCCTTTGCATCACTTCTTAGCTTCTTCCCACACTCCTGCATTCCTCTTAATTTTGATGTTGCAATACACACATAGTAGGTTGTTAGGCAGGCAGAAAGAAAAAGAAACGAATTTTTTCTTCACCAGTAGACAATTTTCCTCAGTTGAATGAAAAAACAGTTTAGAAAATATTATAGGATGCAGTATGGTATGTGACTATGGAAATAACAGGAAGAGATCAAGAAGTTTCAGGATGAAGGGGCAATAATAGGCAGAAAATTCATGATGATGCACGAAGAACCCAAATATCTCTGTAGGGAGAGGAAGTGAACCAGCACAGACTAGCAAGACTACTTTTGCAGTGTTATGCCCCAACTCTACTCTATTCTTACCCCAGCTTTATTCAATAAAGGATCAGGGAACCCTGAGAAAAATCATAAGACACATGATGGCTTTAAGTTATGGGACTGAAGTTGCAGATACGTCCTCCAAAACTAAAACGTAAAATGTTTACTGAGGACATCTTTGATAAAATGAGTTTCCAGATCCCTGATTAGAACCAAGTGCAGGAACATCCAAACGCAAGTTCCAAAGGATACTAAAAAATACTTACATCTAAAAAGGAACATAGGCACCAAATGACCAAAACATTTTGATTGCATAACTGATGCAGAACAAGACAATTATGGACAGAAAGCCAGCCTCTATAAGGCTTGGAAGTCTATCCAAACACTAAAGATTTAGTACTTTTGCAATACTCATTTGTTATCTGCCTTATAATAACCCGTCATCTACAGAATCCACCAGCATGAGACACTCTTTCTCCTGCTATACTCTGACCGGGATACAATAAGAAAAATAGAGCTCTGTCCACCAAGCTGTAGAACCTCTCAAATGGCACTTATGACAATACAGATGCAAGGAACTCACTGTTCTTTTTGACTCTGGCTTTTCTTGGCTTACACCTCTTCCTGAAATCTGCAGGATACCACTGCCAAACATCTCCAAGTGAAGCAGAGATGATAGGAAGAAAAAGACAGACCTGGGACGCAGCTGGGAATCTAACAGTCATGCTGAGCTAAAGTATTACTCAGAAATTGGAAATAAAGTTCAAACTGCCCTTCAAAAAAGAAAAAAAAAAAAGTCCTGCAGAATTCCAGTTAAATTTGCTTGCCCTGAGAGGTCAAATAAAGCTCAAGACATTAGGACAGAAAATATTCCTCTGCTCCTACTGACTCTGTCACAACCTAAGCTGTAATCAGAATGGAATACTTCAATTAAATTAATATATGAATGTCAGCATTATAAAAATCAGGCAAAGCTTTCTTATAGCTCTCAAATCATGTAGGAAGATGCATTGACAAATACAAATCCTCTATTTTTTCCGTCCATTTTGAATGGAGAAGAAGTGAAGGCAGTAAGTTTTCCAGTACTTATTTTTTTTTTTGAGGTACAGTTCTTTCACTATTATCATTAGCAGTAAGCCAGCTAGTCTTGCTACAACTACAGCACCTGAGTCGATACTACTCCTAAATACAAAAGCCTACATATTAAGAGCTCAGATCTCCCAAATAAATTTGCAGATGTGCTTACAGAGGTTGAAGCAGGTGAGTAAGCACCTTGCATCTAACTTGCAGAACTAAAAGAATAAAATGAAAAAAAGAACTTTAGAGTATTGTATAGTATCCAGGGAAAGGATTAGGTCTGTAAGAGTATGTAAAAAAAATAAACGTAAGCACCTGTTCAAATGCAGTCTAATTAAGTATCATTTTTCAATAATGGAAATTTACACAGACCTGAATTAAGGGATTCTAGAAACATTTTTAGGTTGTAAATACAATGAAATAATTATTTCCTCTATTTTATAAATTATGTTTCTACACTTTTTTAACCAATAATTTCATTGCCAAGTTTCTGAAAAAGTAAACTGTTTTCAGACAGAACATTTTTTACGTCTTTACTGAAAGATACTTGTAGTTTTGGAACGTCATAAAGTTACTGATCTTGTAACATATAGAAATAAAAAGAACACTCTGTTAGGAAGAGGTGTTAAAATTATGGTAAAATCAAGAACAGATAAGGACAGGGAAAGAGAAAGAAAACTGATGTTTCCAAAAAGATAAAACAAGCAAGAAAGCAACTTACTATTGAACATTAATCTCCTGGGAAATTGTCTTTCTTGTACTTTCAAGGCCCTAATAATTAAAAATAGAGATGTGCCTTTTAAAGGCACATCTCTATTTTTAATTATTAGGGCCTTTAAAAGGCCTAATAATTTAATTATTAGGGCCTTTAGTGCCTTTAAAAGGCACATCAGTCCTGTCCATCATCAGACAGGTGAAAGGAACATAGCTTTAAGAATGTATTCATTTGAGATTGTTAACACTTGCTACTAGAGAGCTAAAGTTATAAATTACTTTAAAGCCTGTGAATTTTTAAACAAGGACTATAATTTCAGTCCTTAAATACTGCAAAACTCATGTTCTTTTCCACTTGAAAGCTTAAGTACTCCTGACTCTAGGGAGCTTCCTACTAGAATAAGTGTTAAGGCAAGTAAGGCTTACAGGTCTTTAGCAACTACGTTTCAACACCCAACTAGTCTCACACAAGAAAAATTACATAATACTAACTGTATACCTTTATAGGTCCATTATTAAAGTTATATTGACATTTGCCATTCATCCTGAAATGTGATCTCTTTATTACATGAAGCACGGTTTGAAGCTTTTCTAAAATTGTAAGACACTTTCCTGAACAAGGTATCAATTTCATATTTACAGATATAACATTAGTTTCTAAATTACTTTATCCTGAAATTTTATCCTTAGTGATCTTTCATACTTAAACATAGAGATTTATTCATTTCTAACATGATTGTTTGAAGTTTAGGGTCTTTTAACTAGTTTTGACTTTTAGTATTCATAAAATGTTATCCCTCACACACAGACTGAAGAACTATTTTCTTCTTCAGAATATTCTGCAGAAGTCTCCAATGACAGTCGTTGTCTCAGAGGGTTTGAAAATAGATCACCCTTAAAAGCACCTCCCTCTGCTCATCTACTTACATTTTCTTATTTACATCTTGACATCATAGAAAAATCACTTGCAAACCAATTATTTTCAAACATCTTTAAAAATTCTTTAGCACCAAACAAACAGGCTGTTAGGTATGAGAAATAAATTAATTAATGACAAAAAAGATTTGTCACTAACACAAAAGCTGTTCCAAACTCTTCTTTTTAAGTCAAATCTGTCCAACCAAAACCTCCAAATAGAAAGAAAAGCTAGCATTTCAACCATGGCATCGAAACATTCTGCTATGGTGAATAAAACGAAGCAAGAGACTCTGATTCTAATTAATGCTTTTCTATAACTACATAAAAATAACTTAACAGATACTTGTATTCAAAATACTTTCAACTGCACTTTGCTGTAATAGCACAAAGCAGTTATTTACATCACAGCAATCACACATTTTAACCTCAGACAGACATACTGCATTTCATTTATCATTGGAAAGATCCTAAGTAACACTCCAGCTTTTAACAATTAAAAAAAAAAAAGACTAGAAGATGCTTAGTTAAACTTCTGTGTGCATAAACAACTGAACTTCCCTCATTGCAAGTATCATTTGAAATTTGCTTTGTAAGCTTGCTTCACTAATCTCCAAATAGATACTATGCTGCCCCAAGAATGCAGTTGGTTGAAACAAGGACAGAAAGAGGACACCATACAGGGTGGACAAAACAAGCATGTTAGTGTTTTCTAGTTAAGGTATGAAATATACTGCTCTGTCCTGTGTTAGCATGTCAGGAAGAACAAAAGCCCTGTCACCATTAATGGACGTGTTCATTTACCTCAATCTATAAACAACAATACACAGTATGTACATCAGAGTTTCGGTGCACTTTTGTACAGACAGTCTTGATGGAAGCAGTATAACTCAGATTATTCATCTTTCTCCGAGCAAAGCAAAGCCTGCTTCTCGCAGATCCAGCTAGTCAAGAGGAAAACTGCTAGCATGCCTTTACTTCGAGTCTGAGCCAATTCCTTCAGGGCAGTGCCTGAGCAGATGGCATTTCACAGGCACAGCAGGATCTAAACTTTTTCAGTCTGTGAATCTCACATTCAGGCTTCAACACAAATCTCCCTCCCCTACTACTCACACACCTTTGTATCTACAAAGATGCAGTTTAAATTAATTGAAATTTAATTTCAGACTATGTAATGAGGATAATTCCAGGCAGAATCTATGGCATACTGTGGAATTGCAGGAATGAGTAGCAAAGAGTCTGTGAGAGCATTTGTACATCATGGTGTCTAGGTGGCAAACCAAATGAAATGCAGGCTAGTGTGGACATTAATCAAGAAAATCACTTAATACTTCTATCAAATACATTCCTTTAAAAAGAAAGTTAGCATCATTAAACTACTGATGACAATGAATTTTATTATCTACTAATGGTATCCTATACATACAGAGATCAATCCCTGCCTCAGAGAAAGCTCACACAAAGTCAGTTCTTATCTATCACTTACAAGTCCAGCTAAATGGCCATTTGCTTCTGTAAAGCATGGGCACCATACAACCCTCGCACAGAAGAAAATGAGATATCTGAGGGTTAGTCCTTACAGGTCATCAAATGCTGAAAAAACAGTAGGTGTATCAGAAATTTGCATGATGGAAACTGTTCTGGAGAGACAGAAGTACGAAAAAAAACTCACTGACACCTGTTCTTAAGAAAAAAATAAATGTACTTCTTTTATCCTATGTTAGTAATTTAAGAGTACCCAGAAATACACTTCCTTTAAGCGAATCCATCAGGTAGAAGGAATAAAACTGTATTCCTGAGGTGGCAAAGAGATATTGCATAACAGTGCTTAGGAGAGGAAAAAAAAAATTAAAAACTGGAAAATAGTATATGATTGAAACTGCAATATTAAATAGATCCTAAGAAAAATAAAAAGACCCTAAAAGTAGACATAGGCCTTTAGTTGTAGGGGAAATTGGAACACAAATAATGTTAATGATGCAGTGAGTCTCCTGTAAGAATGCCTTTTCTAACCTGGAGTTTAGCTTCCATCCCTTTAAGAGGGTTTAATCTAATAAAAAAATAAATGTCCTATGTCCAACAATGAAGGTTAAAAGAGACACTCTAATATCATATTGCCCATGCACGGGGTCATAGTCAAGCTGTTATTTCAATAAAATTGATAAAACTTCCCTTTGCCAACCTTATGTTTCACACACTTTCGGAAGAATTTATACTATGTTATGAACTTTGCTGATAAAACTGAACTGCCTATAAACAGGCAGCTGTGACACAGGCTTGCTGTATCACCACCTAACAGTGGTGCAGTTCGTCTGGGGTGAGGAAGCAGCACTGGCTTGTTTTGAAAGTACTCACTCCAAATTAAACCCCAGGTATAGTCCTCAGTCACTATTACCAGCATGGATATAGCTAAACTAGCATACCCCAAGAAGCCTGGAATGTGCCTCATGAAAGAGAGAAGACCTCTTAAAATTAAATCCAAAGCACCCAACTAGAGCATCACATAGCACGTTTTCCCTTCTTTAAGCTATTCAAGACACTGTAGTAAATTATGTAGGAAAAAGATCATCTTGGCATTCCGTAAAACAAATTTTTATTTATCAGATGAACAACAAACAGAACATTTGCTGCAAATATGCCTTTAACTTAGTGAAGGTATTTGGGTTTGCATAAAGGAACATTAAGGTTGGCAATTCAGTACTGGGTAACAAAACGTGTCAGGATTACTATTCAATCATTTTATTGGAAACTTGTCAGCTTTTTTCACACCCTCTGTACAAAGTGAGGTTAGCATTTGTAGTCATGACTGTTTCACATAGTGGCATCAGTTTTCAAAAATATTAAACTATCAAACAAATAGAGGGATATAAAAAAATTACTTGAATATCCATGCCCTATTCTGTTCCTCTCCCAGTAAATTTGCAATTTTTTTAAAGGAACACACTACATATAAAAGCTATGAATAAGTAGGGATGGCTCATCACATCAAAACTTACTCCTGGTCACCAGCTGCCTGTTTTTATATGAATTGTGTCATTTCCCAAAGCTGTATGATGTTTTTTCAAATTTAAAACTGCTTCAGAAACTACAATCCTATGTCAGCAGTCATTCATTGTTATGCTATCTCTAGTTCCTAGAACACTTGATTTTGCCACCCTTACCAATAAGGCCAATGACTTAAAAGGTCTTCCTAAAATATAGGTCTCTTCAATCTGTTTCTGTCACACTCCTCCTTCCTGAATACCATCATCCATCAGCTTATTCATTACCTTGTGAACTCTAATTTATTAGCATCCATTATTCCTGTCTGTTTGGAAAGCTCTAGTACTCTTTTACTTCCACTGGATCCTTACAGTTATCGATCCTTTTTTATGCTTCACTAACATTTGCTCATATATTTTACCTTAAACTTCCACTCCTGCTATTTTTTTCCATTAGAATTTATTCTGTTGTGTCATTCCATCTTGCTAAGTATTGTTTTCACCCAGTGAAAAAGTCATGTTGAAATTCAACATTTCCTTTCACTCCCCATTACTCTAATCTTAAATTATTCTTTCAGCTCCCTCTCCACATTAGTTTATGCTGGGTGAGATTCCAACAAAATATTCTATGACTGTAACCTCTTGTGGTCTGCCCTCCCTTCTTATTTGGCAGGCAGAAGTTTCTCATCTGTTTTCTTCCCCAAGTTTTTGCATTAACAATAGAACAGACTACATCTCCTAATTTCCCTGCTTGTAACGCTTATCATTGCACAGAAACACAAGATTTACTCTTTTCCATCTTCAGCAGACCTAACCATTACAGTTGGCTTTGCTTAGTGCTTTGTTTGAATTTGTAAAGCTTCATAGAGTTTTCATTTTTAGATATCAGAAAACAAAAACAGGAGGGAAATTTTTTTTTTTTAAAAAAGTATATAACTTTCCTATCAAATATCAAACAAGGCCCAGGCTTTAACGGAATCCCCATCCTTACCCAGTTCTGATATTTGCTTATGACATGAGAGACACTCTTACTCGGATTTTTAATAGTTCAGTTCACACTGCAGATTTGCCTTGTGTCAGGGCAAATTCCATAGGGTCTCTTCACTTTCCACTCAGCATTTTTCATATAACTTGCTGAAATTTGATATCTTTGAAACTTCTAAGGCCATAGTAGTCAGTCAGTTTGGTGGTCAAGTTCAGCTAGGAGGATCGTACTGTCAGGCATATAGATGCACACAGATAGATTGTGTCAAAAGGTAAGTCTTTTTCTCAGGAGGATATACCTATCTCATTGTAATTCTCTTCCTTTCATGTCTAACCTCACAGACTATACCGTTCACAAATAGCAGTGTGGAGGCTGTCCTCTTTTGCCGTTCTATAGATTCTCCAGGGAACCTTTTCTTCCTCAGCTCTACAAATTTATTTCATAAGTTTAAAATGTCTTCCTAGTCAAGGCTGAAAATTAGTATGTAATCCAATTTATCCTGTAAGATTTAATCATACAGTTCTTGGAACTTTCTCTCCCAGCTTCTTCCACTTCTTCCCTACTGGGACTCTGGTCACTCCTGTAATACACCAACCTCATCTTCCTCCAAATTTCTCTCCAGCATTTCCACAGCAGTTGTCCTTGACGTTCTTCCTTTCTCTCTTTACATCTTCTTTCCAGGAAACTACATCTGCAGAAACAGTCAACCTCCTTTGCTATATTGACAACTTACAGACACCTTTCCTTGCTTTTACAATACTTTTTCTGTCCACAACGTGAACTGCTACCAAGTCTTGGATATCTAAAAACTAGCTTACATCTTGGATATCTAAAAACTAGCTTACAGTAAACTTGTCTTAGAGTTCTTAACTGCATTCAGTCTCCCTAACAGCATTCTTTGTCATTCTCTGTGAACTACTGTATAGTCCTGGTGGTCACTCTGCCAGAGGATACTTGGCTTAAGCTCTGACCTCTCCTACAGGTCTCTATGGGCAGACCAAGCTCAAATCATCCTTTCTTTCTGGTATGACACTCCAAGAATATAACTTCAGGATAAAAAAAAAAAAAAAAAAAAAGGGAAGAGAAAAAAAAAACACACAACCAAACAAAAACACACACACACACAAAAACACATGCAACTTTTACCAAGAGTCTTCTCATTTCACGTTTCACCTAGTGCAAAACATTTTGCCGAGGTCAGAGAGAACCAGGCACAAACAATATACTTGCAACCATGAGTTGTATCTGTTTGTATATTCCCCAGAACCAGATGCATTTCATTGAAATTGATTATATTCACACCTCAACACTCCTACATTTCTACCTTGATTTTCCAGGTAAGTCAAAGAATAAAAACTGAAGAGATACAAAGATTCTGTTAAGAACAGAAACAAATCTTGGCAGGCAGGTACACTTGCGGTAATAGTTACTGTAACCATTACTGGAAAACTTAACATTTCAAAGAGCTACTTTGTCAAATACATAACAAGAAGAGTTACAGCTATATATTATTGGCTGCACTTAAAGACTCACATTTCTAGGTGGCAAACAGTGTCTAAATTTAACAATTTTAAGATACTGTAAAATACATACTAACAGACAGCTTCTGCACTACAAAATTCATAACCCAAGTACTTAGAGAAAAAATATTATTTGTTTTACAAATAGGAAACAGACACTGTTTTTAGTATATAAGCAAATAAAGGACTGTATTAGTTTCAAGTTACATAAATATTTTAGACACCTGAAATTGAGTCCTGATCTTCCTAAGGTAATGCAAAAGTACGAGATAGCTTGGGACAGAAACTGAGGAGAGGTGGCGGTCAATCCAACAACCTAAACCCAAGACATTTCTTCCTGTAATTAACAGGGTGCAACAGGAAAGCAGTCTATTCATGAAATAACCCAGCCTTCCTAATGTGTTTGAACCTACTTAGGTAGCTGGGAAAGGTATCATCAGAGTTTGCAGATTGTTTGGGACACATGTCCCATATATTTAATTAGGAAGGCCTATTCTGTACTCAAGGAAAAATACAGATTTTAGAAATCACATCTTCTTTCTAGATTCTGAGAAGTTCCCATGTATGAGCTCCTATACACTGTTACTTGCTCTTATATACGTTTTCACCATCATGTTAAAGGAAAAGAATGGTTTACTACAGTATTTTTCAGTCTACAGAGTGTTTACAAGATCTACAAAACTGATAAGTATGTTTTTTTGATTCAGCTTTCATGGAGGAAAAAAAGATATGCAACAGCCAATGAAGATAACCCCTTTGTACCAGTAGTGGTAGGTACAGCTAACAGATTAGCAACCAATTAGCACATGGAATCAAAACATCTTACACAAAAAATCTGTAACGCCAAACAATACTGCAGTCATACTGTTAATAAGCCATTCCTCCCTAGGTCCAAGATGAATATTGAAGTAAAAAGAAATCTGATAACTGCTAAAATCATATTAATTTCTATGAGCAGGAGAAGTGTTAAATATAGGAAAGTTCAGAATAGATGTTGCATTTGCATAAATTTTAGCCTTAATTTTAGTCATGTTTCTTCCTTCTATGCATGTTTATCTATTTTGACAATGGCATTTCAATATACTCACAAAAAAAATTACAGACATAATCTAGTCAAGATTCTTCCTCCCTCCTACCAACTACATTGCTAGGCATGTGTACTGCAGAAAAGCCACACGCACTGCAGAAAAGCCACATGCAGCATGAATTTGTAGACTCTGGTAGCTAAAATAAGCATGGATATTCATGTAAAAGGTAAGAATAAAAGCAACATATCAACTTCTGAGCACTAAAGTTGTCATACCTGTTCAAGTACTGAAAGCAATAATCTAAATATTGGACATAAGGATTGCTCAAACTAGAAAGTATTTACAAGATCATGATCACAGAGACTCTTTCCACTTCTATCCCAAGCAACAGTGATAGCTCCATCTGATTTGACAACATTAGCTACACATCCTGTTCCCCACCACACACTCTCCATGCACACAGACCCCTTAGAACTGTTGGCTTGAGCTTATTAATGAAGAAATCAGTCAACTCGATATAATTGTTGTCTAATGTATCTAACTAGACAGAGGGTGAGGCATAACTTCAAATCAACAAGTAACTGAATACTTAAGGTCAATACTAGCATTCCCTGTTTTCCTCAAAAAGTAACTAAAATCTACACCTGTTTTTTTGTTCTTACACATCCCTGCTTGGGAGGTTCATACAAACCTCTACATACAACAGCTTCACAACAATCATATAAAATACATCTAAGAGAATTACAACAGCAACTTAGCTCTCATTCATCAAAATATGCCTGTCACAGTGGACCTACAGCATATTCCTTGTACTCCACTGATCTTCCTAACAATGCTCATTAAACTCACTATTTTGAATTACTAATATTGGGAAAGAGTCATTATAATATGTAATAAAGATCTGCAGAACATGCAATCAGTCCTTAAAGAAAATTCACATCATAAGCACTCTCTGAAAAGCATTAAGTGTACACATTTCTTCTGTTTCAAGGAAGCAATATAAAAACCTCATAGTGTTTATCCAAATAAAGTCACACATTACGGGCTTACTTCTACACACACACATGCACACACACAAACAACTGATGTTTGATCAGGTCTGCAATGTCTGATCTCTTGCCAAATCAGACAGGAGATCAGAAGATTTAACCTGTGTTTTCCTTATAAAATCACATATAAAATACTACACAGAACATAGATATAGGAATCCTATTTAAATTGTAGTTAACAAAACACAAACACTTATTGTAAAGCATAATAGACTATTAGGAAAATAAAGAGCTTCAGATCTCTTTGTTGTTCCCGTTCACTTCTTGCTATAATAAAGATATCAAATTCGGGAAGTCAACCAAACATTTTATTATGAACACCTATGATTTAAGTACTGCCAATAAATTCTACTTATTTTGTTATGGTTGACATTTATGATGTTACTTAAAGAATAATAAATGCCTTAACTTGAAATATGCACATGCTTTTCGGAAGTGAGTTGAATATCAAAGGAAGCATTCAGTAACTTGCATAAGAACAAATATCTGCTATCATCTAGAAAGGTTAATGAAAGATGTTATCACATTTTACGAGTTTTCTGTACTGCAGACAAATGCAACAGAAAAAAGAGAGCATTTGCTATCCATAAGGGAACAGAGAAAGTAAATTACACAATATTCCCTACATACCTTAACTGTTAGTTAGTACAATATTTTAATGTTTCTTTCATAGTATGCATTAGATAATTTGAAATGTATTGAATTAGTTCTTTCTGAAGGCTTAGCAGTTTAACCTTTTATGCAATAACAATTACCACTGCGCTGTTTTATCATGGAAACGCAGGGAAAAGAAATGCTTAAAAACTATTCCACCATTTCCTCCTATTTCCTCAGACCTATTTCACAGTGGATCACAAGAAGTGCATTACAGAATGCGTAAAGCAATATTAGAAAATTTCATTTAGTATCCATTAGTTTCAGCCACAATAGTAGCAGATGGGGGAGATTCTGCAGCAACAATCACTTCCCAGAAACTATCCACTCCACGTTTATTAAATACACTCCTCTTATTCTCCCTCCTACTACTCGCTGATAATCCACTTGCAGCAGTTTCGGACCAGTTCCACTGGCAACACAACTCGATGTTCCTGCAGTTCACGTGCAAGTTCCCAAATATAAACAAACTCCCCACGCATGCAGGGGTTTGAGTTACAAAAAACAAGCCTCATTGAAAAGTTTTCCGGGAGGTAGAAACCAACAGAGTTCCATTCAAGAAAAATGAGGGTTTTGGGCATCCCTCCAGACTCTGCTGAACAGCTCTCTCTTCAGTAAAAAGAAGTTTCTTAAATCACATCAACCTAAACTTAATGGTAATTTATGTGCAGCAAGGAAGAGAGGGTGAGAGGAATGGAGAGAAACGAGGGACAGTAATCTGCAAGGCAGAAACAAACATGCCAACATGTGATAAATAATATCCCACAAAACTTGATTTTTCTTTACCACTTGGCAATCATTTTGTTGATAGAAAGCGGGAAGAACCTGAAGAGCAGCTAGAAAGCTGCGGTTTCTTTCTCTCGTAGTCTGTCAGAAGCAGAGGAGGTGGTGGGCTTTGGACAAGAAACAACCAAAATGACAAGGCATCTGATAGCTGAAGATGTTTGGTCTGGTGTTTTGTATAAATCAATAAGAAATGCTTTATAATATTTAAGATCGTATGAACAGCAAGCGAGTATTCTCTCCTATAGGAAATACGTTATTATGATTTAGCGTCTATGCAGACATAAAGGATTACATCGATTCTGCAGAACCGAGTTGAGAAACCCGCTAAGGGACTAGCAATTTCCTCCATTCCTCTAACAGGAGTTTGACAGTTAGCAGACATCCAGCACAGACATATACAGCAGTTAGGAAAAGCGAGTGACACTCAGTCCTCGGAAAGTTTCTCCCTCCGGTTTCGAGACCTACCTGCTCTCTGGAAATGCAAGGCAACGAGGGTCTCCTAAACATTTTGCAGCTGCCATAGTAGCTGGCCGAAGTTTCTCCTAAGGATACGCAGCTAGATCTCCTCCTGGGTCTGATCACAGGCACTTTTTCTTCCACGCTGGGGAGCCGTGGGTGGTGGTGATGATGCTGGTGGTGCTCCTCTGGGCTCCGAGCCGAGAAGATGCCGCGCTCCGCGCCGCAGAGTGCCAGGAGGCAGCCTGCCACCGCCACCGAGCCGGCCAGCAGCGGTCTGAGGGCTGGGGGTAGCGAGTGAAGGCTGGTCAGGGACACCAGCCACACCAGGCTCGAGAAGACCAAGACGAGGAGGCTCCGGCTCAACTTCAGGGAGCTCCGCAGCAGGGTCAGCGCCGCCACCGAGCCCAGCACGGTCAGCAGCCGCCCCGGGACCATCTGCGGCTCGGCGCGGGGCCGGGGCTCCTCTTCTCGCCCCTCCGCGGGCAGCAGCCACTGCAGCGCCACGAAGTCCCCCCAGTAGCAGCAGACGGGGAGCGCCAGCAGCCAGCGGCGGGTCGCGCCGCCGGCGCCCAGGTAGCAGGTGAGGAAGAAGAAGGCACAGGCGATGCTGAAGAGGGGGCTGAGGCAGCGGGACAGGCACAGCACGGCGTGCAGCGGCCGGGGGCTCCGCCAGCCGCCGCCGTCCTGCCGGCCCTGCAAGGCCAGCAGCGAGAGCAGGAGGGCGGCCAGGGCGCCCAGGCTGAGCAGCGCCCGCGGGGCGGCGGGCAGCAGCCACACCAGGCTGCCCGGCGGGTCCCGCCGCAGCGGGGTCGCGCAGCTCCTCACGTAGCCGTTCCGCAGGCTCTCGGGGGACGCCGGGGGGGCTCTGCCGGGCCCGGGGCAGGCGGCGGCGCCGCGCTCTTCCCTCATGGTGCCGGGGGACGCGCTACCTCCGGCCCGGCCGCGCCGCCCGCATCGCCTCAGCAGGGAGGCGCGGAGCTGAGCCGCCGCGGCCCCTCCGCGGGCGGCATGCTGGGCTCGGAACGAGACAAGAGGTAAAAGTCTCGCTCGCTTCCACTCTTCCCCCCTCCCCGACCCCTCGAACGGATCCGGCGGCGGCGGGGGCCTCGCTGTCGCCTCCCAGCGCTCACCGGCGGCCGCGGCCGCTCGCGAAGCCCCGCGGGGAGCGGGGAAGGGGGCGCGGCGAAGAACAGCCCGGGGGGGGGAGGAACAGCCCCTGCCCGCCCTCTCGTCCCCCCCCTCGCGGCACGCGCCCGCCCGGCAGCGGGGGCGGCGGGAAGGCGCGAGGCGCCGGCGGGTTCCCGCGGCCGCCCCGGGGTGACAGGCGGGTCCTGGGACCCGCTGGGCCCTTGGGGGAGAAGCGGCAGCACGAGGGGACGTGGGGTCAAGCGGTTTAAGGGCAGAAACGCTGAGCTGTTCTAACTTTTCGAGGGTGTTCGGTGTCTTTTTGTTTTGAGATACTGCGGGAAAAGTTGTTCGTGCGGGCTCTAGAGCGCACAGAGCCCTTTGAAGTGTTTTTCCTTTAAGGACCGTCCCTCTCTTTTTCTTTTCCCTTTTCTTTTCCCTTTTCTTTTCCCTTTTCTTTTCCCTTTTCTTTTCCCTTTTCTTTTCCCTTTTCTTTTCCCTTTTCCCCTTCTTTTCCTCCTTTCTGCCTTTCCTCTTTCTTTTCTTCCCTTCTCCTTTTCCTCCTCCTTTTCCCACTTTCCTCCTTCTTTTCGCCCTTCCTCTTCCTTTCCCCCTTCCCTTTTCCCCTTCCCTTTTCCCCCTTCCCTTTTCCCCCTTCCCTTTTCCCCCTTCCCTTTTCCCCCTTCCCTTTTCCCCCTTCCCTTTTTCCCCTTCCCTTTTTCCCCTTCCCTTTCCCCCTTCTCTTTCCCCTTTCTCTTTCCCCCTTCCCTTTCCCCCTTCCCTTTTCCCCTTCCCTTTTCCCCCTTTCTTCTCTTCCCCGTTTCCTCTCCTCCCCCTTCCCTCTCCTCCCCCTTCTCTCTCCTCCCCCTTCTCTCTTTTCCTCCTTCTTTTCCTCCTTCTCCTTCTTTCTCTTTCACACCTGAAAAGTAAGCATGGTTTACAGTAGTTTTCTACACTTTTTTTTTCCAGTCTTTTTAAACTTTATTATGGATTAGAACGCATTGCTCAACTAGGTTTGATTATTTGCACAGCTAATCCTTTTGGAATGGATCAAAATAATCATTTTGGACCAGGCTAATAGAAGGATTTAGATGGCTGTAAGTAAAAATAGGCAGCTAATGGGATTTTGAGTATGCTTTTGCTCATTCCTCCTCTTCGTTTCTGGAAAAGTAACTGCTTAGCACTTTTAAAAATATAACTCTGCATCTGTACCTTATTACTTAAAATAAACGTCCTTCGAGCCACTTTTCCACATTGTATTGTACTGCTTTACTTAAATTGATTTAGAAATCGCATCAGATAAGTGGGTGATTGCACCTTTTTCTTGCTTATTGAAACAAGGAATTCTTGAAATAACTTGGTGCCATTGCGTGTGATTTGTTGTATTTGAATAACATTCGAGTAGCAGTTGCTTTGGGGAAGCTGTGGTGTAGCAGGAAGTGCTGCTGCAGGAGCCAGGCCTAAAAGTTGACAATATGAGCAAACCATCCAGCATGATTACTGACTGACATATGCAGTGGCAAACAAAGTAACTTCTGTACGTAAGAAGATGGAAATAAGTAATGATTTGTTTTTCAAAAGGCAGATCAAATTGATGGAACTTCAACACTGTCATACACTTTCCTCCTTTAGAAATACTTCTACAATCTTCCCCCAAAAAAGAAGAATTTCTGTACTGGCTTTGTATACTTAGTACCAATATCATGGTACAGAATTCTTGTTAAAAAGTTTTCAAAAGAGAAATTGTGAAGTTCCTTTGGGGATTATTCTTACATTTACTTCTATTCCTATGTTATTTATATCGACTGGAGCACAATCAATACATGTAAATGTTTTCAAGGCTGAGATGTATCTTGCTATTAAGAATATCCTTTATTTGTCAATTCCTTTGCATTCAGATGTAAATAAATGCATTCTAGAAATAACCAGGTAGTGTAGTCTTCATTAAAATATCCTATTTATATATGTTTGTAGCAGTGGACACTAGGAAGTGCTCAAGGAAGAGTACAGAGATAGGACATCATAGGATCACTTAATAACCTGAATACAATCATCTGTGGCTTTAGCACTTTCTGAATCAAAAGTAGTGCCTTATTTTTAACAGTTCTCAGTAGATTTTTATTCCACAAATTTGTCCTATAGTTTAGTTTTTTTTAAATCCAGGTAGGCTTTTGGCATTCACAGGATATTACAAGAAGAGTTTCTTGCTCAAAGCAGTTGACTATGAATTGCATGAAATGTAGTTTTGGGTTTTTTTAAACTTTGCTGTCTCTCTTAGTTGATGATATTCTTCTCATTTTGGTAGAAACAATGAACAGTTGCTCTTTACTCACTTTCTGTCTTCAACTCATTATTTTATATCTTTCCTTAGTGCTGTATTTTCCCAGCTGAAGAGTTTTCTTCTATTTGATTTTCTCTTGTTACTATTAACCTCTCTATCTCTCTTTTTTCCTATTTTCTGAACAGTACTGTATGCTTTTGAAGATGAGGAGACCAGGAATTACACTCAGTATTCAAAATACAAAAGCAGTCAAAATAATGGTTTTCATGTCATTATCCAGTTCTTCCCTTACAATTTCTGTCCTTTGTTTGGCTTTGTTAGAGAAGTGAGAAAGCAGACAAACTGAGCATTGTTGAATGTTATCATAGTATCATAGTATGGTTAGGGTTGGAAGGGACCTTAAAGATCATCTAGTTCCAACCCCACTGCCATGGGCAGGGACACCCCACTAGATCAGGCTGCCCAAGGCCCCATCCAACCTGGCCTTGAGCACCTCCAGGGATGGGGGAGGCACAACTTCCCTTGGCAACCTGTGCCAGTGCCTCACCACTCTCACGGTGAAGAAATTCTTCCTAATGTCTAGTCTAAATCTGCCCCTCTCCAGTTTTTAGTCATTCCCCCTGGTCCTATCCCCACAAGCCTTTACGAACAGCCCCTCTCCAGCTTTCCTGCAGGCCCCCTTCAGGTACTGGAAGGTCACTATAAGATCTCCTTGGAGCCTTCTCTTCTCCAGGCTGAACAACTCCAACTCTCTCAGCCTGTCCTTGTAGTGAAGGTGCTCCAGCACTTTGATCATCTTTGTAGCCCTTCTCTGGACCCGTTCCAACATCTCCATATCCTTCGTACGTTGAGGATTCCAGAACTGGACACAGTATTCCAGATGAGGTCTCACAAGAGAGGAATAGAGGGGCAGAATCACTTCCCCCGACCTGCTGGCCATGCTTCTTTTGATGCAGCCCAGGATTGGCCTTCTGGGCTGCGAGCGCACATTGCCGGCTCATGCCAAGCTTCTCATCAATCAGCATCCCCAAGTCCTTCTCTGCAGGGCTGCTCTCAATCACATCATCTCCCATCGTGTACTGAAAACGGGGATTGCCCCAACCCGGGTGCAGACCTTACACTTGGTCTTGTTGAACCTCATGAGGTTCTCAGAGGCCCACTTCTTCAGTCTGTCCAGATTCCTCTGCATGACATCCCGACCTTCCACTGTGGCAACTACACCACTCAGCTTGGTGTCATGCGCACCTCCAGCTTAGCATGTAATTGTGTTCACCTCTACAGGTGAAATGTATTTTGATCATAGCCTATCTCTCACCTTATGGGTGAAACTATCAACAGACAATGATTTTTAATGTTTTACAAGCAGAACCTATTGATGCCGATGTGATTTCAATAGTCAGTTTATGTATAATCTGTGTTTTTCTTCACATAGCATTAATAGTCTAGCACTTCTTATTAGCTTTATAGAAAGTTTAATGGAATTGCATACTTTTTAAAACATCATTTTAATGCAATATATAATGAATAAGTCTAAAAAAAATATCTCAGCAGTCTTTCTGAAATTAGCCATTTAAATAAATGAGGATATCTTTGGCTGATTTTTTTCCCTCAAGGTACCATGAATTTGTATGCTTATTTCTTATTAAAAATAAAGATAATAGGCTGTCAAGTTCTACAAATAGCTATCAAAATTTTGGTTTTAAGGTATTAGAGAACTGTGTAATTATATAAGGTATTGATTTATTTACATGAGCTTATTTGGAGAATAGTGGAATAGATTAATTTTTTTGTCAAATTTGTCAAATGTGAAATTTTTGCCAGATTTTACTTTTTCAAACCTGATTATTTGAGTACAATTTGCCATCCTATGGTATAAGCAAAACTGAAGATTAACAATAAAACAGAAAATAGCTGACTTTCTTCATATGTAGCATCTCTCTGTAAAAAGTTTATAGGGAATCATGTTTTATTATAAAATCTACAGTGAAATAGCAAGAAACTTAAGAATACATACTAGTAGTTCTATGCCAATTCAGTCAACTTGCTAATTGAAATTTCTGTGTTGATTTCAAATAGAGGCATTTTATGGGCTCTGCTCATTAACAGCACTAAAGATGAAATCTAACCAGGGAATTGGTTTGGTTTTTCAGAGAAGTCTAACTTAACACTTGGGCATCAGACACATAAATATATTCTGAAAAAGATGAAAATCAGTCCAAGTCAGGTCATTTATTGGGAGGGGAAAGTAAGCTGAATCATTCAGTCAGCTTCTCTTATTTCCATGTCTTTCAGATACCCGTTTTATTGACCCTAAATTATTAAGACAGGTCCTTGTTAATTAACATTCATCTAAATTCTGTCAAATTGCTAAAATTATATTATGTTGTCAGCAGGCATAAAACAACCCAATAAAGAAATTGTGCTGAGTTATACCTCTTCAGGGCCTGGCTTGTGTTTCAACGCATGCTTGAATATAATCTCAGCTATTTTATTTGGCTGTATTATTTCATTCAGTTATGTGCACGAAACCCTTATAGGCCTTAATGTATTCAGAAGTTCATCACACTTCATGCTTTCTTATGGTGAGTATTGTGCAAGTTTGGATCTAGAAGAAAATACTATTAACATATTCACTGCTTGTTTTGTTCGTAATTAAAATGGAAACCTTTGACTTAAAGCATCAGGCTGTAGATGTCTGACTAATACTGCTTTGACAGAAAATACGTGGAAATATGTACAATATCTTACCTCTTGAATTAAAAAAGAAATATTATCTGGAATATTAAGCATTCAAGATTGTCATAAACTATTGTATGAAATATCATTATTTTGGCTTCTAAAATGTTTGGAGATCAATTTGGTTTTAGCATTCAAAATAACGATGGTCTAATAAGACAGTCTATGTAAGCAAATCTCCAGAATAAAACACTGAAATGTAATTTCCCTACCCCCCACCAAATAAAGAGAAATGTAACAGAGGCCTGTAATTGTGACTTAGTAACTATTTCTTCTGGAAATTCAATATGACATTAAAAAAACAGCAATATTATGCAATTTAGATAATTAGCTAATTAATGTGGAAGTATTTTGTCATTCTATCCACAGAAGAATTTAATCTCAGTAAAAAAAGCAGACAGGAATAAATTGTAGTAGGAGACAGAAATAGTCTGTTTCTAAAATTATAAATGGATGTTTGATGTCTGTCCTCTAAAACTTGAGCATGGCAGCAGCATTTCTTAGGTTAATTTTATTTTTATTATTGTTAAGATCAAGTTGTTTATCTGAGTAACCTGAGCCTTCTATATTGTCCAGGAAGTCATGACACGCAGTGAAAGTGTTCCGATTTCAAACAGCTTGTCTCAACAATCTTTCCTATTTAAGTCTACTTATTTAGCTAAAATTTACTTTTCTTCCCCATGTAATAGGATTTTTTAGCATTCATAACCAGTACTGCATACAATTGCAGTAATTTATCAGCCTGCTCTTAGCATCTTAGCTGAAACTCCTACTCATTCCCTTTCACCGTTCACGGTTTATTGAAGGCCGTACCCGTTGTGTGCTGTGGGCTTAAGACAATGCAGAGTCTGAATTTACCATATCAGAAATTGTGTACCAACTAAAGACCTTAAATACTTTTGTAACTCTGATGGGTTTGCTGTTTTTGTCATCCCTGCCTGATATAATGATACATCACGATTATTTACAAACATTGCAGGATTGTATTTAGTTGTAAAAGCAAACAAATGTAGGTAAAGCAGACAGCAGTTTTCCAAGATCAAGTAACAGACAAGTAGCTTGATCATTTACCTCAGCTATTTTTGTCCTTACAACTAGTGTTTACTACCTTTAGACATGATCTTTCAGTAAAACAAGGAAGAACAGTTGGATATGAAAATGCATTTAAATATTCCAATATATTAATTTTTGTCAGGTGATATTCTTTATGAGTAAGAATAAAAAGAAGCTTTTAGAAAGTGCTGTTGATCTCTGTGAGGTCTACCCAGCAAGGAATAGTCCATCATAAAAAGCCTCTTTCCCCCATTTTTAACATGTCTAAATTGACTATGTAAACAAAAAAATGAGGGTATGCCATGCAAATTTTAGATTCTGAATCTGGATAATGCAAGTGTCTTAACTTCAGTTGATTAAATCTTATGTTCTTATTTATAGGTCAAATGTGTCCAGCATACCGGGGTATAAAGTAATGATGTACAATCCAGCATGTGCACCTGTTGGATCTTTCTTGCAATGGAAGAATAATAATTGACCTGCAAAAACCAAAAGCAACACATTTAGAAGTGTTCTTTTCTCTTTTTTTTTTGTGTGTGTTTGAACTAACAACAACTTGAGAGGAAAGGATCTTGAAAGACAGGGAACTGGACACAGCAATAGGTTTTTCTGGAGCTAATTAATGAAACTCAGAAGTTTACATTATGATATTTTTGCACTTAAGCTCAATTAGTAATAACTAGGTAGTGATGGCTGATGCTTAATGTAATAAATCCTAACACTGTATTAATGAAGGATGATGTTTAAGATTACATCATTAACTGATTTCTTATTTAGCACATACTTGCAATACCATTTATACCATTGCTTAATTATTCCTGTTGTGATTGTTTAAACTAAGTAAGAGTTTATGGAAGCATGGAAAAAAGTCTTGAGAGTTTTATGAGACCTGAAAATCTGCTTAGTTTGACCTTGGTGGAATTTTAATTACATTTGGAAAAGATGTTCTATCAATTGCAAGTTACATGACACTCACGTATCTTATTTTATTATAACTATTAGCGTAACATTGACCATGAACTGAGTTGCATGGATTTTTATCTACTTAGCATTCATTTTTTTTTTCAAAAGGAACAGATATCACATAATAAATTTTGCTGATACAGTATTTACTAGTGCTGATCTACAACAAGCTGCAGTGCTGTTTACTTGATTGCTTGTATTGCTGTATTCAAAATTATTCTATACTAGAATTAGAATGTTTATTAAATACAAATATTATGCCAAGATATTGTTAGTGAAAAAGGTATAGTGAGCAAACAGTAGTACAACTAGTGAATGAAGTGAACATGTGCTTGAATTACTTTTCATTTTTGTTCCCTTAATTGTTGATTTGTAAAAGTTGCTGATTTGTAATGTATTTTCTGCTGCTAATTAAAAAGACTCTGTAATTCATAATAATTGCTGCTTAGTACCAGTGTGTGCTTGATAATGGTTTGAAAGTTTGTGATTCCTAGCTGCTTTGGTTTTTAGTACTTAATTACTGTAAGGCTTATTGCAGAGTAGTACTTTCCTAGATGTAGGTCTCCTAGAGGCATGCAGCCTTTGGCATTTAAAACACCACACACTGCTTTCATTATCTGATATTTAAAAATCAGGAAAAAAAAGCTACATACCCAGGGGTTAGCCAAATACCAAAGAATCTGAGTGATAAAACTGCTTACAGCATGTGTTCAAATTGCTGTTGTTAAGTCTAAGGCCCTTTCATATTAAAAAGTGAACATCATGTGTCAGGTAGTATTGTTGAAGCTTTGATTTAAACAAGATTTTATGTTCTTCAATTTTGACCTTGATTACTTACTGTAAAGTTACTTAACTAGCCCGATTCTTTAAAATATTATGCCCTTGGCATGTTTTCTTTCTTTAATGCTGAAAGTGAGAAATCTGTCTTTTACACGTGAATTTAATTTTGCTTTTATTTATTAATATGTCCTCTTCCCATGACTGATGCATTTCTCATGCAATTTCTGAAAGGGGGGGGGAAGAAGGAAAATGGCATTCCAATTTTGAGGAAATGTTTACTTAAACTTTCAATGCTTTCCAATATTTTAGGGAAAAATAAAGGTAACCCTTCTCCAGACTTCTAGTTCAGGAATTGTTAAAATGTGCATGGGGCAGTTATGGTGCTAATTGAAATCCTGTGATGTATCCTATTTAGTTACCTCCTCAGCTAGGTCTCCTACACAAATAGCTCTGTACCAAATCTAATGGTGCAAGTAACATATTTCTGAATAGAAAAATGTTGAATTGCTGTAAAATATATTCATCTGGCATGTAATGTAAAATCACTAAGGAATTTTCAGTTTTTTAGTTGAGAGGCCCAATTCTATATCCTGCCCCACAAAACAGAGGAGAAATGCTGCTTTAGTACATTTTTTTAATACTGAAACTTTAGGCAATAATTATTTATAAACACGATCATGCTTCTGAGAGTCCTAGCTAAAAGCCTTTGTTTTTGTAGCAGATATAGGAATACATTGACTTGGATCATAAATAAAATGAGTATATAATTACTTTACTATTTGTAAGGTAACAAAATTTCAGTTGCCAGAGCAGTATGCAGGAGTATATTTGGTTTTTATTTACGTTAATCTGAAACATATAAACTTTTTATTAAAGCATGTGATGTTTTAAATGTCTTTTTTGCCCAGCTTTGTCTTTTTGCCCACTCATATAATCAGCACTAGATTCAGGAGTATTTGTTCTTTAGATTTGTGGGTTCTTCAGTAACATCAAAATAGCTTATTATCCCACCAGCACACCTAGTGAATTGCTTTTGAACACCCTGTTTCAGTCAGGATGGGAAAGATGTTTGTGAAGTCAGGTTGTGCATTCCCAGTTACTTCAAAAGCCAGTCTTAAATGACTTGCAGAAATTTAACTTACATGAACCTTAACCAATAGAACCAGGTACTTTCCATATATTGTTTAATTACTTAATCTCTGAACATATTTCACAAATGCAAATTAAATTATTTATATGTGGAATGCAAGCAATATGTTCCAAGAGTTGAAAGGCATTTCCTCTGATAAAAAATCTGTCACGTTCTTCCCCCTTCCCCACCATTTTCCCCTGTTTTTCCTACTCCCTTTTGCTTTTTTCCATATAGATAGGCAATGGGACTCCCTAAGGCGTAGCTTTCCTAAGTAGCTTCCTTGATGATCAATAGTAAGCTAAACATACTTTGTTTGAATCAGGCAAGGATTCAATATTCTCTTCATCAGCTGATCTCTGTTTACATTCACTCTGAAAGCATATCTGTACCTAGCACTATATGTCAGATAATTTTACTGATAGTACCAGGAGCTATCAACACCTGGATAATGTCAACGTGACAATAAGCACAGTCCTCTTTCACCTCAGTTGCTCTTGAATCTCTACTGAATCAAAATTCCATTGAGTACCTGTGGTGTGTGGAAAGCTGATGCCCAACTTTGAAACTTTTTCAGTTTCTTTTACAGCTAAGGGAATTTTATCTACTGATGGTATTTTTATTCAGCTTTGTTTAGGTTCCACTTTGGATTTTTGTGAGGTGCGTTGATTCTGGTGATTGTTTCTTCATCTTGGACAATCATTCCTACTGCTTCGGTAGCCCATATCCCTGGGCAAACTTTTTCTTCTTGCCCACTGAGATCATTAGCACTGGCTTCAGAAGTATTTGTTCGTTAGTTTTGTGGGTTCTTTAGGACCAAGTAACATCAAAATAACTTATTATCACACCAGCACAACTAGAAAATTGCTTTTGAACACCCTGTTTTAGTCAGGATAAAAGAGAATTGTGTTCCAGACACAGACAAAACCTTTTAATTTCTGGGGTGGGTCATCTCTGTGACCATTGTGGCAACTGTAAAAGCTTCTCAGACCCACAACATCAGACTACTTGTTTTTCAGAGAAATTGCCATATTATCGTGTTCTTAAGGAAAAGATTTTGCTGCAGTCTAGATCTTTACCTTCCCTCAGGACTTCATGAGTACTTTCCAAGGCTACTTTTCTAAGAACCTCTGAGTTATTTGTGCTCCATAAAAGACTGGACTCTTCAGCTTCACTTCAATTTCACATTTGTAACTATCTTTTATGCTTCCCAAACTATATTCATGAGATCTTTGACCATCTGGTGACCTTTATCATATTACCCCTCAAAGATTTTTGCCAGAAGTTTGACACTCCAATTATTGAGGGTCATATGTCATCTAGGACAATCCTGCAAGCCTCACTTGACGCAGCAGGGCCAGCAATCTGTGCTTTTACCTCCTCCTTATTTCTTGGGCAATTTTCTTGGCTTCTATGCTTCCAGGGAGAATAAAACAATTATAAAGAAAAAGATTCTTTATCATGCATTTCAAAGGAGCATTCTGCACCACAAAGGCGTGTGAGCTGGACCATACCAGAAGCAAGTGGAAATGGTAGGAAATAACTTATTCTTCTACTGGTTGTTTAGTTTTTCCCTTTTTTTTGAGGTGTAGAGTTTTTGTGGCCAAGTGAAAGCAACATCATTATTATTTAGAATGTTATTCTATTTACCCATTCTTCCAGGTCTTTGTAACAGATGCTTCTTTTCTTGGCTAGAAGTTGTCCTTGGGTGACTTTAGATTGGAAGGAGGTATGCTGTCCTCCTGAGCAGTATATTATATCAAGTAGCAGATGTTTCTGCTAGCAATCTGCCTGAGTTCTTGAATGAGCTGGAAAACAGTTTCATTCATTTCAAACATGCATATCACAAGCAGGAAGTCTATGACAATATTCTGGGAACTTTTCTACAAGAATGTGGTTAACAAAGACCTATTCTTCCCACAGCAGTGAATAGGAAATGCCATCCTTTCTGCCCCAGAGTGTCTTCCAAACCCTTTCGTAATCAACTGTTAAAAGAGACAGATGCATTCATCTCAACCATGCCTGTGTTTTCTAATCTTCAGAGTTGTTTTGAAAGATGAAATAGGATAATGATGATTATTCTGATAGCTAAGGATGAACATATGGCAGATCTGACATAACTTCAACTTTGCTGTTGAACTACTTTGTTTAACGTCATTATTTAAGTCCTTTTTTTTTTTCTTTAATGCCTGGAGAATTTTTATTTTCCCTTCAGAGGAGTACCCTAATTAATAGAAGAACAAAACAAGAGGCAGTTTTATTTGGCCAAGTAGACTTAATTTGCTGCGTGATATACAGAAAAGCCAATTATCCTTTCCTTGGCCTCATTGTCTGGAATTCTGCTTTGTTTCATGCATGGCACTGGATTCCTCTATCAGCTCAATCTGTTTGACAGCTGTTTCAGCACTGCACTTCCAGGCTGGTGGCTTCTTTGTTTTTGCTGATATTATAGTAATTGTATATTGAAAGGTTTGTTAATATTTTTTTTACCTTTTATGCACTATAATAATTTTCAAATAGCATCTGAATATCATAGTTCTTTTCTCTGTTTCTGAACACTTTTTGAGTGATCAGAAATGGTTCTAGAGCTTTAAAGTGTGAATGTTCATCACAGGTCCTTCATAACTTATGCTAATCTTGGAAAGACATATGAATTAAGAAAGAAAAAATATGGAAGAAGAACACTGCAAAGCTAGACATACATTTAAACTGCAATCAACTATTCAAAGAAAAGACCTGGAAATGGTGCTATGCCTATGTGCAGAAGTGCAGCTCAAGAAGTGGCATTTCCTGTGCTGAGAAACATTCTATGAAATTCAATTAAATTTGTAGAAGTGATCCTATAATGAGTTCATTCCTGCAAAGGTAGTATTTTGATTTCATGCTCTCTCTAGTCTTCTTTTTTTTTTTTTTTTCCTTTAATTTCCCTATTCCAAGTTTGAAATCTTGCATCTAGGAATACCTTTTGTCTCAAGAATTATTATTCCTCTTCATTTAATGATGTGATAAACTGTTAAAAATATTTTGGTAATCTGTGGTGAATGAGACATCTACAGTCACAAATTTATTTGATATATATATACTTCTTAAAATTGAAAATAGGTGTGCAGATGCGTTGACTGTATAGTGATATGCTAATAAATACCACAGAGATTTTTTGGTACTCACTAGCTACTTTCAAGGCAGGGTTATTTTGAGGCAGTGTGGAATTAATTTAGAGCCTTTCAGGTTCATCACTGAATCCTTCCATGGACCAGGCTTAGAAGCCAAGGGTTGTGCAAACACTCTGGATTTAGAATTATCCTTACATCAATGGAATTTGTTCATAGTTTAAGCATGTATGATGCACTGTCTGAGCTCAGTGACGTGTCAGAACGATTGCAGACAATGCACATGACACTGCCAGAAGCTCTCTCACATTTGTCAGGACAGGCTTAGATTTCTGTTTGCATTGTTGTTCATTTAGGAATACATGCAAAAAAGATAGCAGTGCCAAATTAAAAAAATGGAACTATGAAAAAAAGGAGTATGTATGACAGCAAAGCTGTTAAAATCCATTTAGCAAAACCAGGAGCACAGCAAACAGTAAAAAAAAACAAACTGGCTGATGTCAGCTAGACTTTCTAACACTAAAGCTCACTTGGAATATCTATTTTTTTCCTGCATGTTAATTCTGTATTGTAATGTTTCCTGAAAAAAAACCTGAATCCATGCTAAGAATTGGCTCAGTCACTTTTTGAAAAGTGTGGTCCACAAATACCAGAATTGTTGCCTGAATAGTAACCGACTATTACAATAATTTTAATGCTCACATAGAACTTAAAATGCCTGTAAAGAGAAGGGTCACAGAAATCCATGATGTCTTGCCAGGAATAGTAAGCCATTCCTAGGGTCTTTTTCCTCTCTTCTCCCCCTCCCCTTCCCACTTTCCCTTTTCTTCCCACTTAGTTTAATAGCTTCTGGTAAATTTATTATATTTTTGTGTCTGAATGGATTTTCATTTTTCAAGCAGAAACTTTCGGCAATAATAGATGTGGCAAAAACATTGTGAACACTTTATTGTGTGATCTGCGTGTAAGTACTCCTTATAAAATATTAATGAAATATAATTGCATAACTAAGGAGGTAGTACTTTGTCTGGCCATTAATTTAATATGACAATTATGTCTGTCATAAAGAAATGGAATCCATTAGTGGTCTCGTGGATTACAAAGGCTTTATTTCTATACACTCTATCTGTTATGTCCATCTGTGCTGACAATTATGCTTAACTCTTTCATAGGTAGAAATTTTGAAAAATTTCATCACTGATATAACTGATACAGTATTCATTCATGAAGTTGCACATCATTCATAGATGTCTGCATCAAAATGTTATATATCCATTGCTGAATATTTGGTGACACTTTGGTTTTGATACTCAGGTATATTCAGGTATACCTCAGGTATATTCAGTCAAAAATAATTCCAACAATATGAATCAACATTAGCAATTAATACGTGCAAGAGCACACTGAAATCAAACTTTTGTCCTCAGGATGTCTAAATAATAATTGCCATTATTTTTCATTGAAATAAGAAGCTTAATAGATTTTCATAGACCTCCAATAATACATTTCATAATATTCCCATAAGTTATGATAGTAGTTCTTCAGTTATCTTTTGAATCAGACAGTATTACTTTCAGTGTTTAAATCGTAACTTCTAGGCTAGCAAGCAATTTACAGCTTGAAATATATTTCTTTTTTGTTCAATTAAAATGTATTATACAGAAACCTTTCATCATTAGGAACGAAGACTTAAATGTCAGGCTCAAGAAATAACTAGTAATAATATCAATGTGAATTTCTCTCTAAATATATTTTTGTTTTATTCAAACAAGAACTTATAAATAGAAACTAGTTCCATGACCAGGATATGCTACAGCAGCTCTGCTGTGTTGCACCTTGTGCCCTTTGTTCCAGGATTGCACAGAAAGAACCAGACTCTTTTCCATGGTTCTTTTTCCACAGGGATTATTTTAGCCTGCTCTCAGCACTGCCTGTTTTTTCCCAGCCAGCTTTGATGATCAAACAAGGTTAGTTGCCCTGAAGGTCTGTGCTGATAATGACAGAGTCACTATGGATCACTGACACTATGAATTTAAAAAAAAAAAAAAAAAGAATAAACTTTAAAAAAATGTGTAGTTAACATTTTTCAGGAAAAAAAAATTCCAGTGTTTTAAATTGGTAAGTAGCTTAAAAGAATGTTTAAAAAATGCCTTTGGCAACATGAATGCAAGGCTGTCACGGAGAAAAAAAATGTGTGCACCTCTGCTGAGAATGTGCAAAAGAAGGAATTTGGCATCATTTATAGAGACAAGTTATTTTTTCCTATTTCCAGTACAAAATACAAAATGATAGATGTTTTTTCTTTGTGAGAACTTCTGAGATCATCTTTAAATGATTCTAAAGAGAATTCACTTTATAAAATATGTGTTAATTAAATGAATTTATTACCTGCATTAAATCCAAGTATGGGCTGTTCACATTGTCAAGAGAGTAAGATAGTTCTCAGTAAATCTTAGTCAAAATGTTCTTAAATGTATCATGACAACATCTAATCTAATCTAATCTAATTTTAAGTAATCTTATTTTTATGAAACCAACCTGTGTACATGAAGCTGGAATGATTGTATATATATCAATCTGAAATAAGGGTGTTTGGGCCATTATTTAAACCCAGTTTTATTTTAGAGATTAACATCCAGGCTTGTGGCATTAAAACCAAATATACAAATCACTGATGTGAGAAGTCTAAGAGACAGTTAATGTGAAGTGATTCTCACCCATGGTGACTTGAGACTAAATTAGGTGTAAATACTGTCCAACTAAATACAACTGAAGGGTCTTCTGAAACAAATAAAATTGTCATTTCTGCCTTCCAGTATCTGTAGACTACAGTGGACAAGAAGACATTTGTTTGGTGTTTGAATTTTTATAGAAGGAAGAACACTACTGCTTTAAGGTTTATGTTCTGTAATTAATTTTTAAGAGACATGTACTCTGTTCAAGAATAAAATATGCATCTGCTCTCATTTTGGCCTAGATGATTGATCATCTAATGGACAATACAAAAAAAGGAGCTAAGTCTTTGTAGAAATTAAATTATTTCTGTCTCAGGATTTTGCTGTCTTTAGTTTCTTACTGTGTCCCACATTTCATTTAAACAGGGATAGCCTTGTTTTAAAAATTTTGAGTTACTTGCCTAATGGAGCTCACATTTTCATCATGTTTCTGCCTATGCCACCTGCTCAATGAGCTGACTTTGGTTTGACTTTACACTTTGTCTTTAGCCAAAATAGTACCATCAAATCTCCTGAGGCAAATGCTGACCGTTTCTTTCCCCCAGTAGTAATAATCTAACTCCCAACAATTGCTAAGTATTATGCAATAGATGTTTTTACTTGAGCCAAATCGGGATTAATTGATAACACCTTTATTCTTACACAGAAACGGCTACTTAGTTATAGAACCATAGATGGTTTGGGTTGGAAAGGACCTTTGAAGGCCATCTAACCCAACCTCCCTGCAAGAAGCAGGGACATCTTTAACCAGATCAGGATGTTCAGAGCCCCATCCAACCTGATCTTAATGTTTCCAGGGATGTGGCTTCTACCATCTCTCTGAGCAACCTGTTCCAGTGTTTCACTACCCTCATTGTAAAAGATTTCTTCTTTATATCTAGTCTATATCTACCCTCTTTTAGTTTAAAACCGTTACCCATTGTCCTATCACCACAGGCCCTGCTAAAATGTTTGTCAAGTAACCACTTGTCTGTTTGACATAACTGGCTCTGTGATCTCCCTGGGTCCTATCCTTCCCCTTTTCCAAAGGTTGGAGACACTGCCCTTACTCAGTCTGTCTCTTCCTCTGGAACATCAGAGTTTTCTTTCTTCTTTTGCAAACTGCTGTGGTTAGGTAGCACAAAATATGCAGTCCCTGGGAGTGTTACCACTGATCTCAGTGGAGCTAATCTTTTACCAAAAGACTCCGAACAACTACAGAGTATAGCACAGTATAATACAGTACAGCACAGCACAGCAACGCAGCAGTTAATGTAGGTTGACGGTGAGTGGTATTCCAAAAGGACTTGGTGGAATGTTGTTTCCTCTAGTGAATCAGCAGAAGAGAAGGCATAATGGCCTTGCCTTTTAATTCCTGTATATTTATCTCTGCGGAGCAATGCCTGCTATTGCTCAGATGTCATTTGCTGTTTATAACTATTCTGGAAATATAACATACAACAAATTAGTATAATTCATTTCTCTTGAGACTGTATATGTATGTTTTAGGTTAGCTGCATTTTCACTGCTGCACTTAGTTCAAATATTGTATCAGCAATACTGTAAGGTGGCTTGAAAAGCTGTTTCATCTGTGAATTTGAGTTGCTCCCTCAATCTATGACTAAAAGGCCACGATGTATTCAGGTGCAAAGGTTTCCACAGCACAGTTATGCCATGCCTCAGGAAGTACTTACCGCATTGTCTTTGCTTGAACCTGTTGCTTTTATTGACATCGAGTACCAGTGTTGGAGGACAGAGAGAAGCATTGCACCTATTCAGCATCTCCTTGTCAAGCTGTGACTTGACAAGTATTTGTCACCTTTCTCTGTTCATCTGCTGTTTAGACTGAAGACTTCTGCTCTTTATTGTTCATTCATTGTATAAAGTTATTCCATAATTTGGATAATTCTTTCCACTTTTCCTAGTGCCTTAAGTACTGCCACATTGTTTTAAGGTGGGAAACAAGAATGACAGCCAGCATTCCAAGTCTGAAAGGTGCAAGGAGCAGTATGGATTTATACAGTGGCATAGTAAAGTTTTACATTCTTTTCTCTTTCCTAACAATTTAATTTGGCCGTTCCTGAGGACTGAACGTGTTTTTATAGAGCAACTGACTGTGTATTCATTTCTCTGAAGTGACCCTGATTGTCAGGCTGTCAACTGTGAAACTAAAAGTGAGAAAATATGACTTTCTCCTAACACAGATGTTTTACAAATAGATTATTTAAATGTGAGGATAGTTTTAGTTTTACTTTTCAGTCCTGTAGTCTTTTATGTTGTGATTTCTTGATGTAATATGTTGATTGCTGTTTGTCATTCATTTTTTTTCCTCTACAATTAAATTTGTATTTCTTTAATCTTTTTCTATTAATTCAAACCTGATATAGAATTATGCAGGCATATCTTAAGGCTGATGTTAAGATTGTACCAAAGAGACTGTTTGATGCACCTCCTTATAGCTTTTAGTGTTATAAAATTAATACCTGAGATATGGAAAACTGGGATAGTTCTGTCGATATTTAATAATGGGTCAGATACAGCAGTGACATAACCAAGGTGAAGTTGTGTCCCATGTTGCCTCCTTGAGGTATCTCACAACATGGATTGGAGAAAACAGCAGGTTAACAATCTTAGTCACTTTTTTTTCTGCTCTGTCTGTCAACTGTGTCTGTGTTACTGTAGCATTTTGTCATGCAGATTTTTATTTTTTATGAATCTGACTAAAACTGTCAGATCATTCTGTGCAGGCCACAGTACCACCATTAAATATAGCAACAGTGACATTTTTCCAAGTGCAGAGGTCAACATAATGCTTATGCATCACTTAAGTTTTACTGAAACTCTCGTTGAAGGCCTTTGTTCAGATTTTCTAACAACTCTGGATAACTGACAAACTGCTAACTTCAGTCCGTAATTTCAGTAACTGTTTGCCATATTTGGGCAAAATGTATGTTAAAAGCTTCCTTTCTGATTTGATACATTTGATACCTGAAAAAAGAGCTATTTGATTTTGCATTGTTCATTCCTTTCTTTCATTTTGTATTTAAAATATACTACTAGTTCAAATATATTGGGGGGGAATAGTTTGGGCGCTCTTTAACACGAACACACTGAAATGTAATCAGAAATACATGACAACCCCACTGGTTTTAGCCCTGCCTATAGAGGGCTCATACTGAGCCTGAAGGGCAAGCAGGAGCATTCAGAAAGAAGTGAATGACTTCCTTCCATGGGGAGCATTTCCCCTTTCTAGAGATTATTCCTGCCTCTGACATCCTCTTGTGCTGCTGCCTTGGGAATACCAGGCAGCACTGGAGAGCAGCTGGAACTCCATTCCATGCCACCTTTCCTGCTGTCACATTACCCAAATCAGTTTGCTTTAGAATTAATTTTTAATAGCTGGACATCTGGTTAGTTTGTCTTTGAATATATTTTTCTATCCATTTAGTAAAAGAAAAGCGATTAATCAGGAAAACACCTCAGTTTTTATTTAATAAATCTAAAAATAGCTCACATAGCTTCCGGAAGTTCTTCATTTATATAGCTTTTACCAATTTTCGATGTGAAGCTTTTAAAATCCTGCCTTTTATCACTCAGGCTGTGGTTTCTAACATTACTGGCTGTATGTGTACAGAACAATAGAAAGTCTTGGCATAGTTTAGTGTTCTACCAAAACACACTCTTGCCAAAAGACAGGAAATGACTGTCTATTGTTCTGTAACTGCAGGTGGAGTAAACAGATCTTTAGGGAGTCCTTTATTGCTGTAGGAAGTTATTACAAAATGCCATAATAGCAGAGAATATTTACTGAAAAGTTCAGTGGAACTTGAAAGCTGGTCTGCTCACTTAATAAAATGTTTATATATCCTATTTCAGTGCACACCAATGTTGAAGAAAGGAAGTTATATCAGACCAAATGATTTTTTATTAATCACAAAGCCTAAAAATTATAAAAAAAGTTAGATGATTTAAATCAGTCTGTTGAGGTTTTTTCCCCTAGACAACACTGTAGCCCTCTCCAGGCAAAAAGAGGAAAATCTCCAGTGACAAGAGAAAAATATCCAGTGGCAAGAGAAATGTGTCATCATTACGGCAGTGATCCAAAGGTGATAGAACACTAGTTTGGCTCTGACTGTGACTTCAGCAGCTGGATTCTTGTTTGAAAAAAATAAAACACATGAATAGGTTCACTTTTGTCTTAATGCTCGAGTCATGCAATCCTATAGAGAAGTTCTCAAAGTAATCTTTAATTCAATTTTCTGTTGCAGCTATATATTGTAAAAATATTTTACATTTTCCAGAAAAAGAGCTCCAGTGCCAATTAATTCTTGTTAAGCATCTGTATTTTTATCTTTGAAAGCAAAAAGGCACATTTAGAAATTTAATCACATCTTAGCTGCAATTAAGAAAGACATAGTAATATTTTTCTAATATAATTCACAATAGTGCTTCTTGTTTAGCTTTACACAATTTCAGAGAATTCCTGTACCCTTTTTTCCCCCCCCAGACAGAAATACTGGAGGGTTTTCAGCCTGCTCCCTCTGATTAAATTGAGAGCAGCCCTGCAGAGAATGACTGGGGGGTGCTGATTGATGAGAAGCTCGACACGAGACGGCAATTTGTGCTCGCAGCCCAGAAGGCCAACCATATCCTGGGCTGCATCAAAAGAAGCATGGCCTGCAGGTCGAGGGAGGTGATTCTGCCCTCGTTCCTCCCTCGTGAGACCTCATCTGGAGTATTGTGTCCAGTTCTGGAATCCTCAACATAAGAAGGAGATGGAACTGTTGGAAAGGGTCTAGAGGAGGGCAACAAGGATGCTCAGAGGGCTGGAGCACCTTCCCTATCAGGACAGGCTGAGAGAGTTGGGCTTGTTCAGCCTGGAGAAGAGAAGGCTCCAAGGAGATCTTGCAGCAAATTTCCAGTACCTGAAGGGGCTACAAGAAAGCTGGAGAGGGGCTAGTCATAAAGGCTTGTGGGGATAGGATGAGGGGGAACGTGTATAAGCTGGAGAGGGGCAGATTTAGACTAGACATAACAAAGAATTCCTTCACGATGAGGGTGGTGAGACACTGGCACAGGTTGCCCAGGGAAGTGGTGGCTGCCTCATCCCTGGGGGTGTTCAAGGCCAGGTTGGATGTGGCCTCGGGCAGCCTTACCTAGTGGGAGGTGTCCCTGCCCGTGGCAGGGGGGTTGGAACTGGGTGATCTGTAATGTCCCTTCGAACCCGAGGCGTTCTATGATTCTATGGTTCTCTGAATCGTGCGCTGGTGCTCGGGAGCTGCTGGGCGAATCCTGTAGTGCACCGCGCTCCGAGAGAAGTGATCGCGGCACAGCTGCCGACGGCCCCGCTGACCGCGCGGGATGTCCTGGGAGAGGGCTGGGAGCTGCCAGTCCCTGCCCGCCGCTGCCGTGGCTGGAACAGAGTTGTTCCCAGAGCGGCGGCGGAGTCTCCCTGCAGGTCCCAAGGGCACTGGCTTCCGCAGAGTCGGGTGAAAAACCAAAAGGGGCAGTTTGTCCGGGGGAATACAACAGCCACTCTTAATCATAGAATCACAGAATGGTTTGGCTTGGAAGCGACCTTAAATATCATCTACTTCCAACCCCTGGTTGCCCTTCTGGGCTGCGAGCGCACACTGCCGGCTCATGTCGAGCTTCTCATCAATCAGCGCCCCCGAGTCCTTCTCCGCAGGGCGGCTCTCAATCACATCCCCTGTCCTGTTCTGAAACCCGGGACTGCCCCGACCCATGTGTAGGACCTTGCACTTGGCTTTGCTGAACCTCATGAGGTTCTGACAGGTCCTCTTCTCCAGCCTGTTGCAGGTCCCTCTGGATGGCATCCCGCCCTTCCACTGTGACAACGCTAGCGGCAGCCGCGCTGCGGCTTTGTAACCGCGCTCGGCGATGCACCCCACCGCCCACAGCCCGTTCGCTCTCCCCTGGGGAGGAGCGGCTCAGCGCCCGCCCCTCCTTCGCCCGCCCCGCGGCTCCACGTGTTCGCCCAGGGCGGGTCCCGCACTGCCGATCGGTGACTCGGTGTGCGGCTGCCGCTGCCTGGCGCCGCCAGCCTAGAGCGATCGCTGCCGGAGTGGCCCCGTCTCGCTGCCCCGGAGCCCGCGCCGCCGTGGGGGAAGGAGGATGGTGAGAGGCGGCCAGGCCGCCGTGGGGCCGGGCAGCCCCGCAGCCCCCACGCGGGCCGCGCAGCGAGCGGGGTGGGGGGACGGGGAGGCGGCAGGGACGGAGCGGGGCCGTGAGTAAGCAGTTCCCGGGCCGCGCGGGGCCGGGCCGCGCCGCGGGGCCTGCGGCGCCCCGAGTGCTCTCTCCGGCCCCTCCGAGCCGCCCGCGCTGGTGGGAGGAGGGGTTTGACCGCAAACCGGCCCCTGCCTCGGGCCTGGGAACGACCGCGGGGCGTGAGAGGGTTGTGGGGAAAGCGAACGAAGCTCTTTCTGCCTGTCTGCTTGCTCATTGTGCTAATAGAATGTGCTCTGTTTGTTCCAGTTTCGCAATCAGTACGACAACGATGTCACAGTTTGGAGTCCACAGGTAAAATCTCTTTAAGCTTATTAAGAGGCTCCTTGCTTGCTTTTTTGCTTTCCCTTCATTTCTGCAGCGGTGGTATTGAAACACGGTAAATCGTATCCAGCTGCCTAAAGTTTCCTACAGTTGCTCCCTTCTGTGGGTTTCTAGAAAGCCGTTAGCACTGCTCTGAGCTACTGGTGTATGACCTCAGTGTGCTTAGCTGGGCCCTGTCACCTCACTGTCCTTCAGGCTTTTGTTTTCTGAATGTACATGTGAGGTACAAAACAGGTGCGGTTATGTCATTCAGAGGGACCTGGACAGGCTGGAGAAGCAGGCCTGTGCAAGCCTCATGGGCTTCAACGAGGCCAAGTGCAAGGTCCTGTACCTGGGCTGGGGCAATCCCCAGTTTCTACAGAGGGTGGTTTCTATATGTGATTGAGAGCTGCACTGCGGAGAAGGAGTTGAGGGTGCTGATTGATGAGAAGCTTGACATGAGCCAGCAGTGTGTGCTTGCAGCCACTGTATCCTGGGTTGCATGGAAAGAAGCGTGGCTAGCAGGTCAAGGGAGGTGGTTCTGCACCCCTGTCTCTCTCTCGTGAGACCTCATCTGGAGTATTGTGTCCAGTTCTGGAATCCTCAACGTACGAAGGAGATGGAGCTATTGGAACGAGTCCAGAGGAGGGCAACAAGGATGATCAGAGGGCTGGAGCACCTCCCATATGAGGACAGGCTGAGAGAGTTGGGCTTGTTCAGCCTAGAGAAGAAAAGGCTCCAAGGAGATCTTGCAGCAACTTTCCAGTTACAGCAAGTTTCCAGCTACAGGAAAGCTGGAGAGGGGCTGTTTACAAAGGCCTGTAGTGACAGGACTAGGGGCAATGGGTATAAACTGGAGAGGGACAGATTTAGACTACACATAAGGAGGAATTTCTTCACAATGAGGGTAGTGAGGCACTGGAACAGGTTGCCTGGGGAAGTTGTGGCTGCCCCATCCATCCCTGGAGGTGCTCAAGGCCAGGTTACATGGGGACTTGGGCAGCCTGATCTGGTGGGAGGTGTTCCTGCCCACGGTGGGGGGTTTGAACTGGGTGATCTGTAAGGTCCCTTCCAACCCAACCCATTCTATGATTCTGTCATTGATTTACTGACCTATAATAAAAAGCTGTTGATTAAGGTGTGAAAAGACATGAAATTGAACTTCCATCTCCACAATGTGAAGATTGCAAGGCCTGTTTTATTTACTGGCCAATATTGGGAAGGATACTTTACATTTGTGAAGAACTTTCTTATATTTTGGGTTTTTTAGAGCATTACTGTATTCAAATTGTTCAGAACAAAATAAAATTATTAAAAGTTAGTGTTTGGTGCTTAAGTGAGAATATGCTGACTTCTTCAAGCATAACAGCACCCATTTCTCTTCTTGTACACACAGTTTTTGCTGCCTTGTAAACCCCTGTTTGAAGGACTGTACCCATAAGGTAGTCCAAAGCATGGGATCTGAGAAACTGATCTTTGTGGTATGAATTCACAGATCTTAGTTTTCTAAATTAAAATAGTCACAAACATCCTTGTTGAATAAATTCCACATATAGTGCTTATAATATTGAGAGTGAGAACATGAAGTGGTTAAATGCCGTATCATTTTGTGATGTGGTTTACACTGTGCTTCAATTCTGAAGTGTATGCAGCTGTGTGTCCCTAGTTTCCTGTGTTGTGGAATATTAGGGAGCCTTCACACTATCTCTATACTTAAATTTATATAGAGATTTGCACTCAAATTTGAAATTTCATTACCATTGAGTTAGTTTCACGTTGTGTATTTTTTTAGAACACACAATGTGTGTTCTCAAAAACTTAGACAGGTTGTGTTGACCTCAAAATAAACATTCTAGAGTTTTAAAAGCAAGTCTTGGTTCAGATGTTTAATATTGCCTCTTCTCTTGGTGTGGGCATTTTAAGATAGCATATTTAGGGAAAATCAGAGTCTTAAATTGATTAGTTTCTAAACCTTAAGATTTGTTTTAAATGCAAATTGTAGTGGTGTAAAGTTAATATGTCATTAGTTTGTGGATTTGTATTACTAATGAAAATCATCATATAGTTTAAAAGAAACATTTTCAACGTATGTTGTAACAGATTATATTTTGTATTTTCCTTCCTATAGGAAGACAACAACCTTGAATATTTGAACGTTCTTTAGTCAATACAATGATAGCTGTAGATGGCTTTGAACTGTTTTCATCCTTCCCAATAACTGTATCTCTCTGGCAGTTTCTGTGTCATGAGGTTTAATTTGATTTTTTTTTTAATCTCTTATTTTAAAAATTACTTTTAAAACTATAACGTTCTCTAGAATTTTGGTATTATGAAGTCATCAACAACACCGATTGCTATTTTATTCATAAGTTGCCTTGAAAATGCAAATAACACTAATGTCTCTTTTTATGAAAGACATTTAAATTTGCTGCTGTGCTGCAATTACTCCTGCCTACGTTCCTGTAGGTGAGGCAGTGATGTGATACCATAATAATTCTTGGCATTGTTAATACAGGAACAAAGAATATTCATATTTTATTGGGTGATGTTTTTAAATACTGTAAAGAAATATGCGATTAAAGGGTAGAAGGACTTTAACACTTTTACAGCCTTGCAAGTCATTGAGGAAAGTTAATAAAAAAAGTTGGACAAGTCAGTGATTCCATACTGCTCTTGAGCAGGAATTTGTGATATAGTAGTGTGATTCTTGCAATGTCTTTGAGACCTCTACTCCTCTTTCAGACTGCACTGCAGTTGACCAACAACTTTTTCAGAAGTTACTAGGCAATGGATGGTGAGACACAACAATTGCATAAGACTCATTTCTTCAGGAAACTCGATTAAAAGTGAAGTGTCTAACTTCAGCTGGAAGTTTTATCTTTGAATCACATTAGGTCAGATACTGATTCCACTGAAGACAATAACAAAATTCTTGTGATTCTTATAAAGTCAGGATTATTCACCTTTTCTTTTTGGTTCCCTGTTTCTTTGTATGCAGTAGTGAGTGTCTCAGAGATGACCAGATTTATATGGGTTAATGGTGAGGTGTTCATGAAAGATAGCTAAGGAGGTCTGTTGCTTGCAGGTTTAAGCTGTGTTGACAGTCAGTGTACTGACTGGTGTGGGGAAATCAAAGGTCTGGAAATCAAATCCTATTGAAAATTGATATAGAGGATTAACTGTAAAGTGATTACTTTTGATTTTATTCTGTAGGGACGAATTCATCAAATAGAATATGCCATGGAAGCTGTGAAACAAGGCTCAGCGACTGTGGGACTGAAGTCGAAAACGCATGCTGTTCTGGTTGCTCTAAAGGTGACTTCAAAACTCTGTACTTGGGGCAGTAATGTTAGTTGAAAAGTTTTGATTTGATGAATTATTTTTGTGCAGTCTGAACTTTTATGTGTAATGTAAATGCAATCCCAGTTTCTTTATTTGAGTACCAGTGTAGAACTGTAAACATTTTCAGTACCTATGCAAAACAGATTTTCACAAAATCAGGAAGGAGTTGAAAGCATTTTTTTTAAAAGATGTTCGTCTTTTTTTTTCTTAATTAGTTATTAATTAGTAAGGCTATTTATCTATTTTCCAGAAGCTTGAGTACCTCTTCTTTCATTCCGACAGTCTTCTCCTGAGGTGGAATTACTTTTTTCTCATCTTTCCTTGCAAGTTTATGTTTTTCTTTATTATTATTTCATGATCATATTCAGTTCTTGCTATAAATGTTAGCAGATTTCTCCACAGTGCTTGGCAAACTGTTCAGTCTGCCACATAGCTTTCTCTTTTTATGCACAGAGAGCACAGTCTGAGCTGGCAGCTCATCAGAAAAAAATCTTGTACGTTGACAACCATATTGGTATTTCAATTGCTGGACTTACTGCTGATGCAAGACTCTTGTGGTGAGTATCTTAGTTGTTGACATACACGGTTCTGCAACAATGAGTGAAAGTTCATTTGTAAACTATTGCAAATGAAATTTTATGGTTGGCTAAGGATTAGTCTTGAGTTACTGCTCTGTTGTACGTGCCAAAAACCTCAGCATGAAATTCTGGCAGATTTTTTAACTAGTTGGCAGAAATATCATTTGTTTGGCCCAAAATTTTGCTCTTTGGTTTTGTTACTAGTAAGACAGTCCTGTCTGATTTCCTCAGCATGATGAGGTTTCCAAGAAGTCTGAGAAAGTGCTTCATTTACTTCCCTCTAGCAGCTGCTTCTGTGTACACACATTTAAGAAAGCTATTAAAAACATATACTGCTGTATGTGTCAGCTTCAGAGGGACTTGTGTTTTGCCTGCTGGCCACAGTTTTCATCAGATGAGGTGAATGTACATGGAATGAGCAGCAATCGTCAGTTTGATAGGAAAGGAGAAAAAAGGCATGGGAAGAAGTTCTAAAATAAATTTTAATTTATGTGATGTTACAAAGAAGTGTTACCATGTAACTGTGGCATTTTTCCAGATGTTTTGTCTGTTGCCTGTGTGAATTTCTACCTTCTTTGCATTTGTATGGCTGAAGCACCATAATACTTTTTCAAACCTGCGGTCAGCTTTCTAAATAACAATTATAGGTCATGTTTAAATGAAACTAGGTAATGCCTTTAACTCTTTTTCTCAGCAAGCAGAGCTGAAACAAAAATGTTACCTTAACTGAGGCAAGCACTGAGACAAAAATTCATTGTGGCATTCATCTATGCATTTGTTTGACTTTTTTTTTTCTTTGTCTTTTTTCCTCCTAGCAATTTCATGCGTCAGGAATGTCTGGATTCTAGATTTGTGTTTGATAGACCTCTTCCAGTTTCTCGCCTAGTGTCACTAATTGGAAGCAGTATCCTTTTTTCTTTACACTTGTAAAGCTTTTATAGCTTTTCACTGATTCCTGAAATTATATTCATGTCACAGCTTAAAAGTCACACTACGCTGAAAAAGTTAATTTGAAGTTAATTATTCACATTGCTTGTGTATTCTTTCAGAAAATATCACATTGAGCTGGTAAAGAAGCAATGAAGGGCTATAGAACGTTTAATGCAGCACTCTTTTACTGTTGTACAGCCCCATGTCTTTGGAGGTAGGTGAGGAGAGATGGCTGCGCTGGTCAAACCTGCAGCTGCTCACTCAGATTTTTTTTTTTCTGTGGCAACTTCTGTCTCTGTGGAACACAGGCCTTGTGTTCTGCTACCAGGTGCCTAGACAAAGTTCAAAGGGATAAGAAATCAAATGAGACTGTGCAGCATTAGATGAACTGTTTGTATGACTTGGTTGAATGCACCACTCTGTTATTTCAGAAAAGCTAATTGGTAAACTTTCTTCTGGAGAAAAGGAAGTTGCTATTCCAAGTAAGTCATGAGATCTATTTTTTGTGAACTTAGTCCTCAGTCCTGCAAAATGGTTTGCAAAGACACTATAATGATGTTGGTGCGCCTCTGGGTTAGGAATACTTTTGGGGTCATTAATGTGTTGTTTTGAGATTGTTTCCTTAGCTTACTTAAGAAACCCAGATACCAACACAGCGTTATGGCAGAAGACCATATGGCGTAGGACTGCTCATTGCAGGTTATGATGTAAGTAAGTTGTGCTAGTTACTGCTGATCTAAAAGAAAATGTACTTAATGCGTTTTTTTACAGCAAATAGATGTTCAGAGGTGAAGGTAGAAGGGAGAGGTGGGCTCATCAAAATGTTACGAATAAGGAAATAATTTTCTGTATATTACCGTAAAACATAATTAAAAAAAATGCTGATTAATAGTTAATCCTGCTTGTGCTTAGAAGGTGTGTATTTTCAGAACTGCAAACCTAATTATTTGAAGGTTAAAATGAGATACTGCAAAAATCAGTTGTTTGTGTTTTAAGGGATCAAAAAATTGATTCCATGGGGGCAGTCATTGTTTTATTATTGATAATAGAGCTTTACAAACAATTATTTTAAATACCTTTTATGAAAAACATGTAGAAATAACTATTGGTGCCTCTTGTTTAAAAACAACAGTTTGCCTAATACACAGGTAAAATCTCTGCCCTGAAGATTTTTGGCATGAGGAAGGTTGAAGGAGATTGTCTTCTTGTCTGAAGTCTTGCATAGTACAGTTAAGCCCACATCAGGTTTTTCCTTTTATGCAGCTAAGACAGAATGGATGTAAAATATCTACTGCAAACCAGGAAGCAGGAAACGCGGTACAGTTTATGGAACAGAAATAAAAGCATTTTTGGTGCTACCTATCCTGCCTACATAAAACCTGTGTTTTAATGAACAAAGAAAGCTTTTTGGGGGGTTTTTGGGGTTTTTTTTGCCCTTTTTTTTTTTTTACAGCTTTTAAAGAATTGTATGAGAACAGTGATACAATAAGCAATATATTTATGTGCATACATATAAGCTGTGCAATCTATTACGAAGCAGAAGTCTATTAGAACATACCATGTGTTCCAGCAGCAGACTTGGTCTGAATTTCTGTTTGTTTTATGTTCTGTGGGGATTTTACCTATCTTTGTAGGATATGGGTCCTCACATCTTCCAGACTTGCCCGTCCGCAAACTATTTTGACTGCAAAGCAATGTCCATTGGTGCTCGTTCACAATCAGCGCGAACTTATTTGGAGAGGCACATGACTGAATTTACTGACTGTAAGTAATGAAACCTTGTCTATCTAATAGTATCCATTAACTGTGCAGTTGTATTTTCTGCTACTGCTACGTTTTTTTGCATTCAGTAAGATAAATTTTGGAGGCCAAGTTTGACATAAGGGTAAATCCTCATGTGACAAATTTGTAGATGAATCTTATGAATCTTCACGTCTTACATGTGCATGCTTATTTCATCTAATGAAATAAGTTGTGCTCAGAATAGCAGAGACAGTAAAAGCTTTCTTCCCTGTTTAACCTAGGGAAAGTACAATTATTCCTGTATCAGGGCAGGGATACTGTGCCAGGGCAAATAATTAGGTGGTGCATTTAAAACGGTGAATTTATTTTTAAATGAAATGATGAGGCTACTGAATAGCCGCTTGTGGAAAAGAAAACTTGGTTATCACTGCATTGGAGGCAAGGCAGGTGCCCAAACTACATGCATTCAACCTCAAACATATGGAAGGGCTGGTTTCTCGAGGTGTACTTTTATAACCGACTGTCCTGTACCAGAGAGGAGAAGAGCTGTGAAAGTCAATAGCTGTGCTGATTCTCTAGTTGCCAGCTAGGAATGGGAAGAAGGGGAAATTAAGTGTCTAGAGATAATACCATATAATTTGTAAATGTCTTTCGTTTTAAGGTAATCTAAATGAGCTAGTTAAACATGGACTGCGTGCCCTGAGAGAGACTCTTCCTGCTGAACAGGATCTGACCACCAAGGTAAATACTAGGTTTTCTTAAGAAGAAATTTCACTGCAGCAGCTCTTAGAAATTACTGTGACAAAATTCATGTAAAATATGGCTGTCATTGAAATTTAGAAGCTGAATAGTGGTAGATAATATCATCTTCATTTCATGTCACCAGTTTATCTTCAATGTCTTAATTATCTCAGATTTAATTCTCTTAACAGAAATTATATTTTCTTTAAATAAGACATTGTTTCTCTGGTTGGTTTATTCTATTTTAAACTTTGATCAGTGTTGAAGATGCATTACGTGCAACTAGAATCACAGGTTTGCATTCTAAGACTAGTCAGTAATTCACCTGGGAGGTGGGGGAAGGTAATGCACAGTTGATTGAGTATCCAGCATAAAAAATTGCAGAAGCTTCTGACAGTGAATTGAGGAAATCTTGAATGAGAAAATAGTAAGCAGACCCATTAGTTTGTGTTCTGCTTGTAGCTGATCTGTGTACTTCCATGCTTAAATTTCTTTATTTTTAGCTGTCTTTGTTTTTTTATAACTGTTAAAATATTGAAAATGCAAAATAAGATTAAAATAAGTGGGTTTTGGAAATCTTCTTGTTATTAAAAAGAATACAAAAATTGGAAGAAATTTAAACCCTGGAAAAGTGGTTTTACTTCCAAGATTTTGAAACATGATAGCTTTTGTAGGGTATAAATCTTCCTCATTTTCCATTTCTAGTACCATCTACTTAAGAGGATGTCTTAAAATTTCCTTATAATGAGTCTGTTGCAGGAGGGAACTGTCATCTGCTTCGCAAGCAAGAGCTGTGAAGCTACAGAGTTAAATGGAGAAAACTGATTATCACTTCTTTCAAAACTTTGCTTGACAGAATGTTTCCATTGGAATTGTTGGCAAAGACATGGAGTTCACCATCTATGATGATGATGATGTAGCACCATTCCTAGAAGGTCTTGAGGAGAGGCCACAGAGAAAGGTGTGTGGTTTAGATATAAATCAATAGGCTTTGTTGAAAAAGTCTTTTGTGATACATGATCTATCACATTTATGTTGGCAATGTTTAGTTCCAATATGATCAGGGAGCTGGAGCAACTCCCATATGAGGACAGGCTGTGAGAGTTGGGCTTGTTAAGCCTAGAGAAGAGAAGGCTCCAGCGACACCTTATAGAAGCCTTCTAGTACTTAAAGGGGGCACTTAATTAGGGAGTGCAGTGATGAGAGGTAATGGTTTTAACCTGAACAGGGGAGATTTGGATTAAATATTTGGAAGAAATTTTTTCTGTGAGGGTGTTATTTTTAAGTTTGAAGTTACTCTATGAAAACAGTGCACTTTTAGCTGCAGACTAAGATGCTTATTAAATGAATTTATACTGAACTGGTGACAGGCCTTTCCAATGTTGTCATCTTTCATCTGTGATCAAGTACTGGTTTTCATCTTTTGGGGACAGAAGTGGCTACATATGCTTCTCATGCCTATCCCAAGATGCATCCTTAGTCTCCTGTTTACCAGTTCTGTCCTGCTTCATGCTTAATTTGGATAACACTGCTTTGTAAGCTGTTTGCTGATGTGAGCTGTATTTACCACTCGTGATGCTCAATCCAGGATAAAGCTGATCTGTTAAGTGATGTTTTCTGTCCTCCTATAATATATATTTTTTTCCTCTCTTTAAGCCTGCTCCACCTGCTGATGAACCTGCAGAAAAGGCAGAGGAGCCGATGGAGCACTAGTTGGTGGATGAGTTCCTCAATGTTAACGTATGTCTAATTATCCAGGAACATTTATCTGTTTGCTGGTAACTTTATCCTCACCTATATGCATTTTCTGCCAATACATTCTGAGGATTACTCCTAAGAAAGAAAGAAACCAACCCACCTCTCCTTAAAAGGTAGACAGAAGGTCATGATTGGGTGTTTCCTTTGACAAGAAAGGTGTAATCATTTTCTAAATAGTACATGATACTGTTTTTTTAATGAAAAGCATACTGTCTTTAACTTGTAAGGACAAGTGGAAATAAATTGCTTTCTTGGAATCTGCTGTGGGTTTGTTTTTTTTAATCTGAACAAACAATTGTTCAAACACTTCTGTCACATCAAGGTGCCGTTGCGTGTTTGACCATTTATCAGAGTGAGCGTTTATTTTCTGTTTCTAAATGAGGTGCTCTTAGAAACTGTCAAACTGAGGGGACTTCAAAATACTTACTAAACTACAAATTAGTTGTGGAACAAACAGGATGCAGCATGTTTCCCCATGTTGTCTAGTCATTGGCTCAAACTCAACCTGAAAAGACATTTATGGTTATGAGTGTTTACTAGAAACACTGCTAGCTGAATAAGCACGAAGCTGCCGTCCAGCTTGTCCTTTGGCAGTGTGAGTGCTCTACTTTAGAAAAGCCCCGCTCATCTGGAACTGAAGAGCTTTTAGCTCACTAATGGCCTAAATTTAAGTAACGAGAGAAGAACGTGAAATTCTCATTACAGGTCCCCTGTGCAATGCAATCCGCATTGTCGCTGAACAAGCAGGCGCTTCAGGGTTTTGTCCCATCAGCTTCCTCAGCACAGCCTGACTGGGAGATACCGAAGTGCCCTTTGGAGTTTGAGCTGAATGTCACAAGATTGAGGACTGACAGTGACTTCTTAGGGGTGTCTGGCAGAGAAACTCGGTGTGTCAGCGCTTCCTGCGTGCAAAATGGGTGTCATTCTGTGTTTTAAGCAACATGAGCTCAGTTATATTTTTTCATTTTCCATGTTGGATCATTGTGTTTTAATTATTCTCACTAATGAATATATGAGCAGGATCTCATGTGCATATGCGAGTCCACCCCAAAAAGTTATTTCTTATCCTTTTGATGTACCTTAAAAAAGAAAAAAAAACCTAAAAATTTTCATCTTGTATTTATTAAGAAAGCATGATGCTGGTTTGAACAGGCTTTAAATCTGTTTAAATAGTTCAGTCGTGAAGGTATTAACAAAATAAGAACGTCAGGGCTGTGCATTCAGTTTAAAGCACTAAACAAATCTGCTTTTAATTCTTGTTCTGGTCTATTATTTTTTCCTTTATCTTTTTTTGTTACTATTTTTCCTCTGTTATTTTTCTGTTCCCCCGTCCCCTTATTTCTTTCTTCATATTATTTTTTTCCTCTTTCTCCCCTCTAATTTTGTGTCTCCCCCCTTCTATTTTGTTTCCCCTCCTACTCCTCCTTTCCCCACTCCCTTTCCCTGTTTCCCAACGCTTAACCCCTCCTCCCTCCCGCCTTCTCTTCTCAAGCGGCGGCAATGACGTCACCTCTGTCTGGCCTGTGACGTTTCCCGCCCTCGTGGCGCTCCGCGCACCCCCTTTCCCGCCTGCCCGCGCGGCAGAGGCGGCCCCGCCCCTTTGGCGGTACCGCGCGGGCGCGAGGCGTGTCCCGCTCGGGCCACCGTACCATCGATGTGGCCCGGGGAGGGTGCGGCTCCACGTCAGCCATCGTCGCGGCGCCGCGGGCAGAGCTCTGCAGCGGGCCCGGCTCGCTCGCACCGGGCCGTCACGGCAGCGGGTGCGGAGCCTCGTGCCTGAGGGGTGAGGGGGAGCGCAGGGCAGCGCGGGTCATGGCGGTGCCGCCGCTCCGGTGGGGCCCGAGGCCTTACGGCTCTGGCGGAGCCCAGCGCGGCCGAGGGGACCGGGGCTTGGGAATCACCGGGGAAACGAAAAGGGAAATCTCCTTGAAGCGGCCGTAAATTTACTCGGGAGTTTTTAATAAGCTCTTTTTACGTTCTCCGTTGCGCATCAGTAAAATGATGGTTTGGTTCGTAAGGTTTCCCAGGGATGTTGCTGGAGACCAGGCGAGGCTTTTTGTCTTCCTCTGTTGTACCAGCTCTGTAACTTACCGTTCCCTTATGCAGGTGCTGAGAATTTTTACTGCTGAAGCAGTAGCCTAGCGCAGCGCCTGCTTCTCGCTGGGATTCTTGGTAAGATCCAACTCTGGTTTCGAGGTTTGGTGCTTTGTAGTGAAGGAGGCTTGGCAGTGGTTCTTCTTGCCAAGCCTCTTGGCTCTGCTTTTTGGGAGAGTTGTTTTTTTGTTGCTGCTTTTCACAGCCTGAAGTACACTGTACGTTTTCATAGAATGGTTTGTGTTGGAAGGGTCCTCAAAGACCACCCAGTTCCAACCCCCTGCCATGGGCAGGAATACCTCCAATAGATCAGGCTGCCCAAGGCCCCATCCAGTCTGGCCTTGAACACCTCCAGGCATGGGGCATCCACAGCTTCCCTGGGCAACCTGTGCCAGTGTCTCACCACCTTCATGGTGAAGAAATTCCTCCTTATGCCTAGACTTAATCTGCTCCTTTCAGTTTATTCATAGCCATTTTTATGCTTCAGAGGCCTCTTTGGCTGTGATTTTTTGAGAAATTCTGTAGTTGAGGTCTTTGTATGAGCAAAGATACCTGGTTGTCTTTTTGCACAGATCTACTTTACAGTTGGAGGCGCAGATGCTAGGTGCAGGGTTTGAGACAGGATTTCTGGGTAAAAGTATGTAAAACCTTACGTAAAGCTGCTGCTGAGGCAAGAAAACAGTCGTATTTCTGAAAATGAATAGGAGTCATTTATGTAGATATTTGTAAACAATGAGTTGATCTAGTTCTGAAAAATAGAGAATTCGTAACAGAAAAAGTTATTTTCTTTTTAAACTGTATGGGAATTGTTTTGTTTGTGATTTTTTTTTTTTTGTAGTACCTGTGGTACTGTTGTCTTATTTTCTTGTGTTGGAAGAGGCTGCAGCCGGAGTTAACACAACTACCTGCTTACTGTTCAGCCTGAGGTTCTCCAAGTATCTGCTGAGAAAAGGGCCTTTGGACCCAGTAGCAGCTTGTGTTGCATCTCAGTCTTTCATTCAAACACTGCACCTCCATGTCCCACCTTCCCTCTTCTTTCTGCAGAACTATTTTTGGGGTGGGCTTTAACCCAGGCTGGGAATAGGTGTTTGTTGGTCTGTTGGATTTTGTTTGATTTCCTTACCGCTTCAAAAATAATGTAGGAGTGGGGAGTTTACAGCGTTTGCATCTCAAAAGTTGTTTGCACAGACAAAAGAGGTGATGCGGGGTAGGAGCTGGTGTCCTCTGACAAGAACTTCTTAAATTGGTGCGTTATTAAAAGCTTTAGAGCTTGGAGGACCTAACGGTCTTAAAAAGGACTTTACACTAGAAAAATGATCTGCAGTGAAAGCATGGCATAGAGTTGAAGAGTTTAATGTTTTCATCTTTTATGTAAATCGTGAGCTTTAGGGATCATTTTGTTTGGTTCTGTTGGCTCTATTATTAGTTAGTAATAATAATTACGTAAAATGAGTGTGTGCTTTTACACAGTACTTGACTAATGTGTAGTATTATAATGTAAAGTAAAAAGCCGTCTTCCTTGTTGTAGTGATTTGTTACTTGGTCAAAGTCTTCAAGAAAATGAATAGCAATAAAAGCACAGAGAAAGTAATTTTTCTGTAATCTTTTTGACACATTTTCTGTAGAACATACAAAATCGCTCATGTAGTAAAAAGTAGCACTTTATTCTCAGTCTGGTGTCATAGTGTCAGCTGAGCAAGCTCAAACTTGAGCATTTTTCATTACTTAAGAAATGAAATAAAAACTTTGATTTGATCCTAGATGTCTGTTATATAAGGAAGAAACAAACATAAGAATGAAGATTGAGCTTAATTGTTATTTTTATTGCCTGAACTGTCAGCTCCACAGCAACTTTGATAGATGTAACTTTCTTATTCTTTTTACCATAAAAGTACTTACTTTTCTCCCTAGTGTCTAGCACAGCAGTTTGATAGTAGAGTTGAGCTGGTCTGAGGATCCTGGGCAGGTGAAAGGACAGTCCTGCTTCCCTCTTCACTGTGTTCTTTTCTCCCGTCCTTGGTTTCTGCTCTGCTGGATCTCATGCTCATCTTCAAAGGTTCCTTTGTAGGCTGATAAAACATGTTAAGCAAGTGGAAAGCTCCCTTTTTTTTTGCTGTGATATTTTCCAGCTGATTTTGCTGCTTGGGTCAGTTCACTTGGAGGGGCACAATACTACTGGGAAGGTAGCAGGAATATATGGCTAGGATCAGGGAGGGAGGAGATGGGGGGAAAAGCTGCTGCATCTGTTCACCTGCCCATACACTTCTGTTATCTCTGACTCTGCCTAAGGATTGGGAAGATTTCTTTAATTTACTTTTTTTTGTCTTTGGGAAGTTTCTTGTTCTTTGTTTGGTACTAATAGGAATGTTATAGCCTATCAGAAAGTTGAGAAGGTTTTTGGACGTGGCTTCTCAGGAAGCATAGCAGCCCCTTCAAATCATTAAGTCAGTTGCAAAAACATTTTTTATTTGTTAATAAAATTTGTTAACTTTGAAATAGCTTTGTTTGCTTTTTTTTTTTTTAGGTTGTCTGCTATTTTTGTCAAAATAATTCTTCCATTGATAGAACTTTTATAATAAAGAACCATGACGGCTGCAGAGAATGTGTGTTACACATTAATCAATGTTCCGATGGATTCAGAACCACCTTCTGAAATCAGCTTAAAAAATGACCTAGGCAAGTAACAGATGATGATTTGAAGGATACTCCGTTTTACGTGAATTATTCTTGCATTCTCTTATTGTGTTAGAATATTGTTTACATTTTATAAACTTAAAGAAGTCAATTTAATATTTATTTTGTTCTATTTATTTTTGAAATGTGTAGTTGCCCTGCTTGCTATGTTTTAAGAAACTTCATGTGTGGGGTTTTTTTTTCCCTCTTCAGTCTGTGCCAAAGTTTGAAATCAATTTCTGTCTTTCTCTTTGAAGTAGTACTGCTCTGGGCTCAGACGTGTTTAAGTAATGCAGTGATAAGCAACAAGTTGTCTTATTGCTTGCTTGATGCACTGCTGCGTCTTGCTGGCAGAAATGGTGGTGTTACTATTTAGTATTCGTATGACAACAGACTGCATTGTTGTATCCTGGTATAAAAGGCTGGTAAATTTAAGCATTGAAACAGCCGTGAGATTTGTTGAACTCCATTCATTCCAGTATGTTGGTCCTAGAATTAAGTCTAAACTCCATGCTTGTTCTTTAAATATCTCTTTCTTCCTCTTTATCCTTTTAGTGGAAATAAGGGTGTGAATTTTATTGATATGCTTTATTGCACTCCTTCCAAGGGGCGTTGTATCTTCCAACACTGAAAATCAGTATTCCTGTTAAACTACCTGATTTCCTAATTACTGTGATTTTTTTCCCCCGATTCTTCTACTCTTTAGAAAAAGGGGATGTCAAGTTGAAGACAGAGGCCTTGAAAAAAGTAATCATTATGATTCTGAATGGTGAAAAACTACCTGGGCTTCTGATGACCATTATACGTTTTGTACTGCCTCTCCAAGATCATACCATCAAAAAGCTGCTGCTTGTCTTTTGGGAGATAGTGCCAAAGACCACTCCAGATGGCAGGCTTTTGCAAGAAATGATCCTTGTATGCGATGCGTATAGAAAGGTAGCCCATTATTTGCTACGTTGCTTATGTTCCTATATTGGGTCCTTACAGAAAGTTTACAGTTTTGTGTTATTTCATATATATAAAAATGGCTTATGCTAAGCGTTTCCTTCCTAACTGTTTTGTCTTGGTGCTTCAGAGCTGGATAATTGTAGATAATCAGCAGACCTACTACCTAGGGATTTTTCTGTGTTCTTTTACTGTTACGACTTAACAAGAATATAGTGCTTTTCATTTCTAAGTCAGTGAACCTTGAATATGAGGGGTGACCTAATTGCCATCTTTGTAGCGTCTTAGGACAAGCCATGATATGTAGGAGGACACTATTTTTGGAATAACTTCATCATGGTGTGTTTGGAATGCTGCTTCACAAAGATAATAAGGTCTTTCAGCTTCTTTGGGATTGGAAGCAGATGAACTAATATACACTAGAGGTTTGTATCCAGTGTGCAGGAATGACTGCAGGGTGAGCTTTCACAGCCCTAGTAATCGGAGAAAACACATACAATACAGCAAAAAAATCAGTCACGCATTCTAAGTTTTGCTACAAAGAAATAGATGTTTTTAAGTATTGTTTAACAGCAATGTTCTTAAAACATGGGTATTTCATGAGGTAATTGCTGAGAGGACAGTGAGGTGGTGGTGTGGATGTTGGGAACTTGTACCTTGAGAAGTCTTGTTGTGGGAGAAGACTAGCAAGTGCGTTCATCTTGGCTTAACAGACTGAAAAGTCTGGCAATTCAAATATGTTTCTTGTTGATTTTAGGATCTGCAGCACCCAAATGAATTTATCCGAGGCTCTACTCTCCGTTTTCTTTGTAAGCTGAAAGAAGCAGAACTGTTGGAACCTTTGATGCCAGCCATTCGTGCATGTCTAGAACATCGTCACAGTTATGTGCGCAGAAATGCAGTTCTTGCAATTTACACTATTTATAGGTAAATGCTGTTTGAAGTTGTGGATGCAGAGGGCCAAGGGTAGCTTTAGTGATCTGTGTAGTTTTTGAGATGTCATAAACATTAATCAGTCCCTGATGTGGTTTTTGGGGTTTTGTTTGTTTGCTTTTTCTGCTCTCCCTAGTGGATTTCTTTGGAAAAGCAAATTGTACTGCTACTTTCTCAAATATGACTGGAGTCCTTATGGTGCAGGCTAATTTGTATGAGCAAATACCTTTCTTGATGATTTAAATATTATTAATAGTAATCATTGTCCACGACCATAAATATGGAAGAATCTTTGCAGGAATATGCATATATAAGTTTTTTTGAAGTGCAACATTCTTCATACACTGCAATTCTATACAAGACATTATTGTAGTTGTTACCTGAACGGTGAGCCTGAATGTTGCTGTTAAATGGAAATCAATGGTGGGGTAATGTCTTAGCTGTCATGGTAACACACAATTTTTAAAGCCTCTTGACTCTTCATGGTTTCGAGTAGCTACAGAGAAGCCACACATCGTTGGTTTATGCTTTTTGAATTGTTTGTAAATATAATAAAGTGCATATCTTGAGGATATCTTGAGGTTATGCACTTACACCTTAGGTTCTGTTCCTTATCTGAAATTCTTATCTGAAGTTCTTTTAATTATGATTTTTTTTTAAAAGAAATTTTGAACATCTTATACCTGATGCTCCTGAATTGATCCATGATTTCTTGGTGAATGAGAAAGATGCAAGCTGCAAAAGAAATGCATTTATGATGCTAATTCATGCAGATCAGGTAAGGATACTTGTCCTCAAACTCATTCACTTGAAGTACTTGAAAATGTGCTAGATAGCTGCCAGTTCTTGTTGGTAGCATAGACTATTTATGTTTGTTAGAAACATGTATAGTAGTATGGAATATTTGGTAACTGGAAAAGTTGAATTAGGTCTTCAGTGCTGTCTCCATTTTAAAGGAAAATTATTGTACTTGATGAAGGCATATATTGATGCTGAAAACTGTAACTAGTTTTGCTAAGTGAACTTAACCAGGTTCAGAAGTGCTCTGTTGCCTACTGTTTTGTAGCTTTTGTAGTCACACGAGAAAGAAATGGCAATTTCTATTTAACGTTTTGGATTATTTGCTCTATGGGCAATTGCCTTTTGTGCCTGATTACCATTAATTTTGTTTCTTTTTCCATCTGTAGACAGAATGGATTAATTTTACTTTTCAGGTTTACAATGTTTTCGTAACTCGTTTTAAATTTCAAATTGGAGTGTTGGATATATGCTGGTTTGTGTTTTTGATTTTTTTAAAATGTGTTTTGATCTAAAATATAGCTGACTGAGTGAACTAAGAATATTTTAGAAAAATTTTTCTTTTATTTATATAGGATCGAGCTTTGGATTATTTGAGTACCTGTATTGACCAGGTCCAGACGTTTGGTGACATACTGCAGTTGGTTATTGTTGAACTAATTTATAAGGTAAAAGGGAAATGTTGTGGCACATATAAAACAAATGTACGCGTTTGTAGATTATATTAGACTGCTTTTAAAAAGGGATAATAGAATATTGCTGGAAAAGACATTATAGTTAGCTTTTAGTCCATGTCAGGAACATGTCGTTGTTAAGTAGAGATGAATAAGATTTGTCTCTTGAAATAATAAATTGCTCAAGTGTGCACGGTATAGAGCAATATGTATTACCTGATTTGCTGTGATGTGGACTGTGTGTTATCAGACTATTCTTTATAGATAGAGCAGGGCATCTGTTACAGAAGCTAGTAGAGGCTATGCCCTTTCTTTTGATCTGAGATGTTAAGGCCCTGTAGCATTGCATAGGATTGTCAATTATAGCTTTTTAATAGTTCTGTAATTAGATTTTTACAACTGTGAATGACACTTCTTGTTCTCAGAAAAGATTATTAACTTTTGCCAAATTTTCTTCTTGTTGTAAGATAATGGAGTAGTTAAGCTATATGATTGCTATTTCTTCTTTATGTGCGATCTATGCGTTGTTCTTATTTAGGTCTGTCATGCGAATCCATCAGAGAGAGCTCGTTTCATTCGCTGCATCTACAACTTACTGCAGTCATCAAGCCCTGCAGTCAAGTATGAAGCTGCAGGTACTCTGGTTACACTCTCCAGTGCACCAACAGCAATCAAGGTATAAAAGCCATGTTTTCAGATGTTTCAGTAGCTTTTAGGGCACTGGAATGAATACCGTATGCTGTAGTTGGTACTTTGAAAGAGCAAAGGCTTTAGTAATATGAGGTGTTTAACACTTCACATGTAAAACACCATCTCCTAAAATTGGTCTCAAAAACCGACTTGAGACTCTGTTTTGCAGACCTGCAGCTAGTGGACTTCATGTCACCTTGGTGGGAGACGAGCTTGAATACTCTGCCAACAATAGTTGTTTTCTACCTGCAATCTTCTTGGCATATTTAGCAAAGCAAAGCAAAGCTGAAGATTTGAAGAGATTGAGTGACTTTCCTTATTCATAAACTTAAATCTTTTCAGGCTTGGGTGGAAGCATAAAGCAGTGAAGATTTTCATTGATTACGGTTTGACTGTGGGTCCCTAGATTTATGTTTGTGCGGTTTGATTATTTGAGAGACACACAGAAATTTTGAGTTTTATGAAAATTTAAAAAATAGAATATGCAAGTTTAGATTTAGAATAAAAATAATATAGATAGTAATTTCGAAACATCAGCAGGAATATTAATTCAAACACTTTTCTTCACCATCATCATTTTTGTTGAGCAGGAGTATTGCACATAGGAGCTGTCATTAAAACCATACCTAGATAGGCTAATGCTGACAACTATTTTAAGTCAGTTTTGATGCTCTGTTGTGTACTTAAGAGCTAACTGAAAGCATGCCAAGAAATGTATCTGTGACTTTCTTTGAATTTGAAATAAACTCTGTATGGTCAGCGTTCCTATGTAATTTTTGTAACGTGGTGGTGGAATCAATGTTTAGAGTGGACCATCAAATTTTAAAGGCTGTTCCTGAGTCCGTTTCTGTGCCACCTCTTTGAACAGTGGTTAATAGTGATGTAGAAGGTGTCTTTTCCTGAATTTCTCAAGTTGCCAGTTTCTCTTCTTTGTTACTTACAAGGTGGTTTTGATCCTTTTACTTTTAGGCAGCTGCCCAATGCTACATAGATTTGATTATTAAAGAAAGTGATAATAATGTGAAGCTTATAGTTTTGGATCGGTTGATTGAATTAAAGGAGCATCCCTCCCATGAAAGAGTGTTACAGGTATGTGAGCTGTCTCTTTTCCTGTAAGCTTATTGAAGGCATTTCTTCCCTAAGTGAAAGTTTTGGTAGTTGTGATGTAGGGAGAAATTTACTTCTGAAGTTCAAATCTTCTGTTTTAGTAAGAACATATTGGATGGACTTTTATGTTTATGACTTGCTACTTTTATTGTCTTCATAAGAATAAAAAATGGCAAATGCTGATTGCATTGTGAGACTTAATGATGTAGCTTGCATGATAGACTTCTATGTAAATATGGACTATATTAAATGAACACTGTGAAGTACCCAGGGCTTAGGATATCTTGCTTATTTGTCTGTAGCTGATATAATATGTATCCAAAAAGTCTCTGAAAATCATCGAGGACTGAAAATTAGAATTGTATGCGGAAGGAGTCATTTAAAGCAACAAAATAGTTAACGATTCATTATTGTTTCAGGATCTAGTTATGGATATCCTCAGAGTGTTGAGTACCCCAGATCTAGAAGTGCGCAAAAAGACCCTTCAGCTAGCTCTGGATCTTGTTTCTTCAAGAAATGTGGAGGAGGTGAAATATATGTTACTTTTGTTTCATTACACTGATTTTTATCCTTGGGAAAAATGTGGACTTTCTTCAATTTTGTTTGATCTTTTCTGCAGCTTGTGATTGTTCTGAAGAAGGAAGTGATTAAAACTAATAATGTGACAGAGCATGAAGATACAGACAAGTACAGGCAGCTGCTTGTTCGAACGTTGCATTCCTGTAGTGTTCGGTTTCCGGATATGGCTGCAAATGTTATTCCAGTGGTATGCAAATATTTAATTATATTGTCAATAAATATATTCCAGCTATACCCAAAACCTGGAGAATGGCTGAAGCTGAGTTGTTTCTAATTGTGATCTCACCCTAAGCAATACTATTTATAATACCTAAAGAAATATAGGACTTCTGATGCTGTGGTTATTTGTCTTCTGAGACTTTATTTTTAAATATTTTTTGAAGAACATGAGCTGAAGAGTACCTTTACTTAAAGGTGCAATAATTTGTATCATTAGAAAAAAAAATTGCTATTATGATATTTGGTAATTGATTGGAATATAGTTAAGGTTGCTTGACTTCAGCTTTGTTTAACAGGAGATCTATATGCAGTTTTATTTGAAGGAAAATACCGTTGTACAAACTGTGATTTGTGCTCACGTTCACTCTTTTGTGCTAGCTGATGGAGTTCCTTAGTGACAATAATGAAGCAGCAGCTGCTGATGTCTTGGAGTTTGTACGGGAAGCGATCCAACGATTTGATAACCTCAGACCTCTCATTGTTGAGAAGATGCTTGAAGTTTTTCATGCTATTAAATCTGTCAAGTGAGTCCAAATTGTGGTACCAAACAGACATTGGTACCTTACAAAATCCTTACAAAACCTCACACAAGAATAACTGAAGTTGAGATAATTTGGGGGTGGATGACTTCTAGGTACAGCTTCCTTCTTGCCTGCTTGTACAAAAGATACATTGACTGCTTGTTGAATGAAGAAAATAAATTCAAATTTCATTTTTATGGTCATATTGGTAATTGTATTTGCTCTTGCTAGAGGGTAGCATTGTTGATGAAGGCCAACTCTAAAGCGATATGCTTGTTAAAACAGAGTTGCAAAGAGATTACTGCAGCAGAAATTTACACTTGTAGGCAGCTAGAAATATGGTACATCAATTAGGAAACACAGTCTGATGTAGACTGGGCTTTGCAATCTGCAAAGCTGCTTTAGTACCTCTTGAGGCTCTAGAAACTTGGTTTTCTGATGGATCTGCAAAGGTTGAGTCATATGAGAACTTTGTTTCAAGACACCAATCTGCCATTCTTCCAACACAAAGGAAACTGAATTCTGTCTCTATGATCATCCTATTAAGTAGGAAGAAAATCTTTTAAGCTTTGGTGTTTTTTTTCCCTAATGTGCATTCATGTTCTTGTTGTTTCATTTTCTCCTGTATGAAGGAAAAGTTAGTTTGCCTCAATTAAATGGGGAAATTACAGCTGACTTTATTCGTGTACAGAGAGTTATTTCATTATGATAATAATGAAATTTAATTTAGTGACTATCAAGTTTCGCACAGATGAGAATAAATCTGAGGCAGAGAATACATCTTATTTGATATACTTGTTCAGTAGTTTTCAAAGGCTGAAAGGATGATTGTTCTTGATCAAACTTGCTTTCTGTCAGTTGTGTCCTTGAATTTGTCAAGGCTGGCCTTTACCACCTGACCATACATCACTTCCCTTGATGTAGTTTGAGTAGATCATGAAAGCATGACTTAAGTTACTGTTCTTGTCTCAGGATTTATCGAGGAGCTTTATGGATCCTTGGAGAATATTGCAGCACAAAGGAAGATATACAAAGTGTAATGACAGAAGTTCGCAGATCCCTTGGAGAGGTGTGTTTGCTTTGTTGGACTAGCTCTTCATGATTTTACTCACTGTTATGCAGTGTGTTTTCTAAGAAAAAGATATTTTAAAAAAATTGAGTAAGATGCAACAGGGTTTTGAGCACTTGTGGTATGTAATGGCATGTGCACAAAAATGTAAAGTAAAAACCAAGGGTTTGGATTTGTTATTAATTTTTTTAAATACCATATACTAAGCATAAGTGATACCTGTTAAGAGAGGCAATGAGAAATTAATTATTTTGGAAAATTATGATCAACTTTAAGATATGATTTAATTATATCCACTAACAAAGGAAGAGTGCTTTAAGTCTGGATTGTTCTGAGAGGGGCCTAAGACAATTTATCCAACATGAGCTTTATGCATGGGTAGAAGGCTTCTGTATATATTTTGATATCTGCTTATCTCCTCAAATTGTTTCAAAACTGTTGCACTGTAAGTGACCTTTTATTTATAAAAACTTTAATATTGCACATAATTTTTATTAAAACCTTCTTCAGAAAAAGATTATTTTTTTAATATTAATTATAACAGTTGTTTTCTGTTTGTTTCCAGATCCCAATAGTAGAATCTGAAATCAAGAAAGAAACTGGTGAGCTAAAACCTGAGGAAGAGGTGCCTGTAGGTCCAGCTCAAAAACTGGTGACAGAGATGGGCACTTATGCAACACAGAGTGCTCTCAGTAGTTCCCGACCTGCCAAAAAGGAAGAAGACAGGTATTTAAGATTTCATACTAGACAAGGAGTGATATGGTTAATTTTCTTTTTAAATGGTACTTTCTCTTATGCAGAGTTTAAGGGTTGTGGTAATTTCTTGTTTTGAGGTTTTATTCCAAGTAGATGGGATCCGATAGGAAGTTGCTTAGGATTTGTAATCAAAGCTTACTGCAACATCATTAATTATGATGTCCTTAATTCTAGTTGATTTTATATGAAGTCCCCTGACAATTTTAATTGGATACAGGGATGTTGTATTTTAATTAAAACATATTTTTTTATTAATATCACTTGGAGCTATTTCATACCTGCTGTGTTTCATTTCATTGGTAGCTAAAACAATTGTTTGATTTCCTTAATTACTGCAGATCATAGAATCATAGAATAGTTTGGGTTGGAAGGGACCTTAGAGATCATCTAGTTCCAACGCTCCTGCCATGGACAGGGACACCTCCCACTAGATCAGGCTGCCCAAGGCCCCATCCAACCTGGCCTTGGACACTCCAGGGAAGGGGCATCCACAGCTTCCCTAGGCAGCCTGTTCCAGTGTCTCACCACTCTCATGGTGAAGAAATTCCTCCTGATGTCTAGTCTTAATCTGCCCCTCCCCAGTTTATACCCATTCCCCCTTGTTCTATCCCCACAAGCCTTTATGAATAGCCTCTCTCCAGCTTTCTTGTAGCACCTTTAGGTACTGGGAGGTCACTATAAGATCTCCTTGGAGCCTTCTCTTCTCCAGGCTCAACTCTCTCAGCCTGTCCTCATATGGGAGGTGCTCCAACCCTCTGATCATCTTTGCAGCCCTCCTCTGGACCTGTTCCAACAGCTCCATATCCTTCTTATGTTGAGGATTCTAGAACTGGACAAGTATTCCAGATGGACTACTCCCTCTTGACTAGTCATTATGGTCTCAAGAGCTACAATGAAATTGTTATAGATTACACTTTTCACTTCACTCCCTGTGTGGAAATAGCTGTGAGACCTGTATCTCTGTATCTGGGAAACTACTTCTAGTGGGGAAAAAAAAAGGACTTCTGAGACCTTCCAGGCTTGTTTTGTTTCTACAGTGTGAAGGTTAAGGTGTGAAGATAAGTAGGCTAAAGAGCATCATCCAAAACTAGTTTTCTGCTTATCGTCTGTCTTTGCAGACCTCCATTAAGAGGATTCCTGCTTGATGGTGATTTCTTTGTCGCAGCTTCCCTCGCTACAACTTTAACTAAGATTGCCTTACGATATGTGTCACTAGTTCAGGAAAAGAAGAAACAAAATGTAAGTCATCTGTTGTGTTTTCACTGCAGTTGCAAAGAATAGCTGGATGTTGCTTCTTTTCTTTTAAATAGATGCAAAATGATTTTAGTCCAAAGTGAAGTGCTAGTTATGTCATTGGATAATAATGATTATTTGGGTCACAAACAGGACCTACTGCTTTCCAGCCAATCTAGATAGTCTCTAAATTATACTACTTGGTTTACAGATAACAAGTACTAAAAAAACAAGTAATCTGTTCAGAGATTTTTTTTTTATTTGATTAATGTTCACCTTTTGATAAATAAGTCACAAATGAAAATTTCTGTAAAGCTATGTAAAATGCAGTAAACTCTTCTATTCCCTTTCATTTGTCCTCCTTAGTCCTTTATTGCTGAAGCTATGCTGCTAATGGCCACTATTCTCCATTTGGGAAAGTCCTCTCTTCCTAAGAAGCCGATTACAGATGATGATGTGGACCGTATTTCCTTGTGCCTGAAAGTTTTGTCTGAATGTTCTCCTCTCATGAATGATATTTTCAACAAAGAATGCAGGCAGTCCCTCTCTCATATGCTGTCAGCCAAGCTGGAAGAGGAGAAACTTTCCCAGAAGGTGAGCTATTTTAAGTGTGTTACCATGAACAACTGGAATTTTTTGCAGATGTTCACATTCAGGCAGGTCCCAGAGGTGTCATTGTTTAACTATATCAGCCATTATTTGACTGTGTCTCTGTGCTAAGGAGTGGAACTCACAGTGAAATCTTGAGTTTCTCTCTTTGTAGAAAGAATCTGAGAAGAGGAATGTGACAGTTCAGCCAGATGATCCCATCTCCTTCATGCAGCTTACTGCTAAAAATGAAATGAGCTCAAAAGAAGACCAGTTTCAGCTTAGCCTTCTTGCAGCAATGGGAAACACACAGAGGAAAGAGGCTGCTGATCCTCTTGCATCCAAACTTAACAAGGTAGTGTGACGATAAGTGTTTTAATTATATAAACTTTGTGCTGTTTATGCACAGCATCAGCTTTGGGAATCACAGACTGGAACTGATGAATGATGCTGTGTTGGTTGATTGGAGAGATCTGGGTATTTCCTGGTTAGGATCGGGAGAAAGACAAAAGCCCTTGTCCTTGAAATTGTTACCTTCTTCATGTGAGAGGGAAAGAATTAGGAGGAGACTTGGAGACTGCAGAGCTGGTGGGATGTGGAGAAGAAAGTAAAATTCTTTGCTGGTCTGAAGACCTCAGTAAGGTTCACGGGGAAGAGAGCAGGGATGTCACAAGTGATTAAGAACCTCATTCTATCTTTGGCTGCCGTATCCTGTTGCCAAGAGCAATGCATCCATGTTTCACTCTTTATACCTTTTTTTATTTGCTGCTCCAAATAGGGTAAAAAAACCCGCTTGATTCATTCATTAATTAGAGTTAGAAAGCTAGACTTCAAAAGTCTGGATGAATTCTTTTTACTGTGTAAAGGTACCTTTTCATTTTAAGTGAACATTTCTTTGTCCTGATAATTCTCAGAATAAATGGCACTGGCATGAATTCAGTTCAGAATATATTTCATCTGCAAAGGTTTTATAATTGTAGTGTGCACACTAGAGGACACGTGAAGGAAAGATGCAGTTAAATTTATTTGAGTAATACGGACAGTCACTGTGTGTTTAGCTGTAAATCAGTTAAATCTGTTTATTTTGGAAGATTTATGCATGAACTTTAGATTTCCTAAACACTACAACTTATTTAAATACTATTTTCTAAATAAAACTTGTGATGATTCTTTGCAGGATTTTTTTCCGATTTTCTTTTTATTTTTTTTGCCCCTTTTTTCTCACTGGTAAGTTAGTTCTGTGAAATTAAAAGCTCTTTGCGCACGTGCTTGATTTAGAGGTTCGTATTTGAGAGTAATGCATTTAACTGTACTCTGTTCTTAGTTTTGTCACTGTGTGACATGAGTCCATGTTTTAAACCTGTTTATGAGAAGAAAAATATATTAAACTCTTTTCTTTCACAGGTTACTCAACTGACAGGTTTCTCGGACCCTGTCTACGCAGAAGCCTACGTCCATGTCAATCAGTATGACATTGTGCTGGATGTGCTTGTGGTCAACCAGACCAGTGACACTCTGCAGAACTGCACGCTAGAACTTGCCACGCTGGGTAAGCAGTACTGGTGGAAACATGGCAACTGTGTGGCAGCAGTGAGGTGCTGGGCATTGGCACGCAGTTGTAAGGAGTTTCTGAAACACTTCTAAATACTTATAAATTTATGGTAGCTAGTTGACGCTTTGAAGGGATGCTTCTGAATGCCTTTAAAAATAGTTTTCTTCCAAAAGGTGGAAGATGTGTATCTGTTGGCACCGACACTACCGTCTGGTAACATAAACTGTAGTCAGGATTTGAGCTTCCATGTATTCTTCACTAGAAAGAATTCCATTTCCCCTTCTTCCTTTCTTCTGAAACATGGACAGGGTGTTTTTATATACTTATTCTCCATTATCCTGTTACAATATATCAAGAGGACAGAATCCAAACTGCTATGGAGTAAGTGTCAGGCAACAGAAAGCCGTCTGTCCTACGTAGTTGTAGCACTCAGCCTGAACTACTGATATACAGCATTTACTTAGCTGAAACTATTCCCTGTACCAACAGCTGTACCAGAGGCTTACTTGAATATTGAGGCTTCTTTTAGGGGAGACAGCAGATAATCCTAGAACAGTAACCAGTTTCCTATTAGTTATCTTCTGTTTTGGCAGTCAGGAGTTGAAATATATCTACAACATACTAGAAGACCTGTTAATACTTTCAGTTGATTTCATATTTACAACTGGAGGGGCATAGCCTTCTAATATGTTGTAAATCATTTGATCAGACTAATGGTGGAGATAAATGAAACTAATGTATTAATTAACAGGTTATACTTTTCTATTTATCAGCTCAGTGAAGTGGAATTCTGTATGTCCTAATTGGTATCTTCAGACATACTGCAAAAACTGACTTGATGCGTCACACTTGCATGTGGAGCTGATGCTGTTCATGCTGTGTTCTCAAACTGCACAGTTTGGTAGAACTAAAGAGTCTTTTACGATTGCTTGCTAAAGGAATAAGAAAAATACATCTATTTCCTGGGAGAAATTATATTAAAAATCAAGGTGATGTTTTCACCTGTTCATAAATAGCTCTGTGCATGTAGTACTGGACGTTGAACTTTGGTTTCAAGATACTTGTCTGTCGGATTAGACACTATGATGTTGTTTGGTGATTAAAACGCAAGATAGAATTAACCATTTCCTGATTGTTAAAGATTTAATACAAGGCTCAGTCCAAACCCCATTTAAGTCAGTATTTGTATGGGGTTTCATTGGGGTTTGAGTGAATATGCTTATATTGTAACTGAAATTTTTAATGCAATGAACGTTATTTTGTCTTGCAGATAGCAGACTGTAAAAAACGCAACCAAACAAAAAAAAGTACAAATCAACTAATACCTTTATGGTAGTATTTAATGCCACTCTGTAGACGTTAGAATTGAATGACAAGAAAATAAAAATTGGTCTAAAAGCTAAACTTATTGTGTACTGTTAACATTCCTTGATTCGCATCTCCCAATTTCTTTACGCAGGTGACTTGAAACTTGTGGAGAAGCCATCTCCTCTGACACTTGCTCCACATGATTTTGCAAACATTAAAGCTAATGTCAAAGTTGCTTCAACGGAAAATGGAATAATTTTTGGTAATATTGGTAAGTAAACAATTCAGTGTGCAAAATTAGTAATGTTTAGCATTTCTTAACCTGCTTAATGAGCTAAAAAATAATTAAAACACCTCATCCTGGAAGAGGAAATGAAATGGTCTACAATGTATGTAATTTTTTTAAAAATTCTATTGCTTTTACTCAAAGCCATAGTAGAATATAGCACCTTTACAATGATTGTAAGCGTGACCCTTGAACCCCAGTCTCTGAATTTGAAATGAGCTAGGCAGCCTTGCCTGAGAGACCAATACACTTAGAGTTCTGTGGCAGCTGGGTAAAGCACTTGAAGAGGACAGAGGTCAGCAGTGAGATTGAGCAAGTGCAACTGTTATTAAGTCGGAGGTGGTATCTGAGCTCTCTTATTTAGTCCAGGTTCACATTCTAAACATTAAGATGGTTTGTGTTTTATATTGCAGTGTATGATGTCTCTGGAGCAGCCAGTGACAGAAACTGTGTGGTTCTCAGTGATATTCACATTGACATCATGGACTACATCCAGCCTGCTTCTTGTACGGATGCAGAGTTCAGACAGATGTGGGCAGAATTTGAATGGGAAAACAAAGTTAGTTTGGTTTTTTTTTTATATTATCTGGGCTTTTTATTCATGAGGTATAATTCTGTTTCTTGTTTCTGCATCATCTGGTTACATTAACATTATCTCTTGTAATATAAACTTTATTCAACATCCACAATGGATACTGGTCTCTAGTAACTCATTCTCTTATTTTACCTGTTTCACAAGCTTAGTGATGCAATAATTAGTTTTCTTACAAGAGGTGTATGTGCATTGAGCCTTACCTCCTGTACAGAAGGTGTTTAAATTGCTTGGTGATTGCTGTGTATTTCAGCTCAAAGGTGAAATGGCAACAGGTGTAAGTTTTTGCTGAGACTGCAGAATTGGTTAGCCTCTCCAGTTCGGACTTGTGTTATTTTTTTGTTTATTTGTTTGTTTGTTTGTTTTTAAATCATAATGCTTTAGGTTCTAAGGTACTTTATAAAGATCACTTAGTTCAACCCCCCTGACATGGACAAGGACGTCTTTCACTTTATTACCTTGCAATACAGTGATAGCATACAGAGTATTTATGAATGCTGTACAGTAAATCCAACAAAATGGTATATACTCTTAACATTAGAGGATGCCCAAACTGTTTGGTTACAGATGTGTTAGAAAAGGGTTTAAGGAAGATAATCTCATGCAAGGGAGCAACTTAATTTAAGAATGGAGTAGAAACATTAAAGCTGAATGGGAGGCATTTTACACAAACTGTAGCCTTGTTTGCTACATTTGTTTACGTGTATTCACTTGAGAGTTCCCTCCAAGGGAACTTGTAAACAATAAATTTTAATCCACAATGTGTGAAGCCTTAGCAATTTGTAAACTACTCCTAAAATATGCGTTGAAAGGCAATTTAAATAAGATCCATAATACTTAATATGAGGAAGCCATGCAGCCTAGGGAGCTTTGTGAGAAGGGAAATATGAAAGCAGTGTTTATTGTTGGTTAAATGCAAGTTTTGGACTAGATGCTGTTTTGTTTTTTCTCATACTGGCAATGTGTAAACTATATTCAGACAAGAAGTATGCTATTTGCTGTGGAGAGTCTCCATGTTCAGCAGAGTATCATATTCACTTAATACATTTTAGAAGCCATGGTTCTAGCATGGAATTCTCACTCTATAGTGGATGGCAGGAGGTAAAGGCTTTTTATTTTGTCACTGCATAATGTGATTTGGAACTATTTTACTGTGTGCAGTGTTCCTCTATAAAAAACATAGTGGTAATCTATAGAGCCCTGAAGAAGAGATGGTTTCAGTTTAATTAGCCTCTTAAACATTTCTAATTGCTATTTTTTTCCCTTCTTGAAGGTTACAGTGAATACCAATATAATTGATTTAAATGAATACTTACAGCACATACTGAAGTCAACCAATATGAAGTGCCTGACTCCAGAGAAGGTGAGCTATTTGCTTGAAGACTTTTAGACACTTAGTTCCTGTGCTTTGTTTACTTTGTTTAGCGCTTGTTATGAATATTGAGACGCTTGTTCATAACATGAAATATTACATATACTTCAAAATTTGTGAGTGCTTGGAAATGAGTAAAAGCAAGTTATATTATCAAAATTCTTTGTCACTTAATCACATTAGCTATTGCTTGCCCAGCTAGAAAATCAGAATATCTGTTTTAGTTTGTACTATCTAAGCTGTAATATAGATTTGATGGAACTGTCTGTTTTCATGTAGGGCTTTTTTTAGTAGCTACAGGTTCCTTTGTTCTTTGTCAAAATTTACCTTTCTTTTGCCAATTTAATCTTTTTGTTGTAAAGCAAATTATACAATAGCTATTTGCTTTCAAGATGCAATATATATAGCAGCTATTAGCTAATATATATGTAGTAACCAATATAGGCATTAGCTATTGTTACTCTTTAGCTTCTTTGTTGTTCATTGAATCAGATCATAAAATGCCATCCTACCTTATTTTGATGAATATTTTAGATTGCATATCTTTCAGTAAAAATTCTACAAGAGGGCCATTCCTGTTTCCCATTGCATGATTCTCACATTTTAAAAATGTAGGCGAAGAAAGACATTTAAACATTAAGTAGGGAGATCTTCCTAGCTGTACATAGGATGAATTAAAATGTATTTGAAGGATTTTAGCCTTTCTGAAGAGTTCAAATGTGCTTTTTGTAGGCACTTTCTGGTTATTGTGGCTTTATGGCAGCCAATCTTTATGCACGTTCCATATTTGGAGAAGATGCACTTGCGAATGTCAGCATTGAAAAGCCAATTCATCTTGGACCAGAAGCGCCTGTCACTGGTCACATACGAATCCGTGCGAAGAGTCAGGTAACATGAGATCTATTTACAGCGCTGTTTCTCCTTGTAATTTTTAAGAAAAAGTACTTAGCACTCTAAAAAAACTTGCAAATTTTTGGATGTTATTTAATTTCTACTGTAGTATAAATGGAAAAATTTTTAGGAAGGATGAATATAGAAACTTAAGCCTTAGTTTTAAAAAACTATCTTATGCACATTTTCTGATGAAAGTATGGCTTCTAGTTAGGTGTACCCTAAAACCACATTGTACATCTTCTCTCTCAGTGCACTATCATAAAATAGGATCTCTTATTTTATCCATAGCACTGCATATAGGATAGTATACTTGATTTGCTTTTAAATAAAGAACAAATGCTTCCTAAGATTTCATGATCTGTTTCCTACTGAATTATACATTTCAATTTCATGTAAAGAGGAAATGTTATGCATGTAATTGCTGTTCACCTGCTTGTTTTAAAAACAAACAAACAAAACCCAAAGTCTGTCAGTAGAATCATTTTTTAAAGGTGCACATGTGAGCCTGCTTCCGATTTTAGAGCTTCCTTCTCCTGACTGAAAAAAGTCCAAAATTTGGAACTGTTTACGAGAACAGCAAGTGTACCAACAAAAGCATTTTTAACCGTGTACAGTAAAGGACTGCCAGAGAGTTTTCAGATTCATCACATAAAACCATTTAGTTTATGTGATATCATTGTGAAGATTTTGGTGATTTAATGTTTGATATGTTTACACTGGCATTTTTACAAAAGACTGCATTCGATTATGTATGCTGGCTTAGTTTCATCTTGAGACCATTGTGGTGTTGATTAGGTGAATTTATTTGTGCAGTTGCTCTTGAGATTTCTTTAGTTTCTATGCAATATTAACATGGTAAATTATTTTCTTATCACTTTACTGTGTTGAGTGCTAGTATCAGCACTGAGCCTTTCAACAGCTGAGTTTCAGTAACTGGACTGACAGTTGTAATTTCTTCGGTGGCAGCATGCTTGCTACTGGTGGGAGGTCAAAAGGCTTACATTTCTTTATTTTTCTGCCTTTGATATTAATAGCAGAATTCCGCATTTCTAGCTCAAATTTAAGTTTCATTATTTCAATAACTTATACAGATCTAGCCTTTACCTAGTTTTAAGAAGGTGTGCACTATAATGTATATCATAAATGAAGAATTAGAAGTACTTCTAATTTCCACAACACTAATTTCATAGATTTTTGTATATGGAACTTCCATTTTAATATAGATAAAAGTTATTTTTATGTATCTGTCATAAATGTCTTCTTTCTTTTCCTTACAGGGTATGGCCCTGAGCCTTGGAGATAAGATCAATTTGTCTCAGAAGAAAACGAGTTTATAAATTTTACCTAATGTCTTTTCAGGTCTTTTACAATTTAACCTTAGGTATGTGGCTTTTGGGATGCAGAATGTCTTATATTCTTCAGTGTTCTGTAATTGTAGAAGCCAAGCTTTTGAGCTGAAAGCATTCCAGCAGATAATTTATAGGTTCTCCATGATTGATACTCAGCAAAATTTTAAATCTTCCTTTTTTTCTTAGTCCTTGAAGTTGTGTTTTCTTTGTCTCTGATGTATACTGATGCTCACAGTACAATAAACAAATTATGCCAGTACTATTTTGTCTGTAAGTTATGAACTCTGTATTATTTGATCAGTACTGAATATTTTGCAGAGGTGTTTTGATACTCGAAGAAAGTGGGAGTGTATAATACCTCAAATATTTACAATAATGACTAGGCCTGAATTGTGTGAATGTGTTACGATGACCCTTAAGATACTCTAGTATAGCTAGGACAATAGGCATATATATGATTGACACGTAAATGAAAGACTGTATGTTTTATATGGTTGGTTTAGTAATGTAATCACTTGGCACAGGTGAGCGTGTAATGTCAGAAAAGAGATTGTCAAAATTCAGCTCCTTCCCGCGCATGGTGGAACCATATACTATGTTTCTGAAATGTGTTCCCAAGTAACATAACATTGCTGGTGGCATTCTCATTTTCCAGTTAGTACAGAAAAGACAGCCCAGTGCAATATTAAAGCTCTAGCAGTGCAGGCAGTATTTTCAGTGAAGGCAGCCATGTGTCAGCTTAGGAAGGAAGGATTCAGACTGATTATGATCTTCCAGTGAATTGAACCAAGTTAAGGAACTGTGGAAAAGGAAGAATTGAGAGTGAAGGTCAGGTCAGTACATGGAAGTAAGTTAACAGCATTGGCTACTAAACATTATGCAAATTAGCAGTAGGTCGAAACATATAATCATTGAATTGAAAATAATTTTAGATGAATCTGTTAGACATTAATTCTGGATTTGTTAAACTGTTGCAAGCAAATCTACAGAAGAGTCCCCAGAGGCAGTATTCTTCCAGTTGGCAGAAATTGAATGGCTGTGTCCTGCTCCAGTAGGACAGAGTTACTATCTCGAGTAGCTGCTTCACAAAAAATTTAAGGCCTTAGTGATGAAAATGGCTATTTTTCATTCTGAATAAGCACAGGAAGGAGCACACGTAAATTTGGAAATTATGAGTCTAGGCTACTGTATTTTATCTAAAGGATAGCCCTAGAAGTACAACACAAAAACTGAACAGTGAAGTGACCATTCACATAACTGTTTTATTACCTGTTCCTCCTAGAATTATTTGCCAACTAGATTTGGACTGTTCTCATAAGCATTAGGTTCACTTTTCATTCTTATCTGTTCCTAAATCTTAGATGCATTAAGAAAATAAGTTTGCCCACAGTATAAAATCGAGCGGATCTGTCAACAGCTAAAGCATTGCATTGATGCAGCTATACAGTTCTGAATTTTTAGGACATAAATCATGAAATCAATAGAAGTCTGCTGGTGGTAGTTACGGCCTTTAGCTATTAAAGCCATGCTGCATCTAACAGTACTGAAGTCTGTGTTCCTGTTCTCCAGTGTGCACACCTCTATTGCAGACAAGCACGTACAGCTGCTAAGGCCATGTATTTTGTTAAGTAGTCTGGATTTGTAATATGGGACTTCCAAAGCCACTCACCTCACACTTGCTACATACAATATGTAAAAGAAAAACAGTCTTAGATTGTCAAGGCTGTTGCCTTGAATTTGTTGGAGCAGAGGAAAGAAACCTTGAAAGTAGCTTCTGAAGACTCTGATTACCTTGTGCACTTCTGTGATCATGGTAATGAAATATACAGGTGACAGTAATTTATGTTTCATATAAATAGTAGATATTGTTGGCAATATTATTATGTGATTTTTAAAACCTTTACCTGCTATAGCAAGGGGTATCCAGATTTTTTATTCCAGCAGATATTAGGGACAGTAAATCAGTAAGATAACACAGCATGGTGTTGCTGAGTGACCTGTTTGTTTTGCATGTTTTGAAATACCTTTTTGGCTCTGCCATTAGTTTGCTTTTTAGTGAAAGCTCCAACTTATACATCACAATACCAGCAGGAACTGAAACTCTGGATATGCAGGTCTGGATTGGTAATGAAGTTATTCTCTACGTGATCTCACAGCAGTTGCATTGCCTTTTGTGAAGTTATGCTAGATTCACAGGGATTTAGGAGAGAGAATCGGATTGTGATCTTAATTGCTTAGTACTTCATAATGTGGAGCAGGGGATGATGAGATAAAAGCATAGGAGTACGTTGTATGTGTTCACCTATGAAATTCCATGGATATCTGCATGCTGCTTGGGGGTGCATGGGGAAGATTTTGTTCTCCAGACACTTCTAAGACAAACTAAGAGAGCACAAAAGCCTAGGACCAGTGATTGGTTTAATCTCTTCATAAACACATTGTGATTAGTAGGATACTAACAGATTGAGTCATAACTGTGTGTATACTAACTGATGTGAACGAGATAGATTTGCTGACCACAGCCAAGGAAAGGATGGTTTTGGGGATGGAGGATGACTTCCAGTATCTGTTATGCAAGCCCTGTTACAGTCACAATCTGCTGTCCTCATTGCAGAATCAAAAAACATCCTGGCATGTGTAGATACACATATTTCACATGACGTTCAGTTAGCTGGAAGGGGCATATGATTTGACTTCATTTAAGTTATCTTTTGCTGTTAGGAACTTCATGCAAGGACATGAAAGCACCTCTTCAGCAGATGCTGCCATGACTTCAGGATTAATTTTCCACCCATCATAGTGTTCAGTAGCTTTCCTGCAGAACCGGTCTTGCATGGAAGTTTTCGTTGGTGGCGTGTATTTTTTCATTAGCCTGAATGCAAAAAAAAAAATATGCATGTTTCATGTCTACACTTCAGAGATGAAATTATATATGTAACTTATTGTGTTTTGACTAAGCTTTTTTGTCAGGAGCTCAGGTAATGGGCTGATTTTGGTTCAGAACACCTTTTTCTGAAATGGGTTTTGCACCCTGAAGAGAGACTGACGGGTTCTCTGTGTCTGCCTGTGTTCACAGACAGGATTGTCAAGTTGTGTCATTTGAGAGTGGTGGTCCATGCGCCTTTAGCCACGCCTGGGCAGGCCTGTGCAGTCAGTTCCCTTGTCACTGCTTAAAAAACTGTACTTGTGACAACTACCACTCGGCTGTTTACAGGGAAAGGATATAGGAGAAAATGTATGACCATTGTCGTTTTCATGAGGATTAGCAATTGTGAGCAAGAAGGAGACAGAACCACAGATGTAACATGGATCACTTAAAGAATTGCTATTCTAAGAAGAGAAACTCCTGATCAATTGCTGATCAACATTAATGGGGTGCAAAACATTAGGGAGATCCTAGAGAACTGTTCTGTATGCACAAAGGATTATTTTACACAGAGTATCCTACTTTAGGATCACACTTACAGCTTTTTTGTTGCAGCAAAACTCAGCAAAAGCTCGTATATAGCAGTGCCTGTGCTGTCTCATGCAAAGCTTTGTACAAGGAGTTTACTAACCTGTTTTCTGAGCAGCAATAGGTATGTATTGCATACACTATGCTTGCATAAGGTAGTGTTGACAGGAATAAATTCCTAGAAGGTATGAATGGAGCCAGAAAACTTCCTGCTTTTCCATTAAATGTTTTCAGAAATCATTGCGTGGTGTAATGCTGGTATAGCATGAAAGTGGTTTCTCCTATGCTCCTGCTCCTAACGTAGAACTATTTGAATTCAGGGCCAGATTTCTTTGTTCAGGCCCCGATGAGGATTTATATTTCTGTCCTATTTAGATGATACCTGAGAAGCAGGAATGTTTGATGACAGGCATGATATAGGCAACTCTCAGTTATCTAGAAGAGGGAAGCGATCATTCCCAGAAAATATAAAGGTAGATAATACAAAAAAAACCCCAAACCAATCAGGCCATAGGGAAACCTAGTTTTTATATTGAGCTTTAAAAAGATTTTAAAAGTTAATTTAAGTTAATTTAAAGTTTCTGTAGAGACTGGTTTTTACAGCTCTCATAAATGTGAAGCCTCAGTCGAGGGGCATTTTCTTGATATAATGTGCTTTTTCACACAAAGCTGCAGCTGGAATGTTGAGGAAAGAGCCAGTTAATCCACATCTTAGGAAATCCACATAGTAATACCTGCCGGTTAGCTGCACCCTGTCACAAATTAAGGTATTTTGTGTTGCTACAGCAGGGGGTGCTGTCTTACAACAATTTCAATAAGAAATTCCAATAGAGCTTTTTTAATAAAGTGTTATGAGGAAGAGGCACTGCAAGTTTCATCATAAAAGTGATACAGGGTAAATTTGGCCCACTCACAGTTGCGTTTTGTGTGTTTTCATGTTGCCTAGCTATGTATAACCAGTGCACAGTGATGCTGACAGCTCAGATTACTAATACAGTACATCTGTTTCAACACTGCGTTGTCTCTAGAGATTTTACTTTCCTAAAGCATAATGAGAGAGATTTGGCTGTATACTGCTGACCTATGGAGGATCTCCTGTTTGAAAGACATGCTAATGAGTTTGGTAAGAGAAGGATGTAGATGAAATACAGGAGGTTCTGTGGCTTTGTCTGTACATTTGTAATACTAATTTAGGCCATGTTTTGTTTGAGCAAAGACATAAATGCTGGTGTTATTTCACTAAACATTTCTCTTCTTTTTTTTTGTGTGTATTCTGTAGCTTGTAATTTTAACCTTTTCCAAATTCTGTGTATCATTTTCTGATTGCGTTGCGTAGTATTTAATCAGAATGATCCATAGTTGCCAAGAATAGAATGGAGTTGCTAGTAAAAATGTGATTTACTTTCTGTTGAAAGATCAACATAATTCTTGTAGTTATAGATTTAGACATTTTATAATTGAATTACATTAAATCAGATGTTGTCAAAACCAGTTATTTTATGCAGGTATAAAATCTGCAGGCTTACAAGTCCCTATTTTGTTCTTCCTTTCACTGGAATTGTTTTTAGGAGAAGCAGAACAAACTAAGCCTATTGTAATCCTGGCCCTAGCACAGCAGCAGAGTAGTGCGTCTCACTGTTCCTACATCTTATTCACGCCATTTTTCAAGTTTGATATTTCATGTACTCCTTGTAATATCTGACCGAAGGTCTAGCCTTTTACAGCAGGTGGTCACACTAGCGTCATTTAATTAAAAATGTGGTCTCTTCTTTTTCCGAAGTCTTACAGTGCTGTAGAGAGTTGTAAGAATTCTATCATGTTTCTAATTTTAATTACTTGCAAAGTTTGGAAATGCCATCTAACTTCTGTATTTAGAAAGGTTAGGAAACCATTTTCTTTTACAGAAATGATAACTTGAATTTAAAATGCAGCAATGAGTTTTTAATCTGATCTTTTAGAATAACTTTGCTGTCACTCGTATAGATACAAGAATAAATATATATACCAGAATAAAGAATTATTTCCATTCAGTTGTCCTTAAGCTATATGTGATATGAGAATACGTAAATATTTTATTAATGTGTAGAAACTTCACTCTAGATGAGATTCCCCATGACCCTTACTTTTCGCTTCCTTGATTTCAAATATTTATGTTACTGACAACTATAGATCTCGTGTACTGCCCAAAACTAACATGACGTGTTGCATGGGCATCCCTGCTTTCAGTTGTTTTTCTAATGGAATTGCGTCATTCTTTCCAATATCCATTGATATAAACTGGGCCAGTTTCATCTTTGACCTACGCTTACTGAAGCACATGAAGGGGTTGTTCATATGCAGAAGCATATACTGTTTAGCAGTGAATTCTTTTTTAAGGCTCACAATGGTGAATGAATGGTGCAGACATGCATAAGCCGCTTCAAATTTTAGAGGGTAGCACTGTCACTTCGAAGGTTCCCAGATTGTCTTTTTTCACCTGTAAAACAGAAGAATGTTGGACCTGTGGACACAAAGAAAATCCACTGGGTCAATCTCTTTTAATAATGTAGTGCATGGGTTTGGGTGTGAATGCGCTTTGCATTTACAGCTGTAGTTTTGTGGCATGTACTTGAACTTAAAGCAGTTTGCCTTCTGGTGGGACTTAGGCAGAAGTTGTGAACCAGAGCACTATCTTAGTGCCTCACCTGCAATGTGGCTGAACGGATTTCCAGCAATTAGGTGTCTATGCTTGTGTGATGCGTGCCTGGGATTGGGACCTAGTGCCAGCTTCATTCCTAGTTAAAACTGAGCCTGGACATATAGTATCAGAGTGGCAATAGGTCAAGCCAAATCAAAGCTGGTCTTTAAACTGGTGTTCAAGCTTCATTTCAATGATTAATTTATCTATGTCATTCCTACCTCACTCAGTGACTGCTGGCAGAGAAGTACCTGCCTGCTCTAGCCATTGTCCCATGCTCTGAGATCTCTTGAGTTGTTCCTGTGCCTGTCAATGGGAGGCCACTCTACATAATGAGACATAAGAAAGACAAAATGTGCTGTTCTTTGTACCAGATGGGAGTTATGCTCCAGGCTTCGCTCTCTTAGGGCTTAAGCAACATCTCTGCATGTTTACAATATCCTAATATCTGAAAGCTGCAACTTGAAATGATCCACTGAATTTATTATGTGTTATTTATGGATCTGATACCAGCCTGGAAGGCAGGCATCCCAATTTATTTGATTAGTACAGCTGATGTTGTCACCATGTAGGAAGAGATGGAGTACACTGGCTCCTTATATCTATACTTACATGTATTATTTTCCTAAAGAGAAAGAGTGAATTCTTATTCTGTAGTAGCTATGGTTCTTGAAATGTTGTCATCCTTAAGGATCCTGTAGTTCACCCTTCATCCCTACTGGAGCTAGGTGGAGAAGAGGCCATGTGACACTGTAACTAGTGTCCCATGAACAAAGCCGGTATCACTGGCTGATTCAGACTGTCTGCAAGGTCCTGCACATGTGCCCAGGGACTGCACCCGCTCCTAACCCCTCTGTTCCTATAAATCCAATCTTTCCCACTTTATTAGATTGTATTCAGACAGGTATTTACCTGCATAGATGGCACCTACTTGCCAGTAAAAACCCCACTGTAAGACCATTCTACTTTTCTGTTTCATCCAGCATAGACTTGGTTGGGATTGTCTCAGAAGAGTGATTTCACCCTAAATATGGTAGCTGGCTCCCTGTGCCACATTGTGCTGTGCCGTGATACAAGTGGCTAGATCTCTCCTAACTTTCTGACATAGAGACCAACAAGGTGATTGACAAAACTGAAATTTTGTTTCTTACAGTTTACCTATATAATAGAAATGTCTCCCTTACGGAAGACAGCTTCAGCTTTTACTCAGAGCAGTAGGAATTACCTTAGATTCTCGTATGAGAATTTTTTTAATGCCATATCAACCTTTCTCTTCTAGAAGTGCAAGAAACTAAGCTATTAAAACCTTAAGATGTCTGACCTGGCAATTCTTTAGTGCTTGTATTTTTAAAGCGTGTACTGCTATGTCAATGCATCTTTAACAGATGTAACTATTCCAGGGTTTGTATGCCTGCTCCATAAGTAAGAACAAGTGTTTTTTTCCTACGCCTGTTCTCACTTACACTTCAGGCGCACAAGTTCAGCAGTGATACTATATCCAGCCTTAATAAATGTGAATGTTGCCGTAGAAACACTGTCACTTTGAAGAGGTATGGAGTGCCAAAGGAACCTGTTCTCACAGCATGCAGATGCTAAAAGCAGATGAAGATGTTTATCAGTTAATCAGTTAAGCTTATTTTTTATGGAAAATACAGATCATGTGAGGCTATGGAATGAGTTTGTTAATTAAGTGAAAACCCAGGAATTGTGTCTGTTCCAGCAAATTCCTCATGTGTTAGCATAAAACATGAAGATACAAGCCCTAACAAATGTATACTTATATTTCTGGAAGTATGAAGCACTCCCTAACTTCCAAAGTTAGACATATATTAAAGCACATAAATAATGAAGCTGCAAATCTTGTTTAACCTTTGCTTTTTTGTTACTAATATATGTCTGCATTACCAGTTTTCTTGGAAATTACTGTGTAATTAGTTTGTGTTTGTAATTGGGGCAACCATGTTTTCAAAAGCTTGTAACTGATTTTTATAGCAGTATTTAATGGATGATACATGGCAGTAGGTCTTGAGAATGAAACAGATTTCCACAGTTTTTCTCATAAGTCTGGAAATCACCTCAGGGCCTCAGTTTCACAGCCGTGAAGTTTAGATAACGTTGCCACCTTTGTGCAGTGTTCTGAGATCTCCTGGTGATTCTGTACAAAAGCTCAGTGGCCCTTAAGCTTCTGAAAACCTTGTCAACAGTTCCTGCTTTCTTCCTGGTCAATAAATGGGCAGTTAACTGAGCTGAGAGGCTTCTGGGTGAAGCTCAGGGTAGCACAAGACAGAACTGGAGACTGGATGGCCTTGTAGATGTTGCAGATGAGTGCTGGTAAGCAGTTAGCTGTCAGAAGAACAGAGACTTTGGTAGCTCTGTTCTATAATTTACACTTTGCCATAGTTTAATATGAGGACAGTAATCTCTCAGCAATGCAAGACTAGTTTTTGACATACACAAAAGCTAATAAGCGGTTGAGTACCTGAAGTGTTGTTTAGCAATAGCAGGACCACTCTGCAACAGCCTAGTGTATTTCAGATGACCTTTCCAATGAGCCAAGGAAAGGGAACTGATAAATAGTTGAAAGCTGGGGTTGGCAGGCTTGTCCTGGTGCTTCTGTGTAGCCTTTAGTTCTCAGACTTGTGCAACACCTTGTTTGTTTTAGTGAAAGCATGTTTTCTAGCTCTGTATTCCAATATATCTTGCCTTTAATAGATATAGGCACAGTTGTTTTTGGAGGGCGAATGTGATATTCCTGCTGCCACCTACTAGGTAGTAGTTTTGGAAGCTCTTTTTCTAATAAAACTCTTTATGATAGATCAGGCACACAGCTCTGGTCATAGAGAGCCAAATGCACTTCTAGAGGTCTGTATCAAGTGTCTTATCTCCTGTTCTCCACTACTGAAGTACCCAAATCTTAACAAAGCAAGGCAATATGTACTTTGCCAGCCTAGAATATGTTATCTCTGATCACTGCAGTTATTTGAATTTCAGGTGTGGCTTTTCAACTTCATGTTTTGCAGTGCACAATAGATTTTAAAGTAACCTGAAACTGCATTTAATTTCATTGGGAACTTGGAAATGTAATGACATCTAAAGAAACGATGCTGTGTACTAAGCACCTGGTAGTGCTCATTCACAAAGGACTCCTGCTCTAAAACAGTACTACACTGAGAGTGTGAATGACAGTGATAACAGAGTTACATTGTGGAATTGGTCTATATCGTGATGAAAGTTTTCCTGGGTGATGTAAGTGACATAGGCTTTTTGTTTCATGTTTTTTTGATGACAGTCTTAAATGTGTTATAGGTCTAACATTATAGATTATCGTATAAAATTCCGTCATCTGAATATTATGTTGAAATGGTGCCATTCACATAGATGAGCTCCAGGTAACCATTTCAAAATCCAGCTGAATTGCACAGATTGCTGAATGGCAATCCAATACATTTTTGTTTGACAGCTGTATATATGAGGTCCCACACAGAAAAAGCAAGACTATGCCTGCAACTCTTTATTTAACAAATTAAGGAAACCAACTATGATCACTTTCAAAATAGTTCCCTTCTGAGCAGACGGGAACACAGCAGACTGCTGCATATGATGCTGCCAATGTTCAAAGCAATTCCATAGATCATTTTCTGAAAGGCTGTTGAGGATCTCTGTTTGTTGTTTGTGTTTTCACATCTTCTACTGACGAGAAATGGGCTCCTTTGAGCACCAGCTTGATCGTTGGGAAGAAGTAGAGATTGCAGGCCTGGTGAACAGGGCGAGTGCTCAAGCACAGTGATGTTTTTAGCTAAAAACTGCTTCACAGAGGGTGCACTGTGGGTTGGCACACGGATGTTTTCCAACTGACAGTAAGAAAGCATCTGTAGTTGAACATGTGTCCACTCATACTGAGTGAAGTGATCGAGTTGAGCCTTGTCTCACTGTGACAGGTTAGAACATGTTCTATAACCATCTCTTTGTCTCTCCCCTCGCACTGTTGGTTCCTGAGCTATAGAGTTAGTCTCAGGCTCTTTTTGTGTTTTTTGTGTCCTCGTATGTTACATTCCTTTGGCTGCAGTTAATTCTGGTGCTTATGACTGGGCAAAAAATACCTGTCTATGAAATTCCACAGAACTTCAGCTTTCATAAATTGAGCAGTTACTTAGAGAAATGATTTTATATTAGTTCGTTCATGCAGAATTTGAGGTATGGGATGAAAACAGAATCTGAGCTTGAAAATAACTGACTGGTGATCATCTCTGCCCTGCAGTTTGGAACCAAGGAAACACAACCTCATGCACAGCTTTATTGCAGTGTTAGCAAAGCAGTAACTGAGTGTTAATTCATGTTTCTTCAGTGCTAGGTTTGGGACTAGCATATCAGATCATCAATTAATAAGGCAAACAAGGAAGGTTGTCATTTGCTAGAGATTTGTCCTGAAGAAGCAAGGAAGCTTGCTGGTGTCCCAGTCAGAGCCAGCTTAGACCTTCTTAGAAGTATAAGCAAGATGGAAACAGGTTTTGAAGCCTGGAGCATGAAGGGCTTGGGGCTGGCTAGGGCTGGGCTGTTTCTTGCCACAAGAGGACAAGGAGGAATGGATCTGAGCACAGTGGGAGGGTTGTAAATGGTTTTCCCTCTAGTGCGTTCATTATACAAGGCCAGGTACTACTCATGGTTGTAAAAGCAGTTGTTGCTGGCTGCACTGGTGCCAGGGCCCGAACTGTTACTGATAGAACCAACCTTTGGTACCATTTGCAAATTTGCTAAAGAGGGTTAATGCAGGGTTGAATTTTAAACAACTAAGTTTGATTTGTTTTAGGAGTGTTTCAGGAGGGTATAGTGGTTGATTTGGTCTGGAAAATCTCTTTGTAAGTAAAAGCATTGCAGGTCTTATCCAAAGAGGACTAGGGACCTCTGTCAAGGACTGTTGTATTTTGAAACCTAGGTACTGTGTGTTTACTTCTACAAATGTTCACAGCTGTAAATAATGTAGCAACATACAACTGAGAGAAGGGTGGTCCATTCTTCTCTTACATCAGTGAAGCCTACAGGAAGGTGCACTTCCTCATGCACAAACAGGCCACATCATCTCAAGAGAGTCTGAAGCTTTTTAAAATGATCCGTTATTCTAAATTTCTTTAAAACTTCCTGAAAATTAAAAAATAATCAATTTTCTTGGTCTCTCGTCAAGCCAGTAATCTTATGGAAGTACTTATGGGGCCCAAAGTGAAGGACTCTGACAGGAGACAAATGCAGTCATTTATACCGGCAGACTCATTCTCTGCCTGACCTCACCCCAATGGCATTTTGAAAGTATGGATGCGTTATTTTGTTCATGTGAATCACTCAAAATTACCACTTGTCTGAAAGAGTTTATCAAAAACTAATGGGATTTTGCAAAATAAATGGCTTCGCAATTCTTCATCTAGCAGATTGCCGAGAGATGAAATGAGTCTCTGAGATACTTATTATCTTCTGTTGGTAGCTCTGAATATAAGGAAAGCATGTGCTTTAAACTTTTCCAAAGGAAGTTTTACCCTCTCTAGTTGTCAGTAAGGACTTTACGATGCACAATGAAAATGCTGATCATCCAGTTGTTTCCTGCTTTTAACACTGCTTGTTAATGACAGATTATTTTTCATAAAGGCTTCAAATTTTCTAAGAAAAATTTTAAAAAATAAGGATTTTTAGAAAATTCTTTGGAATACTGTTTTCTGAATAACAGAACGCTGGTGGGTGCCCAGTCCCTGACAGTAAGGAGAAGAGTTTCTCATGTAGTTGCTCAGCGATGAACTTGGAAGAAAATGGCATCTATGATGCTCATCCTTCTCTTAAATTTTCTCAGGCAATTAGAGTACACCAAGTTTTGATACCAGATGTAATTATTCACTAGAAGCAAGTGTATATTTAATCTTGTAAGGTAGGAGTGTTAAGTAGGCAGGATAGAGTTCACACGTATGGAATAGTGCATTCTTTAATGCCTGCTCCAGTGTCTAAAGCTTATTTTCTGTTTTTTTGTATCTGCATGTCAAAGCATGAACACAAATCAAAATCTTTGTTCGTATAGATCAGTCACAGGTACAAATATGCGACTGCCATTTAATAAGTGCAAGCGATGGCAGCAAAGGGGAACTTGCCTTTCCCAAAAGGTAGCCCTCAAATGGTGCGTTAGCCAGAACACCGTGTTAAGTAGATGAGATCTTCCCACTGTAAAATTGTGTTTTAAATCTTAAGTAGATTTTCAGATAAGCTTTATGGAGACAGAGATGGTATGTATGTCTGCTAGACATGTTTGGGCCATGATATGCTGTGCCATGACTGGGTTATCTGAGTGGTATCATAATATAAGCTTCAAATTATTTTGCCTTCTCTTTATCCCATCTTTTGTATATTTTCATTCTCCAAGGAGTGAGAAACAAACAAGAAATGATTGTGTGAAAGAAGGAAAATTCCCACTAACTTTCTGTAATTCTGCAATTAACCATAGTCACCTGTTTTAGAGGTTTGCTTATACTTTCTTTTTAATAAACACTTACTAGGCCCAGAATATTACCAGATGAAAAAAGGCAAACACAGTATCACTGAAAGATTGTTTTGATTTCGATGGTCAATGAGTATAAACTGGAGAGGGGTCGATTTAGACTGGACATTAGAAAGAATTTCTTCACCATGAGAGCGGTGAGGCACTGGCACAGGTTGCCCAGGGAAGTTGTGGCCGCCCCATCCCTGAAGGTGGTCAAGGCCAGGTTGGATGGGGCCTTGGGCAGCCTGATCTGGTGGGAGGTGTCCCTGCCCATGGCAGGAGAGTTGGAACCAGATGATCTTTAAGGTCGCTTCCAACCCGAACTATTCTATGATTCTAACAGTGATTCAGCAGCGCAAGAGAAATGCAGATGGAAGAAGCAGCAGCTCTAAAATCAGATGAGATTAACCTCTTAACATCATATTTTAAAGTAAAAATATTTTTAAAATAGTTTTTGTCCAGCAGTCTGCTGTCACAAATGGATATATAAGCCACTCCTATGCGTGCATTTCCACTGACTTTGGTTTTGAAAGCCTTCTACTCAGCTCTTGGAGGGGGCCACCCAGGCCCATTTCTCCTCACATTCAGCCCCAATCCTGCATTTAGCTTTTCTCCCACATCTGCAGATTGGGAAAGTTTGGGGATTTTTCAGAAGGTGATTGTCTCTAATGAAGTGTTTTATGGCTAAGACCATTGCTAGAATAAAGCTGTTGGCTACTTCTGCCTACAGCTTCAACGTCAAAATACTATATACATTCATTAACTCTAGCTTCCTCCTTTCTTAATGATCTTATTCGTTAATGAATACTGGGGGTTTCTTTATTGCATCTTCTTCATCCCGGATCATTATAGGGTCACTAAATGTAATTCTTCCCTGTGGGTATATACTAGCTGTTCCTGCTCATTTCACAACACTGTAATTATGGAGAAACCAGAGGTTGCAAATTATAAAAACAATTTAGTTTAATTTAGATTCAGTGTCAGCTGTAGGGGAAAATTAATTCATGCACCCACATTGGCTTTATTTTTTGCTTTGTTTTTTTAACAGAGAGGGACCTTGTTTTACCTATCCAATGCCTCATACAACGTAGGAGTCCTCTGGCAGTGTTTCTTTTTCAGAGTCAGTTGGATTTGAGAGGTTAATACATTTTAAATTAAATTATTCTTATTTCACCAGGCAAATGCACCTGAGGTCCTTAGCAGCAGCAGCTCTGGAGTCCGTGGGTGTGATGGTCAGTTCCCTTGAGAACTGTGTTGTGTGTGATGGTGCTGTTTGTGCATATGAAGGAAACAGAGAGTGCTGCTGCTTGAAGCCTCCAGCTCTGCTTGGATTGTTCCTCCCCTGTGCTTTGAGCTGGGTGGGGTCGTGCTGTAGGGCTGGCCGCTGCCAAAATGGCTTGTTTCTCTCTTTTGCTGTGCGTACTGTCAGTAAAAACAGCAGCTTCACAAAGGAGACAACAATTCCTCTATTTTTTGTAACAGCTACTTATTTGCTGATCATGCTGGAGTGAAACTGGTTTCCCATCAGTGACAGCTAAACCCAGACTGCCCTGTTTTCCCTTTCTGATTTTGCAGAGCCAGGGGCAGCACACCTTAACTTTACACATACTCTGTCCATTACGGCACATGTCCTTGTGCTGCTTGCACACTCCTGGATGTCCCTGGGAATATATAGTTGCGCTCTTGAGAGGGATGATTGCCAGCAGATGCAGACACTTCTGGTTATGAGAGAGCAGAAGAAGGGGAAAAACATGTCTTCCACTGGTCAGTGGCAGAAATGATCCACCCTAGGCTTAGCATTACACTAATCTTGCTAGTGTAGTTGGCCTTTAAACCCAAAGATGACAGGTATTTTCTAGTACTTTTGACAGCAGACGAACCAGGTACTGAGTACAGACTTTCACCCAGTACTGCTGTTGGACCTCAGTTGTTTCTGCCTACAGCACATCTATTATTCCAGTCCTTAGACTCCAATCATCAGGAAGTGGCTACTGTGTGAGTGCTGCAGTAAGAACAAATCCCTGAAGTATCTGAGGGCCCTAAGCCTGTTTCATCTCTACTCATGCATCAGATATGAACTCACGTCTCTAGTGACTTAACTTTCTGCACCACCAGTCTCCAGCTTTCTCTGTAATGCTCTTATTTCTGCATGGGTCACAGGGGAGCCTCTCAGACTTTTAATCTGTAGCTTATTGTTTAAAGATTTATTTGTTTTGCAAGTCTCCTGCCAGCACTGATCACAGGTTATCTTCCATGGAAGCAAGCTGGACAAATGGAAGAGTGTCCACTACTCCAGCTTGGGTGCCTTAACTGTGATGAGACTGCTTTGAAGGATTCAGGTCATTTGCAAATGTCACCTTAAAACTGGAAATGTTTCATTTTTCTTATTTATAGTGGAAATGCGTGAGAGAAAATGAGGTGTAACCACCAAGTCCCTTGATGTTGCAGAAAAGCCTTTCCTTTTTTTTTCTGTAGGAGTGCCTTGTTTCCATGGCTACCCTGTGTTAAGATTCCTGCTGTTGGGATCAACTTGAATTCTGCAAGTACCAGAGGTTGCCCTGCAGTGGGATGGTTTGGTCTCTGGCAGGGGGTTGGGGCAGGATATTTACACAAACCAGCAGCACCTGTTTTCTGGGCTCTGCTGATCCCTCCTCCTCCCTGACTTTAAAGAAGGCAATCTTATGTTTCTTTCTTTGACTTTTTCACCCTCCAGCAGACTTCCTCCACTTCAGGGACACACTGCCACAACAGGCATATTAATTAAGCCCAGAAAGGAAATGCTGATCTTTCTCCTTGCTGCCAAATCAAGATGATAGAGCCGAGGGAAAACCGGAGTTCTTGCCCCAACCCCTTTGCTTGCTCAGTGATCAGCCTGTATTCTGCTAAAAAAATACCCAAAGAAATAAAAAAAATGAAACCCCAAACCCACCCAAATCAAAACAACCCCTGTCTTTTGGATATTAGTGTTAAGTGTTTCTGTCTCAGATTTCTCCTGTGATTTTTTTTTCCCTTTTCCAGATTCTCCCTCTCCCATGCAGGCAGCAACAAGTTGATACAGGGAAGTGTGACTTTTTGGTCATTATTGTAGCTGTACTTGGATGCCACAATCTCAGGAGTGCTGGGTTGTAGATGAGGTAGTAGTTGTTTTACTTATTCACAGATATGTTTGTAATAATAGGGAAAAGTTTCCGAAAGCCTAATGGAGGTAATAACTGGTAACTTCTAAAAGTTTCTGTGAGTTTTTAAGTGTGTCATGTATGGATCATTTGATTCCCTCTCTTTCTCATTTTTGTTGAAATTGTATGTTCTTGTCAATGATGTGTGTCCAGAAGCAGTAGACTTCAAACCTATTCATGGGTATTTCTAATTTCTCATTATCTTTCTCCCTTTGGAATTGATTGAATATATCTGGGGCTTTCTCTCTTGTTGCAAAAAGGAGCAACGCTGCTTGCAGCCTTTTCTCCTACTTATCTATTTCTGTAGCCACGAGGTACAAGAGAAATCTCAGCTTCTATTTTTTTCAATTTTCCGCTAAATTTCCTTTGAAGGTTATCTTTCCTGGAGGCTTCAACTGATCCATTTTCTTTCATTTCCTTCTCTCTTTTTGTGGTGCTATATAATGTGTTTGCATAAAGAAGAAGAAAGGAGAGAAGAAAGTATACCTTCCTGTTGACATAAAAAGTCTTTCGTTCTTACTCCGTTTCTGGGCTTTCTGCTTGCATATCCTAAATACAGCCTTGGATCAGTTCTGTGCTATAAAAGGGAATGCTGCTGTGAAGAATGCTATTTGAAATAGCTTTCTGTATGGACTTTGAATTAGGCCCTTTTGTAGCAGATCTGTTGTCCATGTATATATTGATGTAATCATAGGCCTTTCCTTTACTGCTTCAAATTCAGTTTTAATTTTTCCTTATTTTTCTAATTCAGCTGGAGCCAATGCAGCTAAAGCACATTTATCCTACTTCAGAGGGCATGAGGTTTGGAGAGTTGCTTTTGCTCCATAAAGATGCCCTGGAGACTTCTTTGCTCTAAGGTGGGGGGTCTCAACACTCCTGTGAAGGATCTCTGCCAAGACAAAGTGGTCCAGTGAAGAGCAGAGCTATTCTGGTCGTAAGATCTGCACACATGTTGCTGCATCGTGTGTGCCCTTACCTCTGCTGCCTGGTTTGGAAATTGAGTGTGGCTCTGTGCTTGTACTGTTCCACACCCAAGATATCTGAATGACTGCCTTTCCCTGAATCCCTGCAAGGCAGTAAAAATTGGTTGAATTTGCCCTGTTCTCTCTCCTTATGGGAATCATCTAGAAGAGTTTAGAATCATTGCTTGTTTAGAGAATTAATTGACAGTGTCTTTTCCTGGACATGGTGTGCCCTCAACTTTTACTTATTCTTTCAAGGCTTCATGCAGAGCTTTTTGCCAAGCAAATTAATCTTTTGACAATTTGACTCTACTTTCTAAGCAACTTTTATGAACATTTTTAATGTTTTCTGACTGCTTCTGAATGTGTCTGTGAGCTGTCTGGGAGTTTAGTTAGTATTTTAAAAGTACTTATTTACATGCTTCACATTCATAGCATTCAATTTTGGGTAAGTTGCAGTCCCTACTTCAATACTCACGGAGGAAGATTATTGCATTTCTCCAATTCAGAACCATTCCCATCCAAAAAAAATCAACCTTAGATCTACTTCAAGTTGTTTGTGTTAAAGGAAGACTGGATGTGGTGCATTTCAGGTCAGCCTTGCTCCTGTTACACCCTATCTTCCTCTTCTGAAGGGGCTGTAGGATGGCTGGCACCGAAAAGTCTCCTTGCACACTGGTCGCTCTATGCTAGAACTTCTGTCTTTTTTAAAACAGCTTTTTACTCTAATTGCCAGCAAATTTCCTTAGCAGGATGAAGGATTTGGCCTGTTGGTTTCTCATTTGAGCTTAGCCATAAAATCCTTGGGAAAAGCAAATTTTCTGTTCGAGGAGAGATAATGTCATTTTCCTATGTATTTGAGATCTGTATCTCCATCACCTGCTTATAGCCACACTGCTTTTCCTTCTGCTTTTATAAGCTTTCTAGTTCCTTTTCTGTATTTCTCTGGGCAAACAGCAGCTTTTTGGCTGATTTAGATAGGCTGATTGGCAGGTCAGCATTGATGTCCCTGTCAGCTGGCAACTTCTTCACTGTATCCATTTTTAATTCTCTATGTGGCTACTTGCTTGGGTTTCTATCCTTGATTTAGCTGATTTGCATGAATTAAAAATAATCTCAAGTAGTATGTCAAATTTGACTAAAAGTTGTATTAACAGGAGAGGTATCAATTTGCTTCTTATATGAAAAACTTCAGTGTACTCCTACTTAGCCCCAAGTCATGTGGTATTTTATTGAAATATTTGCCCACTGGCCTTAAATGATACCAATAATTGAGCTTTCATTTTCATTTTTTTTCTGTGGAATTTTATTTATGCATAGGGGAGCAATCTGATAGGTTATATAGCATGTAGACATTTGGTTATATGCGTTTAGCAGGAGGTCATTGTGCCAAAGATTAATAAAGTTATTTGACTGTGTTGCATTTCCTCTTTATTCATTGTATGAGCAGTGTTGACGTGTGCAGTACACTGATACAGATTGTACTGTTTCATCCAAGTACACACAGTCCTATTCTCCCTATTTTTTGCCTTTAAAGTGAAGCACTTGTAGTTGTGAATGATGTGATTTATTTTATTAATGGTATCTTTGCTGCAGGCTGTAGCATTGAGTCTCTTTGTCCAGACGAAGCCTTTTTTATGACAATGATAATATATGACTTAGTGTTTATTTCAGTAACAAGGAGACAACTGTATTTTGCTTGTCCTTATTTTTTCAGTCCTGAATTCTTTGGTCATTCCCAAAATAGACAAAATGGGCTGAAGCATATGCAAAGATTCTAATTTCAAACTTAACATTATCTATTGGCACATTATTTTTCACTGGAGAAAACAGCTCAAGAAAACCAACATATTCCTTAAGCATATCCTTAGGTTTTATTGAAGTCAGTCTGAGATTTCAGACAAATTTAGCAGCCTTAGCATCTTAAATTTGTGAAGTTAATTAGAACTGCAGAGCGCCGTGGTCTGGACTGCATTAGATCAGCTCGTAAAGAAAGCCCAGGGACCCACAAGGGTTTGCTAGCAGGGATAATCTGTGTTGTCTCCAGCTTCAACTGTGGCAAGGAGTTAGGATGCAATTGCATAGCCTGGACTTTATCCAGGGTATCAAGAAGCCCTTTTCAGAGAGAAAGTGGCTTGGTGCCTTTATTAACCACGCATCACCAAGGCTGTCCTTTACAGCCCTGCTAAGAAGTGGCAGCGCAGCCAGAGTAACTTATCCCATGGTTCTGGCTCTGCACTGGGTCAGGCCCAGCTTATGTGAGCTTCACTTCCTGCCTGCACTGGTGCCACTTGGAGACTTTCCACTGCAAATATTGATCCAGCTAACACTGCTTAGCGTATGAGATCCAAGGAGATGAAAGTATTTGGCCTTATGGCTGCAGGCTGTCACAAATGATTGCAACGTGAATCAGATCCTCCGCCTACCTGTGAGCTGCTGAGTTTAGGATTCTTTTCCATCCCCTGCCCACGCAGTCTTTAGCCCAAAACCTGCTACCTCTGCTCGGAAATATTCCATTGGAGGGACCAGGCTGGCACACCACCTTGCGGTTTGCGCTTCTGTCTTAAACACATCATCTTTTTCTATTCATTATATGCTTATGATAAGGCATTGTGTAGAATGGAAATATTTGGAGATCTTTTGGCTCCAGCTGTGTAGGTGCTTGTTCAGCTCAGTGTCATGACTCAGAAGTCTGCATTCTTTGCGCTGAATCAGATGATAGAGATGTGAAAGGTCTGTTAGGTCACCTAGCACGCCCTTTGGTGACTCTTGCTTTCAGGATGGAAGTCTAGTTTTTGTTCTGCTAGGAGAAAAAAGGAAGCAGATCTCTCTGCAGGTCTGGTTTGCTGCATGAATCTGTGACTCTTCATTCCTTTGTGTTTGTGAAGAGCTTTTGGAGTTTATACATTCAGAAAATCAGTATTGTTTCCTTTTGACAGATCACATGTGAGTTGATGCAGCAAAGGCAGAATAAAAGTCACAGTGCAGCAGATAGTCCATGGAGAAAAGCTTTCCTTAGGAAATGGGGTTTGGGGATTTGTGCCACCTGCTTTTTGCCATTATTCAGGGACAAACAGCACATGTGTCTCTTTCCTGGCTTATTCGTCCTGAAATTTCTTGTTCTGCTACACTAAAAAACATTGTTAATATCTAAAGAAAACCAAGATCTTGTTGATTGCCTCTCTTAAGAGAAACTGAAAGAGAGAGATACTGCTGGGAACAGATCTGGTTTATGTGAGAGGCCAGTTGTCCTTCCTTGAATGCATGAGAACCACTGGAGCAGAAACTGTCAGTCTGTGCTTTTACAGCCAACACCCTTCTCTGCTCACTGAGGTGTTTTTCATGATTACCCTGCCACACTTGTTCTGGTTGAGGTTCCTTCTCTCTTTGCTCTGTGTCCCTCTTCTACGTACGTGTGCGTGAGTGCCCAGGGACTCACCATCCTACCCCAGGCAGGAAGTTGGACAAATGCCTCCTGTCACACTCGCATTTCTATCTAGGCTTGCATTTCTGCTTGGTTTCATGTGCTGTGTTTTGGAGATTATTATTTCAAGTATTAGCTCTCAAAGAGGAATTTACTGATTTCTTGAAGCCATTTTATATGAAAGTCAGTGTTTATATCGCATGGTTTTAGTGAGGTATATCCCCAGCTACAATCAAGCTAGCTGATTACTTTTATTTCAGTAGGACCTGGATGGAAGTTTATCTCGGTGTACTCTGTGTGTACACGGTGAGAGACCCCGTGCAGAGGAATTCAACATTTAGGAGACATTACAACAAAGGCTAAACAAAACAAACACTGAATGTAGAAGCTTGAAATTGAGCTGAGAGCCTTACTTAGAAATCCATCTTTCTCAAGTGCAGCCTAAGAGTGCACTAATACTGTGATGTACTCCACCCCAGTACTTCCCAGGTGCTGTCATATAGTTTTAAAAACTTTAAAAATGGTAAAAAAACTGATTGCTTTCAGTCCATAATGCAGGATTCTCATTTCAGTTCATTTCATACTGAGGAGACTAATTAAATGAAAGGTGAAGTTATCAAACTGAACACAGGAACCTTTCTTTTCAGTGGAAAAGAGAGTTGCTGCCAACTTGTTTGGATAACAGCAGTTAGCCAAGTTTGGGTCCCAGAGCATGCTTTCAACCCTCAGTGACTCCAAGTTTGCTGGCTGGTTTGCAGTAGGCAGAATGGCAGCACAGGTTTGCAAGAGCTCTGTGTCTGACCTTCTTATCAGCAGTAACATGGTGGCAGCCTGGACTTTCTCATCCTCAGTGAGAAACACATCAAAGAAACAGGTGTAAATTGGATGCTGCTGCTTAGTGCTAATTTGTATTTAATTTGTTGGACAAACTGAAAACGGTAAGGACCCTTCTTTGTTTTCCTGAACAGGTCTTACAAATCTTCTGAAGTGTCCTACTTAGGGGAAAAAAAAAAATCCTTTCTGAATCTTGCTGCTCAGGAGATGCAACTGTGATTCCAAACAACCTCTGCCCTCTCCCACACCCAAACCCAGCTGAATGATGCCCTGATGCACAGGACTGTTTGTAGTGCACCTAGCACAAGCTGGTCTGAGCTGCAGAGGCTCTGCAGCGCCCTGGCGGGACATGGATTTAAAGGCAGGATGATGGGCAACGGGGGCCTGAATGCCAGCATGAAGGATAATGAAATAATGACTTCTGTCCTGTTGTAGCTCTGCATCCCATTTCCCTTATTGGGAGGACAGTTTAACCCCACCCTATTATTCTGCTTAAGTGATATGTAAAAAAAGAGGGAGGGGTTGGTCTTGGTTTTAGCCAACAGCAGAGAGTTTTTTATGTTTGAGGGAGTAAAAATTCATGGCCAGTTGCTCAGGATGGGAGATCTTGCCAAAGTCATTCTGGTCACGCCTCAAGACTACTTAGGAATTCTGTTATTGAAGTCCATGCTAAAACCTGCAAGCCTATGTCTGAGGAATGTTGTGTCATGATTTTTTTAAATCTATGAATCTGTAGTAATGTTTTAGCTTTTGGTTTAAAAGAAGCATTTTTTTCAAAACTGCAATCTTTCCCCGGGTGCTGATGACCAGCAGCCACCAGAAGAGGGGACACTTTCCAGAGAGGTGAATGCCCAGTGGTGACACTTCTAAAGGTTGCACTTGCTCTGCTGTAGGATCTCTTCAAATGAGAAATTATTATGTTTCCTATCTCAGGTGTTCTGTTTTATTTACATTTTCCTTACTAGTGCCTGTAAAGCAGTCCTAGGGGGATGTGAGAAGTCATAAAGTGTTCCTTAGTCCTCGGAGGCTAAACAGGTCCCAGCTAGGATGTATCCTACATGGGTTACTTAAGCATGTCTTTCACAGAAGATGCAGGGTGCTTAGCAGCTAACACCCCCTCACCCCCATGTTTTTAGTCCCTCCACTTTATTATATCCAAAATAAGTAAAATAATATGAACCTAAAAAAAAAAAAAAATTATTTTTCCTGGAAAACATTTGGCTTGGAGTTCTTAGCCTGTTTATTGATGTCTGTCTTGGAAAGGCAGGTGAATCTCATATTTCCAAGAAGACTATAAAATAGAGCAATGCAGTCTCATTTACGGATATTATGCAGCTAATTTAACTGTAAATTCAATCTTATATCTATGTAAACCATCAAGTAAAGTCATTGTGCTGGAAGACTGAGTTCCCAACAAACATCTGGGCAGGAGCACAAATCTCCAGTCTTCTCTTCCTGTCAAATCCCCCAAATGGCATCCTTTTGAAGCTTTGGAATTAGAAAATCTTTGTAGATTCAGGACCTACTGTTGTCTGAAGGCACCTTTATGTCTTTCTTTTTAATTTCTCTGTGGCTTGTGATTTCTATGTATTTAATGATTACTGAAACTTCCTGCAGTTAAAAGCAGTGTCTCCTTAGTTATTCATTAAATATATATATGTGCATATATATATATGAGAATCATTTGATAATCTGCCTGGTACTTTTCCAATAAATGGCTGATAATATAGTATTCTAGCTATATCAAGCAATTAATTAAGCCTTTCAGCACTGAACAGCACTGAACTGATACTGGATGCAGAATATCCCTCAAGTCTGTACTAAAATAAAAATGATCTTTACTGGAAATGGTGAGCCTGTGACTGTACACTCTACATAGGGCAGCAGGGATCTACCTGAGGTAGAATTTGGTGGGACACACAATTTATTGTCACTTACTTACAAAATGTTCCAGGAATTTCTTCTGATTCTTTGAGCTTTCCCTCATGTCACCTGACTTTGACTCAGAGCCCAGACTGCAAAATGTAGTTTGGTTTATGAGATAAGGTTTTAAATTTCAGCCCTAGCAGAATTAAGTATTGACTTGCCATTTATACAGATTCTGACTTGTGGGATGAGTTGACTGATTAAAATGAGGACAAGCAATCTAACAGAGTATGAAAAAATGATGAATAGGAAAGAAGTAACATTCAATAGTAATTAGGGAAGATTATATAATGTCTGTGGTCTATCGGACCTTCCACTGAATGAACCACACAGATTAGTTAGAAGACCCTTTAACAGAAAAGCAGAAGATTCCAGCGGACTTCTTAATTGTGGTTGACTTGAGAGTTTATTTAGTGCAGGTCTTACTATGTCGGCAGTATCACTACATCAGTATCAGCAGCGCACAATACAAGTTTCCACCTTTTTTCTCCTGTGAAGAGATAAGGGCAAGGCTCACTTAGAATCATAGAATCAGAGAATCACTAGGTTGGAAGGAACCCACTGGGTCATTGAGTCCAACCATTTCTAACACTCCCTAAACCATGCCCCTCAGCACTTCATCCACCCGTCCCCTAAACACCTCCAAGGAAGGGGACTCAACCACCTCCCAGGGCAGCTTGTTCCAATGCCCAGTGACCCTTCCCGTGAAAATTTTTTTCCTGATGTTAAGCCTGAATCTCCCCTGGTGGAGCTTGAGGCCATTCCCCCTTGTCCTGTCCCCTGTCACTTGAGAGAAAATGCCAGCTCCCTCCTCTCCACAACCTCCTTTCAGGTAGTTGTAGAGAGCAATAAGGTCTCCCCTCAGCCTCCTCTTCTCAAGGCTAAACAACCCCAGCTCTCTCAGCTGCTCCTCATAAGACTTGTTCTCCAGCCCCTTCACCAGCTTTGTTGCTCTTCTCTGGACACACTCCAGAGCCTCAACATCCTTCTTGTGGTGAGGGGCCCAGGACTGAACACAGTACTCAAGGTGCAGTCTCACCAGTGCTGAGTACAGAGGGAGAATAACCACCCTGGACCTGCTGGTCACGCCGTTTCTGATACAAGCCAAGATGCCATTGGCCTTCTTGGCCACCTGGGCACACTGCTGGTTCATGTCCAGTTGGTTGTCAACCAACACCCTCAGGTCCTTCTCCTCTAGGCAGCTTTCTAGCCAGACTTCTCCTAGTCTGTAGCACTGCACAGGGTTGTTGCGCCCCAAGTGCAGGACCCGGCATTTGGCCTTGTTAAACCTCATGCCATTGGTCTCAGCCCAGCAGTCCAGCCTGTTCAGATCCCTTTGCAGAGCCTCCCTACCCTCCAGCAGATCCACACTTCCACTCAGCTTAGTGTCATCTGCAAACTTGCCAAGGGTGCACTCAATGCCTTCATCCAGGTCATTGATAAAGACATTGAACAGGGCTGGACCCAGTACCGAGCCCTGAGGAACCCCACCTGTAACTGGCCTCCAGCTGGAGTTAACTCCATTTACCACCACTCTCTAGGCCCAGCCATCCAACCAGTTTTTAACCCAGGAGAGTGTGCGCCTGTCCAGGCCAGAGGCTGTCAGTTTCTGAAGCAGAATGCTGTGAGAAACTGTGTCAAAGGCTTTACTGAAGTCCAAGAAGACTACATCCACAGCCTTTCCCTTGTCCAGTAGTTGAGTCACTTTGTCATAGAAGGCGATGAGGTTAGTTTGGCAAGACCTGCCTTTCGTGAATCCGTGTTGACTGGGCCTGATCACCCAGTTCTCTTGCATGTGCTTCATGATAGCACTCAAGATCACCTGTTCCATGTCTTTCCCCAGCACTGAGGTCAGACTGACAGGCCTGTAGTTCTCCGGATCCTCCCTGCAACCCTTCTTGTAGATGGGCACAACATCAGCCAGCCTCCAGTCCAGTGGAACTTCCCCAGTCAGCCAGGACCGCTGGAAGATGATGGAAAGGGGTTTGGAAAGGACATCTGCCAGCTCCTTTAATCCTCTTGGGTGGATCTCATCCGGCCCCATAGACTTGTGGGTGTCTGGCTGGGCAAGCAAGTCTCTAACAACCTCCTCTTGGATCAGGGGAGCGTCATTCTGCTCCTCTAACTCCTGGGTTTGTACACAGGGGGAACAACTTTCCTTACTATTAAAGACTGAGGCAAAGAAGGCATTAAGTACCTCAGCCTTGTCTTCATCCCTTGTCACTGTTGGTCCTTCTGCATCCAATAGGGGCTGAATATTCTCCCTAGTCCTCGTTTTCTTGTTAATGTTTTTGTAGAAAGATTTTTTATTATCTTTCACAGACTTAGCCAGTTTGATTTCTAGTTGGGCCTTAGCCCTCCTGATTTTTTCCCTGCACGATCCCACTTCCTCCCTGTAGTCCACCCAAGACGCCTGTCCCTTCTTCCAAAGCTCATAGACGTTCCTCTCCTTTTTGATATCTCTCAAGATCTCTCTACTCAACCAAGCTGTTTTTTAACCCTGCTGGCTCCTTTTCTGGAACATGGGGATGGCTTGCTCTTGAGCTGCTAGGATTGCATTTTTTAGGAGCGCCCAGCACTCATGGGCTCCCTTGCCCTTAAGGACTGTCTCCCATGGGACTTTGCTAACCAGCCTTCTGAACAGTCCAAAGTCTGCCCTCTGGAAGTTTAATGTGACTGTTTTGCTAATCCCCTTCTTCATCTCATCTAGAACTGGAAACCCTATCATCTCATGATCGCTTTGTCCTAAGCGTCCTCCAACCATCACATCCCCCACAAGGCCTTCTCTGTTCACAAACAGCAGGTCCAGGAGGGCAGCCTCCCTCATCGGCTCACTCACCAGTTGTGTGAGGAAGTTGTCTTCCACGCACTCCAGGAACCTCCTAGAACCGCTTCCTTTCTGCTGTATTTCCAGCAGATATCAGGAAGATCGAAGTCTCCCATGAGGACAGGAGGTAGCGATCTAGAGACTACCCCCAGTTGTTTATAGAAGAGCTCATCAGCTGCTTCTTCTTGGCTGGGTTGTCTGTAGCAGACTCCCATCACAATGTCTGCCGCCTTGTGGGCTCCTCTGATTTTAACCCACAGGCACTCTGTGCCTTACTTCCCTTATACTTGCAAGTCTGTTTAAAATTTGAACTCTATCCTGTTTTTTTTATAACTTCTAATATTACTTTCCATTATCTAAGTCTTGACTGACTCCCCTTGACTGACTCCCCCAGACAGAAATAATGGAAAGGCCCTATGGCAAACTGTATTGTGGGGACTATTATCACAGCATTTAGAAGACAGAAGGTGAGCAAATAAGGAGATAGGTCCTCAGAGCCCTGGTTTCCTGTTAGATTTCTTTCACTTTTATGTTGTCTGGTTTCTTGCCTGCCCCTGTTGTCCTTTTCTGATGGCATCTTCACTGCCTCAGAGCCAGCTCCAGGACCATGATCTCCCGTGATGAAAATACCTGAGCTGGGCACAGGATTTGGCTGGCATTTTTTTGTTCCCTTATTAGAAGTGGTGAAATTTGTTATTTATCTCTATGTTATGCTCAGAAATAGACTTCTTATTTCTGTCTGATATTCCAAGGCAGTACCTTAATTAAAACAGCAATCTGGCAGCAGTACGGAACCTGTTAACCTGAAAGTTAACTTTCTAGAACCAGATTTGTCACCTTTTTTTTCCTCTCTATAAAATTTATCATGATTTGTCTGTAGCCCCAGACTCTACCAAGTTCTTCATTGGAACCATGGGAAGAAACCATGAGAGAATACTGTAAAATCTGTTCAAGAACAGCAGATGAACCTACTTTGCTCATAAAGACAAACTGTCTAGGCACAGAGTCAAGTATTGTTTATAGCAAGAGCTGATAATATTATAATTATTTTCTAAAAACAAACCAGCTTTCCTCTGGAAAACGCTACTTGCTTGTAATGATCTGTTTTAGTGAAACTGGAAAATGGCGAAATGGTTCAATATTGAAATAGACAATTCATTTGGACTTTCTTGTCCCCTCTACAGTCACCCATTTATTTTGCTCTGATGTCTTTGCTTTGTTCCCAGTATGTATATGATAGAAATGATCATATATTACATATTGGAACATTTTGATGTTCACGGTTCATTTTTTTTACATTTCAACTCCCTTTTTCTCCATGTTCACTAGCTTCTCACTCCCTGTTTTTTTGTGGTTTGGGGTTTTTTTACTTAAAATTACTTTATGACACTGTTTTCCACCTTCCAGTCTCCTCCTCCAATCCACCCTCCTTCATTGCTCCCCTAACGTTGTTTGTAGTGACATCCTAAACTTATAAATCTTGTTCTCTCGTTCTAGGTTTGATAATGCCTGAGGAAAGACCCTTTGGAACAGAATGTGCATGAATAACAGTGTACAAGGAGAAGCCTGAGGATACCTTCCTACTTTTCTGATGCGCAATACATTTTAATCTCTTTGCTTAGGGAAAATGACCTACTACAAGCCTCAAATGATGTTCTTCATCACACCTACTAGCTATTAATCTTAACTTATGGGATAATGGGTTCCAATTCTGTACTTTTGGTCGTGCTGAGCATCAGGACATCTCAGTGCGAAGTCTTGCTATGAGGGGCAGACACATAAGTCTAATCTCAATTACTGTCATCTCCATCTTTTATCCCTGGCATGTGCTACAACTCTTGGAAATTCTCAGCAATCACCCCTTTTCTTAATGTTATTCTATTTCCATTTTTACAGATGCATCAAACTAGCTTGAAGACATGATTTAATAGTTTATTAGACTACTGTAAGAACTCTGATCTAAGTAATTTATGATCTTTAAAAAACCTTCTATTAACTGTAATTCTGCTTTCAAAGTGCTTGAACAAAATCTGAGTTTTAGCATGTTGCATCTGAAGAAATGAGATGGTGGCAAAGATGCAGGGTTTCAGCAAAAAGAGGTGCTTATGAAAGCTTTAAGGAAATAAAGGGAGAAATGGCAGTGAAGATGGAAGTGAGACTGTGTCAGTCACCGAAGCTGGGAAATGTGAACATAAAGGCAGGAGGCCAGTGAAGGAATTCCTTGAAAGAAATGGAATCCAGGACAGTGTGAAGGGGAAGATGACTTGCTATTAGAGCTCTACTGTGACCATCCCAGGGTGAAGTAAAGAAGAGCTGTGAGGGGTTTGGGAGTCCATGGAGGGAGGTCAGCAATAGTCCTGTGGAGTGGTGATAGAGCATTTGCAGTGAGAGCTGTCTGGTGAGACTTTAGCTGAAGGAATGACTGCTAGTGAAGCAATGCATCAGAGGCCGTGACTCTTGGCTGTGGAAAGAATAGTGAGTGGCAAGGAAGACTGGAATAAGAAGTAGGTGAAGAGATAAATAGAATCTATTTACTACAGATTTGTGACAGGGTGGGCATGAGCTGCTTTTTATTGAATAAATTACTGTCACAGCAAATACTGTGCAATTGAATCCATTCTTTATCCTGAATGTCTATATTAGCTAAGTCACGGCTGTCTGTTCCAGGATTGCAAGTGGAGACGAAGGGCTACTGGAAACCAGACTGCAGCTCTGCTTTCGCATTTGTTCAACATTATCATATGTGCTGTGGGTTTATTCTCTGCTTTTCTGATTCTACTGATTTCTGTTTCAGCTCCTGCTGAGGGGTGGAGGGTGTTATTATTTGTGTTGTTAATATTTGTTATGTGTGTTATTTAAGGAAGAGCAAAGTTCAAGATCACTAGTAAATACTACAAACTACCTATGAGTAGGTGCAGTCTGGAATAGAAAGATTCAGAAGCCTTTTCCCTGTCAGGATATATGTACTGAATCTCAGTCCTTGTGATTCATTTCTCCTAGGTTTGCCCTATAAAATTTTTAAATAAATATAGATATTTGTCGCTGGACTGTGGAATACCTCCTATATTGGCTATATATATTAATCATATTATTTTATTATTATTAGTGAAATAAATTCAAACGTTTCATTGCAATGGTGAAGTGTGAATATAACTTCTAAAAGCTGGAACCCAACCTCTATGGCAATGTCAATGGAAGGTCCTGTTAGATGTCCAACCTCTAACAACACAGATTCCATTTTTGATGTTTAAAATAAGGTGAGTGATACCATGATGCCTTGAAGAAATCTTTTCGTGTGACCTGTGGCTTGCCTTCTTACCATTGAGAAAGACAGATTAATGTATAAAAGACAAGTACATTCTGAATGCATTGAGATTTTACAAGGGCTTTATGTAGTTCTTATGAACTTATTTTAAAATGCTTAGTATGTCCCTCAAAATGTAAATGCTGAGTGAAAACTACTAGTATAAGAAGACACTTCTGAAATTTCTAAGGGAAAAAAATAGCATTGACTAAAGAAATGAGTCGAATTATACGTGTGAGTAAGGTATGTAGCAGGCACATAAGGGCTTCTTAATGTGGCATGTCGATGTTCTCATGAGAGTCCCAGGGCACTCTCTTCAGGCTCATGATTAAAAAGGTAGAAGGTAGAATCCTGTCTGATTCAAATTCTCAGTAGCGGGATCACCTTGGTTTGCCTTGTCTTTCTCCCTCAGAATCCAACCTTCTCAGGGGACTTACTAGCTTTCTTCTCTTCCTGCCACAAACTGTTGCTGTCTTATGTTGAACACGTGTTGAAGGACACAGGAGGGTATGGCTGTGACCAGCAATGTGGGGGGTTGTTTTAGCTGCCTGGAGATTGTGCAACCTACTGTATTTCCTGCAGAGCTGGGGAGTCTTGTTAGTCATGCAGTGAAGGTAAACTGCATTTAATGAAGTCTACTCTGGTATTTCAAGGATGAGAACTCAAAACAAATCCATTCTTACACAATGAATAAATGATCTGTTGAAACAATTAAACTAAGAAATGCCACGTTGTGCTATTTTGGCAGTGATCTGAATCATGACACACCTTCCCCCATTTGTGTGGGAGAGATCACAAGTGGAATGCAAGATTAATTATTTGGTGATGGTTGGGTTTTTTTCCACTGGAGATTACCTCTTTGCACAGCTATGAACTGCTGTTGGTAGGTTTTGTCCATATCTCTAATACAAGCATGACCCTTTTTTACAGAACCAAGTCAGAGACAACTATCAGCTACAACTTCGTTTGCTGCAATAAGCAGTATTTGTTTCTGTAAACACTGCAGATTAAGCTGAGTTCTAAATTGTTCTTATTTAGTAGTTCTCACATCAACTGCTGTGTTTGCTCAGAGACCAATTTGGTTTCAGGAAGGCTCTGGGTAGTCACTGCAGGCTCTCTTGATGTTATCACCTAGAAGATAAGAACCATAGATCTTAATCCTCACTATTAAGGAGCGTCACACTTACAAAGCAAGATCCCATATGCTATGTGTACATTACTTAGATCTACCTGTTATCCACAGGGCAGCTCTTTTTGTATATTGAACACAAAAATAATACAATCGTGCTGCTTGTGGATGTAATGACTGTAACTGATCCATTCTCAAATTATAAAAAAAGATGGTCTTTGCACTATGCCTTTCGTTATTAAATCTAGACTGACATGAAAGAAAGAAGTGGTGTGGATGAGTCCCTGCTCAGATATATGCCACAATAAAAGCTCAACAAAGAACAAACCCAAAGATTTGTCTACATTAGACATTGTTCTGTTTCTTTCTGGAAAAGAAGTCTGTCCTTCAGTCCCCACCTCAGGACGCATTAACACTTCATTGTCCAATTATCAAGAAAGGTTCTCCAATAGTAACACAAGTGCCAAGAGTTTAAAAAGCCTGCAAGGCATGAATGAATGACAGGTTTGTTTTTATAATCCTCTACAATGAAATGAGAAATTACTTTTCTGAGAGCAGAAATCACAAAGAAGTTTGGTCAAACATGTAGTGTGAAATCTTGTTTTCAACAAACTAAGACGGATTTTCACCAAATGCAAAGGCATGTCTTGATGAAAGTATTTGGAAGCCAATGCCTCTTTATCACTTTGGGCCCAAGTAAGTGTAAAAAGCTTAATGCCAGTACTAACGCGAATCTCTGTAATTTCAATAACACCAGGTAAATCGAACAAACCACACCTTTTGGCTACGATCATCTAATGACTTCTGGTGATGTGATTCACATGCCATTCTTGAGGAGGAAGCTGGCTTGCTTTCTCCTGCCTTGGTCACAGAGCTGCCATGGAGGGCAATCCTCAGTCACAGACGGAAACTTCTTGGTCAGTAGTCCTCACTGCTGGGTGCTGTGGCTGAAGCCACAGACCTACCAACTCTTTGTCCCTTTGGGGATGGCTAATACTCTTGCCCATTCTTGATCTGACGGTGCCTATGATCAGGTCTGGTGCCAGGCTGTAATCAGGAGGCTGTGTGTTCTCTCTAATCTTGGATTGTATCGCTGTCTTGTCCTTGGTTTGTAACTTCCTCACTGTAACAGCTGCATTTGTGTTTTGTGCAATGCTGTTTTATCAGCTGCAGGTATATATTCAGTTTGGCTTGGAGTGGTAGCAGTTTTGGTGCATGCAGACTATTTGCTTTCTAGAGGAAACCAAACTACTTTCAGGTGAGTGCTTACTATGTGTCCGCTCCAAAAGTGTTCAAATCAGCAAGTGGGCCACTCACTCACAAAATTTTCCAGCTTGGACTGAAGTTCTCTGGAAGATCCTGTGACACTCTGTGGTGCTTTTCAGGATGTATGAAGGCCTGAAACATGTCAAGCCCCTCAGGTGTCCTGCTGACAGTTAACCCTCTGACCTTTGCAATTCATGTCTTCATCTTCCCTAAGACTTCCCTTTCTTACTCTTTTCCCTGTTTTGCTTGCTGTACCTTCTGTTTCCACTCTCCCTTGCTGAAGCACCTCTCTTTTCTCTCTCTTCTTTGTTGTTTTTTTGTTGTTATTGTTGTTTGTTTGTTTCTTTTTGTATTTTTTTTTTAATCTGGTAACATCAATCCTTTTCTCCTCCCAGGAAATCCAGCCCAAGGCAACCTAGAGCCTGAAGGAAATGGCATTGCAGCATTATCAAGAGATTGCCAGCTGGTGACAAGAACAAGTTCAAGGTGTTCATACCCTTAAAGACCTGAGGAAAGAACTATTCAGGATAATGACATGGCAGCTGTTCCCCATGTTGTGATGTGGTACAGACGTCCTAAACAGTTATTTGAGTAGAAGTACACCACTACGTCAGCCGCTCCTTTGGACACCTATGCTCTGGACAGACCATGCAGGTGAGTGAAAAGGAGAAGCTCCCCTGTTTCTACACCCATGGAGTCCCCCAGAGAAAACAAATCCAGGAAACTTCTTCAGCCCACTCCTAGCCCCAGCCTCTGTCAGTGATCCCCTGTTCCAGTACTTCTTGTTCTAGCCTGAGTAAGTGGGCTGCTTTTCTATGGGTTTCTTTTTTAGGGGTACAAGTTGCAGCTTCTGCCAGAAGAGTTTCTGGCTTCCTCTAGAGCCACTGAGTTGTGCTCCTAAGAAGTGCCAGGTAGGCCAGTTAATGGAGTACAAGGAAGAATAATGTCTACTGTGTGCCCATCTTTTCAGAGACCTCTTTAGGTGTAGGCTGAAAGGACACAAAATGTCAGCAGAATCTAGACCACACGGTGGAGGTTGAGGCATCTCCTCTCCATAAAAAGGAGAGGCATAACATCTTGGGTGCAGGTGGCCTTTCATGAGGTTCGGAAGGCATGGCCACTCCATAAACAGAGCATTTTGGCCAAAAGCCTAGGTACATGGCAGAAAGCCAATATTTCAAGATTAAAAAAAAGGGAGATAATGAGACAGAACAGAAGGTCTTGTGTCACTGTGGACAGGGGGAGAGAAGGTTTCCTTGGTGAATGGGTACCTTTTTTTTTTTTGTCCTGCAGGATGCAAACAGTTGCATCCACCTCTTACCTTTCTGGCCTTTATCAAGTCTGGCTCTCCCATCCATCTGAGATGCTTACACAGCCTTGTTTTCTCCCCTGCTCTCTCCACCACCTCCAGAGAAGCAGACAGCAAGCAAATGTCTCCTCACTCTCCCCCTTTTCCTGAGCTGCATGGCACAGCCACTTGCCTGTCAGCTGCATTTTTCTCCAGCAAAACACACATCCCTCAGGCTATGATGTTTCCTGAGGGTTGTGGAGGCAGCCGTCATAGCCACATGCCAGAACCCTCAAAAGGTCAAAAAAAGACACAGTGGGCCAGGGTGGACACAGAGTAACCATGCTGTGTGGATTGATGTCCCCCAGGGAATGAGTAGGTAAAGCAGGTAAACCTAAACCCCTCCTCTAGGAAACAGAATGAGACAGAAATATCATGTACAGTTAATTGGACTCCACCCTAACCTGCTCAGTTCACCCCACTAATGAACCGTGTCAGACATAGGGGGTCATCTGGCTTCTCCAGCTATTCACAGACTGCAGAAGATGGGCATAAAGCTGCTGAAGAAACTAGTCCTTGTTCTCCTGGTCCAGATGGAAAGGCTCTGCCGGTTCCTTGCAGAAGCTGAGTAGGACTCAGCAGTCATCAGGGCTGCAATGATTTGTGCAGCTTGTGCGGTTTGCACATTTGTGTCTAGTCTGTCAATCAGCACCTGCCATATTGCAGTCAAGGAAAAAAAGCACATTCTACTTATTCGTAGCATTTCATAGCCCTGTCCTCCACGGTCGTGTGGGTATGGCTTCATCATCCAACAGCACAGAGGGGTTTCAGCCTCTTCCACTTCATGCTGTGAATGATCCTACCTGGGAAAGTTTCAGCATCCCCTTTGAACCTGATGCTGGAGGCAGGGAAAGCACAGGTATCATGAGGCCTTCTAGTGAAGGCTGCCAGGATGTCTGTCAATCCATGTCGGTGGGTTCACTGAGACCTACAGACAACTGACTGGTAGCCCTTGTGGCAGTTGCAGCTGCTCTGGGACAAGCACTGGATGAGAAAGTGTGTCTTGTCAGACAGGGAAACCATGGGGAGTGGTGGCCTGGACGGTTTAGAGACTGACTTGTGCAGTCTAAACTAAGAAGGTTTGGAGGATGGCTTCAGGATCTTTAATTGTGACTTTGCCCATGTTGGGTTTGTCCACTACAGCCTGCTTGGCTGCTGCCTAGTGGGACTCAGAGGTTACTGTGAGGGGCAACCACCATGCAGCCACACACTGCGGTTGTGAGGTGGCATTGCCAGCAGGGTTCATTTTGAAGTTTTGCACCTCGCTGATGGTTGGCCCACTGCTCTGAGGTCATCTCCCTCACTCAGAGTCTTCAGATGATGTGTGACAAGTGAGTTACAGAGATAAAAACTTTCAGAAGCTCAACGCCTTTATCTCCTTCTTATGGTAAAGGATTGGCCAGGAAGAACTAGTTCAATCTGAGTGTCCTCTTGCAGCAAATGCAGTATGAAGCCTCTTATTCTGCCTCCGTCTGTGACCAAACTCCGTGCTGTGAGGAGGTCTGGAGAGCAGGCCTATGGTGTCACCAGGCCTATGGGACAAGGCACAAATCCACTCCTGCTTCACTGTGTTCCTTGTTAGCAAGCAGTGCTCAAGCGAAAACTTAAATGTTTTAATTTGTGGGGAGCCAAGTGTGCAAATATTCACTTGTGTCTTATAAGCTGTTCTGTAGAAGTGCAAATCTAATGGACTAGACTTGATTCCAGCACCCAGCAAAACTGCAGGTCATTTACTGCGCTTCCTGTCACGGCTCCCAGCTGATATCATAATGTGAGAAAAAGTTGCTGGTTTCCTGTGTGAGCTCTGCCATGGCCGGGGAAGATGTGTTGACCTCAGGGTGAGATATCTTACAAACACCCTCATCACTGCTGAATGTGTTATTTACCATTGTCTCCGTTGATTTTCCTTTTTTGTCCTTTGCTTTTTAAAACGTTGCTGGTTAAAGTTAGGCCCCAGCTTTGCCAATGCTTTTGGAAAACATCCACATAAAAGTCCTGCCTAGGAAACCAAGAAATGATTTAGTTGGGTAAGAGTTTGATGGAATATTACTGTTTAGCATTCATTTACCACAAGGTAGTAAAGGAAAGTGCCATTTTAAGCACAGGAGTGAATTCCATGAGTGGTGAACGCCCACATTGCAGTAAGTTCACAGCCTAAGCTCCTCAATGTGACTTTTTATTCTATGTAACTAACTAAAAAGATAAATTTAGATTTAATGGTAGTTTTAATGATTATCATAATTTGTTCCATTATTATTTTATGTGATTGCTACCTTTTTTTTTAAAATACCTTTTTCCCTAATAGAAGATTTGATAGTGAGCCACAGCATCTTAAAAAATTTGCGTTATTGTATCACGGGCTTTTAAAAAGGGGGATCTGAGTTGCTAGTAACAGAAAATGCTAGAGATGTGTTTGTTCAATTTTTCTGAAGAAAATTATCTAGCAAGTAGAACATTTGTCTTGCACGATGCTTATCAGAGAAGACAGAATTAAAAAAAAAATTATACATTGAAAAAATAGCATCTGATTTCATACAACATGTTCTGCCAGATATTCTGAGACAGCACCAGAAGGCACCACATTTCAAGTGGCAACAACATGTCACAGAAATATCTGGAAAGTCTCCTTTTCTTTAAAATTTCTGTTTATCATGCACTTGTTATCAAGCTGGCCTGTTTGTTTTTACCTTAATTTCCCCATTTTCCAATCAGCAGGTACATTTTTGCTTTCCAGATAGAATCTGATTGTCAGGGATTTAAAAGCGTAAACAAGAATGACATAATTTAAAAAAAATTATATATATATTTAAAATAATTAATTCCTACAGCAGACATTGAATCATATTGACTTCAGTTCCTTGTTCTCATGTACATAAGAAATGACAAAAAAGAATATCTATTTCAACAGCTTCTTCACCTGCAGTGCTCCTGGTGGTGAATTGCTAGGCTGATTTAAAGGAAGATACAGAGCGTCTGGAGAAAGAGTAAATAAAGGACTTATGTTGTTTATTCCCTGGTATGGCTCACTTGACTGATGCAGGCTTTCTGCGTATCCTCAGGCATATTCCATAGCGTGTTTGTGCTTGAATGCCCTTTCTGCGAACAGGATAATAGTATTTCTTCTGTCTATTTATACAGTAATTTCCATGTGACAGAAACTGGTTCTTATGATATATTGGCACAGAATCCACCGGTGTGATCCCCTAATATTGGTTCTGTAAATTGATGGTAAAACCCAACTCATACAAATATGAAAAATTAAATGTTAATTCCTCAGCTGAAATCTCAACACAAATTAATTTCATGCGTTTGAATAAGTGCTTTTCTTCTTGGCAATAGGCTCACTGGTCAAAACATAATGGATTTGGCAAAGTCTGCTAACATCACATTTGAACCAAAAGCCTAAGTGCCGCTGGAAGGCACTTAGAATGGTAGGTATTCTGAATATTGGGTATTCATTCAAGGAAGCATGCAGAGCTTCCTTGAGTTACATAGATTGAGACAGAAGGAAAAAGAGAGAAAGATAACTGAAACTCTGAAATAGCCTATTTTCTGACCTCTAGCAATTCTTCTTCCACTCCTGTTTTCCCATACCTAAATTGAGACAAGCCTGAAGACAACAATTTCACTTGGGTAGTGTCTGTCTGTTGATTTTTAGAAAAACATCCTTCCTTGTGTGTCACGGATGGAGAAATAGTGATGCACTTCACTTTTAAAAGAGAAGGCACAATGCATTTATTGATATAAAGCAGAGATTTGACAAAGTATGATGATAAATGCAACAATGATTTACAAGGTTTGATGGCAAGGTACACTTGATTATTTACTGTGCAGAGAACAGGGTCAGACAAAAGCTGCCAGGGAATTCCTCCCATTGAATCATGATGTTCAGAGAGGACCCCCTTGCATTCTACATCCCCCCTTCACTGATAGTCTAGGTGTTGCTGGATCCAGACTTGGGCAACAGTTTGTCTAAAGGATTATAAATGTGCAATCAATCCTTTATACCTCTTAGCTAAGATCACAAATTTTCAGTGCGCTTATTCCCAATTCATTCACCGAGTGTCTGTTGCAGCAAGGATTGTCTCAACCTTGTGGAGTAACCTTGGGAGTGTCCTTTTCAAGGGGAGATCCTGACATGCAGCCCACTGTCATTTCAGGAGTGCTCAAAAGGCTCTTGGGCTGCTCACTATTTATAGAGTAAGATGATTGACCCATAGTCATCTTTACATACGGGCTATAGGTGCCAGGTTCTTCCACATTTAGCTTGAGTCGGACTCTGACCAGCACTGTGGCCAGGAGGGGTGCATTAACATAGAGTAGCCTTTGTGTTGTTATCTGTATCTATTTGTTAGAGTAGCCTTTGTGTTGTTATCTGTCTCCCCTGAAAACACCGTGAGGCGGATGCAGCCATCATGAGCATCACTGACCATCATGATCACCGCTGCTGGTTATTGTTTGATTGAGATTTAAGGGAAAAGGTCAGGCTGGGGTGTGGGGTGCAACCCAACATCACATGGTGTAAGCTGGTGTTAAGGAGTGCATCAGAAAACCTCATATCCTAAGAAGGGGCTCCTTGGCCTGTTAATGATAGGAAGAGGGTGGAAAGGGAGGTGGCTTCATGGTTCATCGTGTATTGAGATGTACCCTATACTGCGATCATCTCGGTTGTTTAAACGTCTCCGAAGTATTGAATCTTTTAAATCTCATAATTTCATAGTCTCTGGCATCTGGCAAACTCCATCTGTGCTATGGAACTATGCTATTTCAAGGTCATGCATTTCAGTAAATGATTTCTCATGCATTTTGCTCCTGTGTGGATTTAGAGTTCTCAGAATTAACCAGACAGCTCTCTCTACATCCAGCTGAGGTACAGAAATACTGGGGTAGTGATTTCTGGAAGAATCACATCAGAAAATTAATCCATGGAAATGGGTCATGAAGGGTAAAGGGAAATAGAAATGAGGCTGCAAGTGAGTGGCCTTACATAAAGTGATTTTATAGGAAATAGTGGAGTTGGCAGTTTGCTCAAGAAATGCTGTGAAGCACAAGCACACACCACCTTAGTGCAAAAGGAGGACAGGAATTTTAGTACGACCAGAATGCCTCGATCATTAACTCTCCTTTGATCTACCCATAAGAAGGAAGCATGCAGAAAATGGAATGTAGGTCATCATCCTAAGGTGTTATACAAAAATGATAATAACAAGCACTTTCGGTGGAAATCACAGTGCAAGCTAGTAAGAGAAATAAAATGCAAGCAAGGATATTTCTGCAATCGTGTAAGCAGTAAGGGGGAGTTCAAGCTTGGGTGATGTACAATACCAAGAAGCAAGGGAGAGCACCAGGGAAGGGGAAAGTAATATTATTTTTTTTTCCATTCTTTTCTGATATACTTAACTGTAATCAAGTAACTAATACATTCTCTTCTACATAGGGAACAATGCCATGTGTTGTTTCTGAATTAGAACTTATTAGAACTCTCCTTTCTGAACTCTTCTTTAATTCTTGCAGTCATTCAAAATTTCTGTTTTCTACCCCAGCATGCAGCTTCTGAAAATGTAGGACACATGCTTTCTTGTTTCATCGTTCAGGTTATTACTGAAATATTTAATAATACTGGATTGGGTGAGGTCTTCTGGATAGTTGTGTGCTACTATCCTCAGTTTTATTAATGAACCACTGAAAATTACCGAATTCAGTATCCCAAACTGCCCTGCTCCTGCTTTAGTGCTGCCTTCTAACATAACACATGGCATTAGCCTGTTTATTAGCACATCATGGAAGACAGTATCAGAAAGTTTACTAAAATCAAGCTATAAAACACATACTGTCTCTTCCTACTCATATGTCTGTTACTGGATCATAGGAGAAAAGTACTTTGATTTGGCAGTTTGTTCTTGGAGAAGAGCATCTTGGTTGTCAATTACCTCCTTGTTTTCTTCCAGGTATCTAAAATAGTTTATTTGTTTTCCAGAAAATGAGATTTTTCTCATTTTTTTCTTTGCCCTTTTAAACATATTTATCCTCTTCAGCCTTCTGGACTTCTCCCTGTTTACTATAAAGTGCTGAGGGAAACCACCAACACCTCTGAGACTGCTTGCCCTGTACTTTGCAAAAAAGTTGTCAGGCCCAGCTGATTTAGTCTGCTCTACCTAAGTAACCTCCCACTCTTTATTTTTCTATTCAAGCCTAACTATCACAATCAAGTGGATCTAGAAGAGCACTACTGGTGTGGGAGCTTTGTGAGTATAGTGGAAATGGGACTTCAACATCCAGCACTCTTGTCTGCACTAACTTAACAACTCCAGGAAAGCAATAGAAGCCAACTAAGATACACCTACAAACCCTCAGGTTTCTTTACAAGGGGAGTGGCAGAGGTTTCTTGGGGCAGGTGGTAAAAGTTAACTGCCTTTTTCCATTTTGGGGCAATGGGATCATGCATGACTGACGCGTGTGAAAATCTGTCTGTCCCCAGGCTTGAGATTCAGAGGCTGTTTTGGATATCCAGGTATTTCCTATGCAAGAACTATATTTTTGTTGTCCCGTCTCTCTCTTATTGCTCTGTGGAAACATTATAATGTGAGAAAGCAAATAGGCTTATGAGCATGAGGTGAAAATAAGAAGTTTCTGGTATCCTGTACTAGGGAAGAGGAAACCAGCAGTGTCTTTCTTGCCTTTTGGTGGTGAAGAAAAAAACCCTAGTTTCTGTGTCTTGTGGGGGCAGAGGCTCTGGTCATATTGTCATACAGGAAGTGGCTGCGCACATCAATTAAGGTAGCTCATTTTCTGGCCAAGGAAATTCAGCTGTGGTTTGTGGAATTGTCTTTCACAGTACTGCTGGTTCATTCCTGTCTGGAACCCCTAAACTGTGGAGGCACTAAGCACATGAATTCGGCTGCCAGGCATCACCAGTCTGGTGGGGACTCTCCCAGGATGTGACACGATGAGGAGCAGCTCACTGGGGTGTGAATGTAAGCCGGGCAGGTTGCACATTCCATACACTGGCCTCACACAGGTGGCACGTGCTGCCATTGGGGACGCACAGCGAGAGAAGCATTGGGACAGGGAGTTTCAGATGTTAGCTCTCAACCCTGAACTCGCCACCCACGGGTTTGCTGCAGCAGGTCAGGAGTTGCAGGGCTCTGCAGCAGCCCTCTCAATGGAGGGATGTTGTGGCTCTGCACGGCAGCTGCCTGCTTCTGAGAGACAGTTCTTAGTGTGCCCCCTGCACTGGGAAACTGGATGCAGTTATCAACCACAGCACAAGCACCATAACACAAGCTCCTTCGGGATGCTGAGGGCCCCCCTGGCCAGCAAGGTCTGGCCTTGCCCCATCCCTCCAGCCCAGAAGACAAGTCTAAGAAGACACCATGAAGACCCCTGTGATGGTCTTGGGCAGCTTTCTGCAAAGGACACACAGTGACTCACGGCACGCAAGAGGCTCACCCGCCTCTGGGGAATGCTCTGGTGTGGTCCCATACTATGAGGAAGACAGGTCAGTGGTGACCACAGCATATGGAAAGAGGTTTGCCAGTGGAAGAGACTGAAGGCATCACACTTCATGGCACACCATGCTGCTCTAGAGGGCCCTCGTGCCGAATACCATCTGCCCCAAACTTTCCTCTGCTCTGAGCTGGCCTTCGCTGTGTATCACAACCAGCGGTTGTACCCCTAGTTACTCACTTTATATGGTAAGAGACGAGAAAAATTTCAGTCTTCTTTCCAATAGAATAAGGTGTTCTTGCAGGTAGTAATTTAAAGGTGATCTGTGGAGAAATTTTCTTTTGAGCTTGCTTTCACATTTTTAGGGTCTATGGGAAAGGTCTAAAAGGTACCAGTTCGGGTTTCTCTCCTGCTTCTTCACAAAATAAATATATAAATAAATATATAAATGAATATGTAAATAAATACATATGTAAAAAATACATAAATGCACAGCATCTAAATCCATATGGAAAAAAAAAAAATAATCAAGATTGGATTGCTTGCTTTGCCATAAGATTACCTGAATGCCTGGGTGTGCAAAACCTGACCTGCTCACTAAAGAACTGACGCCGGTACAGTCTCTGTAAAAACAAAGATAAATTTGCCTACACTTAATCACTCAGTGCAGCTACGTGTGTGTTAGAAAAAACAGACCCTAATAAACTTAAACAATCTTGTCTATAAATCCTGTTCCTATGCAGTTTCTTTCACTCTTTCCTCTTGGGATGTTATTGTTTCGTAGTTACCATTGGGTACAAACACATCTGAATTGCTAAAGTAACCATAATAATTAATAAAACTGTCGAGCCCATCTTACAAATTAAAGGGAAAAATAAAAGGAGGAACGTATTATTTTTCCTTTGTAGATCAAGTCAAGCCTCAGAGAAAATGACATGTTTTGAAGTGTTTACTACAGACTACTTTACTGGAATAGGTAGATACAAAAATAGGTGAACATTTATAAAAAGCTGTAGCTACTTGGCTGAAAATAGTTTTACTTCTCACTCAGATAGAAACTAATAAGTGTGTCTGAGAAGAAACGGCTAATCTTTTCTTCTAGTTTCTGGGTGCTCATTGTAAATGTAACAAATAGCTCACATTTTTACACACTGGAAAAATTACTGTCTGTTTGCCTGTTTTATTCTGAATGAGGTCTTATATTCTTATTCCAAAAGGAAAATCAAATTGTTCATAATTTCTCTCCTCAGGTTCTTATTTTGTGGCTTTAAGACAACTGTTTTCCACCCATCTTCTTATGGTCAGCAGTGGAGGTCTTGGTGGGGATTGCAGCACATGAATCTCCTTAGGTCACAGTTTCTACACAGTAGGATGGGTGATGTTTAAAGCCTGCTTGAGCAAGGTAAATAAACAAGTACCACCATTAGGCATACATATAGTCCTACATCGGTAGAATAACTCACTGTTAAAGTTACCGATCACGCTGACTCATGTCCCAAAGATTTTATAATGTTTTTTTCTGTGATAAGCCTGTGAAAAAGTTTTCATTTAATTAAGCTATTATGTCCTCACAGAGCACTTTTTAGCTTTCAATATGTTACTTACTTACAGCATACACGTCTTCTAACCTTCCAAACCTACATCTTTGCCAAACTGCCAATGTAAAATAAAGTTCTGGATCTTTCCCTCAAGCACTTCCTGAAATACTTTTTTTATGCCATTACATAAAGTGCTATGGTGCTCTTTCTTTTCAGCTTGCCATCTGGATGTCATTCTTGATTTTGCCTCTTTTTAAATATGCATATTCAGGCTAGACCTGAAATGACGCAGCTTCTTTCTATGTAACAGTTCTAAAAGCTGTACTTTTTTTCCCAGCCATTTTATCAAAACTTTGGTCATGTCCTCATCATCTCAGGTCTTGGTATTTCAAATTCTTCCTCTCTGTTATGAAACCCTGCATTTTCTACCTCCCTAGGGATATGGGGACTGGTGCTGCAAAACTTATTTTCCTGACTGCATGGACCATACAAAACCTCTTTTGAATCATCTTTCCCTGCTGCCTCATGTCAGTCACACATTTCTTTTCTTCACCTTTTAGGCACCTCACCACTCAGCTTTTCCTGTGTTAGCTCATCTTGAAATGAAACCTAGCATGTGTTCTACATCTTTATTCACCTGTAAACCCCTTGTCCTCTGAAACTAGGGCTCTCGGCAAGAGCTGCTCCTGGGGGAAGAAAAGGTGCTGAGTGCCTGCTAGGGTTCAGGGTGCAGGGAGCAGAGACTGGCACTTCCAAGGCTGGTTCTGCCCTGACTGCCTTGGTACCCTCCTCTGGAGAGTCCAGCTTCTGTCCCTTGATAGCCCTTGGAGTACAAGACAACCATTTCCATGCATAAAATTGGTATGCGTAGATGTTTGAACACCCAAGGTTTTAGTCTGTAACATATTTGTATGTAAGACTTTCTCTCTCTACCTATGTTCATACCATACAACAAAAATAAAACAATTCCTACTGGGATCTTCAGATGCAGTTACAAAACTACCCCCCCAAACCTATTCATTAATTACTTTCAATCTCTTGTTTTTCCATAATCACTGCCTTGCTTTGCAAGAATACCACTCTATTTTTGAAACTGGATTTCATTATCAAAAATAACCAGAAAGAATTTAACAGTAATAGCTTTTTTGCAAGAGTCTTTTTAAAAGTAATGGATGACTGTATTAACTGTTTTAATCCATTAACATATCTGTCAGTGTTGTTTAAAAAGCACAAGCTTTTCTTGTAGAATTCACAAGACTGAATAGCCACATCAGAGAGGGCAGCTATTGAAAAGGATGTGTAATGAAACTGAAACCTACAAAAATATTAGGGAAAATATAAATGTTTGGTTTTCTCTGTATCTTTAAAGGAAGAAATCAGATATTCTGTTGCAATAGTTTGCAGGGAGATTAGTGTGTTCTTCAAACTCACTTAAAATCTGCTTTTCACGCCACTGCCATTCCTGACAGTGGAGTTTACTGGTCACTGTACTAACAGCCAACTATGAGATCGTAACTGCATTTTTATTAAAAAACATCCAATACTTGATAAACTAGCAGCAGATTTACTTCATCATAGTCTGTACTTCTGATATTCCTTAAACTGGAAAACATTATTAGGAATTAGGAGAAGAACTGTCCTGATAACTTAATACTCATATGGGTTCCTCGTCCTGACAGAAGCCAGCGAGTGATTTGTAGGCAAGAGCACCAGAACCAGGATATGTGGAAAGTCATTCATTTCTCGTAGCCAGCCTGCCTTCAAGCTGCCAGTGTTTTAGAAACTTCCTAAGTCAAACCTGTGTCCCCAATCACTGCGCTTTGTAGCTGCTTTATGCCCTGTGACTTTGTATAACCTTTTGTCGTCCATAGTCCCTTGTGGCAGCGACTTCAACAGTTCTCCTACTTTGAGACTTTCCCTTTTGAACTTCTCTGTGCTGCCTAGGACTTTACAGACCTCTGCTATATCTCCTACTCACTTATCTCTTTTCCAAGATGGAAAATCTTAGACTATGTATTCTTTCCTGTGTGAGCTGTTCCTTATTTCTGACCAGCCAGGGCAATAAGGAAACAGACGTGAAAAAGTGGCTTTTCACTACAGAAGAATACCAAACCAAGGGGTTTGAGTCCTGGCATTCCTCTTCCAAAACAGAGTTGTGAAACCTCAGTGGCAAAACACTTCCCTTTTCTCCCTCTCATCCACTTATCCCATTAACCCACAAGGTATCAGGTTTGCTTCCTGTGTGTTGAACATTCTTCCCCTCTACTGAGCCAGAATGAGTGTTGAAAGACTTTCTTTAGTATGTTGGTTTTGGTTTTACAAATTTGTTTTTTTAAAGCAAAGAAATCCAGTGCAAGAACTCCAAAGTTCAGCAGGAGAAATGAGGAAATTGCAGAATTAAGATTACGGGCACGTCATTGATTTATCCTGTGTGTATGTATGGCACTATGGTAGTTCTTCATTAGCTCTGCAATTTGTTATTTCTGTTAGTCACTGTGTCAGGCAGACAGCTAACTAACCAGGTCTGTAGCAGCAGGGAGTCTCCTGCCTGTGGAACCCTCACCTCATTTGTTGCAGAGCTGAAATCATAGAATCATAGAATTGTTAGGTTGGAAAAGACCTTTGAGATCATCGAGTACAATCGTACCTGACCACTATTAGACCATGTCCCTGAGCACCTGCCTTTTAAATACCTCCAGGGATGGTGACTCATTCACTTCCCTGGGCAGCTGTGCCAGTGCCTGATAACTCTTTACAGTGAAGAAATTTTTCCTGATGTCTAATCTGAACCGCCCCTGGTACAACTTGAGGCCATTTCCTCTTGTTCTCTCACCTGTCACTTGGGAGAGGAGACCAACACCCACCTCTCTACAACCTCCTTTCAGGTAATTGTAGACAGTGATAAGGTCTCCCCTCAGCCTCCTTTTGTCCAGGCTAAACAACCCCAGTTCCCTCAGCTGCCTCTCATAGGGATTGTTCTCCAGCCCCTTCGCAAGCCGTGTTGCCCTTCTCAATGTGTGTCTAAGTGCAGAAAGTCTGGGTTTCTCGGGGGAGCGAGGGCAAGGACACTGGGATTGCTGTCCCTGCCCCCACACACAGCTTCAGTGTTGTGTTGGGCAAGCCCCTTCAACAAAGCTCTCATACATGGCCGCTACTTCTGTTTTTGTTATCTTCCAGATGGGAGGAGTGTGTCTGTGTTACAGACTAGCCGGTTTGACTACGTCATGCATGAACAAGATCACAACTGACTGTTGCTCTGTGCTGGCACAAGGCTGTACCTGTGCTAATATATGTAAAAAATATACAATTTTACTGCTATATTTCTTTTCTAAAAGGGGAGAGTGAGATGAAGGGAAAAAGGAATTACCTGAAAGGTCTACTGGCAAAAGTTCTGCTTCTTTGTAATATGTGCAATTGTCATCTGCCTAGTGTTCTGGATGTCCGGAAACATGTCGGACAGTAAATTATTACCAAAATAGGTAGGTCCCTACCGAAGGCAGTAGTTTGCTCCCAGCAAAAGTAATAGAGATGTAAAAGACCAAGGTGACTTTATCACAGACTGCAACCAGAATGCTCTGGCTGTGTACACAAAAGGACAAATAAGGCCAGAGAAAATGGCTTCAGGTTGCACCAGGGGAGGTTTAGACTGGATATGAGGAAAAATTTCTTCGCCAAAAGGGTTGTCAAGCATTGGAACAGGCTGCCCAGGGAGGCGGTTGAGTCACCATCCCTAGAAGTATTAAAAAGACGTGCAGACGTGGTGCTTAGGGACATGGTTTAGCCGTGGAGTTGGCAATGTTATATTAAGGGCTCACCTTTATCTTAAAGGTCTTTTCCAACATAAACAATCCTACGAATATGGAGCTGTGACACTGAACGGTGGGTAACACTTGGAAGAGAGAGTGGCTTAACTGAGTGGGAAACCCATTCTCGTGCAGTGTCACGAGCAGACCTGGTGAAGAGTGGGGAAGAGCTGAAGCCTCCGTGGCTTTTCTCCCCTTTCCCTTCCTGCTCAATCCAAGCCTGACATCAAAAAGCTTTGGCTTTAAAGTGCTTTGTGCCTTGGCTGCTAGGGGCAAGAACACCTCCTCCCCACCCCGTGGGTATTCAAAGAGCCTCGTTAATGTTGATGAAGCACTTAAGAGGCGGGAGGACGGGCGCCCCAGTAAAGCCCATGAGGAAACCAGTAATTAGAATCATAGAATGGTGTGGACTGGAAGGGACCTTAAAGCTCATACAGCTCCAGCCCCCCTGTGATGGGCAGGGACACCTCCCACCGGGCCAGGCTGCTCAAGGGAGGGAGAGGGCAGAGGAGGGGGCGACCCGGGGGCTGTCCCAGCCCGCACGTTCAAAGCAGAGAGGTGCGCTGCCCAGCAGCGGGGCCTCGGGAGCGCAGCGCGCGGGCGGCCAGGGCAGGCCACGCCCATCTCATGAATATGCACGATCGTTAGCATAGCGACGAGGCCGGCCCGGCAGCGCGTGGGCGGTGAGGACAGGCCCCGCCTCATCTAATGAATATGCACTATAATTAGCATAGCGATGAGGGCGGCCCCGCCCCCCGGCGGCCATTTGTAGCCGCGGCGCCCTGGCTGCGGGGGCGGGCGGTGCTCCCTGCGCGGCTCCGCACGGCGGGGCGCTCCGTGGGGCCTGCGGCTGCTCGGCGGGCGAGGACGAGAGAGAGAGACAGAGAGAGACAGAAAGAGAGAGAGAGAGAGACAGAGACAGAGACAGAGAAGGCGCCAGAGCCGGCGGCGCTGCTGCCGCGATCGCTTCCCCTCGGCTTTCCCCCATGGCCGCGGGCTGCAGGGACGGCCCGGGGCAGGAGAAGTATCGGCTGGTGGTGGTGGGCGGTGGCGGCGTGGGCAAGTCGGCGCTCACCATCCAGTTCATCCAGGTGAGGGGGAAAGGCGCCGCAGTGACCTTGAGGCCCCGGTGCGGGGTGTCCGCAGCCGCCCGGCCCCCGCCCCGCCCGGGAAGCGGCGCTGCCGGGGCTGAGCCTGCCCCCCCCACCTCCCCGGTGAGGGGCGAGCAGCGCCCTTCGCGCGCTGGGGGCGATGCCCGCTTCCCTCGGACTTGGAATGGACCTTAGGGATCATCCAGTTCCAACTAGATAATAGAGCTTTCCAGAGAATACAACTTTTTTTCCTCTTCCAGTAAAAACCCTGGCAGAATAGGTGATGTAAAGTGTGCGTATCAGCCTGGCGAGGAGGAGCCCGTTTTCCCATTCCGCTGCGAATTCAGCCATACCCCTGTTATTTATTTTAATCTTGTGCCCTGTTGCTTTTAGTATTTCTGTCTCCGTTGCGGGACTGTTATTAATCTACCTCTCTGTTCGTGGTGGAAGGAGATAACTGCTGGTGCTCTGCTTGCTGCCATCGCTGATCTGGAGAGAATGATTATTTTTTTTTGTTTGTTTTCGTAAATTCTGCTGAGGACAGGCCATAATCCTCTACCTACCCCTAGGGCAGGCTGTTTGACAGCAGAGAAAACTTGTCTTTTAATTCTTGGGGCAGTGATATTCGCAAAAAATATTCTGTTAGAACAGATGATCTGATAGCAAATAGACTGTGTTTTTACTTCACATTTTCTTCACTAAAGCATACATCGCTGTGTTTGTTAGCTGTAATATTCTGTGGAGAATTTAAGCTTTGCAATGTAGACTAACTACATAGAAAACAGCGCTTTCAAAATCTGGGTACTGAATGCTTAGTAGGTCCAGTATTATACAGGACATTAAAATAACTGACGTTTCAGGAGAATCAGTTCTTTGAAAATGAGTTTGAGCACTGTATTTGAGACGGCAGGGAAATGTTTGTTGTGCAGGTGCCTTGTTTGTGTGGTATGGAGATACCTGATCAGAGACTGGTAAGATATTGGCTTGGTGATCTGTGAACGTGATGAGGCTAAAACAACTGCTGTCCTCTCGATGGATTGAATTGCTCATTGCTTGTGTATGGAGGTGACGTCTGTGGTTGACTGAAGCTGGTTTAGAATGCCATTCACTCAAATGCGGTACTGCTGCTGTAGATGGTATTGCCTGCATCTTCCTGTGGGCATCTGAATGGTTGCAACAGTTATCTGTGCAGGCTTACATTCATTTCTGAAATACTGCTGTCTTGGAAATTGTCTGGAATCTCTGGATCTCTGCAATTCCTGGCTATGTTACAGGCTTTTGGATAATTTTAAGGTAGTAAAACAATAAAAGTTCTAATTAAGGAACATAAGGGAAAAAGAAATGAAGGTTCACACTTGATGTCTTGCTATGTCCATTTATTTTAATAGTAGTAAGGGTCTTCTGAGATAATTAAAATATCTGAGTTCTGGTAGACATTAATTCTTTAAAGTAAAATCTTGAGCTACACCCCTGTAGAAATAAAAGTTTTTGCTCGTGTGCTGTTAACCAACACTTGTCTTCCAGAGAATATCTGAGAAAGAGGAACCTCTGTCTGCTTTGTCACATAGAAGGATATTTTCAAGCTAATAGCAGAAGGAGTTCAGTTGGAAAGAGTGGTGAGGGAACAGCACTGTAGCATGCAGCTGACATGTTAAGGGTGAATTTTTCAAAATAACTTATTGTCAGTTTGTATTAAGTTATTTATATCTCTTTGCTCTCTTGAGATAAAATGTCGCCAACACAAAGCAGAAAATTCAAAGCTTTGAAAAAAAAAAAAGAGAAATAGCTGGGAAACAAAAACCTGCGCAGAGTCTCGGGTGTCTTTGGGAAGAGTGTTTGTATTGTTTCCATGCTTGCTATGTAGTTACAGACAAAAAGAGAATAAGAGATGAGGCTTGATGTATCATTTATATACCACAGTATCTTCCTGAGCTCTTAAAGCTTATGATGTTATCAAGCATGTGTGATGCCAGCAAACACTAAGTAGTATCTGTATGGCAAGTATATTGCCCAATACATTGTTTGTCTTCTAAGACTGCATAGAAACTGCTCTAGAATGTTTTAAAATTGATTACAAATAAGTCACATGCTTCATTTTTTAAATTTCTTAGGATTAAGTGACAAACTCGTAGTTGTCTTCAGTAAAACATGGGTTGCTACTAGCTCTTGCCATATGATGAATCTTTATGTCAGTGAAGGGTTTAAATTCTCTTTTGCTTCTTTAGTTTTTGTGTTTAAAATACAGTTGTCAACAACTTGGTCTTGAAGCTTAAAAATGAAAGTTTCTTTTTACTGATACCGGTGAGTATTTCCACACAGTATTGCTTTCATGTGATACTGTATTTAACTCTTAGTAAATGGGTATTTGGGTATAGTTCCTCTTGCTTCTCCTTCAGTGCTGTTGGTTATTTTCTAGTGAACAAGACTATTGTGATGATATGATATAATGGGAAAGCATGTGCTCTGATTTATTTTGTATCTTTGAAAGTCTAAGTAGGATTGGTATTTGAAAATGGGAAAGCTCTTCCTTCATTTCAGATTAAATAAATGAAAATGAGCGGAACTGAAGATCTAGGAAGAACCAGTTAATCTTTCTTTGGCCAGCTTTCTGGAGTTTGTGCACAGCACATCATTTCCAGTCTTGTGGGGAAACAGTGGTAATGGCTGAGATTGGATTCTTATTATGGTAGTGATCAGTATGTGAGGCACTCCCGTGCACGGTGTCCTCGTTTGAGGGTATCAGTTCCTGAAGATGATTGTGCCTCAATCTGAGGTCAAACAACAGTGTTTTTGTAAGGAGGTTCAGTGAGCAAATCTGTGTCACACAATGAAAGCTTTTTTGTGTATTGGGTTTGGTGTGGTTGTGCTAATTAGTACACAGCAGTTGGAAAGGTACTTGAGATGTAGCTGGTTGCTTGTGTATACTTGCCTGTGATCTTGGGTTCACTTTTCAGAAGTTCGTCTAGCAACTTGGAGAGAGAAACTCAGGAGTACAAATTAGTAGATCAGAGCTTTCAGTGGTGAGATGGCTGTTGTGTTCCTCAAAATTCTTCCTCTGGGGAGATGAATGCAGCTTGATATTGCTGTTGGTGGGCCAGGATTTCATCCTGGAAATACCAAATCATTTCCTTTAAATCAGGATATGATATATGAACTTACTGTTGTTGAGTCTGTCACTGTTAAGACAGGAAGTGAAGAAGTTTTGATTGTAGAGGAGAGTTGATGGTGTTGCAGCTGTAAACTGTAGGGAAGCAGCCGTGAATGATAGTTCAACGTCACGCCACAGTGTTCTGTAAAACTCTAAGTGATAGAAACAAGCATTCCTTCTCTTATTTAAAACATATACAAATAATGCATCGTGCTTGCATCCCAGGAGGCAGAAAACTTTTAAAATGCATTGCAGCCGGTTAGCTGGCCTCTTAGCAGGCGGAGGTATTTGTGAGTGTGAGCTGTGCAGAGCACACAGCTGTTGCCACAATAGCTTTTCTCCAGCTGTCGTGGAGAGGTCTGTCACAAAATACCCCACATTCCCTTCTAACTCAGCCCTTTGTAATGTTCAGGTTTCCTTGCTCAAAGGGAGTACAGCCTAGCAAATAACTCATCACCCTCTGCATTTTTTTTATCCTGCAGTTGCCATTTACTTAATGCTCTCTTTTTTTGTTAAACTAAACAATGTATAGCTGGCTTTAGCAGTATGCAGCAAGAAAGCCACTAATGTTTTATTCTTTTAAATCTGCACCATAAAATAGTGGATGCTTTTGATCAGAATTGTTAAAATTATTTGTCATACTGTTTTTCTTCTTCATAAAACTCTAGCTTTTGTCTAGTGACAGTGAGACGTATTTTTTCATACACAGACTTCAGTGACTTGCAGGAATGTATTAGTTAATAAATGTTGTTAGAACCTTGAGATGGTATCGACTGGATATAATTCAGTTTGGCTGAGTTGAGCTTAATTTGTCAATCAGCTTAATGTTAACTGTGGTAATACAGGAACCTTTTTAAACTGCTAAAACACTAATTGTAATGTAAAATATGTAGGGGTCCAGCGTTTGGGGATTTTGTTTGGGTTTTTGTTTGTTTGTTAACTAAGTTTATGCTGTATTTACAAGCTTAATTCTTACTGCTAAATTTGTAAAATAAGTTATTTTTCCTGCTGCTCCTTAATTGTCAGTAGCAAGTTCTAAATGGAACTGAGCTTACTGTTCTGCTAACTAGTGAGTAAAAGGAGTTGGATGTAGATTTGTTCTTTTTAATGGTAACGTCGTCGGGCACTTGTCTGAAAGCAGACTTGTATGACTTTGTAGATGGGTGGTGAGTAGCTGTTCAGACTTCTTTTTTTTACCTTTTTTTTTCCCCCAAGCTACTACTTTTACAGGACTGTTAGTTCTCATTAGTTAGCAATAAAGCTAAAGGTGGGCTATCTCAAAGTATCTTTTATCTCCGATATAGCAGTTGGGCAAGAAAATAGTTTTTTCAGAGTTCTATGGTGAAGCTCTAAAATAGGAGTAAAGCAGATTGAAAAGCAACAACTGAAGATGCAGCTGGTGTTGGAGCTGGTGTGCTGGATGTTTGACAGACCCCAGTGTCTTAGTGTACCGCTTTTGCATGCTAGACTTGGGGAGTGTGCAAATCCCTCTGCAGTTTCTAGGTATTCTGACTAACCGTTGCTGACCGTCAGAAAAATAAGCGCATAAGAAAATCAAAGGAATAAAATGCCATGAATTCCAGGCTGCGGATTCATACAGGGCTACGCTAGGACTGGTATGCTTACATTTTGATAAAGCATGGGGCCTTCTTATGGTAAGTAGTAACGTGTACCACGACGTGACAATATGAAGTTTAGAGAGTGAGCAATTGGTTGTTGGCGTCTATTGAGGTGAAAGGTGGGAAATGAAAATCCTAAGCAAAACAAAGCACTTGTGATGCAGTCACCTGGAATAATAAGGGCTGCTTGTTGCACTTGTGAAACTTGAACTGCTCAGCTCCTTGTTTCCTAGAGCACTGCTACAAAACTAAATATTTGTCTCACCAGGTTGGTTACAGATCTACAACCTTGGAAATGTTGTAGATGGCTTCAAGCTTAACTTGCAGGCAAGAAGGAAGCGTTGGTTTGCATGTTAGTGTTCTGGTACAGCTGGCTATGGTATAATGCATCATAATATAGCCAGCAGGGATGCTGTGCATTAATATACACATAGAATAGAACTCAGCTAAGTTCAAAAGCTGGCATAAATTTGGAATACTGCTTAAATTTCGAGATGCTGGTCGTTCTGGTTTTGAGGAATTTGCAGTCCTTTCCCAAAGTAAATTTTTTTGGGTGTTACTTAAACCACATTGCACTCAGGAAGTACCTTGCCGTGTGTTAACCCCTAGCAGCAGTTGCTTATATAGTAAGTAAATATTGACGTACCTTTTGATTATTGGATTGTCTTCTGCTGCCACTTGCATAAAGAGTTCTGGCACAGCTTCCCAGATTACTGGCCGATGTGCCCTTTGCACTCTCAGGGATGAATAGGCAGCCGTAAGCCTGTTCCTCCTTCCTGTGCTAGTGGGAGAGGCTTCTGGTTCTGGCTGGAGCTCTGAATTCCAGTATTCAGTAGTGGTGGCAGAGGGTGGCTCTTATAGGTAGAGCCCTTATGTTGAGAGAATTTTGGAAGACCTAAATGGCACGTATTTGTATACCTTATGCAACCTGTCTGCATTTACCAAAAGCATTACCAGCACTTAAGATGTGACTGATCTTGATGGACCTGAAAATAAATACTAGCTTCACAAAGTGAAATTTAGCAGTCTTCTGGCTAGTTGGTAGGAAGCTAGGTTTCTTGCAGACCTTCCTCAATGAGTCACTATTCAGGTCTAGACTAGTATGACGCAAGTGGGTAATTTCTCCATTTGTTCTGACGATTTGGGTGCCTTAACTGTACTGGTCTGCTAGTCTGTACTGGTTTTCAGTAACGGCCATAAGCACCGTTAAAGGAAAATGTAACATACAGGTAAATGCAGCGTTTGCTGCTTGAAATAGAACGCATTTATAGCATGTATAATAAAACTGGCATCAAAACTGAAATCACACCTGTAATTCCCTTTTGGTTTTTGCTTCCCTGTTGCTTTGCATAAAATGCATCCAGAGATTTCTGCGTGTAGCTTTGATCAACAAATTTTTGCTGAAAGGGGTAGACTGACTGGGATCAAGATTGAAAAGCTGAATTGTAAATAATGCCAGTAGACAGTGTTTGCCTTGAAAATGGCTTGCCTTACAAAGTTGCTGGAGTTGTTTTGAAATGCTGACAAATCGTAGTGGTTACTGCAAATTTAAAGAGTTGAGTTGGATCTCAGGTGAATTATTTCTATTGGAGCAGTGAGCGAGGCCCTACCAATTGTCTTGAACTGGATCTTTCTTTTACTTGTGGTTGCAGCTTGGGTCTGGGATAACCTGTAAGGCAGCCTGTGGGAACAGGTAATACAAAAGAAAATATTTATTTCCTCTTTTTATAGCTTAATTACTTGAAGTAGATAGCAGACAAAAAGGATGTTTACTTAATCTGTTTGCTTTGTGATTTCTTACTTGCTCTCCTCTGATGACACACCGTGCATATACTCAAGCCTGTCACATCCCAGTGCATAAACTACTCGATATGTTGCATGGCTTCCAGAGGGAACTTCGATGAAATTACTTTCTTTTTTAAAAATTTCTTGCTTTTGCAAGTTGCTTCTAAGAGAGCTGGCTGGAATGCAGTACGTGGCTAGTTATGGTTAAGTTGAAGAAGGTCACGTATTCATGTTTGAGGTGCTTGATCTTGTGACTGATCGAGCACAGCACAAGGCTGTTCGTCATTAAAGTGAGGTTTCTGATCTGCTCTTGGAAAGGGAAAGGCTGGAGAACTTGTGCTTTAGCTGTCTGCAGGTATACCCAGAACCTCGGACCTGGACTGGGAGGGGGATTGTAGTGCACTTCTGTTTGTGCAGACGTGCTATAAGCTCTACTGCAGATAAGAGATCCTGTTGAACGATTAAGTTCTGTGGTGATTTTTGTAACATACAAATATGCTCACAGAGTACTGAAAAGGAGAATGTGCATTTCCAGGCTTGTGTGAAGCTCCCCAAAACTGTGATGAAAAGTGAGGGCTGTGTGTGTAGCCAGAGGGATGTGCTGTAGCCATGACAGGTTGGAGTGGTGTGCTGGCGCAGCTGGAGACACTGAAGGGCCTTGAAAGCAAGGGCAACTTGATTTTTTGCTTTTAAGAAGGAACAGACAGTGGGAAGGCACAAAGCTAGGGTAGTATTTTTACTCTTTAAGCCTGAAGGATAGGGCTTTGTTGTAGTTGATGAGGATTTAGTTTGTTAAGCTAGTACTACCAGTAAGGAAAAATGTTTAGCCGGTCCCCATGCTGCTGCAGCAATGTACCACTATAACTATTTCCTCTGTCTAGTTCAAAAACTCCACAAGCACTCAGAGTTAAAAATAACCAGGGAATGTTTTTACCCAGGATAGGTTATCCTTTCTAGCTTACTATGTGGCTCTGCAAACAACTTCATCTGGCAGTTGTGCTTGTTTAACCAGACCTGCTCCAGCTTCTTGATTGCGTCCAGACAGTAAACTATAGTTTCTGGTGAGTCTAGGTAGGAGTGAGTTAAGATGGTAGGAACGTACGTAAAAGGGTGCTATTAAAGATAGCATAAAGTACTAGCTGCTAGGACCAGCATGCATTAATAATTAACTAGAGCTTAACGCTGACACATAAAAATGCTGCATTTCAAGCAAAAGCCCCTGGTGCAGCCCTAATAAACAAAGTATTATGCAAAGATCTTTGTGCAGAAGACTGATGAGAAGTGTTATTTCTCAGCAGATTAACTTTACGTACACATATTCATGACTATCATCTATGTCACACTTCAAGTCATCCAAGCCAGAAAATAAACTTGAGCTTCCTCAAAACTTTTAAGGAAATTATTTTTCTAGTCCTGTTCTGAGTATTCTGTAATTGTAGTAATATAGCATGCTGACTCACTAGTTATATTTGCTAGGAGATGGTGAAATTTTAAAAGCACTGCAGTTACCATTTGGAGTTTTTCTGACAAAACTAACTTGTTCCGCTCATACCACAAGGCATCTTCAGCATTCCTTATTTGAGTAGATATAAACCCGTAAACCTGCAAGCAAATCTGAATATTTTGATTCTTATGTGCTAAATAGACCATGAAATCGTAGGATACCAGTAATAAATGTGTGAAAAATCTGGCATCTTTAGGCAGGAAAGTGATCTGCTAAACAACTTCTGTTATTAGACTCGGTTCTGTGTAAGGAAAGTAAATGAGATTACAGTAGTATGCAGTGTTTGAGGTAGGGGGCTTATGCATAGTTTTCTTAATGTCTGTGTTTTGTCGTGTTTTATGAAAGTCCTTTATAATCCTGTGCAAAAAAATAGTTGTTGGTAACATATTTTACGTAAGGGTTAAAAGCTCTACTACTGCAGAGAAGAGATTTTCTTACAAATGCATATAATATTTTCCTCTGCTAGCTAACACTATGAACTGTAACCTGAAAAAATAAGTAATGATGATGCACTCAAAAGGGTTCTGGCTTTGCGTAACCCAACAGTACTAAGAATGCAATTATAAATGTCTTGCTATTTCAGTCGCTTCTTAGGATTTCTTCTCTAGTTGTTTTCAAAGTCCTGCAGAAAGATAGTGTCCTTGCATCTTTTTCCTGCCTCCCCTAGACTCCAAACAAAGATATCTGAATCTTGACATGTCCCAACTGATATTTCCAAGACACAAATATATGTGCTGTATCATTTTCATTACCCAGACTTTTACTTTCTTTTAACTAATGTCCCTTCTCTCCCTGAATCAGGCTCTCGCATTGCTGGGACTTCTCAACTTAAGGCCCTTCTTGGGGTCTTAAAATGTTATAGGTGGAGAGAATATCCTTCTGTTTTCAGCAGCACTCTTTGTGTTGCAGTGAGTTTGGAAAACTTTGTTGGTAGGTTGTGTGCTCTGACAAACAATTTCCAGACCCTGAAGTGTGAAAGCAAACCCTGTGAGGCCAAAATCCTTCTTAGCACACTAGCAAGGTAGAGCAACTTTATTGGTTAAACCTAACCATCTGAAAGCATTAACTAAGACGTTTTAAATTGTGGAATATATCTTTTTTTCTGTCTTGGTAGGAGCTGGTGTGTGTGGTTGGTTTTTTTTTTTTTTCTTCTAGAAATTAAGTGTTCTGCTGGTGGCATGCAGTGGAGGGACAACTTTGAATATCTGGCCTTGCTACTTTTAATGCTGGTTCTTATAAAGTCGTCACCTACCAACAGTGCTGTTGACTGCTTAGCTTTGGTTCAGATGCTCATTCTTCTACCTTTTTCAAGTCCAGAAGTCGCTTCCCATAAACTAAGGGTATACTAAACTGCTGTACAATCTTGTGTGTGATTTAACTACCACTTTAGCTTTTGGTGAGATGTTATGTTATGCAAGTGATACTGCCAACTGCCAAAGTACAAAACCTTAGAGCTGTCATCTTGTTTGAGGGCGGCAACAACTCAGCATTTAAACTGTATCCCATACCTGGATTACTGGAGGATGAATCATCTGGAGACACTCTGCAAAAGAATTCATTGGAAGGGAATTGGTTTGCTTACTTCTTGAGCATGATTTTAGCATTAAATGTTACGTGAAAACAGGTCTTCAGCAGTAAAGATAATTTGAGATGCTTCTGCTTTTATCAGTTATGTCACTTAAGCCATCAGAGGTGATGCTGTAAAAATGTTTGCAAAACACAGGTTGAATTCTTGGTAGCTATTGTGGACTAATGCAGTTGTGCTGAGACCCGTGTGCAGGCAGTGTGTGTGTGGGAGGGATGGGACAGGCAGTAACTTCTGCAACAGCTTAACCACTGAAGATGTACGTACAACTGCCTGAGGCCTTCTGCAGCTGTGGGGAAGTTAACCTGTTACAGTTTGGCTCAGATGAGACTGAAGAGTGGTTGCTCTTATCATGTAGAGCAAACACAAGAAGACATGCAAGGTGCCTATGGTTTCTAATACTGATGAGTGAGTCCTGTTATCTGATAAGAGGGTGTTCAGCTGAAGTCTATCAGACTTCAGACTGTGAGATCAGCTAATGGAGCTAGAGGCTCAGCTAGAAATGTCAAGGCAGGTCTGAGGCTTCAAGCTATTATAGTCTTTGTACTAGACTAGCTATGGTGGGTGCCTGTGCATCACTGAGATCACTAAGGCTGAGTGTAAGTTTATTTGCTTCTTAGTGGGTTAGCTCTTTGGTCCCCTTGGGTATTGGTTCTGAGAATACTTTGTGAGGAAGCATTTGTAAATTGTGTGTTTTAACAAGGATGTTTAAAGCCTGAAAGATTTCTGCATTTACCTATAGTTAGTAGATTTAGGCCACAGATGCAGGAAATGTTTTGTCTCCTTTGGAGTTTCTGCTTTGCTTCTGTCTGGAAAGGTACATTCAATTATATTGATGCATACATCTCAACTACTTTCAATTTAAAGAAAAAGACACTTCAAAGCTGAGCTTTTGAAGTATTTAAAGGCACTTTTTCCTGTTGCTATCTAGAAGTTTTTGCACCCTTTAGAATGGATATAGTGTGTATCAGGTAACAGGAGGGTTTGATAGTCTTTTTTTCTGTGAGACTAACTTTTAGTCATGTATATTCTACAAAGGTTGAAATTCACTAATATTTGTAGATTTGAAATTGCCTAGTATCGAAGTTGATGGGACTGCATGGGAAAAGAACCTCAGATCTGAAGTAGTCAACTTCCTTGTCCCAGTATTATCTGCCTTTCCCCAAGTACGTTACATTCCACACATTTTTAATAGTGGCTTCCCCTCCTCCATAGCTGCTTTGACTTGTTTTGTGGGAGGACTTCAAATATTTAGACTGACACACCAGAAGTCTTCTCCCAAAAAAGGAAACCACTAATGGAATTGTTCACTTGGAGCAGAATTTGTAAGTGATCTGGTGCGTGCTGACTGGATGTCTATGCAGACGAGTAGTGACCTGGGCTCTTTAAATCCCACTGGGTTAGGGATTTTATTTAAGGTTTAAGAGTTTGGGAATTTTCTAGATTAAGAGCTAAAATTGCATCTTGAAATTCTGTGTTCTGTGCATTTCTTTTTTTTTCACAACTATTGAAGAAGTCTAGAAAATACATGAGATGTGGTTAGTGAAAAGGATTCCTGGTGCTTAATTTTCCTGGGCAAAGCCCTGTGTGTGTATCTTAGTTCTGTTGTTGCTGACTGAACACCTCTGAGCTGGAGCGCTGACTTTTTATCGGCTTCCCTGCTAGTGCTTTTAATCTTGTGCTGTTGCAAACCAGCAGCAGCCAGCTCTCCTGGCAGTGGGCTGACATAGCGATTCCTCAGAAGATATCCCTGGATTTGTTTTTATGTCTTATCTTCTAAACCTGAAGCACGTAAGTTGTCAGTGCCAAAACAGACTTGCAGAGGACTTCTTTCTTTCTAAAAAAACCCAAGCCAGAAAAACAAAAACACATTAGTGAGGTCTTGATTCTGTTCAACAAGTTTGTAAATCATGGGGGTCCATATAATCATCTTTGAGTTTTGATCATTGTGAAAGGTTGCCTTTAACACATGCATAGGAAATGAATCTACGGGACTTACAATTTAAATTAAAATACTTTCTAATGCTGGAAGAAAGCTTAAAAGAGAAACTACTTGCCTTTAATTGGTAGCATTCATCTTGCCCTTGTAAATAACATGAGCTTTACTGCATGGTAGTAGTGCTGCGTTCAGAAGTTGCATTCAGACTTGACTACGTATGAATTAACCAGCAAGAAGATAAGGCCTTCTGAAGGGTTTCTGCTTGTCCTGCTGATATACTGCCTGTCCAGAGACTTTGCCTGTGATTACTGGAAATCTGAACGAATCTGAATAGTCTATTTTTCCAAGCATGATGAAGTTGAAGAACCTGTTTCTAATCTATAAAAATGAGAGAAACTAATGTGCTTTCCTGTGGTTTTGGTGTGGAAGGCTGGCTGCCTGTGCATTCCACGCTCTGTTTTCTCTTCACTCAATGCCTTTACCACAAGATCACTACTCAGTAGAATATGGGAGCGGAAATAGCAGTAGGTTTTTCTAAAAAAACAACAAAAAAACCCCTTTGATCAAACCCCATGCATTCTAAAACTTTCTTCTCAAAGTAAACAAATTGAAGGTCTTTGCACACTGCTCGCATGTTTTAAGATGCCATTTGCTCTACTGCTGTGTCTTTATACCTTTAAAGAAGTGTTTGCACAAGTTCTTTGCTCAAGAAGGCAATCAATGACTTTCTCTCCTTATTTAAAGTCGTGCTTTATTGTGTGTGCCTGTCAGACTAGGGAAGAATATTGCACATTGCAGTTTGCATGTAAAAGTTACTGCATAGATGATTTGTCTGCTTTTAGGTGATGGAGTATCTTCAGGATAAGTTGTTTCAACCAGGCTTCCCCACTAAAAGTACGATAAAGTGACTTCTGCAAGTGCTGCTAACCTGTTATATTACTAGAGAGTTGCAAACTAGCAAAATTCATTGCATGCTGTGTGAGTTCCTCACTTCTGTGCATGTTATGAATTGGGCTCAGGTAATGTGTTTATTAGCTGCTCAGTTTCTATCAATGTGAACTTGATTGGTGAGGGGAGAACTTGAATTTGCTTTGTTTCTAATGTTTTTGTTTAGGGCTTTTTATAATTGCTGTGTTTCATGCTATGGAAAATTTTGAGTTGCCGCCTTTTGGCATTTTGCCTGGAATAGCTAATTCTTCTGTTGCTGTGCCTCCGCTTAGGTTATGGCCTCCAGAAATGAGGTGGGGAATGGGTCGGTTACTTTGAAAAGGGTCTGAAAGGCAGCTGAGGAGGGCAGGGTTACGTTTCAGGAGTAAAAGCTTCCTTCCTGGAAAATCATAGAAAGGTTTGGGTTAGAAGGGACCTTAAAGATCATCCAGTTCCACCTAGCAGAAGGGACATCTTCTGCTAGACCAGGTTGCTCAAAGCCTCATCTAGGCTGGCCTTGAACACCTCCAGTGAGGGGGCATCCACAACTTCTTTGGGATCTTATGGGACCTGTCCAGTGGCAGACCATAAACTAGCGTGGTGTAGCTGATTATGGCAGTTGATAATGTAAGTTTAATTTGTCACATTAAGATGGTAAACCAAAAGGATCTTCCTTCAGAGTTGCTACTAGCCTGTGTAGAAATCTAATACTTTCTATGCTGTTTGTTGGATTCACACTAGTATCTTCTTTTCAGAGTTGTTGTCGGCTGTAGGAATATTGATAAGACTACCTTTTTAAAAAGGCAAAATATCTTAGTGATGAACAAATTACTAAGCTGCTTCTGTGGCAGTGGCTGTTCACAGAATCTGTCCTGAAGAAGGTAGCTTACTTCACTGAAGATTTGTTAAAGTTAGTAATCATAAAATCGGAGCAAGCGAGTGGCAGGTAGTCCAACCAACCTGTGTTATGTGCAGAAATACAACTAGCATGATTGAGTTATTTTTCATCAGGTCTTGCCCTTCCTCACTTTGATCAGACTTGTACATCATTTAGATAATGTTTACTGAAGCTTTTCATGACCTGTATTTAAATGATATGCACCTGTGTTTTCCAGACAGTGATGCTTTTCTTCTCAACTGATGTCTGTAAAGGAATAATATATAGAGAAGTTGTCCTCTAATGCAAATGAAACAAATCATGTGATCTGGCTTCTCTGTGTGGGCTGGTGGCAACTCATAAGTTTAGAAAACAAGTTTATTTGAGAATTTATGTAAATTCTTGGTAAGAATGAGAGCACACAGGGGACGGAAGGGAAATTACCTTGCTGGAAACCCCCAGAGCAAATTATGACTGCATGCTGATACTAAACTGAAGTGTTTGTATTTGAACCCTTAATTTTTAAGTTCACACCTTTAAGAAGCTTAAAAATCCAAAAGCCTTGCAGTCCTGAAGATGGAATGATGAACTGGTCATCCTGAGTATGGTATAGGAGAATCACAAATACTTCAAATTTATAGTGGTGTGCATACCTTATTTTCCTTTAAATCTTGAAAGCCTGCTAAAATACAACATTGTGTTTTATTCTAAACAGGAATAGCGGGAGAGAATAATGTAATTTAATCAAGTGAAATTTGGTAAAGATCTATCCTTGAAGTTTACTGTGGATATATGTGGATGACTGCAGATTTAGCTGTGGTCCTCTTAATAAGGAATGCCAACAGAAAACTGCGGTCAAATGTGTTTCAATAAACATAGAAAATTACAATGTTGTGAAAGGATGAGAGGGGCAATATTTCACTTAACTGACTTGAGCTGTGATCTGTTGTAGCTAAAATTGCAGTGCTTCTGCCCTCTTCTAGCAGGGATGGGGCTTTTCCCTAAAGCGTAGAGTGTGAAAGAAAAAGCTACCATCACTAGGAAGGAAAGGCCTTTGGGTGAGGCAGGAGTCTGCAAAGTTTTGGGACCTTGGTAAAGGCAATACTAGAAATGCCTCTTTGAAAGTTTTGTGCCTCTGCAGTGCAGATGGTTCCCCCAAGGTTTTTAATATGAGAGTTAAGTAAAGAGCAAGGAAGGAAAGCGGAAAGGAAGATAACCATTTCTAGATCTGATGGGAGTTTGTTCTCTTGATGGTCTTAAGTTCTGTAGATTCATTTAATCGTCTACAAAATTAGCTGCTATACTGGAGGAGGAGCATTTTGGTGTTAAAGCCATATTTGCAGTATTAGTTTGTTAGCCAATTACTTTAGCAAAGCTACGTTTACAAGCTCTAGGTGATGGAAGGGAGCGGACAATGGCTGTCTCTGCGCTGGGCTTTCACAGCATGTGTGTCTGACTTAATATTTGGAGCACTTGTGCTTCAAGCAAACTGCAACACCCATAGTTTCATGAGAAAAGCTCTTCACTGGAGAGCTCAGGTTTTGCCTGAGCATCCAACTCTTGAAGGAAATAAAACGCGGCTTCCTTTTAGCAGTTTGTGCGCTTCTGAACGAGACTGGCTATAGTGTTTGTTCTCACCTTGATCTTTAAGCTCTCCTTTCACTTGGAGTAACCACACTTAAAAACGATGGGTAAAGAACTATTCTGGAACCTGCTATAATGTACTGCTAAACAGGATGTTAAAGAAGAAAATATACCCTGCTTTCCTGTGATCCTAAGGTCTATGTGACGATAGCAAATGCTTCTGGCTCAACCTATGAACTCCCTAAACAATGAGGATCATCTGTGCATGTAGTGTGTAACACAGATCATGTTTTTTGTCTGTTAGTTGGCATTGGCTCCACCATGGGAAGTGATGCTGCTCAGTGTAAAATTGCTCCAGTCTTCCGTTTGCCTTTTTTACTGCTACCATAAATGGCCATACTCTAAAATGATTTGTTGACTGCTTGTGGTGCTTGATTTTGTAGCACTTCAGCTGAGTGTTTGCCTACAGTTTCTTGATGTGGTTCGTAATAGATGTGGCTTTCTATAATTCGAAAGTAGGTATTTACACATAAAACTGTAGTTTGTGGTATTGTGTAGTGTGAAGCAGATCTTAACGTAACAAGTCTGCTAATGCTTGTCTTTAGCTGGATTTTGTTAATTGAATTAGGATGGAGCCTTACAGGAGGTAAGCTTTTTTTTTTTGGTCTTAGTTATGGCAGCAGTTGGTTTGGAGGCAATTACATCTTGCTGGGGTAGAACAGTCCTTGCTGTTAAGATAATAAATTGTCTAGAAGTATGAAAGAAACACATAACTGCTTAAGTCCTGTAGCTCAAAGGTCATGTGGAATATTCATCTAATGTTGTTAATGCCATAGATGTTAAGTAATGTTTGTTATCTCTTTCTTTTTCTATTCCATGCAGTGTCTCTGATAATTCCAAGTAAAAAATAAGCTTTGAGTTTCCTATGTGTTTCCCTGCCCTGTGACTTGGTGTGATGCTGACTAAGAGCGGTACTATGCCTGCAGGTGCAGTGGTGAAGGGGAAGAAACACTGTGGTTGGTTTTAGTATGAGCAAATGTTTTGCTGGTAAAAATGCTTTTTTTAGGTGGAAATTGATGCTTGCTTAAATATGTAGGCCAAATACCGAAGGGAAAACCATTTTTTAATAAAATTTGAGAACACAAGCATTTTTCCCTTTGACACTGTCTTTTAACTTCAAAAATCTAAAGTTGCTGAGGTTGAAAATTCTGGCACTGCTTAAGAGCATTTGAATTATGCTTACTGGGGCTTTATAATCTCTTGTTTTCCCTGTAGATCGTCTACCGAGCTAATTTTAGCAAGACAGTGCTTGTAACCAGTTTTGTGCTATGAAATCTTGCTCACATGTCAGGGTTAGCAACCGTAAAACCACTCAATAGATTATGGAATTTGAGTCTGTACACACTTCCCCATAAGTAAGTTGCAACATTATCAGTCACGTTGTTCTTTTAGAGTCTTGGTTAATCAGGAGCATAACACCTCTCAAGAACTTGCTTCTGTCACCTTCCCTAGTAAACATTCCTGTTGTGAATGATTTGGCTTCCTGACCACCACTCTGCTGGGATGTGCTGGTGTGCAGCCGCTTGCTTGATGGAATGAATGGGAGGGCCATCTCTGCATCCTCTGCCAGAAAAAGCATCCCCTTTTTTGCTTGTCCTGTGACTCTTGACAGTGATGTTACTTTGTGCACACTGTAAAAACAGTTTGGGTAAAGGCACAAATGCCTAGTTCGATAGTCGTGAGCCTAAGCCTAGGTAAATATGGATTGGGGGTGGGGTGCACAGGAATGTTAGGTTGTACGTAAACTTCAGGTATTAGCCTGCAAATTTCCTGGTTTAAAAGTGAATTCACTGTACCTGAACAATTTTGGGCTCCTTGAGGTATGGATGTAAGCCTAGTACAGGCGTGGGCACAGACCTCAGAGAAGTGACACATAAAGGCTGGAGCTGCTGTAGGACAGTATGTTCGGGTTGACTTGCGGAACACTGACACAGAACGTGGAACAGTAACTTCTAAGCCTTCCTAGCCATGAGTCTGATAGTTTGGGGTTTTTTTTGCTTGTTGGTTCTTCTGTTCAGGGTAAAGTTTTGTCTACCTCTTGTATTTCTTTTAAGAACTTAAGCTAACTGCATCTAAGGTATTATGAGAGTTCTGTTATACATGGCTTTACTGCTGAAAGATCAGAAATTCAAAGCTATATTTCCTGTTATAAACAATCCTTTTGCACTGTTCTGCAACTTACCACTTGATGAGAAAACCAGTCTGAATTACGCCATTGTCAGATGTGAAGGAGTAATAACCTTTGATCTTGAAATCTGCTGCTGGTGATAGTAAGAGACTATGAAGATATTCTCCAAGGACATAAAGATTTAACTTTTCTGCAGGCACTGATTAGGCTGGAAAGAAAAGCATTGCACTCTGCTGATATCTGTGATGGAAAATACTCAGTATTACTTCTTTCAAAGTGATTTGTCCAGCTGAAGCTTTGTTTCAGTTACACAAGTCCATGCTGCAGGTGCCTCGAACTCCATGTATTGGATTTTGGATCTTTAGTTCTTATAGAAACCTGGGCTTTTTGAAAACAATGATATTAATTTGAACCACCACTTATGAAGCAGTAGTGTCTACATCTCTGAGACAGGCCTTCTTGTAACATACTTGTGCTTTTCAACAGCTATTGTGTCTCATGATTTCAGGTCAGCCTGCATCACTTAAATGTGTGTCCGGTATCTCTGCTGAAGCAGGGTAGGATTTTTGTCTTGCTTCAAGGGTGGAGTAACTTAACACATTGCTCTGTTAGTTTGGTTAGTGATGACCAAATCCAGTCTTTCTTCCCCTCTTGTGGAATCAGATCTGTTGAACAATGTTTGTCAAGCAATTGAACAAAACAAAGGGACTGTTTGTGTATCAGGAAGATCTGAACACACTGTCCCAAAAGCAAAAAAGGTTTACACAGCTTGCTCTACCTAGGGAGAGATTTTCTTCCCTTGTTTTCAGTCTCGCAATCAGGCAGGTTAACCTGATGCCTTAGGTTAGAGATAAGGCAAAAAATACTCCTATGCATTTTGTTGTTTGACTGTGAATCCCGAATTAAGGTTATGAGTACTTCTTAGTGTGTCTGGGTTAAAAACCTGATGCCGAAATATCAGTCTCTTGAAAAACTTCTCTCTATAGAGAGGGGATGTTAAGGCTATGGAGCTTATTGCTTGTCTCGGGAATGATCAGCACATAAGTGCTCTGTTCTCCTTCCCAGTCCCCGTGGAAGCCTGTGTGCTAGCCTGTGAGGAGCTGCGGAGTCTAAAAGTACAGGTCGTGATGAAAACACTGGTTGACCAGTACAAATCCTCCCTCTGTCTGAGGTTATACTGCTTAGGCGCACACTTCTGAGAAATGATTTCAGGAGGCAGAAAGCATATTTTCATCTTAGAATACAGTTTGACTGATACAGGTGTGTAAAAATACTGGTATTGGGGCATGGGGGGTACTCCAAACTGCTGAGCTGCCAGGACTGCAGTGTGGAGCTTGCATGTGTTGAGTTTATCAGGCCTGGTTTGGTATGTCTTTAACGATGTGTCCATTGTGGTGCCAGGGAAACTTAATACCCACTGTGTTAAGTGTACATTTATTGCGTTATCACTATTGTAGATTTTTAGCATAAGCTTTATGTTGGTAGCTTGACAACCTGCAGGCTGTTCAAATACTGTTTTTCAAGGCAAAGCTGCCTAGTATGTTTTCACTTTAATTGATTCTGCCATTATTTTGTAGGTAGGCAACTAATTCGTTCAATATTTAAAATTTTCATGACTCAAAGATCACTGCTTTGTGTATTTTACTTAGCTAGACAAGGATTTTGGGGGAAGGCTAGTAATAACTAGTCTTGCTAATGAAAATAGATGGCTAAATAACATAACTGCCATTTGTGCATTCTTGGCGCTTCTGGTTATGGCACTTTCAAAACTTAAATATTATAGTAATTGTCTATAGTCTGCAAAATTAGTCTAGACAGTCTAGTCTCAGGCCAAAAGGTTGGAGTTGAATAAATACACAATTTGGGCAAATAAAGCTATTGGAACTGTGCTTATCTTCTGACACAATAGTTCTTATTAGATATAAGTGCTATTTTATAGCTTTTTCCTAAATAATTGACTTCTAATGATCAGTCAATAAATCTTCAAAAAATGAAGTACTCCAGACTTCACTAATTAAGCTGAATGTTTTCATGTTGGATGTTGTCCAGACTGGTGTTGAAAAATTCCATGGGATTAGCTGTAGTAGAAAAAAATTAGAGGACAGGAACTAGTGTATTGCTATCTATGACTACAGTGATCTCATAGTATAAATAATGCATGTTAGTCTGAAAGAATAGTCTTAACTTTTAATTGCGTATGTGCTAAGGATTCTGTGTCTGTCTCTTTTTCTAGCAGAATAAGTGATCTGATGAAAACTTGTTGTAGTTATTGCTCTTTTGGTTCAGTACTTGTTTGTCACTATATATATGTGTCTATACATAAATAAATAAGCACTTTATATAAAATATAATGAGTTGGGGAAGAAAAGTGATAGGCTGTGAGCTTCCCTGAAGTGTCTGGACACTTAAAGGCATGGTTGACTAGGTTTTGAGCGGGTTTTGTTTAAGCTTTCAGTTAGCAAATCGAACTGTCTGGTCTCCTAATTGTCCTGATTTGTTTTCAGGTACTTAGTGTGAAGTTGGAGTTAACATTACTGAAGTGCACTAGAGCTCTTAAAGTGAGGCTTTGTTTTACTGGCTTGTTTGGCTAGAAAAACTTCTTGGCACATTAATGTAATTGTTTGGGTCCAAATGTACGTAACCTAGGCTAGACAATTTGAAAAGTCAAATTACCAAGCACTTTGTTTGCAATATGAACCTGTTTACAGGTTCTGATTTGACTCTTAATACATACCCTTTTCTTGATTTTTTTTTTTTTTTTTTTCCTCCCCCCCCCCCCCCAGGAATTAACTTTTCCCATCTGTGTTTCAGTTCTTCCAGTATGTTTCTCAAGGAGTTGAAGTGGCTTCTTTCTGAATAGACTGTAAATATCCTAACCACAGGTCTCCTCATAGCCGCTAACTTGCAGTTTGTTGCTGTTTTAGTTAAGTTTAAGTTACCGAGGAGCTATTTTAATTGGAAGTCTTATTGTATTACTGTTCTTACGCTTAAAAATCAAAAGCTCTTACGTTACACCATGTATCTGGATGTTTTCTAATAGTTTTGTGTATGAGACGAGGTGTTCCAGTAACTTCTGCTCTACCAGGGGATTTTTTGAGTAACCTTTCTTTTCACTTATAGCTTTGTTCCCCATTATCTCATTATATGCATGTCCTAAAATCAGATATTCACTGTTAAAAGGGTATCATGAGTGACTTGAGGTAAAAATGGAGTTTATCCTGAAGAGCTTGTGTGAGCTGCTCTGTTGAAAACTGTCTGGAATTTATAAGATGTTATGAATTGAAAGATCGTATGTAGCTAATATTTTAAACATTCCTTGAATTGCAAGAGGCCAAGATCAGGAAGAGTAAATACTTGATGTGTTCATAGTTCTTGCACACATTTACTGTGAAGCAAAAATGAATTTAAATGAAATGAGGCCTAATCTGTGCTTACAGTATGAAGTACATCATATAGTTAGACATGTTTTGACTTGAGAAATTGCATAGCCGCCTTCAAAGAACTCTGTAGGTGCTTGCTTGGTGTTAAAAGACATTAATTCAAGGCATTACAAAGAAGTCTTAACAGATAGTGAAAGTATATGTTCTCTGATCTTGAGTAATGAAAATTCCATCACCAGAAAGTATTCAAGCGGCTGGACTGTAATGCACGTCTTGCCTATTACAGTCCCATTGGACTGTAATGCACCAGAGATCAGTGTTTGGTGTTTGCTGTGGTTTGTTTTTGAGAAATTTGATGAGAACTCCGAGTTGGAGACAAAAATTCGCAGGTTGATGAGCTGCTAGTACTGTGTTGATACACAGTATGGAGAGCTGTAAGCAGATAACTGAAAGAAGACATAAGTGCAGTGCAGATTCAGTTTGAATTTAAAATGGGAAAACATTTTTTTTTTAAGAAATCAATCTGCTGGTTTTAAGGAAAATAATATTTTAAAAATAAATTCCCGTGCATTTCATAATATGTATTAAAAACCCCACTCTTGTCTGTATCCTTGTTATGTACGTGTAACCAGTACCTGCCCTGGTTATAATCTTGTAATTATCTCTTTAGCAGTTTAAAAACTCTCCACATTTCTACGTGAGAGCTGCAGCTGTTTGGCAAGTCATGCCTTGGGTGCCAAAGTTGAGGGAGAAAAGGGAGATTCTTTCCTATGCTGCCGCAGCCTAGGTGGGGTGGGAGGCGGTAAAGCTACTTTAGTATATGTAGCAATTGAGGGAAGGCCAAAAATGAACAGACGATTTTTAGGAGAGAGGTGTAAAGAGGTGGTGAATGTTTCCTTTCAGAACATAAAAACCAGTTTGATTTTTGTCTTTTATTGTCCCAACTCTTAGTCCACAATGTCACCTGCAAAATAAGTTGATGCTAAAGAACTAATATGTCTCTTAAATCCCTAATGTGAGTCAGTCCTCCTGAATTGTGGATGAAATCTGTGGAATTGCCTGGAATACAGCTGTCTAGAGAAACATTGGAAACAAGTGTTTGTGGATAGGAAGTTCTAGTGTTTAGGAAACACAGAAATTAAAGGTGCCTGGACAGTATTCAGATATGTATTAGTCTTCAGATTGAAGACGTTCTACCCTCTATACCCTTTCTTCCCTTGCTCTACCCATCATAAATCATGTTTCCCAACACCTGTGAGGATAACAGTTGATTTTGGTTTTAGGTACTTGGGTAGTGACCACAACAAAGCCCATAAAGAAAAGCTCTGTTGTTTGGCTGTCTGTGATAAATGCGTGCATGCATGCACTGAACACAAATTTATTAATAGTTTTCTGATGTGCTCAGTAATCGCTGGATATGGAAGGACAGGGAGTGGAGAGAGAGAGAGAGAAAAAAAAAGTGCCTAATAGCACTAACTCATGCTTTGTTCGGTGTTTCCAGGCCAAGCATAAGCTCTTGATACATCTTTGTGTTGTGTAAAAAAGTTAAGGGGAAGGTTTAGCTATACTTAACCAAGTCACGTGTTTATTTTTGTAATCTACCATAATTAATTTAGAATTTAAGATTTGTATCTCTCCTGTCTTCAAATGACGTGTTGGGGAATAATCTAATGGATGCTCTCTGCAGCTGCCATGGATTATTAAAGAATTTTGCTTTCTCTGTTATGATTTTATTCTTTAACAGAACCATTAAGATTTGATTAAGCCTGTACTTAATCATAAACATCAGTATTGTATGCATATGTAATACTGTTTCTTCAGGAACATATATAAAATAACTTTTGAACATGTGTATCAGTTTCCAAAGGGTTTTAGCTTGCATATGGCTCTTGGCATCTTTTGCTCTAGCTTTCTTAAGTTTAGTCCTTTTCTCTCTTTGTGTTTTGGTTTTCACTGTTTGTGAAATTATCAAGTGTTTCACATCACTGGATAATTGCTGTAATTGTAGTTACAAATGACATCCGTTTCCCTGGATAGCCGTAACAATGCTGGCAGTGTACACTAGAACAGTGGGAACTAATGTAAATAGAGGGAAGCATCATTGATTGCAAGCACTGGGTATCTTAAATTTATATTTTTTTGAAAAAAAAATAGGTGCTCTTGCTGTTTTGTATAATTAACAGAAAATAACTCTTAAATATTTGTATGAATATGGGATAATTGGAGGAGGATAAGTCCTGGCCTTCTGTAGCATGATCCAGTGCTTTATTTGTTATCTCTGCAGTCTGGTCTTTATCACCACAATTCTAGAACTTCGATCCCCCATTCTCTCCAATGTTTAACACCAAAATGCTTCCCTGGATTCTGCCGAGTGTGATTGTTTATGCCAGCAAAGGACGCACAATGCTATCGCAAACACTTCTATTTAAGACAATGCTGGGTTGCTGTGGATAGCACCTGCAGTCATTCTGGTATTGTCTTGTGCAGTGCCTGAACCCTTTGCAGAGGTGGCAGTCCCTGTTGCTGACCCCAGCAGCATCTGTGTCCTGCTCCTCCAACACAAACCAGTTAGACCTCTGTGAAAATATCAGGTCCTAGAGAACGACCTGCTCTTTGGGAAGTATGTATATGTTAAGAACTTAGCAAGCTTGTCATAGGCTCTAATCAGTAGCGCGCTTTTTCATTTGTTTTTTTTTTTTTTTTTCTGTGAGCCAAGTAGATGTAGCTCTGCAAAACTAGATTTGTGTGGTTTGCTGTGTCCGTTCCTTTATTCTGGAATGCAGTCTGGGTTTAAATTTTCTTCCAGAAGGCAGATCAGGTGGATTTTTTTTTTTTTTTTGCCCCCCTCCCCCATGTTTTCCTTGTTTTCTAGCCTGCCAACTCAAATATTTCTACAGAAATGACTTGAGCCTCCTTTGAGGTGTGAAAGGAGGTTCTTCAGGTGCTGAGGCCCTAGCAGTTGCTTTGCTTAACTACCCAGCAGAAGGAGTAGGATAGTTCTGGATCTGAGCCAGTGTAATGCTCTAGGAACGGATCTGTGGTGACACCAAACCCCCTTGTGCTCCTCTAGGGTCAGGGACAGAAACACAGGTTAAAACCTGAAAAGGTCTCTAGCCTTCTCTGTAGCCTGGAGAAGGGCACACTGTGTGACACTGTGGTCATGGTAGTATAGAGTTGGCTGCTGCATCTCTCTTGTTGGGTAGGAGAGCTGAAGACAAAGGCTGTAAGATTTCCATGGGTGGCAAAGCAGTGAAGGTTGCAAATAGTTTTGTGCTAACATTTAGATCTTAATTCATGATTTGAGAAGGGTTTTGCCATGTAGCAAAGTACCTCAAACAGAAGAGTGTTTGCTTATGGTCTTAGAAGCTGGAAAAGAGATTATGATGTTAGTGGTAGTCAAAGCAGAAACTGCCAGAAGAAATACTCTGTCAAATAGCACTTATGGCCTAGGAGATGTCTCGGAATCATGTATTTCAGGTATTTGGGAACATACTCAAGTCAGCAGCTGAAGCTTTGGTGTGTAGCATTAACCAACTTGTTTGTTTTAAGTTCTGCCTTACAAATTATAGTTGGGAAGGGTTTTGGGACTATTTGCAATCCTGAAATTGTGGATGTTATTTAAATCCAGAGCTGGTCTGTAACTTCAGCTCAAGGGTGGAAACCCTTCTATTTCCTTGCTTCCACTGGGTTGAAACCAAAAATTTAAACATGTGGAAAAAATTTAAATAAGTGACTAGTGACTCTTTGAAACAGTGAGTGTATATTTAGTAAATACAAATGGAGATTATAGACACAGCAAGGATGAATGTATATTTTTGGCATGTACCACTCTTGGAATTTACTCATCATAGTGGTGTGTGTTCACTGTGCTGGGCTGCCTTCTGTTGCATGCCGTTCAAACTTTGTGTAACGATAAAAGGGAGGTGTGTTATGCAATCAGCATCTGGACTGCAGCTTATAGCAGCTCCCTGTTGATGGTGCCCGACTTCTCTCTCTCACCTTAAGTGTTAGTGCAAAAGAAAGTAATCCCGTGGCTTTCCAGCTGGTGGACTATATGACATTATGAAGAGTAAACAAGAAAAGTTGCATAAGAGCTGGGAAACTTCACAGGGGTTCTCCATCTTTCCATGTAAAATATCTTCACTTGGGCAGTTTTTATTAATTTATGGAGCGCGACTTCTGAGTTTGCAAGCAAGTCCAGCTAATGGAGGAATTCCCATATGTGTGTTAAGGGCAGCGTAACTAAGGGGGATGACGATAAACTGAAAGCAGATTTTTCGCACGTTCTCCTTGCCAAAAGACTTGCAGCAATGATTTAGGGATTGCTGTTACCTTAAATGGAGAAAAACTGCTGGAGCAGTGTTTAGTATAGTAGTGTCATTGTTCCCAAGCACTGCAAGTAGAAACTCCTGCAGAGGTCAGGAGGCTGTTTGAAATCCATTTATAGATAAGTGTGTATAGGAAGATGTGGTAGTGGGTTGCCCAGCTGCAAGTGATGTAGATGGGGTGGGGGTATTTTTGGGTTTTATTGTTTTGGGTGGGATTGGTGGTTGTTTTTTTCCCCCTCTGCAAAAGGGTTTGTGTCCTTAGCAAGCTTTCCCATCTCTGGACTTGATTGCCTCAGCAGTCCTAGAAAGAGGAAACGTAGAAAACGTGTTGCATAATATTTTGGTTAAATTGAAATGGTTTATGAGACTACTGGGCTTGGCTTCTCATTTCCCTTCTAGGGGTGGATGGAAGGAGCCTTGATTTTCGCTAGTGATTAAGGGAGTGGTGTAACACAAAAGCATGTTCCAGTTACTGTCTTCATAGAAGAAATTTAGTTTCTTGTAATTATTTCCTGCAGGCAGTGGCCAGCTGTGATGGAGCCAGCTGAATGAGGCTCAGCTCCTCCAGTTCATCAGAGAAGCTCAACTGCTCCTAGAAGAGTGGATATGACAACCTGGGCTGTAACAGGTCACCCTGGAGAGTGGTCTGCTGTGTTTTGTACTAGCCTGGCATTCGAGAAACCTGCTGTAGCTTTCTAGTATTTTGTAGTTTGACAGGACAGCTGCTTTGAAGCGTTAGGATTTGTACATACAGCTTTCCTAACAGAGACAGCAGTAGGCAGGGCTGGGTATTCGAACAGTGTGGGATCATGCAGCGTTGCTGTGCAAAGCATATGTGTTTCTCTCTAATTTGTCTGGATTCAGTGTCAGTTTAAAACAAGCAGGTTGGCAGTGGTTTGCATCTGCTGGAATTACACTCCTCTTAGTCTTCAGCAGTTCTGCCATGAACTCCTTGACTCTACAAAGCTACTTATACCAGTGTATGGTCTTGGACTTGCTGGGTTTGCAGGCACCATTGCAGGACAGTGTTCAGAAGTCAAGTACAGCCTCATGGAGTATTTTGGGGTATATATTGCCATCCATTAAATCTTTAGACACTGACTGTGTAACAGCAGTAAGGTCCATTTCTGCTTAGCTTACGTACTGCACCTGCTACATCTAATTTTCGTAAATCAACCCTGACTGAATAAGGCCTGCTAGCTGTGTTTGATGTGCTCCTTGTGGCTAATAGTCCCAGTGCAATTTGGGGAGACTCCTTCAAAACCAGCAGCTGTTTCAGGCACATTAGTTTTGTCCAATGCCTGGAGGTAAACCACAATGCTAATTGCCTTGTAAACCTCTCCTGTAGTGGCTCTGACAGCAGATTTGGCAGCACAGCTACATAAGAGGGAAAAAAATTGCTCATAAGAGGTTTGTTAGATGGGAGAGTGTTGGCATCTGCTCATCCTGAATTTGAGATGCAGCTGATGCTAGATCTGGATAACTTAGGCTTGTTTCCTTTTTTGAGGGAGGAACAGTGTTCCATGTTGCTCTACCTAGTCTAGCACTCTTGCTTTGTGTGTAGATTCCTTTTTTTCCTAAAAAAAGAGAAAAATTCAAAAAGCAAAACAACTCCAAAAAAACCCAAACCACACAAACCAAACAAAAACAATGAAAAAGGGTGAGGGGAATCACAGATATACCCTGCAGATTATAGAACATGCTGCAATTCTTAAGCTTTGGACAGATAATAAGGAAAATATGAAGAATCCCTCAGATTATTATTTTTTTTCTGGCCTCTTTTAATGAAAGTGAAAAATATTGCACTTGGTGAATATAAGTTTGCTGCTTTAGGTGATCTACTAGTACTGATGCAGGAGTGTAATAAATTCTCCCTTTTATTTAAAACTTGGCAAACTTTTACCCTTTTAGTTATAAAGGGTCAGACAGTAACTTCATATTCTGCAGGGCAGAGAAATGAAAGCTGAATCTGGAGAAGGAAGTAACTTCAGAGTGCATGCTCTATCTTCCAAATCAGAAGCCTGAATTTCTAGAATACTGATAGCAACACTGCATCTTAGTCACCTAATGCTTTTTTTAAATACCATTGTCTGTTTCCTTAATGAAACATAGGGCTTGAATCCCCTTCCTTGTGATCTTCCCTAATAAATTCACATTCTGTAAATTATTTTATTTACACATCTGTATGTTCACGTAAGTGAATTTCTATTCCATCTTTCAATGATTGCTAAAGGCCACAGAGAACTTGAGTCCTAATTTAGAATTTATGAATAAATTTGTTCTTCGAAAAGTCTGTCCTTAAGCTTCTTGGTAACACTTTGAGTCACGGATACAAGCAAAAGAAAAGACAAGAACAGTTTTGAAGGCTGTGTTTTTTCCTCTTTAAATTGTCAAAGAAGCAAAGTGATGGGATGGAACAGTGTTTTCTGGGGGCTTGTTCTGCAGTGAGATGTTCTGCTGTCTGCAGATAGGCACTCTTCTGATGTTAAGTTTGGACTTATGTATGCTGATTTACATGAAATGCTGTGAGAAGGAAGTGAAGGATAGCATCTCATGCATCACAGGTATACCTGGTGGGATGGATTGCTAGGATTTTATCCTCCTCAGAGGGGAACACGGTTGTTTAAATGTTCCTGCTACTTAAAGACAGCTGGCTATACAGTGATGCCATTGGTGCAGAGCTACTGAGACAACTGTGTAGATGTATCCTGAGAAGACCGTTTACTGATGTCTGCCTAAAATGCAAAGGAGATTTGCAGAGCTGTTCAGTCTCTGCTCTAGGGGTCAGCATTTTTTCAATGTGGTGCCAATTCTAGATGAATAGACTAAGAGTAACCTGTACATACTCTTCCTGCAGCCCACTGCATGATGATGAGGTTGTTGTATGTGAACATAGGTTACATATACTATACACAGCAGGTAAAGTCTGTTACTGGTGATGTGTTCCTTTTCACAAGGCAGCTGCAGCTCAGTTGAATTCTGCTGGGGAGCCCATCTCTGCTGTTAAATCAGAAACCTAGTGTGGACATGTCCACGTGGTGGGAGTCAGCTGGGTGCGGTGAGGATGAACACTGCTGCTAGCCCTCGTGGGCAACTCCAGATTGAAACTGGACAAGAACAAACACAACCACATTAATAAAACTGTATCTGCAAAACAGAGTTAACTATTCTGTAGTGACAGTGTGTCTGGAGAAGATTAGTGGGCTAATACTGTAATTTCAGTTATTTCTTTTTTTCTTTTTCCTTCTTCGTTTCTTTTCCCTACCATGACATCTGTTAACTTGACTTTGGCAGGTTTAGAGGAACAGAGCAGTATTTTGTTGGTATCTTTGAATTTGTGTGATGAGGAAAATGCTTCAGTGGGTACTGTTAATTTTGACATGAACAAGGAGGTGCATCCTGGTTTTGGCAATATCTTCTTTAAGCAAGAATGTTTGCCCTTTTTTTTGCTCCGTAGTAGTCAATATTTCCTTGCTGGCTTGCAGAACTGAATACCTGTGTAGGTAGTACTCCTTCAGTTACTGTAGTATTTTTCTGGGCACATAAAAGCCTGATGTGCCTGATTTCTGAGCAGTCAGGGTATCTTACATTCCCAGTGCCGGCTGCACTGAGAGGGTGGGGAGTTTGATCATAGTTCAGATTTGTTATGCCAACTGAGTTTTAGTTTTAGGCAGAGATAACTTTTGCTATGACTGCATGCAAACGAAACGTTTATCCTTTGAAATCTTAAATTTCTTGCCTTCTTCAGACAGTATCATTACCGCAATATTCAATATCTGCTCAGCCAGTCGTCTAAAATGATGTACCAGAACATGCTTCACTGCAGTTTGAGTGACAAGTAACAGGCTGGCAGTATCTGGTGCAGCCTTGTGCTTAGGCAGTGGGTGACAAGTAATTTCATAGCTTGTTCTGCTTTTAGGACTTGTATTTTTGGAGGGTATGTGTCCTTAAAGTCATTAAAACCAGGAGAGAAATCCAGGAAACGGGATGATCCACTAAACTTCATTCAGCTTACAAACTTGTGCTGTGTTGAGCTGTTGTTAGAAATTATTACAAAACTACTGGAGAATTCTAGAAACAGCTGGGAAAAAACTGCACTTCCTAGAAATTACTGGCTCTGGGAGTGGGGGAGGAAATCCAGGAAACTTTAAAGAATTCCAAAAACCTTCTAAACCCTACAAGAAGTTCAGAGAAACTTAGCAGTTACCAGAAGCCTTAAAATCTAATAAAAAAATAAGTTTCTAGGAATTCCTGCTGGGAAATCCTAGGAGTTGCCAATCTCTAGAAAACATTAGGAATTCTTTGGGAATCCAGTAAATTCAATGACCCTGCTAGTAATTTCTACAATATGAGTGTTTGCTAGGAATAGGAAAGCTGTTGCCTGCTCTCTTTTTGGATGGAGTGGTAAACAGTTGTACATGAGTCAAACCTGCTCATCTTCCCCAAGCTGTCAGGTGTTAAGTTTTAGTGTCTTACTCTGAGTTTCCTGTATGTGCCTGTCTTACAAACATACTTGCTTTATTTTCTGCAGTCCTATTTTGTAACGGATTATGACCCAACGATTGAAGACTCCTACACCAAGCAATGTGTGATAGATGAGAGAGCTGCACGCTTGGACAGTAAGTAGCCTGGCTAAAGCATGGTACTAACAGCCTGTAGCTGTTGGTGCCTCTCTTTACATCTGTATGTATAAAACGTAAGGCATGTCAACAGCTGTGCAGCATGTGGGTTTTATGTAGGTGTGCAGCTGATGAAGGCTACCTACCTTTGTTTTATTAATGAGATACCCATGATCTAAAGTGCTTATGCCTTATGTATGTGTGTCTTTGAAGTAAATAGAACTTCTTTGAGAATTATTCCCAAAGCCTTAGTGTGTACAAAACTAGGAGAATTTGTATAATTCCTGGCAGTTACCTGAGTGATGCAGTGGAATGAGAAACACATTGCTGGGCTGTTGTCTGCTGCCTTTCCCAAGTGCAATATAAATGCTTTTCTTTTAAAATTTTGGTCTCCCTTTTCAGCGATTTCTTTAACGACAAACCCACAACCTTCATAATCCCTGTCCCTAATTATCTCTAAGCATTTTCCAACTATTTGAACTGGTTGTGGATTAGTGAAAGTCCACCAAACTTTGTTCATTTTCTTTAGCAGGTCTTGAATTGTTCAGTCAGCCCAAGAATCTTGGGGTTGGGAACCTCAGCAAAAATCTAGTAATATCTGTGGAACGTGCTTTCTGATTAGTTATGATGTACAGGAGAGGGTCTTGAAATATACTGCTAGGAAGGGTTTTTTCTTTTTCTCAGGCTATACTCCAAGAACATGAACTGTAGTAATCCATGTTTTGCTTATGTTCAGTTCTGGATACAGCAGGACAAGAAGAATTTGGAGCCATGCGTGAACAGTACATGAGGACAGGGGAGGGTTTTCTGCTTGTTTTCTCAGTCACTGATAGAGGAAGGTAAGCCTGATGTAAAGTTATTAAAACAAACAAGTTGTAATTAATCTTAAATTGCTGCTTATCCTTTATTGAGATTAGTTTGAACAGAAACATTAAGTATGCATTCACTCTGCTCGGATGAAAACCCTTTTTACACAAGTCAATTATTGAAAGATTGCCTCTTGCGGTAAATACCTTGTTTATCTTCTGTCTGTGCTTTCAACTATTCAAACACTTTATTACAGTCTAGAATACTAGTTTTCTGGAGTTGACAGAAATCTGAACTAAGGGCAACCTGCTATGGTGTCTCTTCAATTCTTTGAAATACTCCCTTGCCATGTGCTTGTCAGTGTCAAGTGGCTGGCTCTGGGTTTCTGAACAGGTGAATCCAGTTCAAGGTACCTCTCTGCATTCTTTTGCTGGCAGTGTTCACTGTTTACTCCCATGAATTGACTGGAACCTGCAAAACTGATTGGCTGCAGAGCTGAGATACAACATGTCTTTCTAGAAGCTCACAGAGTTTGATCGGGTCGCTCATGCTCTTTGCAAGAGTAGGAAACTGCCATATGTATAGAGACAATCAATATTTTGGCTGTGATCTTCCTCCATGGAACTATCAGATGTGTAGTAATAAAGGAGAAGTGCTCAGAGATCTTTCCACTTTTTTGAGCTACAAGAGAGGAGCAATAAAATTACAAAAAAGTATATTTTTTTTTTTCCCCTTACCTGTTAGAGCCTCAATTGAATCTGTTACTTCTGATCTTCTTAACAGTTCTGCCTAGAACAAAAACTAAGATAAATAATCTATGGCGCATAAGCATATTTCGATTGGATCTGTATCTCACACTTAAGAATGCCATTAAGTGTATAAATTCACCTTGCTGTGCTGTCCAGAAGAGGCTATTGCACTTCTCTTGGAGATCTGGCATACTGAGCACTTGTGTGAACATAAATATTTTTGTTAGGGGCCTATTAATTTTTTTAAGTTATGCGAACTCCTTGGTTTGTCTAAAAATCATAAGATTGTGTTTGCCCTTCTGGCTGGGGGTGTGCCTTGATTTTTAAGCAGATTTTGACATGCTAAACTTGCATATTGCTTTCCTCTCTGAAATCCTCGACTACTGGATGGGGGAAAGGCTGTGGATGTAGTCTTCTTGGACTTCAGTAAAGCCTTCGACACAGTTTCTCACAGCATTCTGCTTCAGAAACTGTCAGCCTCTGGCCTGGACAGGCGTACACTCTCCTGGGTTGAAAACTGGTTGGATGGCCGGGCCCAGAGAGTGGTGGTCAATGGAGTTAACTCCAGCTGGAGGCCAGTCACAAGTGGAGTTCCTCAGGGCTCAGTACTGGGTCCAGCTCTGTTCAATGTCTTTATCAATGACCTGAATGGTGCACTCAATGTGCACCATTGAGTGCACCCTCAGCAAGTTTGCAGATGACACTAAGCTGGGAGGAAGTGTCGATCTGCTGGAGGGTAGGGAGGCTCTGCAAAGGGATCTGAACAGGCTGGACTGCTGGGCCGAGACCAATGGGATGAGGTTTAACAAGGCCAAATGCCGGGTCCTGCACTTGGGGCACAACAACCCTATGCAGCGCTACAGACTGGGGGAAGAGTGGCTGGAGAGCTGCACGGAAGAGAAGGACCTGGGGGTGCTGGTTGACAGCCGACTGAATATGAGCCAGCAGTGTGCCCAGGTGGCCAAGAAGGCCAATGGCATCTTGGCTTGTATCAGAAATGGGGTCACCAGCAGGTCCAGGGAGGTTATTCTCCCTCTGTACTCAGCACTGGTGAGACCGCACCTTGAATACTGTGTTCAGTTCTGGACCCCTCACCACAAGAAGGATGTTGAGACTCTGGAGCGTGTCCAGAGAAGAGCAACAAAGCTGGTGAGGGGGCTGGAGAACAAGTCTTACAAGGAGCGGCTGAGAGAGCTGGGGTTGTTTAGCCTGGAGAAGAGGAGGCTGAGGGGAGACATTATTACTCTCTACAACTACCTGAAAGGAGGTTGTGGAGAGGAGGGAGCTGGCCTCTTCTCCCAAGTGACAGAGGGCAGGACAAGAGGGAATGGCCTCAAGCTCCGTCAGGGGAGGTTCAGGTTGGATATCAGAAAAAAATTCTTCACAGTAAGAGTCATTGGCTACAGGAACAGGCTGCCCAGGGAGGTGGTCGAGTCACCTTCCCTGGAGGTGTTTAAGGAACGGGTGGATGAAGTGCTTAGGGACATGGTTTAGGGAGTGTTAGGAATGGTTGGACTCGATGATCCAATGGGTCCTTTTCAACCTTGTGATTCTGTGATTCTGACTTTTGAGCAGAGTTTTTTCATTTTTGTTCTGATAACTGTTTCATTGGAGACTTACCTTGCCTGCCAATGAAGCATCTGCTAGTGGTGTCTGTCCTGCTTGTGTGATGGAAAGCGATTCTGAAGCAAGAAGAAATCTAGATGACTTAGTTGGTAACTTTAAACACTTCCTCCAATCACTACAGACTTGAGAGTATTAAAACAACATATCTAAATGGAGGTCTAACTACACTTCGTGGCATACCTTTCTTCTAATTCACCTTTCTTCTTATGATTGCTTTATATCGGTGAGGTGGATTGGCATTGCCATGTCTAACTACATAATTTATTTTGAATGTAGCTTTCTTAGTCATGATTATCTTGCTTTTGCATTTTAGTTTGCAAATCTAAGTGTGAATGGCTTCAGACTATACACCTGGAATCAAATATAGTGCTTGGGAAGTCTGTGCTCCAACGGATATGTGATTGTCTGCAAGCATCTGTGCTGAAGCTTCTTATGGAATGATGTAGCTTTAACAGTGTTTACTTGAAAGCAGTGATTTTGCCTCCCCTCCCCCAAAAAATCCTGCTTTAGGCCAGAATTAGCTTGTTTAATATAGTGCCTTTGGATAAACTTTCTGCTTTCCTCACCTTCCCTTAAGACCTGCTGGAATATTCCTTACTGCTTGAACGACATCAGTACCTGATACAACTTAGTGGGTAACTGGAGAGCCCTCTGATCTTTTAGCCTTGCCTGTTTTCCTGTTCTTGAAGAAATAAAACTTTCCAGCTTAGATAGCTTCCCCTAAAATCCCTAGAAGTAGCTGTGGAGGCTGCCAGCTGAAATATTGATTGCCATGGTCTCTGGACTGTAGTTGGAATAATCTAGCCAGAGTTGAACTCCAAAGTTAGCGTTTATCGAATGGACTGTGGTTCTCAGCAACAGCTGGCATTCAAGTCCCTCTAGATCAAGACACAGTAAGTGCTCCGCTTACACTGCAGCCCCACCTGAGCCCAGTGCATAGCATGCTGCTGACTTGAGGATTTTTGTAATTTGAGTGTTGAATGATTCTCTAACTGGTCATGCTGTGACAGTGGACTCTTTGACAGAATGCCTGCAGCTGTCTGCTTGTGTGGTGTAGCAGGGCAGGTCTGATTAAAGTGACTCATCATTTCTGAACTTCTGCAGACTTTAATCTATGAATTAGTACAATGATGCTCTACTTTTTTTCTTTTACAGTTTTGAAGAAATCTATAAGTTTCAGCGACAGATTCTTAGAGTGAAAGACCGTGATGAGTTTCCTATGATTCTAGTCGGTAACAAAGCCGATCTGGACCACCAAAGACAGGTAATTAATTTGTTATTAATTACTGCTCACTTTCTTCTTGAAACTTTAGTTTTTTTCTCACAAAAATAGAATAAGGAACAAATGGGGGGAAAAAAAATCATACCATATAAGCTAATTCCAGTGCGAGAAACATAACTACACTCAGTTTCTGTACTTGAAGAAGCTTAGAAGCATGATGGCATTCCACATAGAGCACATCTTCTGTCTGACTCAGTGGGGTTATGTTGAGACCAAATCTATTCACGTACAGAGTTGAGAGCTTTCTGTCATGACTTGATTACTCAGGCATGAATGTGTCTCATTGCTCCATTCTGTTACTCACCATACTGAGCTGTGCCAAGCAGAGTGCATTCCAGCACTAGCTGTAGTGATCCTGATACTTCGGTGCTGTTGCTTTTACCATTCACTGCTGTTATGTCTAAATGAGTAGCCGTTCACTGTTTTCTATTTGGCCGCTCTTCTGCATGATTGACTTAAAGCTTTAAAAAGTGAAAGTATCACAGCACAATTACTGTCATATTTATGCACCTTGTTTTGAAACTAGTAGGTTTTGACCTCGCATCTAGCTCTGAGCTTAAAATATTTAATGTAGAATGATTTTTAAAACAAAGCTTTAAATTTGTTTTACTAATTTACTTTTTATTTTCATGAACCAAACTGATTTGTGCTGCAATGAATAATCTCACTACATTGTCAGGAAAGGTACAGGAGTCAAACTTGTATTTTTCTTCAGCAAGTTACTTCAGAAGTATAGTAGTTTCTCTGGGGACAGTATGATGACTCTTAAAACTTGGTAGGAAACACATGATTGATTTTTATCTGAGAGTAAAATAAATATCAGTAAAATTGATGTAATAATTATAAGGGTTTCCACAAGGAAAGAACAGCTTTAAACAATGAGATATTCTGAGGTTTATGTACCAGGACATGACTTAGTTTCTGTCTGCTAGTGTTTACGTGGATTTTGTTCTTTGCCAAATAAAATCTTTTATCTGTCAAAAAACAGTGACTGGAACAAGAAAAAGTAAATCAAGCTCAAAACAAGAAGCGTTAAAATTTAGTGGTTTAGTATGTTGTTGTTGTTGAATGAATTTTTTGAATATTACATAGCTTCAGTACAAAAAAGTTCCTGTTGAGTACGCTCCCTTGATTGTCACACCCTCTTTACCCCAGAATGTGAATTGAAAGTTAGTGATAAAATTAAAATCTGTGCTGAAAGGTGATGTCTTAAAAGAAGTTTTTGCAGAAGTAGCTTGATGTACTCAAATGTACATAGAACTATCAGCCTGTCCTGGAGACAGAAGTGAAACTCTTTCATCAGTGACAATCATGCCCCCATCAAAATTCACAAATTTAACCTTGCAGCTCCTGGAACATAACGTACTTTATCTCATGCATAATGAGATGCACATACTGGCCTGAAAACCGTCTGGGTGAAAGTGAACTGTTCTGCAAGCTGTAATTTCTGAAAGACAAGCATCCATCTGCTTTGAGAGGGAAATATCAGTGTTACTACACTGCATCTGTTTCTCCCTTAAAGGAAGTGCTGCTAATCCTCCTGTACCTGCTTCCTAGCTGCTTTCTCAGATGATGGGCTGGTACGCATTCAAGTTCAAAGCAGCTGTTTTCAAATTGCTTAACTTAGTTTTGCTCCTTATCACTGAACACAAATAAAAGCATATGTCCCAAAATGCTACTTCTGCTTTTTATGGTTATATTAATTTTTATGGTTATATTAATTGCCCTGATTGATTTGCTGATGAGCATAACTTCTGGTGCTGCTGCTCACATGATTTATGTGCAGATTGGTGGATTTGTGACTCTCATCGTTAATTGGGGCTTAGGCAGCTGTAGCTGAAATAGCACTTCTAGGTTTGCTGAAGCAGCCAGTTGAGAGTTCTTAAGTCTTACTTGCCCCATCCCTGTCACATGGTCTGTTTCAGTTGTCCTTAAGTTAGTCTGAAGGAATGGTTTGGGGATGCTGAGCTGACATAATCAATTCTCCAGAAGAGAGAGGCTCCCTTCCCTCTTGACTTAGCATTCCCGCTCTTTCCATTGTGAGTTGAATTTTCTCTCTAGTCTGGGAGAAAAACATACAAGCTGGAATGGCTTTCTGAGACCTGTGTGAGTTAAATGAGCTTGCAGAAAGACTGAGTGCCAGCACTCAAAGCATGGGAGGAGTTGGGGTGGGGGCAAGAAAGTGAGACCTCGCCTTTTGGCAGTAGGAACTAGATGTTATCAGCTGGATGTTAAACACAGCCAATCTCTGCTTCATCACTGGGGTTGTTTCTGCTCCATCATGTAAACTCTTGATGCAGGCATCCATTCCGTGAACTGGACCGGCTGGCTGACCTGGCTGGAAGCTAGTTCTGCAATCACATCTCCCCAAGTATGAAAGAGCTTCAGCCTAACAAGCAAACTCATCCTACTCAGGCTAGATGTTTGCTGCTCAGGCAACTGTGACGGGAGGTCTGGTGGCAAAGGTGAGGGTACTCCCTCACCTCAGTTAAGAGTTCTGGCGTGAGTAGGAACTGTAGGGTGTCCCCAGACTGTAACCTGTGGACAAAAACATGAGAAATGCTATTCCTCTGTATGTTTGCATTTTCAGTCTGTTGGTGTGTGGAACCTCCCTTGAGTTACTCTGTAAACGTGGTCAGCCAGGCTAGATATCACACTGCGCTCCCTTTACTTAAAACAAGCTGTTTTGCTCTCGTAGCTTATTTAATCACAAATGTGCATTTTCAGCTTTGGAATTTAAATAAAATTTTTAGAATTTCAGGAAATGGGGTATGCATTTTTAGAAACATGTACTAAATATCTGCCTTCTTTTTCTGCAAGACAGGAGACAAACGAATGAAATAATAGAGAACAAGCAATACATCCAAGAGCATAAGACTAAGTTAAAGGAAGTAATTTAGTGTATGTTTTAATCAGCAAAAGCTTCTCGATAGAATTAACACACATCTTCCTGGAGCTGTAACCTCACTTTTATGTGAGTAACTGTGTCTTATGGCTGAACAGTTCGCCATGATACCATAAATTTAGAAGCAAATTATGTGTAACTAATAGGTCTTGGGAGATACATGATCTGGGTTGTACAGGAGAAGTGCACAGACTATAATATAGTCATGATTAAGTGTTAGGTGCATACCGAAGGTGCAGTCTGAAATGGTGGTGGCTATATTATTCTATAGGTCAATTCACAGGGAAATAGGAAGGTTGAAATAGCAGTTTATATAACTAAATGGAGTTAAGCAGCCTGCTTGTAATTTTTCTCTCCGTTGTGGTATGGAAGGCTAAGTCCTTAATATCTACACATTTTTTTTTTACTAAGAAAAATGAGAAGATGAGCAAGCATTAATCTTTATAATGTCCTGTTATGATAAGGGATAGTTACTAGTGTTTCTAGATTCCCTTATCAGTCACAAGTCGGTGACTGTGAAATGAAAATTTAAGCACCATCTTTCATTGCCTTTTCTTTAAACGCTGTGTAGCAATATTTCTCTTAAACTGGTTAATTCTGTGTAACTCAGACAACAGTGGGTGCTCCTACAATAAGACAATTCAGTAGAGCTCCAGATTTTTGGTAATAACCACTACTGACGGAGTAGACTTGTCGGTACAGGATATGTATGACTTTTTGTAGGTAACTGCTCGCTTAAACTGGGTCAAGTCTGATCATTCCCCAGATGGCAGGGTTTCAAGGAAAATCCAAGTTGCCATGGGAAAATGCTTGGGTTTCATTAAATGCTGATTTCTGCTTTTGTGTCTTGACTGAACTAATACAGCGACCTAGTGCTAGGATGGTCTGTGGTACCTTTAAAGCAAGGTTTTAAAGAGAGGTCCGTGTGACTTCAGTTCGTGCACAAGCTGATGATGGGGAAAGCTGATGATCCCAGGTAAGCAGCCTCATGATTTGACCTTGATTGGCATCAGCCTAGATCATAGCAAACAAGCAGTTAATATGTTGGTTTCGCAGGCTTGTTGCTTCACAAATGGCTTGGCCTGAGATAGCTTATGCTGGTGGGGTGGATGGGTACAGGGACCTGGGTTTTGGCCTTTCTCTTAACTGTTGTGAACTTGTATGAAAGTCTGGCAATAGCTTAGTGAGATGGTAGATTTTATGGTTGTATACAGGAACGTTCTCACAGATGGATCATACCTTCAGGTCTTCCTAATTTTGAGCTTTATAGATAAATACTGCCTCAGATGCCTAGTTGCTAGTTGAGTACAGCAGGTTAGTCTGTTTGAGTATGGTTCAGTGCTTCGTAATAACAGTATGTGTGTATCAAAGTGACCTTTCATATGAGAATGGGAACAAAATAGAATTAGTGGACAGAACTGCCCCTACAGGAAGGCATTATGGCAGCCCACTAGGTGTGAACTAGCAGCACTCGTGAGTGGGCTGGTGGGTTAGAAAATTAGGATGAGAAATGCACTCTTCAGGTGTGGTAGAGCTCTGCAGAAATGGGCAATGTTTCTATGCAGGGAGCATTGTAGGGTGACAACAAAGAGGTAGAAAAGGATTCTGCTCAAACTTGAGGAAGCACTTAACTTACCTGCTGATGCAGTGCAGCGTGACCTATAGTCTGCTTAAGTATCCAGGCAAAATAACAGTGCAGTGTTAGGTTAGGGGCCTTGTAAATTTCTTTAAGTGGAGGAAAGAACAGAAACTTTAGAAATGAATATATATCTAACAGTTCTTACATACTGTAGTGAATAGGGAGGGTCTTGTGTGTGATGTTCGCAGAATTCTTGTGTAGATACTCAAATGGAAACTGTTTCTTTTAAGAAAATTGTTACTGAGGGAGTTGGGGAATAGGCCTTATGGAGTTATGGAATAAGCTTTTCCAGGTTTTACTTACTCACATATTCTATAACGATGTTTAATTTGAGAAACTTTTACTAAGTGTCTAAACAGTGTGAATGAGTGATATCCAAATCCGAACAGCAAGATATCCAAAACCAAACAGAAAAATATCCTAAAACAAAAGATAAGCATTGTTATTCCCACTCATATTCAGCCTTAAGCTTAATAAAACTAAGGTATTTTCACTGCTGAACCGTCACACACATGTGTACACGCGCAGCTACTACCAGAAAATCTGTGGTTCTCTTCACTGTGTTTTATGTTGACAGAAGTATCCTTTGAAGAAAAGGGGATTTAGTTCTTATTTTGCAGTTGATAAACTCTCCCAGCGTGCTTACTGAAAAGTCTGTCATGACTCAGGTTTGTTGTACTTGAGAAGGGAAAATAAAAAGATGTAAATTCACATTTGTTTTCAACTATTTCTGTGTTCCTCAATACATTTCCCTCAGTTATGAAAATGGAGCTGGTATGTTCTGACCTCTAACTTACAGCTTGGGCACTGCAAATGCTTCTGTAGTGTGCCTGAATCCAAGTATTTCTTTTTAATCTGACTTTGAGGTTACCAAAAATAACTCACCAAGTTAATTGAAATTATACTTGTAAGATGAATAAAAAGAGTTTTTTGGAATTAAGCAATTACAGATCTTCTAACAAATGCAATAAGGGCTTTAATGTTGCATCTATAGTATTTTAAATGCAGAAAACTGGGGAAGTGTCATTTAACTTCATTACAGTGTTTGACTTGTACCTCTAATGTGATTTACATACAATAATGAGGAAAGTAGTAACTATGTACATATAAAGACTGGGTTCACTTTCTCCTCAGGACTATACATTCTTTCCCAGTTATTTGGTTTTCATTAGACTTCAGCTTCTCACTCTCTGGGCCTAAACTGTGCAGGATGAAAAAAAAGTAAAGTGGTTTAGTTCTGCAAAAGCTGCCGTGTCCATTTTTGTAACTTATTTTTGTCTGGTGAGTGAGGCATAGATGACATAAAAGGTTCTGGAAGACCACATACAAAGTCTGGGGAATTCTGCAATGTCATCTATGTGCCAGAAAATAGCTAAAAATATTTCTAAAAATGTAACCTTAATAAGCTTTGGTTTAAGGATATTTCAGCACCTGAGCTTGAAAGGTAGAGTGGGTTTGTTCCAGCTAGTGGAGCAAAAGTTTTGAATATCATTCAGTTTTCAGACGTCAGTGAAGGACTGAAGGATGCCAGTCATTCTTGCTTTGTGCCCTGCTGTTAAAAATGCAGCTCCAGTAGTTGATTTTGGGTTGAGCTGTTCTCTGGGTTCTTCTGGCTTTAGCAGATGATAATAACACTGAAATAAATGCAGAGTTTCCTGACTGGTTATTTGAGAACAATGGATACATCCCAAGTCACTCTAACATGATGTACTGGGAACTGCTTGTAGAGCATCATGGGCATTTAGTGAGAACAGCCACTAAACTTGGCAGCAGATGTACGAGTATAATACTGGTAGGGTTGCTAAGGACAGAGGACTCAAATGTGTTGAGATGCCGTGCATATAGGCTCTCAATCAATGTGCGTAGCTGTTAGGAAAGTATTTTGCAAGCTAAAAAGTTTTGAGCTGTGGTGAACACTCCCAATGATGCTTTTTGGTTTCCATCTATCCCTCTTCAAAACTAAAGTAAAAAGGAACCCTCTTTTTTTTTTTTTTCCCATTTTATCTTACAGTATTGCGTGCTGGCTTAACATTGTTCTGTGAAAGCAGTGTAATCTTTGAGACTTCTTCCACTAGTCAGTGTCTTGGCATGGTCTGTTGTACTTCCTTCTATCACTGAAAGCTACCCTTTCCTCCCCAGCCGTGGATGCCCTTCCTGTTGAAGCCTCATATGCCTTGCTTTCCACAGGCTACCCTCCTGTTGTCTGATCTCACTGCTTTCTACTGCATCAAAAAATATGCATCTCCTTTGGTTTTGGCCTGTGACCGACTTGTTCCTTTTTTCTACAATGGTCTGCCAGCTTCCTGCCTTCTGCTTTATCACTTTAAATTTTATACCAGCTCTTTATGATGCTAATTATTTCCTCCTCATCTCCCTTTCCTTTGTTCCAAACAATCAAGACGTAGATAGGGTTTCTTCAGTATCTCCGGATAGTCTGAAAGCTTCCTGGATTTTTAGATCTCTTGTAGGTTAAGCTGTGTTTAAACGTGGCTATATTCCTGTTTTGTTGTGTGTAACGATTCAGAAGCTAAATATCAGTTCTTTTAAAAGTAGTGATCTGGGATTTTTTTTCCTCTAGATTTAGCTGGGACAGGGAGAAGGTGAATTTAGCAATGGTATTCATAGTTCTTGGTAATCCAGCAGATGTTGACTGAAAGCACTTTGTCCGCCTGTGAAGGAAAACTTGGTCTTGTTACGCAGAACTGAAGTGAAGATGAGGCAGCTGCAGTAAGGGGAATTTCTTGGAGGATCAGTCTTTGTTACAGAAAATTTTTTTCTTTAAAAAAAAAAAGTTCACTGTCTTTGAGAAGACACATTATGTGGATTGTTTCCCAGTTGTATTTTGTGGACAGTGTAGAACTGTTACGTGGCCAAATAAACATTATAGTTTGAGGGCAATAGATTGTTAGTGTGTATACACAGTGTCTACTGGTACAAACATGTCTGCAGAAGTGTTGAACTCAATGATTTATGTCTGTTACAGGTGACACAAGAGGAAGGTCAGCAGTTAGCACGGCAACTTAAAGTAACATACATGGAAGCCTCAGCAAAAATCAGATTGAATGTAGACCAAGCTTTTCATGAACTTGTCAGAGTCATAAGGTATGATCACTTGAAAGCAGATAAGTAAGATTCCTGCGTTATTGGACAGCAAATGTATTAAAATTTAGTAGGAAATTGCTGATAAAATTCTGCTATTACCTGTAAACTTTGACGAGTGCTCTCCATTATAAAATATTCTTGTCTATTAGGAAAAATGTTTATGTGAATATAATATGTATTTGAAATATACTTTCTTCCCTTTATTCTTATTAGCTTCACTAATTTAATTAGTAGTTTGAGTGTCAGAAGTAAGTCCATCTTCTCTAAAAGTGTAAAACCAGTAACTTTAGATAAAGTATTTATTTTTAACTGAAAATTATTTTATGAATTTAATTTGAGGTATCTTTTTCCAGGAAATTTCAAGAACAAGAGTGCCCTCCTTCACCAGAGCCAACACGGAAAGAAAAAGACAAGAAAGGCTGCCATTGTGTTATTTTCTGAGAATTCCAAGAACTAAGCTATCAACTGCCAGATTATTTTTTTTCTTTCCATCATTTTACATCACTTCTGGTATTGGTCTAGCCTTATATGTGCATGTCCTAAAAGTGGTCACCAGAATAGCCTTAGTCCAAGAAACTGGCAGAATAGTTCTCAAAGAAGACTCAGTCACCCTGCGGCAGACTTCAAATCAAAACACTAAGGCTGCTTCTTTAATACCACAGTTCCTTCCTTCTCTCCCTAGGAACTTGCACCTTGTGGAGTTTTATTCGCAAAGGAGATAAAACCGTATAGGACAAGGTGTTGAAGTCATGCATAAGTTGTCTCTTGTGAATTAATTTATTTTTACTTCTGACATTTCATTAGCTATTGCAAAGACCTATATTGAAGTATAGAGAATACTTTTAAAAAAGGGGTGGATTGGCTTATTTTGCCCTAGTTAAATTAGACTTGAGTATTCAGCTAGCCTTAAGAAACCTACACTGAATTTCATTGTCAGCAAAAATTTTCATCTCTCATTTATGCTGCAGTTTTATTTCAGTGGCCAAAATAGTCTACTGTATTTATTTTATGAATCCAGAACAGCTACAGGATGATTACTACTACTATTAGGATATGGCCAAATACCTGAGCTCATTCTGGATTGAGGCATTTCAGCTTGTTAAGAAATTTCACATTATTTGTTTGGAAACAAATTGTGTCTTCCTTTGTATTTTTGGGTAAGGGATTAAGGAAAACTAAAATTGTAGCTGGTTTTGTTTCATGTGATATAAAAATGAATTTGATCTTTCCATTGTCAGAGATGATTAAATGTTTTTGCTATATACTTTTATACATTATTTTCTTATCAAACTAGTTAACAAGTATTTTTATATGTTTGTAAGCAAATATGCTTTCACAGCATAACTTGTGTATATGTAAAGATGAGTATTTAATTCTCACAGTTCACTTTTAACTGACAAAATGTGGGATTTGCCAAACTGTGGTAAACATTACTTTTCTGGTTATACCCAAGAGTGGCCAATTATGTGCCTGCCCAACACACCCATAGAGTAAAATCTAGTGTTGTGTTTTAATGAATTTCAGTATCCCTTACTAAAGACTGACCATTATGTGAATTATTAAACTGTAAGACTTTTAACTGATTGTTTAGTTAAACTGTGGATGGTTGTTTAATTTTGAGTTCTGTGGATTGTGTTTAAACAATTCAAGAGTCTGTTCCCTGATATTGAAATACTGAGTGGTATTGCACAGTTGTCACCTTACTGAATGTGTCCAACAGTTCTTTGAAACTTGATTATTAAGCAAACCCTTGTATAACTTCAGGTGCTAGAATTAAAGATGATCTAACCATTATCGGGAGGTAAACACATTGCCTCTTTCTGACTCTCTTCCAAAACCTGAATTTTTTGGGGGTAGGGGGAAGAAGGCTGTGATGGGACCTGGTAAGGAGATAGATATGCACGTCTACATGATATTTCTTTAGGCTTGGAAGTAAAGAAAAGCCATTTCCAGCTTTTATCATCTATCATGATTTAGGTGATGTTTGTTTTGACTTCAAGAATGTAGTTGGTGATCAAATCAACAATTCTTGTTTTCGGGCAGTGCTCACTGTTAGGTGCTCTGCCATAAATCTGTGAAGGTCTGCTGAGAAACAGTGCTTAGACAAATTCCTGTTAGCTTTACAGCAGCAAAGCATTAAACCTCAGAGTAACACTAGTGCGACTGCATAGCAGAGGCATTTCAGTTTTTTATGTAATTGCATAATACTGTTTTGAGAGAATGGGTATTTCTTCCCTCACCCCTCCCATTTCCCTTAAAGAAAGTTATTGGTTGATGGAAGGCTACTTACAAATAACATGTAGAAGATCCAAGCAAGAAGTTACAGTGGAAGTACCTTTGAGAGACAGGTTACGTTTTTCAAGCCTGAAAACATCACGTGTTTCCTTGAATGTGTAAAGCTCTTTGAATGAAGTCATTAAATGTGTGGCGTTAGAATGATTTAAGACAAATTACAGCCGAGACTGAATTTTTGATGTGCAAATAGCTTTGATTAATTTTCCCCCCCTTTTTTTAAATCTTTTACTCCTGAATTATTCTTTTACAATAGTAGGCTATTGGATATATAGATGTTTTCATATGAAACTCATAGTAAAGATGAAGAGCACAGAAACTTTGCTTTTCCTCAGAGGGGAAAGCAGAATAATGTTGACGTGGTTGATGCTAAGCAATCTCCTCCTGTCTGCCAAGCCACACTGCAAACATGGTAAACTTTTATAAATGAGTTAAATAAATGTGGGACCATGAGACGCTGCTGTGAAAGTCTGCTTAAAGATTATTAACTGAGATGCAGATGCAGATTCCTATGCAGATGTTTTTAAGGCTTCTGCTAGAGAGAATGTGGAGGGAAATCACATAATGTCATGGTCTCTTTGAGGCTGGTTCACATATGGCACTTTAAGAAGCTGTTAAAATGTAGGCATTTTGATCCTATTCTTTAGACGTGAAGTAAGTATTTAGAAAAGTAAGAGTTTTTTGACTTGTAATGGTGGTCTAGGCAGTAGTGAGCTCAAAACATCTTAATGTATTTCAAGGATTTGCTTTTCTAATTGTTGCACCTGAAGGTAATTGTGAAAAATGGTGCTTCTGCCCCTGCAGTGGAGCTCGCAAAATGCACTAGGACTGTGGTCAGTCTTCTCAAAAGTGGTAGTTCTGATCTTGCATGCCTTGGACTGTTTGTGAATTTGTAGTAGCTGACAACTAGACAGATAGTTTCTTATGACTTTACCTGGCAGAAGAAATGCTTAAAGATTTGTTGCTTATGTTTGAAGTTACCACAGCTCAAGGCCGCATCCATAAATCATCTAAATTCACACAATTCAGGAATTTGGGGTACTTAAAATGTACCAACAAATGACCTCCAATTTCTCCTAAAACAACTTAGAGGAGGATCTGAATCTTGTTTCAAACAACAAAATAATTCTGCTTTGTCTGGAATCTCACGCTACTGAGCTGCTACTCCACTTGATGAGGAGGATTTCCCTGCTTATAAGCAAAAGCCTTTTTGTGCAATTGGTGAAGTCTTACGAGTGATCCAGAATCAGGGAAGAATTACTTCCACGGAGGTGCAGTGTAGCTCCTTATGTCTACTCTGGTTGATGTGTTTACTTCCTTTGATGTAGCAATTCTTCTGCATCAGTACTCACATGGTAAGTAACATATGCATGTGAAGAGGAGAATTTCCAGAAGTGTTATATCACCTTGTGTAAAATCTGTTGTTTGTTGTGACATGGCCTTCTCAGGGGCAGTAGAGCCACTGATACTGATGATAATTACAGATTTTTGTGCAGAAAGGAGATAAAAGGTAAGACTAGTTGCTTAGTCTCTTTCCAGCCTGTTGCATTAGGCATCTGCCACAACTCTTGTCTGCAGCCATTCAGTCTTTCTGCTGCAGGTTAGAACTAACCCAGCATGGTAAAATTGCAGAGCTGTGTAGGTGGGTGATCTTCCTATCAAAGTTGTTTTCCTTTCGTTTTTTTAATAATGTTTGCAGTGCCTTGCAGTGTTTAGGTCACTGTGCAGTGCACCCTAGCAGTGCCTTCCCTCTTCCTGCCAAAGGAGGAAGGCTCTTCCACTGCCACCGTTTTGCACTGATTGATATTGTGGCCCTGTAGAAGTGCTCAGTGTTTAGGCTGTCAGGCAAGAGATCAGATAAATTCCTTAAGTGAGTCTGGCTCACTTATGAGTTTATAATATATGAATATAGGAGCATGTAGTGAGATGAGCTGTTGTAAAAGAGTTAATAAAGCAAAATATATTTGGAAGGAGTTACACCCACTAACGCCAAGGCAAACTGACTTTATGCATGGTTTTGTGGTTAGTCATCATTGATAAAATTTAGGTCTGTATTCAAACAAAAATATTAGTTAAAACTTCTCTGACATCAACTTCTGTGATGATTTCACCCATAGTGTAGCTGTAGCCATTGTTGACTGGGCTGGCCATGTAATTTTTCTTACAAAACTATAATGATCCTCTTCCAAATAAAAGATTCTTGAAGTCAGTCACCATGAGCTAAGCACTGCCGTGAGTTACTTAACTCTTAATAATGTGGAGCTGGAAAGGCTCAGGAATCAGCTAAACAGGGAATGAGTTTACTCACTGGACATAGGCATAGGCTTTGGAAACTGATAACCCTCATGTTCCAACACCATGATAAAAGAAATACTCAAACTGAATTTAGAAAAACACTTTAGCGGGTAATGGGGGCACATGGTGGTGTTTCCTGTGTTGCTCAGCTTCTTTGCTGCAGGGCAGCAGTATTCGCCAAAACCCAAAGACTTAAAGTTGGTTAAGATGGGCTCTTGCTCAGAGCATCTGAAATGGTAACTGCAGTGCTTACCACTTGGTAAACACCGCTTTTCTGCCATACTTACCAGTTTCTATTGGAAAACTTAACGCTGGCATGCTTGAAGCTGGCTCTGGATTTTAAGTGGAGGAGAGCAGAAATACGTTCAAGGCCTTAATTCCAGTGTTATAAGGCCAGAAAACTTGTGAATTCAAATGTTCTTACAGAGTTCTTACCATGGGACATCTGTTTGAAAGGACACATTGGTTTTGTTCTTACCAATCTGTTGCTGTCTGAGTCACTTTCTTGATCTTTGTGGGCTTTTGTTCAGGCAATTTGAGGACCGGTAGGAAAAGGGAAAAAAAATCACTGAAGGGTAATAATGAAGGGAAGAAGGAGAAAAATATCCTTAGTACTTTCCTACGTTCTAGCCTGAGTGCAGGCAACAGATAGGGTGCAGAAATGAGGATGAGTGGGACTGTCTTAGTAGCCTTTTGCTGAGAAGATAGAGCTTTAAATGAGAAGCAGCAGATGTGGAAAATGCAATGGTTTAAAGTGAAGGAGAGCATAATACCCAGAACACTGAATGCATGCTATTCTTTCTCCCCTTTGGTGTGCTATTAGGCTTTTAAGACTGTGGTTATTTTGGAGAGTTTGAGAGACTTTTGCAGACTTGGATATGAGGAAGAAAGTGTTTCATGTGAGGGTGGCGAGGCACAGGAACAGCTTGTCCAGAGAAGCTATGGATGCCCATGGAGGTGTTCAAGGTCAGATAAGACAAGGTTTTAGGCAACCTGATGTAGTGGAATGTGTCCCTCCCTGTGGCCGGGGAGTTGGAACTGCATGAACTTTAAGAGTCCTTCCAACACAAACTGTTCTATGATTAAATATAAAAAGCAGATGATGCCCTACACACAAGCTAAATTGTACTAAGGCATTAGTCATGTTCCGGCGCTAGCCAGCAAGTAGTATACAGAACTAAATGCATCATCTTGCTGCTGGAAAGCAAATACTAGTCTGTTCAGCTACTTTTTAAACTGGATTCTACAAACTGATAGAATAAACAGTATTTGGTACTCATTAATTTGTAGTGACATGAACACTTTATAAATTACTACATTTCTAAAAAATGCTTCTGACATGGAAGTACTTTAGAGAGGGAGAAATTACCACAGCATAGTACAGGCACCAAAAATGCAAGTAGGGGTGTAATCATACAACTTCTTAATTACTTGTCTCTTAGGACTAGGCATGAATAAACACATACTGGAGACAGTTCTGATTTTACTTCAACTGGACTGCTGAAGAATGACAGCACAGGACAAATACTCCTCTGAGTGCATCTCACGTTTCTGATGACAAACAAAAAATGAACTTGTTCCAGTGATAAGAATAGCTTATATGCTTCAAAAAGTATTTTGTACAGTAGTGCTTTGAGACAAAGCTGGGACCACGTGTCCAGTCCACCGTGCAAACATAATAATTGTCCTCACTGTAAAAAGCTGTTATCTGAGTAGGTGAGATGAGCACTCTAATAGAAGGATCTGCTAGGAGTAAACAATGGATTATCTCTTTATTGTAATTTTTTTACAAAGCAGTGGACTAGTGTGGGGAATCCACTTCTAAGCAAGGGATGAAAGATAGGATAAAGCAGTGGTTAAGAGCCATGTGGAGTCAAGATGAAGATGTAAGGATGGGGAATAGCTGAAGAAAAGTGCTGATTACAGGCATGGAAAGTTCGGCCAAAGCAGCAGCAGCTCCTCAGTGCTCACCCACTGTGCTTGTGCAGCTGTGTCTGAAGGGTTGGAGAAAGGCTTTCCCAGGGGCACGGGGTGCTGCTGCCAACTCCCTTTGGCCCCAGAGCGTGTCCACAGTAAATCCTGTTGTGCGAAATGTGTGGGGAACTACTATATTGACAACCACAAGATGTCAGTGTGGGTAGGCACACAGGAGTGTTCAACAGGCTTTTAAGCACTGCTTTTACCAAGACCTTTGTACAGCATTCTTATTTTTACAAGCGGGATAGGAATGAATGAAAAGAGCCATTACAAAGCCATGGATCTATAATTAAACGTGAGGCCGTGTGTCAGTGCTATTTCAGAGTATTTTGTTCTGTGAACTCTAAAATCTGGACGGGCGGTAGCTGGGGAAAAACCAAGGATTTATAAATAGTCGTTCTGAAGAAGCTTGTGTGAAAAGCAGGAAAACATTAAATAAATGTTAATTAATATAGTACAAATATAGGGAACAAAACAAGTAATACTTGTATATCATTAGTAACATGGACAGTTTGCAGTCAAATTTGTGTGAAGAATTTGTACTGAACTTAATAATACGTCTAAAGAAGGATTACTGTTAGCATGAAAAAGATGTAGTCCCTCTTGTCCAGCACTAGTCCTGGTATTTCCATGAGGCACTGACCTTTGAAAGTGAAACAAAGTTCTGAAGGATTTCTCCTTCCTACTGTAACTTTTAGGCAAAACCTGCCGTGGTTTTTAAGGAATAAAAGTTCATGTGTGCTCTAACAGTGATAGGATGAAGGGGAATGGCTTTAAATTGGAAGGGGCAAGATTTAGATTGGACTTCAGGAAGAAATTCTTCACAATGAGGGTACTAAGACACTGGAACGGATTGCCCAGGGAAACTGTGGATGCCCCATCCCTGGAGGTGCTCAAGGCCAGGTTGGATGGGGCCTTGGGCAGCCTGGTTTGATGGGATGTTGGGCATTGGAACTGGATGAGCTTTAAGGTCCTTTCCAACCCAAACCATTCTATGATTGTATCTTGGAAGAACGTTATATTCCTGAAATGCTTATTTTTTGTCTCACGGTAAAAAGGCATTCTGCCCTGTCTCTTTCCCTGTGAGACTATGCTGTTCTGTGTCTTGAGGTTAATAGTATTTTTTAAAAATAATCATGTGCCTTAATGCAAGTATGAAGTGTCCCACTGGCAGTAGGAGTGGCTCCCTCTTCTACTTGCCTGTTGCTGAATGGGATAAGTGGTTTAGTGCTGGTAGACACAGATATACCTGAGGTACCCAATGCCTTCATTACCTCAGTTTGACTAAGGGGGTTTCCCAGGCCCACGTGGTTAGTGAAAAGGTACAACAAAGATAAGAGCCAGCAGCAGATAAGGATCAAAGCAGAGGTTACTTCAGAGAACCCAACCTATACAAATTTGCAGGACCTGATGGGCTCCATTCACGGTGGTGAGAGAGCTGGCTATGCCCATGCCAGGCTGCCTGGTTGTCTCTGATGACCATCTCTAATGGAGGTCAGGGAGCATTCCTGATGACTAGAGGAAAGCGAGTGTTGCACCCACCTTGAAGTGAGGCCCAGAGAGCGCAATGGAGGGAACTGCAGGGAGTGCAGACTTCTGTCCATGGGAATGTCGCACAGCAAGTCCTCCGGGGACACATATTTGGGCACTTAAAAGAGAAGTGGTTGGGAATGGTCTGCATGAATGTGCCATTTACTGGAGTCAGTCACACCTGACCAGCATGATTGCCTTGTGTGATAAAACAGCTGAATTTGTGGATTAAGGGAGAGCAATGGTGTGTTTTTCCTCAACTCAACAGAGTTTTCATTGCTTTCTCCCACTGTATTTTTATGTCAAAGTTAGGACTTTGTAGTCCTCGACAACAAGATGCATAAAAACTGACTGGTAGGTTGGGCTCAGGTAGGGGATAGTGACAAGAAGGTGGTGTAGGGTTTTAGTTTGGCATTAGTTTAAACATTTTGCCATAACCTGAAGGACACAGCTGAGTGGGTTTCTATTTGGAGGTGATATCAAATTGGGGGAAACAGTAGTCATACTTGAAGGTGAAGCTGCTCTCCAGCGGGTGGCTGACAGGAAGGGAATAACAGAAGCCTTATGGAATTTAACAAGGACAAACATAAAGCCTTGCACCAGGGAAGGCAGACTGCCCTGCAATAATACGCGGTGCGGACCCTCTGGCCAAACAGGACCTGGCTTCTTGGTGGGCAGCAAGCTGGACATGAACCAACAGTGTGCTCTAGCAGCAAAGGCAGCTGGCGGTACCTTAGTCTGTACTGGCAGGAGCATGGCCGTTAGATCAAGGGAAGGGATAACAAACATTATCCCTTTTTATTTCCTTTTTTCTGCACCTGTAAGACCCCACATAGAAAGCCACATCCAGTTTTGAGCCCCCTGGTACAATAAATATGTTGAGCAAGCCTAAAGGAGGGTAAACAAGGAGGTCTAGGGGCTGGACTACTTGTCCATTGAAGAGAGGTTGGGGGAGATGGGTTTGTTTGTCCTGGAAAAGGGACGGCTTGAGCAGGGGGAGACGGAAACAGCAGCCTTCCTGTACCTGTAAGGAAGTCGTTGAGAAGATAGAGCCAGGATCTTCACACTAGTGTGTGGTGAAAGACAAAGCACAGAAGTTGAAATGAGAGTTTCAGACTGAGCATAAAAAGTAACTTTTTCACCATGAGGATGGGTTGCCCAGAGGGGCTGTGCAGTCTCCATTCTTGGAGGTTTTCAACACCTTACTGGTTAAATTCTGGTCAACCTGAAGTGACCTCACAGGTGACTCAGTCTTAGCTGAAAGTTGAATAACAGACTTCCAGATGCACCTTTCAACTTTACCTATCCTATGATTTCTACAGAAGATCAGCATTTGGAAAAGGTGTGCACCATTGAGCAAGAGCTCAGTTTGGGAAAATAAGAAAATCTCCCACATAATCTGAGGACAGTAAGAATGATAATGGCTAACATATGCTTAAATCTGCTTTCTTTGAGAGGCAAATTACTGGTGGATGTCATTTTGGCACTTCTGGGGAAAATATATCTATATATGAATCTGATGTTCTGGAGAGATGGGGAATGTTCTGGAGAGATGGGATGAGGGATGCTGGCTGAAGTGAATAATGCAGCTGTTCTGAACTCAAACTGGAATAACCCTAGATACGTATCAGGGTCTAATCTATCAAACCATTTCTACCTGGGCTATGACAAGCACCCACTGTGTGTTACCTTTGGTTCTGTACGTGTGATTGTACACCCAACCCATTGTAACTGAACCTGATCTGCAGCCTGAGCTGTAAAGTGTGTGCTTCCCTCAACTGGTTGCAGATACTGGCTGGATGTACCATGATGCTCTCAGGACCCTGATGGGAAGTCTGCCTTGTCCCTAAAGAACGTTCTTGAGGGAACTTTTAAACCCAGAGGTTTTAATTAAAGCAGTTACGGCTTCAGCTGAGCAGGAGCACCTGTGCCAGATCCTGCTGTCAGGTTTCCATTCATGCATGTCAGGAAGGAGGTAGTTGCACCAGGCTATGATGGCTTCCCAGGGCACGCCAGGCTTGTATTGCAGGATCAAATTCATCAAAGACCCAGAAGCTAGTAACTAGGAGCAGTGGCTTTGTCCAACCTATGTGTTTTAGGGCAATAATCAATCACCTTCATTGTATTTTTTTATTCTGTTAAATCATAGAATCATAGAATAGTTTGGGTTGGAAGGGGCCTTACAGATTACCCAGTTCCAAACCCCACGCCACGGGCAGGGACATCCCACCAGATCAGGCTGCTCAAGGCCCCATCCAACCTGGCCTTGAACACCTCCAGGGATGGAGCAGCCACAACTTCCCATGGCAACCGGTTCCAGTGTCTCACCACCCTCACGGTGCAGAAATTCTCCCTTATATCGATCCTAAATCTGCCCCCTTCAGTTTATACCCATTTCCCCTTGTCCTGTCACCACAAGCCTTTATGATTAGTCCCTCTCTTATCTTTCTTGTAGGCCACTTTCAGGTACTGGAAGGTCACTTCCCTTACAGAGAAGTCATTTGTTTATTGCCGAGCAGCAGCTTGTTGGCAGGATGACGAGACAAGCGGTGGTGGTTTGCAGTGCAGGCTCAGATTTTTAGGTGAATGACAAAACAGGTATTGTACCTTGTGTGTGGAAAGACAAGGTGTTTTGGTCTTTAATGAAAAGGAAATCAGTATGCTAGTAGGCTTTCAGTTTAGTTTCAAACTCATCACCTGCCAAAATTTTCTGCTTCTGGAATACCCAAATATGGGTCCTCTGAAATCAATGTTCTGCAGAGAAGAAAATCTTCTGCCACGGTTTTACGATCTGGTGAAGGATTTTGAAATTTGAAGCCCTTCTCAGCCACGGCAGGTTCAAGGGACTTTTTCCCATTTCTGAGTATTATATTATTAATTTTAGAATTATACTAAAACACTGGAAAGTAACTGGTGTGCCTTTTTTTTCCAGCATGAAATCTATCATTGTTTTGTATAAACCCCCTTGAGATGTGGTAGGGCTGACAGCTGCATGGAGCTTTATTGGCACTTCTTGTCAGCTCTCTCAATGACAGCATCTCTTTAAGGTGTGGTCGACACCTCGTCTTTGGCTTGTGTCACTGCACTGTGGTGACAAAGCTCCTGCTTCCCCAGCAGAGGGAACAGGCTGCAGTATTGTGAGCATGTAGGCGTGTGTCTGCCAGGATTTCATTGTAAAGTCTCAAATTTTTGATATTTTTATGTACATAAGGCCCTGCTGTCCTAAAGTAATCCCAGTTTCCCGTGACATTTAAATAAAGTTAACGCACTCTGTAAGATTTAAAAATACATTTTTAAAAGGGTAAGTTAGATAGTTTACTACTTTCTTTTCTGATTGAGATCTAAAAACCCTAAGGAGAAGTCCTGTGCCGAGTTTCTTCTCTAGCAAGATGTATGGTTACTTGAAAATTGCCATATTAGGAACCAGTCAGTGATGGTCCTCACTGCTGCATTGCTTTAAGGATGGGGCTGCTTGGCAGCTAATTTATCTGCTGTTTTAGTAGTTAGACAAATTGCTTATGAATGCCAAAGCCAGCAGGATCCGTGGAGGAACAGCAAGTGGAGTGACACTTACAGAGCAGGGTGGCGATTTAAAACACCTTTTGGCTGTAAGACCTGTTTCTGTATTGGGGCCAAATGCCATCATCCTGCAGGAGTCTGAGGTTTGAAGGGTACTCTGAAATAGTCAGTGTCTTACAAGGTGGAGGCAAGCAGTGCTGGGAACCAGCCTCCCCCCCTTGCTAGAAACCATCCTTCAGTCTCTCTGTTGCTACTGGACATGGTCTCTGCTCTTTTGCCTATTCATTATCTTTATCAGTGACCTGGATGAAGGTGTTGAGTGCACCCTTAGCAGGTTTGCAGACAACACTAATCTGGGATGAAGTGTTGATCTGCTAGAAGGTAGGGAGGCTCTTCAAAGGGATCTTAACAGACTGGACCACTGGGCTGAGACCAATGGCATGAGGTTTAACAAGGCCAAATGCCGGGTCCTGCACTTGGGGAGCAACAACCCTGTGCAGTGCTACAGACTAGGAGAAGTCTGGCTAGAAAGCTGCCTGGAGGAGAAGGACCTGAGGGTGTTGGTTGACAGCTGACTGAACATGAGCCAGCAGTGTGCCCAGGTGGCCAAGAAAGCCAATGGCATCTTGGTTTGTATCAGAAACGGCGTGACCAGCAGGTCCAGGGAGGTTATTCTCCCTCTGTACTCGGCACTGGTGAGACCGCACCTTGAATACTGTGTTCATTTCTGGACCCCTCACCACAAGAAGGATGTTGAGGCTCTGGAGCGTGTCCAGAGAAGAGCAATGAAGCTGGTGAGGGGGCTGGAGAACAAGTCTTATGAGGAGCAGCTGAGAGAGCTGGGGTTGTTTAGCCTGAAGAAGAGGAGGCTGAGGGGAGACCTTATTGCTCTCTACAACTACTTGAAAGGAGGTTGTGGAGAGGAGGAAGCTGGCCTTCTCTCCCAGGTGACAGGGGACAGGACAAGGGGGAATGGCCTCACACTGTGCCGGGGGAGGTTCAGACTGGATATCAGGAAAAAAAATTTCACAGAAAGGGTCATCGGTCTCTGGCAGAGGCTGTCCAGGGAGGTGGTTGAGTCCCCTTCCCTGGAGGTATTTAAAATACAGGTAGACAAGGTGCTCAGGCACATGGTTTAGTGGCAGATAGGAATGGTTGGACTCAATGATCCGAGAAGTCTTTTCCAACCTGGTGATTCTACGATTCTCCTTGTTTGGAGCTCAATCTTAGCAGCAAGGACACTATCTGGTTTAATTTTTGTGGAAGACAATGTGCACAAGGCAAGTGCTGGCTGTGAACTTGCTGGAGAAGAGCTCAGAACCCATGGGAGCTTGGATGTGAGGAACAGAGCAGGGGACAGCAGGGGCACTGCACTGGATAGGTTAGCTAGGAGCAGCACTTCTCTCTGTCCATGCCGTATTATAAACACATGTGCACACAACAGTTAAATGTATCAGGGCTGTGTGCTTCAATCCAGCTGCAATGAAGTCATTAATCTTTCTGATGCTTGGATTTTTGCTTCCATTCCTTGCAGAGGATGTGGATTAATGTAGTCACAGTCATTGTTTTATCTAGGTTTCCTAAAAATATATGTATTAAAAAAGCCCCACCCTGTTCTTGTTGAACCTGAATTTCTGTTGGTAAAACTAGGAACGTCTTTCACAGACACAAGCAGAGTTCTGCCTTCTCAATGCAGGTACAACCTACCACCTTTTTGAGCCTCTTAAGTAACAGAAACAAAACTTTTTGAAATGCCTAGCCTGTATGCAGCAAGCACCATTCTGGTGCTTCAACTCCATTGAATTTTTATGTGCTTTTTCTAGAAGAGTGAAGCTGTGAGCTGGTTTCTGAGGGACTTCAGGGCTAACATTAGCTGCTGTAGACCAAGGTAAACACTGGGGAGCTGCTAGTGCCCCAAAGGAGGATGATGCGGTTGAATGTAGCATCAGCTTTCAGAGCTGCTTTGTACCTTATTTAACCCAAGGGAAAATCTGAATGGTCAAAACAATTTTTATATTTCATTTTTTTATTCATTTTGATTAATAGAGTAATACTTGGCTGAAGGCTGCTATAACCATGTATCTACACAATCTCATTTGATGTTCAGCAATTTCTGTATGTGAGGGAAATTAGTAAATGTTATAAAGAATAGGTGATGAAAAGAGCTAATGAGCTACTAAGAAATTGCCTTAGCAATTAGGACTGTACAAATGGGTGAAAATAGCATGCAGTCCTTTCAGTAATATGCACCATGAGGAAGGCAGAATCTGGTAAAAAATACAGGTTGGGACGTATATTACTATGGACTTTCTGGTTTAATAACTATAGGATTTTCTTGAGACTAAATATAGCATACATATAGTGTGTATATATATGGTAAATATAGTATTTTATAATTACTCAAAAGGAAGGAAGAAAGAAATTGAGCTCCCATGACTGTAGTGATGGTTCCTTGAATTTGTAAAGAGAGGGCTTTGAAACAAGCATGGATTGCAGAGCTGCCAGGAAGGATGAGAGGTTTCTGAACACTTTCAGACAAGACATTATCAGAGGGTTGGTGACATCCTGTGCATGTTTACAACTTGGAGGTGTTGTAATACCCAGGGTGCTGAGGTGGGACTTGGGAGACTACGGGCAGTATGTGCATGTCTGTCACGATTTCGTGGTTGCTGTTGGGAAAGCTGTGCTGCTTCAGTTTCCATTCTGTAACATGCAAATAATGATACTGGCTTCTTTGCAAAGTGCTTGGAGACTGACCGATTGAGTTGTTTATTATAGTGGGAATGAAGTAAAGTTATAATGACTCTTAGAGGGAATTTCTAGGAGATGCATTATCCTTTGAAAGGAAGATGAAATACAGAAATGTGCCAGATGCTCCTAAGGATTTAAATACCCTCTTTTTGGACAAAATTGTTAAGCTCAGCTTTCATGAGTTTTGCTTTGGCAGGGTAATGTGAGGGCATGTGGAAAAACAAAGAGTAGCATTCCTCCTTCCCTAGCTACCCAGTATAAAATATAATATTATACAAGACACTGGCTTATTTGTCCCCAGCACAGATGTTAGGTGGCCTGTAATCTCCACTGCTTGTCCAGTTGGTGTGGATTTCTTCTCAATAGGTCTAGCTGGTCTCCAGCAGTACAAGTGCTTTTATATCATCTTCTCCTGCTGTGGCAGAACATAACACACCTTGCAGCTTCTCTTTGGATATTTTTTTTTTGGTGGGGTTTTTTTCGGTGTTTTTTTTTCTTTCGTATAACTCTGTTATGGTTTTTGGCAGGCATCTTGTGCTTCTTTTAAGGCAGCAAAGCCCCATGTGAGGGGGCAGGCTCTGCTGTGTTCCTGCAGCTGTGGGCAGGCGTGGTGTCTCACATGGCTTCTGACCAAGTGCCTTTAGCTGCAGGAACAGCAAGTGGTGCAGACAAATGATTAAGGCTCTTAATTCCTAAATGTGTCCAGTGCAGGTGCGAGTAGCTCTGAGGCTCTGCTGACTTGCTGTTTGGACCTCACTCCTTAAACCTTGGGGGTTCATTGTGTATGGGCTGAAGTAGAAACTCTAAGCAATGTCTAGATATTTATTCTGAAGGGCAATGCAAGGATGTTTGCTCAGGTCTCAAAGGATTTAAGACTGTTTTTTCCATGAGGTTTTCCTGTTCCTGTCCTAAAATCTGTCTGGTTACTGAAGGAGAATATGTGTGTTTTGTTCAAGTCAGCTTGAGTGTCTCTGGAGCTGACATGCATGCTGGGTTGCAATGGTCTCCTGCTTGTATCTCTTAAACATCACCCTGACACTCTCCCCCGGCAGCGTGCTGGAGGCAGTGGGTGTCCAAAAGCACACTACAGTCATTTTCTTATGACGGTGCTTGGGAGGCTGGATATCCTTTGCCTGTGACTTGAAGCCCTCTGTCCTCACTCTCTCATCTTCTCATCACCTGGAGACTGCTCAGCCACTAGGCTGAATGCAGGCAGCCCCTTGGGAGGAGAAGGAGGGAGAGAGGAGTTTTTCTGTTGAAACAGTGGGGAAGGCGGCAGGTCCCTGTCACAGGACACCGCAACAGCTTGGAGAAATCCTCATTTGCATAAGCACTAATTAGCCCTGCTGAAGGACTCAACCTCAGTGAGGAACTTTTTGTGGTTGTTGCTAGAAAACCTGAGCCGTGCTGATCAGGGCAGCTTCAAGCCCCTTCTGACATGAAGAGGGATCCTGGCGATTAATTTACTAAGCATAACTGCACTGGTGATGGGTTTTTGGAGCAGGAAAGCAAATGCTGTATTGTGCTCTGGCCAGAGCCTTTCTGGCTGGTCAGGCACCTGTCTTTCCCTCCCCAGAACTCACCTCCGGACTCAGGCTGAGCTGCAACTAAGGGGCAGATTCTGCAGCCACAGACGCCTGATGATGGGACAGATGGTCATAAACGTGATGGTGTTTTGCTGGAAAAGCTACTGGCTGGAGGTTACAAAATTGTACACTTAAACCTCAGAAGTTTTCTGGAATACCCAATCTAGAGTTGTTCTATGGTGTTTTTTTTTTACTTTCCACTGTTAAACACTAGGCACTATCCAGTGACTCAGCAAGTACTTTGTCACTTGTTTGCAGTAAGGTATGTGCCAGCATGAAAATGCAGGAAGTCTGCTTACTTCAGAACTGCTGCCAGTTTAATTTCTGGGGTATTTCAACAGCCCAAGCCAATATTCCAGATCCACATTTATTTGGGTAGTAAGGTCATTTGCCATATAATAAACACCTAAAAAGAAGATGATTTTATGCTTTCTCAGGGCTTGATCCTAACCTTTCCCCAAACTGGCACCAGGATGGATGCTCTGTTGGGCAGTTTTCCAATGCTTGTAATGAGAACTGAAATTTTATGACTTCTCCAGCACTAATGTGCTGTAACCCAGAAGCCTAAGCTCCCTGCTGCCCCCAGATTAGACTCACCTGCTTTGAGATGCCTCCATAATTGTAGTGGTCAGAGGGAATCTCTTGAAACAGATGTGACTCATTTCAAATGAGTTTTATGTGCCCATGCACAAACACAAGGTGACACATGCCTTGTGGCACTGGTAGCAGATCAGAGCAAATGGCAAGAAAAATATTTCTCTTTCTGACTGAATTCCAACCTGGATCTGATTTGTATCTCTTCACCTTGCCCAAGCTTACAAGTGCCCCAGCTTCCACAACAAAGCTGTTTTGAAAATTCCAAGTTTGAAGTAATATTGTCAGCAATGCAAGTTGTGGGGTCAGAAGGCACAAGGGGAGCCAGGAGACTTGCAGAAGAAAACCATGGCCCAGCATGATTAATCACAGGCAAAGGTTTTGCTGTCAAGTCATTAGCATTTGGTTTGAATTAGTGACACGGGAGTTGAGAAACTCCTGAGAGGAGGAGTTGACAGGTTTTTGAATTGGGGGATCTTGCCATCCCTGCTGCAGGAAGCAGGGAGACACTTGTGTCCTAGGAGGCTAAACTACCACCCAGACTATTTTTCTGAGGAGTCTCAAATTGCTGTTCACCTGCAGCAGAGCAGTGGAGAAGTTGCACTCGGTTTTGACCTTGAGCACCTCTTGTCTGAGAATGCGTGTGGAGGGAACTTCTGAAGCTGGGCCAAGAAAATTCTCAAAGCACTGCTCTGCCAAAACGATACTCATTTGTATACAGAGATTGGATAGGGGTTTTAGTGTGTTACTGATGTGGAGAGGCTGTATTTGCCATGAGGTTCGGCAGGATCAACCCAAAGTCTTCACAACCCACCTGCCTCAGCATGACAGAAGTTTTCATTTCTAACAACAGTATAAGGAAACAAGTCGGCTGGGCTGAGTAAACTCTGCATGTATAACTGAGTTTGGTCTTGAGAAGAGGAGGCTGAGGAGAGACCTCGTTGCTCTCTACAACTACCTGAAAGGAGATTGTGGAGAGGAGGGAGCTGGCCTCTTCTCCCAAGTGACAGGGAACAGGACAAGGGGGAATGGCCTCAAGCTGGTTCAGGGTGGACATCAGGAAAAAATTTTCACAGAAATGGTCATTGGGCACTGACAGAGGCTGCTCAGGGAGATGGTGGAGTCACCATCCCTGGAGGTATTTAAAAGACGGGTGGGTGAGATACTCAGGGACATGGTTTAGTGGGTGGTAGGAATGGTTGGACTCGATGATCCAGGAGGTCTTTTCCAACCTAGTGATTCTGTGATTCTGTGTTTTCCCCTGCCTCAGCATGAGCCTCTGCAGTTGACATTTTCCTGTTCAGTGCTTTGGTCTATATTGAGAGAGAAGGAGCCTGAGGTACCAGTGAGCTACATGTTGGGTGAGGCATGTGGAGGGTCTGTGAGTGTGCTCTGGCAATGATTTTGTTCTCCTTGCTCTTATTGATGTGCCTTGAAACATTTGTTTCTGAGGGAGGCTTCTCTGGCTTGCAGGGATTCATCTGGCTGATTTTCAGCTGCTCCAGTGTGGAAAATAATGGCCTGAGTAATCCAACAGCCAAGTAAATGGTTAGATTTTAGTTTGCCCACTTATAATTTTCTTAGCACAAGCACAGCAGTGAACAGATGCAGGTAGATGGAGGCTATGGGCCATGACTAACTCTGCTTTCTGAACTGTTTCATCCGGGTCACTCAGTGCAGGCTAAAAATGGGAATGTGCTGTCTATATGTAACATCAACAACAGCATCTGTAACAGGAGTTGAGATGATATACTCACAGGATACATGCAGTTAGGAGCAACAGGGCTTGGGCTCAAGCAACTTAATTGCCATTTCAAGAAAATCCAAATAACGTTTCTCCCGCTTGAAATAAGTGTGGCCAAATATCAGCTATGGTCTGATGGCTTAGTTTGGATTAAAACTGGTACCTGAAAAAAGCTCTTAGGCTGGTTCTGCCTATCCTGGCATGAAGGTATTAAGGGTTTGGCCCATTCATCCTCTGAAAATAAAGACTGGAAATGAAAAGATTGATGGCAGGTGTTCAAGAGAAGGATTATTTAATTTGAACTAATGGTACTGAATTGTGAAAAAAAAAACCTGGATATTTGATATCCATGATTACCTTTGAGCTAGAAACAAGAAGTTCTCTGGCTGTCTGCAGGTTGGAGCTCTAGGAGCTTCATCCACATTCTGGAGCTCTAGGAACTTTTCATGACCAGCCTCTGCACCTTCAGCCTGAGACCACTCATCAGATGTGTTTGTTTGTGAGATGAGGGACTGGGCCTATTTAACCCAAGTTCCTTCCAGTCCTTATTTATGTATATTTTGGATTTTTTAATTATTTCTACTGGGAGATCTTACCCTTAGGAGCTGGGAATGGGTCATTAAGAGCAGGGCCTAGCACCTGGCTGGCCTTGCAGCGAGGGAGGGAGATGCTAATGCAGGCCAAAGAGCCGAGGCTGTCTCTGTTTGAAAGCAGTCCCCTCATCCCCTATGCATGTGCGCAGACATCCTGGGTCACCCTGAGGACTAACTGTGCTGATCTGATACCACTTCTGGTGGCACATTTATTCGTCAAGATGTAGTCAGGTCCTCTCAGCAGCCCCTTGCACACATGGTGTCAACAGGCTTTGGAAGCTGTAAATCTTTGAACCCGAAACATGGGTCAGAGCATAGTGCTCCGAGGCCATGAGTGGGAGTGTCCTGAGCACTGCTGTGAAGTCTGGGCAGCTCTGAACCATCTACTAGAGAGACAAACCTCTTCCTGCATCCACGTGGCCCTGCAGATATTAACCTCATCCTAGGAGTGTCATCAGTAAGGCTTGATCTTTTAGGATCAAACCAAACTCTTTGGTAGGAGCCATGAAGGGTGCCCTGTCCAGCAGGTGATGATCCAGCTGCCTCTGAGTGCCTGTCACTGCACAGCCGTGCATCCTGACCACCAAACTTCACAAATATGTGGCACTGGGAAACTGATGGTAAGCAAACATTTTAAGAGTAGATGCAAAAAACCACTGCACAGTTTGAAGACAGACCTATTCAATAAAGTAGTTTGAAAATGCAGAAATGCTGTGCAAGTTCTGCTGAACTTTTTTTTTCCTGAAAGGAAAACCACAAGGAGATTTGAAAGAATATTTTTTTCTCTTGGAGTTTGTGGGTTTTTTTGTTTTTGCTTTATTCTGAGAGTTTTGTGTTGGTTTTGTTAAAGTGCTTCAGTTTGAACTACTGTCTCACAGTCCCCTCATATTGAGGTTATCAAAACTGACCAGAAAATATTCAGTGAGCAAGCAATGTCTGATTCCCACCAGACCTTGTGCTGCCTGCAGCTGGTGGAGGTGAGAAAGGCCCCTGTGAGAGACCCACAGGCCCTCGGTGCCGTCCCAGACACTGACTTTGCCGGTCCCCACTGGGGAAGTGCAGGCAGCAGCCTTGAAGTGTGGCATGGCCTTTGGTCCTGTGTCTGAGACCCGCACTCAGCAAGAGTCACCTCCAGGCTGGACAAATGCCAGCCTGATGCCTTGGCTCTGGGGCAAAGTGGAGCTTTGTGCTGTGCAGAACAAATGACTAAAATGAGGTAAGCAAAAGGTTTCTGTCATACTCTGAGTGACCCCTGGAGATTTCTGCAGACTGATCTATCGGATGCAGGGGCTGCAGCAAGCACCGTGGTGGGATGAGCGGAGGGGCCATGTCCCGTGGTTGGGGAACTGTTTGACCACAGCTGGCCCCCAGCACTGCCCCTGCGCATAGGGGACGTGATCATCTTCTGCCTGGAAGATCATGCTGGTGAGACCCAGCGACCTGCAGCGGGGTAGGAGATGGCTGATGTCAGAGCGATGGACCCGTATCTGTGGCAACCAGAATAAATAAATAAATAAATAAAACGCATGTGCTGGAGCAGGAGGCGTGCAAGCTGCTGCGCCGAGCACGGCTTCGCTTAATATCTCTTAAGCAGCTTAGCACCCTTGCTCCAGTTCATTACCTGAGTGTCTTTGTGTCTGCTGTGTGGCTGAGAGCATCCTGCCACCTGTACCCTCAGCAGGGACCCCAGGAGCCTCCCTCTCCCTCCATCTCTCCCTCCCCAGCTCAGGCAGTGGTTTGCTCCGTGCATCCAGACCTTGATGTGAAGCTGCCGCTCGCTGGTGAATTTTGGCCCCACCGTGCAAGGCCGGAGTCGTTCACCCGCACCCCACGGTGGGCCCGTCTTCAGGCAGGTGTTTGTTTTCCAAGCCTGGCAGCCAGTGCCTGTGGGAGGCAAGCGATGCTGGAAGTGCTGTAGCTGAGCCGGAGATGGATGGTGTTGGCAGCAACAGGACCATGTCTTACAGTAGATGGAGTTACAACAGGTATTGTTTATCTTGTTTTGCTTTTTGGGGCTTTGCTTTTTTTGTTTTCTTCTTTTCTTTTTTACTTATTTCCCTCTTCATATTATAAAACTGGCAAGTTGTTTACGTAAACTGAGACTGACAGCCCTCTTCAGGAAAGCATAAACCTTTACTGATGCTGCTTTTACAGTCCGTAAAGCACATGAGACACCCCGGTTTCTCAGTGACTGGAGCAGCAGTGTTAGTTGTTGTTTAGCAGGTGTTTGGCTAGAAACCAGGGTGATAGTTCCACCCTGCTGTGCTGTGGCAGGGCTGGGGTTGCTCCCAGCCCCCAGCAGTATAACACAGGTTTTTCTGAGCGCTCTCCTCTGAGCAGGACACTTGAGATGCAGTGATTGCCTGAGAAGTCACCCAGACTTCTGAAAGCTGATCTTTAGTAACTGCAATTCAAAGCTGCCACCTAGATATTTACAACAAATATAAGCTAAAGTTTGAGAAAGGAAGCAGCCAGGATGTGCTAAAGAGTGATATATTTTAAGCAAAAGCTGTGAGGAGTGCTGTGCACAGCCTGGGTACCACAGAGCTGAGGGGATGAATTGGATGTCTCACAGAAGCAGCTGTAATATTCATACCATGTTTCATCTCAAGATGGAACTATGTATGTGTGTTTGTCCTCTTCTGGAAAATGGAAAATTATTGTAGCTTTAGTTTTGCTTTTATGTAGTTCATAGTTGTGATTGATAGGTTCTTTGAGCCTGGATTTGTACCTGAAAAGGTACAAACTTCCTACTCTTTTTTTTAATATACTTTTTCTCTGTTTAAATGTTACACTTGAAATGGAGCCAGATGCTGGGCAGTACTAGCATCTCACTGAATCACTGCTGCAAGCCACTACACTATTCTGAAGAAATAACCTGTGACAGTGGTTTGTAGTGCTTAAACACATATTCAGTGTTGCCCACGCTCCCTGGGTTTATATGGTTTATACGTAAATCTAGAGAGTTTCACTCATTTTCTGTACATTCATACTGCCTCAGCAGAAAATATATACAGATGCAAATGGTGGTGACAATGAGGACAGTGTCTTCTTTAAAAAAAAAATGTGTATGTGTATATGCAAATCAGAGTTACACAACAAGCTGTGGTTTTGTGCATATAGCCTCCCACACAGAGAATGTTTTCCATCTGATGCCATGTCCTCAGAAACAGCAGCACTGAGATCCTGTAATGCTCGGATCTGTCCCATGCAATCCAAGTTTGCAGCAGTTTTGATTAACTGGACCACAAACAGTCCAGAAATTTCACAAAAACTCCTCTTGGATGCATTCTTCCATGCTATTGCCTTTTGATTTAACCTTATGTACCACTTGGGATACATTTATCCAGTTTTCGGTCTTCCTTACTGTGACAAAGAAGTCTCTGGTTACTGTTTATTAGCCTTGTGCCCAGGAGGTCTGCTGCACTTGTGTGTCTACCTTGCTTGGCTTTCATACTGCATCAAGGGGGGGAGGGGGCAATGTTTCAGTGACCAAGCTGTTATTTCGGTAGCCAGTGTCCAGATTTTGAATTTTTTTTACCTAATAATTCCAAGTTCTGTGATCCAATGTCTGTGTACTATGTGTATTTTTCAGTGCCAGGAGGTTGAGGAGTAAATTTCTGCTTTTACTCACAATCTTCCCTTTCTGAAAAATGGTGCAGAGTTGTTCTCACACAGTGAGCGTGAGCCCTCTTGTGCCCAGGCCCATGACAGGAGAAGGAGGTAACCCTCTTGTATCCAAACCCCTGGTGGCTGTCATTTGCATTTGGAGCACGTTCACTGCCCTATCTTTGGCCTCACTGAGAAATGACAGAAAAAAGGTTTGAGGCAACTTTCTGCTGAGGATGGAAGGAAAGAGAAAGTGCATGTTTTGAGCGTCTTCGAGCATCTATGGTGTATGCAGGGCACCAGGACATGGGTTCTCCCCTCAGGCTGTGCTCCAGCAGGGCACAAAATTCCTCTCTGACCTGCAGGCTCACGCGAGGCTCCTGTGGGCTGAGACACTCCCATGACTATTTGCATGACTGATGGGGCTTTGATGGGAACACAAAGTTACGGCAAGATTTCATGAAAGTTGTACTCCAACGTAGTGGATTGTATGAGCTTTGCTTGTCAAGTTAAATAATGTTGTTTTCCCCTTCTCCAAGGAACACTGCTAACTTTGGGCAAGAAACACTGCTGCTCGCATATCAGAGTTATCAATGCTTATCTAATTTACAGGAGTTGGAAGTGAAACCAAGTGATAATGATCAAGTTATTCCTCCTTCACCTAGGGCAGGACTCCTCTGCAGTTTTCAGGAGTAAAGGGACTGCTCCGAGAGCAGTGCTGTTGCCAGTGACCGCAAAACCTCACAGCTGCTGTCAGAGTAGCTGCACTGTGGTAGAGTGCTTTGAGCCAGGGGTCCTCCAATGTCAGCTGGCAGCAAAGAGACCGTAACTGATATTTTGTTGAGTAAAACCATGATATTTAAAATTCCTAGTTCTGTTACTCATTACTACATGACCTGCAGAAGTCATTGCACTGTTTTCCTTGTCCCCTGCTCTGTTTCCCTGGAGGCAGGAGGGGTTTAGGCACATGCCTGTCTGCACAGACATGTCAGACAGCACTGTGAACAGCCAACTGCTCTGCAAAAGCTGATGACTGCTTGTCTGGATGCACACTCAAGCTTCCCCTCTTGCTGTTGGCCTCCATGAATCAGCATTGCAGTTATAGCAGGACAGGGCTACCGGAGCAGGTGCTGCCTTCCATAAATACAATTGCATCTATCATATTTAAAACTTCTCATTGTCAATCAAATCAGATTAAAGAAATTAAACAGAGGTTTTGGCCTCTGGGCTCCCTAAGATGCATGATAGTGGAAACCTATGTAAAGAGGGGAGTTGCTATGTCCTTTTTGAATGACCAAGCCTGTGCCTTGCAGATGAAAACACCTGTGTGTAACATGCAGATGTTTTTGTCATGGAGTTTATCCAGCATTTGTTATGTAACTCAGCATTGGCTTTACGATTATGGTCTTTCCTTAGACTTGCTGTGCAGGATTTCTCTACATGAAAACTACTGCTCTTTGCTGCAGGTAGTTGGTGCAATGAAGAACAAGTCCAAACACTGCAAAGCTTGAGGTGAGGGAGCCCCATACAATGAAAGGAGACTGTTCAACAAAGTTGAACCTAGCCAAATGAAAGCTTCCCTTCCCACAAACTAGAAAAGTGTGCAATGAAAAGGAGAAATGTACAGTATCAAAAGGCTCTTAATGATTGCCTCTGGCATTTCCACATCTGACTTACTGGCCTTCCTGAAAGGCCAGCCTTACTTAGGAGGTCTTTGTTTTCCTCTATTTTGCTGTGATAATTTCCTTATCCCTCTGAATGTTGCCAGCCAAAAGCAGAGGGTAGGCAGCAATTTAACAAAAGTTAGACATATTTTGAAGGTCCTAGAAACACTCAGGACTTCAGGAGTCATCCAGCTAATTCCTCAAGTAAGATAATGCTGCTCTTTTATGCACTGCTCTTGGTGAAACACTGTTTTCTGGATCATTACTACTCATTTCTATTTGGTTTCTCTTCCTCCTGAGCAACGCACTACTTGCTCGCTGTCCTTATGGGCCCCAGATGTGCAGAAACACAAAGGCCAAAATCAAGGCCAAACCCACTCTTTTTCATATTATGTTTCCAGTGCTGCTGCAGGTTTTGGCAGCTAGGCTGTTGCCCATCAGCATTCTTGATGCCTACACTAAGCTTTGTCTGGGGGTCATGCAGCAACTTATTCTTGAGGATGCCGCATGTGGACTAGCAGAGCATTTCTCCATCAAGTTCTTTGTGAAACATGCGCCTGTCCCAGTTCACTGATTAGAAATATCATCCATGTGGGTGTAAGAGCCGCTGTGTACTACTCTCCGGGGGTTTGATGCACTTCTGTAGGAGTTCATGTCTTGTACACAAGTAATTATACTTTTAAGGGGCTCTGCTCTGTGCCATGGCACTTACTGATGATACCCAGTACAGCTCAGATAGGACTTGAATGCTGCATGAGGTTGACCTCCTCTAGGCGACTTGCAGCCGAGCACTTATTGAAAATATTCAGTGTCAGAAGTGAAATGAGCAGCAGAATATAGGGTATTCAGAAGCCTTCTCGTGCTGCCACTCTTTGGAAAGCGGCATGTGGAGGTTTTATATGGTGTTTTCCATCACACCTTGGTGGAAATGGAAGCTCAGAGAGAAGAGTCGTTGATAGAAAGGTGAAAATAGAGAACAGGTTTTGCCTGGTATAAGACTGAGGAGCTGTTCTCATGAGCTGGGACATGTGTATCCATAGCCTGTCTAGCAGCTGGAGGCCAGATGGACAGAAAATAAACTCTCAACAATGCCACCCAAATTTGAACCACTGCAGTTCAAAATCGTGCTCATGAAGGCTTGAGGGAGTCCTGATACCATGTCGGTAGTGGAATCCAGGCTCTGGAAATTTAGGAAAGTGGGCAGAGCTCAGTCAGCCCATGGACATAGGAAACCAGTTTGAAATCAAAAATAAAGGGCAAATATTGCAGACTGGGAATCTTTGGTACCCATTTGGAAGAACTGTGCAAGGCAGTAGTGGACTGCATGATTTTGCAGGGTTTTTCAGGTATCAGTTGACTGTGCATAGTTCTTACAAGGAGAGTAACAACTGAACGGCTAGTCCAGAACGATCTTCTGCAGGAGCAGCAGAAAGTTTTGCAGTGGAAGGAATGGCTAACATGCAACTTATACCTGTGCATGAACAAAGATGTTAGCGTTGCTTTAAAAAAAATAAATTAATCCCAACAAACCACAACAAAATGGCAGCTGTGGAGGCAGTGAAAGCTGCAATTCCTTTCCTCCTTCCTCATGTTTTTTCTGGAGACCAATATGTTTGAACTATTTCTCTTCTATCCTCTTCAATTCCGTACTTATTTTCTTTTTTTTACTTAGAGGACTTTAGTGGAGCTGTACCAGGTTCACAAATTATCACATTGTGACTTATGTAGCAGCGACTAGCAGTTTTGTCTGCTAATATCTGGAAGTATATGTTGGGGAACTTACTTGGCTGTTGGAGACAGCTGTAAACTTTTTTCTATTGATCTATCTCTTTGTTCTATTCTGGATATCAGTGTTGTTCACGTCTTCCTTTTGAAGCTGCTATTTCTGTTTTTTCCTTTTTATCCTGTGTTTAAAAGCTGTAACTGAGTATTTGGGCCATGGTGTTGGGGAGGGTTGATCTTGGATCTCATTTTTGGAAGTTTTTAAACTCCTCTACCTTCATCTTTTCTGGGACATGCTGTCATCAATGAGTAAATAGGGGTTATCATCCAAACTTCATCCAAAAAGGCTTTCTTAGCGAAAGCGTAATTTTTTCTTCTCTTCTTTGAAGTAGCAGCTGTGATATCACAAAGCATGTACACTTCTTACCTTTCTAGGCTTGCTTCAGTGAGTGCACTTTGACTACACCAAATGACAGCTCCTTGCTGTGTTTGTGGCAGAACCTCTGGAGCCCTCTTTGCTGATCTGTCATCAGGAGATGGGCAGAACCCAATACCCTGAACCCCTATTGATAGTGATTGCTAAGTCTGCTCTTAAAGGGGCATAGCACATTGAGGAAGAAAGTTGAGGAGGGAGTCCCTTAGCCACCATCACTGTCTCTCTGCCATCTCCTATCGTTCAATATCTCCTCCCGGAGTAGCTACTTTCATAGCTAGAGCAACTGGACAAAGCACTGGGGGGAACAAGAAGTGGAAATTGTTCTACAGGACAAAAGGAGGGGCTAGAATCGCTGAAGCCAGAGTAAAATATTCATATAACAGACAAACTTATGAGGTTTTATGCATCAATGTTGCACATTTAGTTTGCTGGAAATCTGTTTTTTTTTTTTTTTTTTCTTAATTTCATAATAAACTATTGTTGTATCAATTATTTAGGAGAACCTAGAGCTTGAGAATATTTTGTTCCTTGAGTCAAGAACACTAGGACTAATCCATGCGTGTGTACATGTGCATCCTCCTGTGCTCAAGATGAACACATTGCCATGGTTGGCGGCACATCCTTGGTGTGTGTGGATTCTCTGGAGACTGTGTGGTGGTTTATGACAGCCTGGCAGAGAGGTGTGAGGGAGGGAACTTCAGCTCCCTCTTCACTGAAGAAGAAATAGTAAAGCTTCTTAAACAGAAGTATCCTGAGAAATTTTTTTTAATCTCCTTGGCTCGTGTGCAGCATTGCAATCCAAACAAGCATGAGAACTGTGTTTGGAGCAGTAAATATCACTACCACCAGCTCAGTGACAAAAGCAAAGGGTGAGTTTTTTAAGGGGAAACAAATATTACAGCTGATCTTCAGTTTATCTGTAATATGTAACATATTAGTTAAGAATTTACAGTAAGAAACATACAATCACTTAAGAGATTTAACTCAGCTTGGAATACATCACTTGAGTGCATTTCACTCCCTCCTTTTTATGTAAAAGTGCACAAGCTGGGATATAGCAACACATTGACCTCATTTGTGCATGAAACTTGATAGCCTGTCTTAAGTTTTTAGTGGGCTTGCTTGCAGGGATGGTAGCAGAACACGATGAACTCTATGGAGAATTGGACTGTGATCCCTGAAATCCACATCAACAAACCTGGAAAAGACAATTCTGTTTAGTGGCTTTCTCCTCATCAACCTCAGATTTCCTTCACATCCCACTGTGATTTAGATCTGGGTATTTCTAGTTTTAGCTCAGTACCGAGAGTATTACTTCTCTCGAATACCAGTGAAAGGAAGTGGAAAACTTCAATAGCTATAGGTGTTATCACACAATATAGACCCGATTCTGTGCATCACATCTGCTCTAGGGTAGATGGCTATTGAAGTGAGGTGTGGAATAAAAGCTGTTGTAATCTACAATTATCTCCTATGTATTTAGCTACAATTCTAGTAACAAGATAAATTTTCATCTCTATTTTTTTTTTTAAAGGGGCAGACTAGCAGGAATTCTTAAGTTTGAAATAGTTTTAAAAGGCATACTACTAAAACTGTAATTTTCTTTTTGTAAAGACATGGTGTGAGCAGTGCAGTCTCTAAATATGATGACTAAAGGGCAATACAACAAATTATCTCAGCATTGTGCTAGTAGTAATTTTTCTTCATGGTTGGAGAGCTCATTAACAAATTTCTATTAACAACTATTGTGACAATATTTGTTTTAGAAGAAGATGGAGAAAAAAATAATAATAAAATACACAGTACATTTGTAGATCTCTATAAAAGATCCCAGGCCCCTGTAAATCTTTATGCCTAAAACCTGTGTTCCAAATTTCGCTTGAACCCTAAAGACAACTCAATCATTTTTTTAGCCTAGAAGGGGCAAGAGGAAACAAGCATAAATGGCCATAAACAGAGTGGTATGTGATCTGCCACAAGAAAAGCTGCTGTCGTATCTCTTATTAGCACTTTTCACTTTCCTTGTTCTTTGGTCTTATCACATGCTCCGTGTGAGTACCTTCTGTTATAATTTCTAAAATACACACTAAGTGCTTTATCTTTGGTGCTAGAGCACAAAATCGACAATTTCTTCTGTCCCTGAATATCTGCACCGTAAAGGGAGATTGAAGGCTGCAGCTACCAGAGACTCTGTACTCTCGCTGCAGCTTTCAGAATTAGAATGTATCTGAAATAAAAATCAACCATGTCTTTCATGATCTGCATTATCATAAAAAGAAAAACTTTTCTCTCTCCAATATGTAATTTGTGTAAATGTCACTAGTATTGGAAGTCTAAGAAATAATGTTCATGGCTGAAAACCAACAAAGAGGGTTTTCCCCCTTCAGAAATTAATCAGGACGGAAGAACTATCCTGGCTGTTGACACAGTGGCATGTGGTGAGTGCTGCACGTGCATCTGGCCAGCAAGTGGCAGTGCACACGGCTGTGATAAGTTGATGGGTTCTGGGGAAGATGGTTCATCACCAATTTTAGAGAATGTTCCTGCAAGAAGAGAAAAAAATCAATATTCAGTTCTTTCTCCCAGGTAGGCAGGATCCATTGGTCTACTTCAAATGTCATACTGGTGGGCTAAACCCATAGCTTCATCCAATATGTTCATCAAGTCAATGAGCACCCTATTTCAATATATCCATAATCATCACTACCTAGAGAAGCTTGAAATAGGGGTGGTAGCTTTCCAGTATCTCTCCAGTGCCCTTAAAGCCCGTTGCCTTTGGCTTTGTTCTTCTGACTAGTTGTAAGTGCAGTACTTCCAGCAGGCATGGGGCATTGCCCACCTCAGAGATGTCCCAGCAAGTGGAGCCTGCAAGAAGGAGGGCTCACTGCTCACATAGCAAAAGGTCTCTTGGTGCCCCAGCTAATGGCAAGCGCCTCAGGCCAGCAAATAATGTCAACTTATGCCTGTTGAATTCTGTTTATTCTTGTGTAGTGAAAAATGAGCGTTTTGTGAGCCTTTGAGATGACCAGACTGAGTTCTGCCAGCAGTCATTTGTATTTGTAGAAGAGAGGGATGTTAGTCAACACTTGGATATATCTGATATGCTTGAATGCTGAAGTCAAGAACAGAGTAAGACTTCAACAGTTGATATGAAAACAAAGATGGTCCCAGAAGAATGCAGGTCTTTGAAGCATAACATGACAACAAACAAGCTCAAAATCAATTTCAAAAGTATTTTTTAATTATAATTTGTCTCTTCGGAATCTGCTACATGGATGATCAGCCAGGTAAGTTACCTTGCTTAAGAATAAAAAAAATTAAATATCTTCATTTATATAAGCTTGATGTGATGTGTGGGTTTTTTCCTTTTATGCTACTGGTGATATGTTAGGGTTGTGTTACTCTGAAAAACTGCCATGTGTCAAACATTCAATTACTGTTTGTTGAGGAAAAAATTGTTGGTTCAAATTCCACAATGTGTAGCAATAGTGTTCCTGTTGTATTTAGATGCTATTATTCCAGAGGTAGTGCTCTTCTGTTTTGGGGAGTCCAGATTATTTTGGAATCTCATGGTTCATGCACCGCCAGCATCCTTCTCCTTCATGCTGTGCGTTTTTGCTATCTGTGAACATAAACTGCTGTGTTTTGCTGGATGGAGTAGTTCCTCATAGGCCCTGTGGGCAGGTGCTCCTGGAAATCTGGTGCTCCAGAAATCTGTGCTCCTGGAAATCTGGGGAAGCTCAACTCTCTGCAAGTCTGGGGCTGCATAAGGAAGCTGTCCAGAGAGGCTCAGCAAGGGCTATTTCAGTAGAGGCTGACTCCACACAGACTTTTTTGCCTGTCTGCAGGATGCTCTATTTCCTAAAAATAAAACTATATTTGTACTTTATTCCTCTCTTGATTACTTTTTTCCCCTATGTTATACTACTGAAGTACAACTGCATGGGCTTTCCCAAGCTGAAGCTGCATCTTAAACTTAATTTATCGTTCCATCGTATTTTTCAGCATCTTAAGTGGAACAAAGAGTGCTCTGCTTTTTGATATAACTTGGCTAGCTTTAGGAAGAAGCAGTGAAACAACTTCATTCTGAAAACTGTTACAAAACTTATCTGGACTGTGACACAGTGCATTCAGACGTGAACAAACTTTTTGATGGGAAGGTGCAGGTAAGTTTGAAGGAGGAAATATAAAAAGAAGCTAGCAGAGAAATTGGTACCTGCTCAGTACTAAATAACTGCTGTGTCTCATCACAAAGCAGGCGAGTTGATCTTTTTATGTACATGCAAAGCACTGTTGTCTACGAAGAATGACGTGTGTGGTGAGGGGATTTAGTTGGTTTTATTTAGATGCGTCTAAATGAATCTCAGAAGACCTAATTTGCACAATGCAGGTTTCTAAAACCAGAGAATTTAAATAAAAGAATGAATAGTTTATAGTCTCATCTCACTAGTAACTAGTGAGTTACTAACTAGTAACAAGTGAGTTAAAGGTAAATACTGAGAGGGAACTGGGCAGCAATGGGACTGGAGCTGGGCTCCAACATACTGTGTGCACACAAATTTTTTCAGGTATTCACAGTAACTCTCCTTGCATGACATACTGTGCTTCAAACAGTCCAGAAGCTGATAGGTAAGTGTCACCTTCTCTTGGAAGCTGTGGTTTTGCCCTGAACTCTGAAGATGGCTGTGGTTTTCTTCCCAGGTATGTCCTTCAGTGTGCACAATTTCACTTCTTCCACTATGAGCATGCACCATATAAATTTCTTTTTCACTTCCTTTTGACTTCTTTTTCTCTCAGGCATGCTTCATTTTTTTTTCCTCCTTCCTCTAGCAATCCCTTGAATATATTTAATTAGTGGGGATTTTGAAATTCAGCTTGGGCCATTCACGCAAGAAGCGCGGGAGCCGGTCTGGGCTATGAACCCAGGTTGAGGCCAAAGCCCTTTTAAGTCCCTCCTTACAACCCTTCTGTTCTTCTGCTAATCACAGTAAGAGGATTAGGTTGAGGAGCACGGGATGTTGAATACTAACTACAGTCAAAGATGTTCATACCAGACTCTGGGCTATTTTCACTTATCCTTTTGCAACTGTAAAATTATTCCCAAAACAAAGAGTGAAGCCAAGACAGTTTACTTGTGCTTGGAATATATGTGTGTATATAGCAAGAAAAGGAACTTTGGATTGAAAAATAGGAACTGTCCTTAAATCAGAACTGAGATTTCATATTTGAGCTTTGTTAAAAGCCAAGGCCTTTGCTCCCACTGTCCAGTCGTATTTGAAAAGAGTTATATCACACAAATAACGAAAAATAATGAGCAACCATATATTACATTGCTTTTATCAGTATCTGAATTGTACCTTCTGTGAAGGTGAGCTCCTCCCATCAACTCCTTCTGCAGGTGGGCTGCTCTTTGCTAGGAGATGGGACTAAACCACAGTTATTTCCGTTGATGATTCTTGGAGATCCTAGAGTTAAACTTCACTCTGACTATGGTGGTTATTAAATAGATCATCTTAAATGCAGTATCATTAAATGCAAATAGGCTGCCTTTTGCTAAGGAGGCTGGGAGGGGAGGCAATGATATCTTCCTGATTCTTACCTTTTCCCCTGGGCATCAGCTCTTGGCTGTCAATAAGGCAAAGGAAAACAGTGGCCTTGGAGAGTGCGGCTACTCTTCTGCTCCTGAACAAGCGAACCCAAAATTTGTCTAACAGGCATCCTCCTAGGCAGACTGGTACTACAGGCTTCCCAAATGAACTGGCTGCACCTGGGTGGGCAATTGAAGCTCAAATGTTGTGACCAAGCTCTGTTTTATTCACTGCAGTCTTTACTGTATGTTATGTACTTTTGATTTATTCATTGGAAAATCTGCATGGATTAAAAGGTTGTTTAGAAATGTAATTAGGGTAAAATGTCTGAAAAAGCAGAAGCGTTTGTTTTTCTTACTCATTGCAGCGAGGCTTTTCTCTTGTCTTGATTGTGTTGTCGATTCTCTAGCATAACCAATGAATTGCTGAAATAAGAGTCAGACATAAGGATGCTGTATAAGTTGTGTCAGTTCCCACCTCAGTACACAAAAAAAGCAGTTGCTTAGATAAGCTGTTGTGAGAAACACTCACGATTCAAAAGACTGATTAACAGGTATGGGTACTTTTCTATGTATTCTCTGTTTGTCCTATGTGAGATGTTCCTGCCCAGCCTGGGGAAGATGTGCTGTGGGAACAGCCCCAGATCATGAGTGCAGGGTGAAGCAGAGTGCTGTTCCTGCTGTGATAAACCTGATTTTTAGAGAAAGGGATACATTTATCTTTGACTCAGCTTGATTTTTGGGCATTGACAATTATCTTTCTGCAAAAAAAAATAATCTCTTTTTCACTCTCACTTAGCCCCCATTAAATTGTCTACATGATTTGAAATACGTGCCTAACTCCCTTTTCTGTGGATCTTATGAATTTTGCCAAGACGAACACTGCAAAGAATATTAGTTCACTTCTTATCAGTTACCTTCCTGGCTGGTTTTTTGTTCCAGATTCTGACACAAATTGCAGCTGCTAGTGTTTTTATGCATTTATTATTCCTCTGTACTGAGCAACATAAAAGTGCTTGTGTCTCCAGTGGTGGTATGATGCTCCAGTATTGGCGTGAGGCTCTGAGTGCATTTGCAAGTCTTTAGCTTCTTTGAAATATGATTGCTCATTTTCTGTCATTGTAACATCTGCGTTTACCTTTTTAATATCATCTCAGTCTTGGCATAGCTGAAGACAAATTCTGAATTCTATGAATTCTTTAGACACTAGGAAGGAATTCTTCATGAGGAGGGTGATGAGGCACTGGCACAGGTTGCCCAGGGAAGCTGTGGATGCCTCCTCCCTGGAAGTGTGCAAGGCCAGGTAGGATGGAGCCTTGAGCAGCCTGGTGTAGTGGGAGGAGTCCCTGCCCATGGCAGGGGAGTTGGAATTAGATGATCTTCAAGGTCCCTTCCAACCCAAACCATTCTATGATTCTATGTATGGTAAATGAAATAATGTATGTCAGTGTTGATAACAGAGAGGTTTTTTACCAAGTTTCTTTTCACCACCCTTGTGTAGGTAGTTGGAAAGTTAGGGTAGATGACTTTGACAAGAATAGGCAAGGAGAGAGGGAGTAATAAAACATTATTTAGCAGAGAACAATGCTACAGCCCTTTAATGAGCCTTTTCTAAAGTATCTAAGATTCGGGCTTAAAATATGGTGCAGGAATTATGCAAGAAGTTTTCTAACGTTACTTGGATTCTGTCCACACATACCGTTAAATTTTTCCATGCATAAGTTACAGGAGAACTATAAGTCATAACTTAGGCACCATTATATTTTATGCATCATCAGTCTTTTCTGTGCATATGTTACAACAGGTCTACGACTATTTTTTTTCATTTGAAACAATGGAAAAAAAACATCCCTATGGAATGAACTATTGAAATCTGTACTCAGATCCCAACTGCGATACAGTGAGACTGCTTTTAAATGCTTGTTAGAATAAGTTAAAATTCACCTTCAACTGAATGTTATGCATAAGGGCAGCCTTGCTGCCCAGCACTGGCAGAAGGAGCAAGAAGAGGAAATGTGCTAGGGTAGTATGTCACCATAGTGGTATAGATTTCTTTAAATCTGAGTTCGGCTTTGTTTTTGTTACAGCCTTGTAGGCTGACATTTAACTGCAGGTTTGTGTTTTCCATCATGGCCCCAGAGGGGCTTATGAGTACTCCAATCTATGGAGTTTGAAAGAAAAATATTTTCTTAATATAAGACACAGAACATTGCTGAGGAAGCACCAAATATTATCTGATGTGTTTAGGGAATTTTGTTGCTTAAGTCACCCAGCCACTCTCAATTTTTTGCTTGTGCAGGCATAGGAGGGGTGTTTCTTTTCAGATGTCAGAAGATGAGAAGTCTCTGGAATCAGATGTTTACAGTGAAGCTTACAATGTGATGCTCCCATGGAGCTGCTGGCATGCTCCATGCCGTCTTTGCCATTCTGCCTGTCCTGTAACTGTGAACTTTACCTTTCTGTCAACGCTTTTCAGACACCCTCTGGGTATTGCAGGAGACTTTTAGGGTTACTAGATGAGACTTTTTTTAGCCAAAACCGTACTCTCATCCCTCAGTCTGGAGAGGCGTTGGTGCAGGAAATACCCCTTAAAAATATATGATTAGGAAGATAGTTTTTCTTCCATCTCTTTCAATTTCTCTCCTTTCTATTCCTTTTTTCTGCTAATTTACTGTCTTGTCTTTTCTTTGCTGTTTTACTGCAGTCACATTTCTGGTGATGGACCATCTTTTTAAAAAATTGGGTGTTTTTTTTGTTGCACTTTAGCGGTGGGTGAGGCTAGAGAAAGCAAGGACCCATCTTCACAGCTGTTCACTTAGTTTAGCTCTTGCCTGAGCTATTGCATGGAGGATTCAATTGCCTTCTGAATTAAATCTGAGCTCTCCTACTAGCGTATTATCTGACAGTTGGCCAGAGCAATATGAGCTGTTATTTTAAGATATTAATCATGTTCTGAAAGAGTATTACCTTGTGATGGTTGTGCAGTGAGCACAGCTTTGCAGTGCTGAAAGCCTTGTATGTACAATGGCAGGGCTGAAGCCAGGCATCTCTGAAGTACAGGTTTACATAATGCCTGACCTTTTACTGCTTTGCTTTTTTTTTTAATTAGGAATACTTCTTGATTAATAACAAAAAGCAACCCTTTTATTCTTTTAATTAAAAATTTCTTAAAATATCAACTAAGGTTCTTTAAAAGGGCAAATAAAATTAATTTAATTTCAGAAATAAGCCCTGGTTCACAAGAATAGAGATGCTGTTGTGTTGCAGTTTGTAGAGCTGTACTCCCTTGCTGGCCTTGGCTGCGGTAAGATGAAGAGGAGAAGTAATCCCTGTGCCAGCACCCCGGCTCCATGGTCAGTAGTGACTGGAAATGCCAATGGGGCCTCAGGGGATCAGGGAGTGCCAGGAGCTGCTCCAGGTGAGCACCAGGAAGCTCCTACCCAACACAAAAATCTGTATGGGAGGGAGGATACCTTGATGAGTCTCTGAAATACTCAGGACTGGGCATTGCTGGAAACAGCAGACTGGCATGCCTTTCAGCAGTCTGAAATAATATGATTTCTTAGTGGTGAGTCGAGAGCATGCTGCTGATGGGATGTGATGGTGCCGATGGACTGGTCTAGTGGGATGTCCCTGTCCATGGCAGGGAGGTTGGAACTAGATGATCTTTAAGGTCCCTTCCAACCCAAACTATTCTGTAAGTCTAGGGTTCTATGATTCATAGACTCTCCCAGGAAGGCTTGTTTTTCGTGGAAAATCCTCTTAAGTCTCAGGACCATGCTGGCCCCAGTCTTTGTTCCCTTCATCCATTGCATGTACTGTCAACACAAAACAGGCTCATTTTTAAATGAACTGGTTTGCACAGAAGGGAGGACACTATGCATACCGGGATTCTTTCTTTGCAATACCATTCATTGAATAGTTCCTCCGTTCCCAGGGCACATGGTTCCATCAGTACAGAAGGGTTAAGTACAGAAGATGAGTTTGACTCTGGTTTTTTTTGGTTTAAATTGTTTCTTTTACCCATGCCATCTAAAATAGAGCATAAGCAGGAAAAGGCACCATCAAATAGTCATTGCCATGTGATGGCGAGAAGCAGTGCTAATGCTGCTGGAAAAGCTTTCACCCAAGAACCTGACTTCAGAAGCAGGAACAGGCTCAGCTCATTCCAAATTTCCTCCTGTGCTTATGTGCAGAACTGCAATTTGTTCTCTGTCCTTGGCTGTGAAACGTCCGGATAGGAGTGCTGACTGCATCCTGCGCTCTTCTTTCAAAGGAAACACAAAGGGAAAACCACAAGAGAAAACATAAAGGAAAACCACAAAGTACTTTATTTAGGAAATCAGAGGTGCTAACATCATTTGCCCACTTTTCCTCTCCCCAGATCTCAAAATACCTGTTAGCAAAGGGTAGAGGGAACAGGGGAACCCTCCTCCCAATCATGCAACCAAATCTTACTTGTGTATTTAGCTGTTATAAGCTTAGGTACCTCCCCCACCTCAAACCCTAAATGTGCATTCTCTTTTTTCCCCTCTACCTGCCAATATATATCATATTCTACATCCCTACCAGGTGTGGCAAGGCATAATTCCTTCACAGATTTCAATTAAATAAATTGCAAGGTTCTATTCAATTGAATAAATACACCTTATTCCTACTTCCTGACTTAAAGCACTCACCAGAAAACATTCCTCTCATCTGGAAATCAGGTCTTTTCTGCTGGAGTTCGCATCATAAAAAACACCGTTCATGTCTTCAGCACCCCATGGACCAGAAGACAGGCAGCCCAGCTCTTCAGCGCACTTCATGGCCATCACTGAAACAGCTCAGCAGCACTCTTTGTAGCAGAGTTGCCTGGAAATTCAGGAAATATGTCTACAGAAAATGGACTATCCTTTACTTTCCAGCTCTTGTGTAGCTTTGGTGAAGCCAGTCCTGGGCAGTTTTCTTGTACTTTTCCCCCTCTTTGGAGTCTGTTTTATGAGCAAACCCCAAAGTAGCTCTTTGCTTACCAAGAATAAGAGTTACCAAGAAGTGTTACTCCAGAGCACTGTCACACAGTGCCTGTCGCAAAAAATAGCTTTATGTAGATTGTATGAGTTATTGAGAGGAAGATGAATTCCCTGAGGCTTTTGTAGGAGTGGGGGGAAAAAAAAGGATTTTTGTCCAACTATGTCATATACAGTCATGCCGAAGCATGATGGTGTGCTGCTTCTGCTCTTCAGAGGCCTTTAGATTAACTGTTTTTCTCCTGAGAACAAGATATCTGAAAGATATAGTGATTAATGACCTAGCAGGCTCTCCCTTTTCCCTGCAGGTCAAGCCTTCGTGTGCAAGAATGAGGAGGCTGCTAGCATGGGGAGGCTGCTAGCATGGGGCTGGGATTTCTTCCTTAGACCTTCCAGATCCAGGATATTCCCCCCTCCCCCACTCTCTACATTTTTCCCTTAATAGAAACTGTCATCTGCAATTGAGACTATTACACTGAAATGTGAAGATAGTACAGAAGTGTATGTAATTTGACTAATTCTGAGTTCATCTCCCTTGCTAAAACAGACGTTTTTAGCACCCCTATCCACGGCCTTTTAGCCAGCAGCATTTTGCTATAAAAAATCAAACCTCCATCACTTTTTATGACTGCATGTCCCTTGGCTGGTTCTGAAAGGGCATCAGAAACACTTTGTCAAAACTAGAGCCTAATTGTGCTAGATCCTATGCCAGAACCTCGGCTGGGTTAGTCCAACTAGAGAAAATACATAGAAGTAGACACTAACTGTTATGAGTTCTGGGTGAAAGTAATGTAGCTGAGGCAAATGAAATGTGGTTTGCGTGAGACTGTACATGCACAGGTCTAGGAGTTGAAAATCCCTCCCAATTTCTGAATACCCTCAGAGTGGGATTTCAGGCTGGGTGAATTAAACCACAAGTAAGAAGAAGGATGGTGGAGACCAGGTTACCTCCTTCAGCCTGGGCTGAATCTGTTGTCCTTAGTGGTATCCTCATGTGGCACACTGGCCCCAGTACAAACTTAGTGATTTTTAAAATGATGTTGCATAGGATGAGGTTTGCATCCTGTGAACGGGACATATGGGATTTGGATAAGCAGTTTAATACACCTGTTGCTGTAGGTAACTGAATCTGATTTGGCTGACTTTGATATCAGGCATTTCTTACACCATATAGAGAAGAATAAGACAGATAAAGTAGCTGAATCAATCTTTTTGGTGGACTTATTGCCACTCTGGTATTTATGACCCAGCAGATTTTTCATCGTAATCCCCCCACAGGGTGTAGATTTTATTATATGAAGTACTATTCCCTTGATCAAGGCTTCAGAATATATTAGATTCAAAGAAGTACTGCACTGGCTGCATAAAAGCTGTTTGTTACTAAGTCATCAGGAAGAGGTTGAAGGTAACTCACATGCATTCTTCTTGAAATACCTTGTAAGTTTTTAAACACAGAAGGCAGAAATCTTGGGACAGGCAGAGGTAGCATGGCTTTATCTTCAAGGCTTGATGACATTTAAAAAATGCTTAACTTTCACAAAACAATTGAGATGTTTCTGAAGTATTCTTCAGCTTTTACTCTCTTATATGTCAAATGTGAAACAGCTCCTGTTATTTGCAATTATCTTTTGTCATAAGTATATTTCTCGACTTACCAAGAGCGGTTTACAGATATACAAAATAATGCCTTGTTTGCTGTTTAAACAGCACATGGATGAGATGCTAGTTACTCCACTGTCACTAATTAAGTAATTACTTCATCTGGGAGATACGTCGTTTATTTTCTCTGACTCGAGCTTTCAGATGAGTTTAAACCCGGGTCACTTGAATTTACTTTTTCTAACTACGGTTGAGTTAAAAAGTTCGCAATTATTGGCCCTTTTTTACATAACAAATTTCCAGTCTTGTTCTGATTAAGCTGTGATTTAGCCAGAGAATGAGCCTGCTAAACAAATCCATGTATATTTTTCAAATGATAACCCTGGCATATTGTGAGTGAGCTTAGTTCACCAGTCTTCAGAATCCTTGATACAAAGAGCTGATTTGGGGGAGAAGGAAAAGGATAATTGAATAGCAAGTCTAGCATTTTATAAGTGTAGAGAATTAGTAACATTTTGGCTGAACGCTGAAAAACTCCCTATGTGTTTAGAGAACTGCTGAAATTCCTTGGCTTCCTTAAAATACTGCGTGCAGCTTTTCGTTCCTGTGTCACTCCATATCATCTATTCAAGAAAACATAAGCCTGCTATTTGCACGCACAGGCTAGGAAAGAGAAATATAAAAAGAGACATAGGTACTCACAGCAAATTGAACACATAATGGTTCCTCTGGCCTGCGGCACGCAGAAGAAAGGATGTGGTTGATGCTGTACTTTGTTGCTTGTTGCTCCTGAGGCTGGTTGGTAGGACATCATAGAATCATAGAATAGTTAGGGTTGGAAGGGAGCTTAAGGATCATCTTGTTCCAACCCCCCTGCCATGGGCAGGGACACCTACCACTCAATCAGGCTGCCCAAGGCCCCATCCAACCTGGCCTTGAACACCTCCAGGGATGGGGCAGCCACAACCTCCCTGGGCAACCTGTGCCAGTGTCTCGCCACTCTCATGGTGAAGAAATTCTTCCTAATGTCTAGATTCTTCCTAATGTCATGATATCATGCTATAGCTGATTCTTATACTCCACTGGGCAACAAAATATTGACTAGAAAATGATCATGTTAAAATAGCTAGTTCCTTTCAAGCAGGCATGTGTTTTTCCGAAACATTTGATTGACATTGGGCAGAAATCTTGCTTTTGATTGATATTGGTCAGAAACCTTGCTTTTGAGCAAGAATAACTGCTTCCAAAGCAGAACGCTCTGATCCCCCTTGTTGTCCCCAACAACATGGGGGAGTGGGTAGGAGTGCCTGAAGCGCATAGGAAGGAAGGCATTCCCACTGCCAGAGGCAAAGCTGCAGCTGCACTGAGCTGTCCTGAGGCTCAGAGGTGTAAACACTCTTAGAGGGTTACATTTTTATTGTGAAACTGTTGTACACCTTATGTAGTTATTTTGCAACATTGGTGAAGGCTGGCAGAGGATGGGAAGCACTGAATGCCCAGCACTGTGACTACCATTTTCAGAGCTGGGCTTGCAGCTACGTGGTTTTCAAGCATTTGGTTTAGACTGCAGTCTGGACCATTGGACATCTAAGGGAGTCCGTCTTGTAGCAGTTGCAGAATTTCTTCGGTCCTCTCTGCCCATACTAGTAAGGGAGCATTCTGAAATATAACCTTTTTACAGAGCTGGAAAGAGCCAGGTAGCCTCTGCAATGCTGTTTTTTCATACTTTGACACCTATTGAATAAATCACAGGAAATGGGGCAACAAGAAGTGATACAGTGGTATGTATGCTTTGCTCAGATGGATGTGTTGGAGGCCTATTTGCAAGCCTCGCCCTATGTATAGATCTTGCTTTAGGCCACTTGGAAGCAGGGTCATAGGGGAATTTAGCAGAGAGGAGAATTCTCCAGAAGTTTGGGAGAGCAAAATAAAACAAAGAATTTTGCCCAGACCCAAACATCACATCCTTAAAATAGCAAAAATACACTTTACAACGGGGACCCCTGCCTTTAATTCTATGCAGTTAAATGAGGAGGTGTCTTAATTTTTAGTCTTTGCAATGAACTTGTGCTGAGAATTAGACAGCCAGGTGCAGATGGGACACTCTTTTAGGAAAAGGGGCATAGAGTTGGATGAAGTGGACATAGAAATAAGGGAGCCTGGCATAACTTGGATGGGCACAAGTGTATAACCCTGAAACAACTCTGAGTAACACTTTGAAACCAAGCCTGCAAGTGCTGACTAGGAGGGATTTTTGGATCTTGGAACTGGAAAAGTTTTTCTGATGTACATTAGTTTGAGGAGAGAAAATCAAACTCTTGGCTATAATTTTAATCTTCCTCATTCTTCTCAGAGAGATGCAATATGAGAATGTGCAGGATACAGAGGGTGGGTGAGGGACCCAAAGATATGTATTCAATAGATCTTTTAGTATTCTAATTTGTGCTATACAATTTCTTGATTGGTTGTGAGACTTAGTTAAATAGAATAAGTGGTTATTTTTTCCACTTTTGATTGTACTGTTTGAAACACAGTGAGAAAATGAACAATTGGTATCTCATAAGACTGGCTAAATTTGGAGAAAAAAGAAGTTTAAATATTTTCAAGAGCCTATAAAGTAGTTTAAATAATAGATGACTACATGTCAGTGTGATTCTGCCCTTCTCCCTAATATATTTGGGGCATGAATTAATTTTCTTAAAGTGAAAATATTCTAAAAGAAAACACAGTGGAAGGAATATTTAAAATTGGAAATCAACACGAGAGCCTTGCTGTAGGCCAACAAGAAATGCTGAGCAAATTCTCCATGAAACAACACAGTGAACTTCCTCCCACGTTACGTCAGTGATATTCCCCAAAAAAGCTGGTGATAGTGTAAACAAAGGATGCTGTATACAAACAATTGAAGGGCTGTGCATAGTCATGTTATGTAGATGCATAGTATGCCGAGACAGGATTATTTTCTTTGCCAAAATGTTTTTTCTTTCCCTGTGTAGCTGTCCTCAGGTTTTGATGTGAACAAAAGCAAAGTATGTGTCTTCAGCTTAACAAACCCCATTGGAAGCTTCACCTTTTTAAGTTGCAATGCTTTTGGGGTGGCCTTCCATGTCTGACAGTTGGTTCTGTTGCACAACAGTGCTGTTCAGCACATCCCAGCTATGGCCAGGAATGGTTGCCCTGACAATTCACTGCTGATGAATCAGTCTTGTTGTCTAGGCAACCATCTTCAGCTCTAACTGGAAAACAATGAGTTAAGACCATAGCCTTAAAACCACAAGGCCTCCAAGCGTGGTCTCATCACACTTAAGGCTCTTCTAAACCATTTTCTTTACAGGCGTGTGCTGCAGTCTGTGGACATAAGGGGGAATATGGCATCAGCAAGAAATGATGGATGATTTGCTGCAGCAGAGAGCTGCTGCCTCCTCCACGATGCAGGGATGGGGGAGCAGATCTGATGCCTGGGCATAGGCTTCAAATCCCCACGAAAGGGTGCAAAAGGTGGAGTGGGAACACCAAGTGTCCTCTCATGCCTTGCAGGTGTCTGGCATTTCAGTAGATGACACAAAATGCCAAACTCTTTTCCTACTGTTAAAATTTCTGTGCTGGGCAGAGCAACAATTTTAAAGTCCGGCACAGATAGTGCTTGGTAACTTAATGGATGGGAAACCGTTTAGGAACAGCTGTGCCCTACTGATGGTGGTGCTGCCATCTGCTCTTGAGGATTGCCAGCATGTTTCTCAAAAACAAAACACAAACCTGGTTTTGGCTTTTCAATACAGATGCATGCAATGCCTTATTTATATACAGTGCTTTATAGCAAGTTCCAGTCCTGCCTTGGTACCATCCTGGTGCAAGGGAAGATGAAAGAGGGTACAAATACATTTCCTTGTTCTTCTTGGGTAAAGAGGTCTTTAAAAGAGTTCAAATAGACTAGCTGCTTCCAACACTGTGGTGGCAGAGTTTCTCCTCCAGAATTACTGAAATCAGCTCTGACACAAGAACCTCATTGTGCACATTTAAGTGTGCTACTGCTAAATAGCATAATCCAGGAGCACTGAACGTGGAAATATTACACGGAGTGAACACAAGTATGTATCAATTTTTGATAATTCTGGTTAGCTTTAAGTTATATACCAATGTGCTAAACTGACAAAGTAATCATTTCAGGAACTTGTGTAAGTGGTGGAAAATACAACTTACCTCTCCTGAATCTATGGGTGTGGCGAGGGTGCCTTTTCTAGACACGTGCTTTACCTGTGAGGATGCAACTGTGTGGGGCCCGCGAGTGCTCTGTACTGGGGAATTTAGGGATGGTGGTGTAAAACAGAGGTGCAGAGAAGCAGAGTAAAGCCAGCAGGCTAAGGAGTGAAATACAGAAATACAAGTAAGTGAGAGTCAAAAAATCCCACATCAAACATAATTTGGTAAATATTTAAAACTATCTTCCTGCTTGGCTATTGAGCGGAACTGATAAGCTCTCATTACGATTTGTTCCAGTCAGTATGAAGTATCTGTCTGTATTTATGAGAGCTGCCAAATGTCTGTCTTCTACATTTGTGTTGAAAAACCTGTGTGGCCAGACAGTCACTGTAGTATGAGCCTGAAAAAATAAATAAAATAATAAAAGTAATAAAAACTTAGGAAAAGAAAGTCTTTGGAAATTGAATATAATCAAAACGACTTTGGCTTTGTTTTCTAGTAGAGGGAAGAACATCGTTTCTGTATACTTTCCCTTGGAAGTCTGTGAACTTTGCATATACGTGTACATGGGTTGCGGATGTTAACGTAACTACGTTAAATTATCTGAAGCTTCTTCCCTTAAAATGTTGAGTTTTACAGGCCAGTGTATATAATATACAATTGATCCACTGCAAACCACACTAAGAAATTACATGTGTTAATTTCTTAGATAGATGAAGCATATTTTGTATACATATAGAAACAGTCACCTGAGACCTCCGAGACAGTATAGCTTTTTATTGCAGTGCTTATACCAGAGTCATCAACAATCTTGACAGTTCTAGTTTCCTGCTGAAATGAAACACTTGTGGGAATAGATTAATTACCGCTAACAGTCTTGGTAGAAAACCATCAAAAAAACCCCATTTTGCTTTGATTTATATGGAATATAGAACACAAGTCAAAATTAATGACTGGTACTTCAAATAATGTACTTTGGAGTTTTAAATTCAATATTCACAATTCTACATTAAAAGGAATTCTTAGACAAAAAACTTTGAATTTCTGACATGGAAAATTCCATGTCGATTCTAGCTCATAGTTTTCTTTCCTTTTTAGCTTATATTTTAACCAAAAATATCCAAGACATACAAAAGAAAACTTATTCTTACAATGATGATGATTGATGTTTGTAACATCTCTATCTGAATACATTGAATACAATGTTGGCTCCACATCTAAAGCCTTAAAATATACTGGGTATTTTAATTGAAGCTGAGGATCAAAATAATATCTTTATTACATTTTTGGGGAAAAAACCTTCATCCTTTTCTTGATCACATCTATTGAAACTGTTGGAGTCCAACCTAGGAACTTGCTCTGCCTGAGATGCTAAGAAAAATTATCATTCTGCTCACCAGACAGATCAAATTCCTACCCCATCATTTTTCTCTAGGAAAAGATGATGTGCCAGACCTCTTTAAATGTGATGTCGACTATTTTATCAGGAAAATGTAACCCTGTGCAACAGGATCCCAGCACAGCTGTATCTCCTTGCGAGGATTCACAGGATCTGAAAGCAAAATGAATGAGATCTCCTTTTTCTTTTTTTGTACAGCATCATGTTTATTTTGTATTAAAATAGGTGTGGAGGAGTGGTGTGACTAATTGAAAGAGAAGAGGAAGAATGGTAAAATCTAATAACAGTGATGTGCTATAAAATGCATAATGTAGATATGTAATGTAGCTCAGGACCTACGGCCACAGTCACATCACATCTAGGTCTTTTCATGCAAATCCTGGAACTTAGATGCACAGGTATTTCTGGGCAGGAAATTCAGCTTTTAAAAGTTTGGTGGAAGTTAAACTCTGATAAATGGTCATTCAAGCTCACTTTGCTGGTTTACAAATTTCCTTTCTTGTTGGACTTGTGTGATAAATTTTTCCCTGGCTTGAATAGTCCGGCTCAGTGCTAAATTTCTGTAAAGGCCTGGAAGTGTAATATGTGGGTCTGTCTGTCAGAATCTCTTATATTTAACGCGAAAAGATATTTCACATTTTGGAATAGTGTACGTGCTATACAGACACAAACACATACTGGATTTTTAAAAAGAGAAAGTGAAAAAGCAACTGCTTTGGCTCATTGAATTGAGTCAAAGTCCAGGGAAGTATGTTGTTTATTCCCCTGGGCTGAGGATGAGGCATCTTGTGATTAGTTTTCATAGGCTTTGAAAAAAAATTGCACAAACACCTGGCTGTTGCTTGGTTTTTTTAATCTCTACGAGAAATAAAAATTATTTATGGCAGCATTTAATTGTAGCTATAAACAAGTTGTATTCAGTACCTTCACAGCCATTTGCCATTTTTAGACTAGCTTTGTATGATACCTTTGCATCTGTAAATATCTCAAGCTGTTTCTGTGAACTGTGAAGCTCACATGGCACTTCAAGAGCTCTAAGGGCAGCTAAAGCAGCCAAGCTAATAACTACACAAATATAATTAAAATATCACTGTGGCTCATAGAGGAGATCTGCAAGCATGATAGGGCAGGTATTTTATCAACACATGGCCTGATACTTAGCATGTAGGCAAATGCATCCAAACTCACTTTCCTGCTGGTATTAAATGAGTGAGGGAGCTATTTTGGACCACTGTTACAAACACACTAAAATTCTGTGTGTTGTACTAAGGATTACTAAAGCTAGTTGTCATAACCATGGAAGCCATTATATACATTCAGTAATTGGTTTTCCTGGCTTCACTTCATTGCTTTACAGCTTTGTTTACTTTCCGCTTTTCTGTGTTGTTTTCTATAGATGTAATGAGCATTGTGATTCTATGATTTTATGATTCTATGATTGTGGGTTTCTCATTTAATGTCAGTTCAAATTATCGTAGTAGGAAACTTTTATGTAAAGAAAAGTTAGATGTACAAGTATAATTTGTTGGATATAACAGTCTGCCATCTAAGTCAAGTTACAAGGTGACATATAAGGAATTTGCTGTATGTAAAGTGGAAGGAGGAAACATTCTAAAACCTAGTTTACACCTCAAGGCAAGGATCATTTGTGTTTCCTGCACATATGTAACACAAGACAGTGTTTTAGGTACTAAAGTAACACTGGATGTAATCTACATTCCCTGCAAAATTAAGGTGTTAACACTTCTATTAATAGGGGAGAAAATGTGGTGCCAGTTTTCTGTTTGAGGACTAGATGTACCATATTGAAACATATCAAATAATTAATATCCCTATTTTGAATCTCATGATGTCTCCACGTCCTCCTGTAGTGCTCCAACTTAAAGCAGAAGAGCTGATTTATTTTTCTAGTTGAAACAAGCAGCATACATTATTATAGACAAAGTGCTGCCAGAAAGATTTTAGCTGGAGATTTGCAAACTTTCTAGCAAACTTTTGTTTCATAGTGTAGTCAAGGGGTAGTTGAAGGTGCCAATAAGGAAACAATCAAGCAGCTTAGGGCTTAGGAGTTTTTGGCAGATCAGTGAAGCCCATTGAACTGAAACAATTCTGGCAGCGAGGGAGAAGAGAAAGGAAAAGCTGCTGTGAGGTCAAGAAGTGGTACTCTCCTCGTCAGCTGCAGTGAATCCAAATCCTGGTGTTTGGAAGGGAGTGCATAGTGCTACTTGTTTTATGTGGGATTCTGGACAACTATTCTGAGCATTGAAAAAATATCTCTGTGCCTGAGACTGGTAAGCGCACCATTTGTCCAAACTTCAGCTCAAGTAATTGAAGGGGGATTTTCTCCCTCATCCTTCTCCTTTGGTATTTTAAGGAAGCGTAATATTTGTATGCAAATACTTGCTCTCAAAGGATTTGGGGGATTTGCCAAGGTCTATTTTCCTCTCTTCTTTGTTAAGGAGAACACTACATACGGTGAGCTTTTCTCTTTCTTCCCATTTTTATTGTGTCTTTAAGCCTCACACTACTTTCTATTGCAAGAACTAGGAGTCAGCAAAGGAAACTAATGGGAAACATGATCAAAACAAGCAAAAGGAAGTAGTTTTTCACACAGCAGGTGACAGATGTTTGTTTAGGTGCTTGCCAAAGCAAGCTGTGGATGCAAAAGTTTTTTTACATGAAGTCAGGAGGAGTTTTGACTCAGGAAATGCCCTGAACTGTATTTACTTGAAGGCTGGAAAAGGAAGTATTTATTTATTTATTTATTTATTTATGGCATGTGTTTGCCTTCTTCATTCTTTTCTCTCTGTCTTCTTATTGCTTCTGCTGCAGCCAGGATACTGAGCCAGGCAGCCCCATGGGCTAAGCCTGCACAACTCTTCTGCTGTTTTCACTGGATTTCACATTTTGCACTGTTAGTGTTTCCATGGCTTTAATGGAAACAGAGCAATACTCCAGAGACAGCTGCATGTCAACATTTGCTGATGTAATCCCTTTGAAATGAAAGAAGTTCTAGAAGTAAATATAAAGTCATGTTCTAACTTAACACTTCTGATGAGACACTGAAATGATTTAGAGACCAATACATGTGAATAACTCAGCAGTTTTCTCGCAGCTATCCACACTTCAAGCAAACAAGTGTTCTCTATAGCTCATAAAATTCCTACTGAAATAATAATTGAAATCGACAAGATTGTTACCTGGAAATATCTGCACAGAAAGTAAAAGGTGACCATTCTTCAGATATAAAAAAAGAGCAATCAAACCTGCCAGATCTGGGGAAGAAACACGGACGGTATGGACAGGGAGGAGTTCTGCATTGCTGGGTAATGTGTCTCCTTTCTAGTTCCTTGCAATATTTTGAAGTGTCTCTATGAGCTCCTTCACTCCCGCCTGATTCTTCCAGTGTCAGTAAGTAATGGTCACGAGGTGGAGGGAGAACTTGTTGTCCCAGAGAATGAAACGCACTTTTCTTTCTCTGCCCTGTTGACTTGCAGCCTGGCTTCAGACCAGGAAAGCACTTGTTTTGTTGTTCAGGGCAATTCCAGGCAAACTCAACAGCCCTATATTTGGAGTGAAAGAAACTACAGCACTGCTTATAGCCCAGCAGGACCAAGTCTGCAAGACTGTTCTTCCATACATGGATATTTCTCACTCACCCAAACAGGTGTCCAAGATGTACTTTTGTCTTAAATTAAACGCGTGTGCCATATATAGATAAAACAAGTTAATGATTACATGTTGCCTGGCCCTACTTTCTTGTCTTTTGCATATAAACAAGAATGAATGCAAGCAGATGAAAAACAGGAATTGGTTCACTATCTGAGGGTGCATTGTGGTACAAAGTACCTAGGCTCCCCTTTGACCACCATCTGCTCTCGCCTTGATTTCTTAGTGATATTTAATTACTGAGTGTGTTTGCCTGTCAAGGAATTAGCAATATTTTCTGCATAAACAGATTTTCCATTAAGCAGGATATGTACTATATTGCCCCTGCCTCTGGAAGCCACACAGAGCATAAGAAAAAAATAGGGGAATACATCATAGTGTGGATGGGCAGGTGGCAGAATATTTTTTTTTTATTTCAGATGTATCTCTTAAAGCACCGGTCATACAGGAGGACTAAATCCTGCTCTCTTCAAAGGAGTTGGTGGGATTTATGGCCTATTACTGTTGCTTCCCTGACATGGAAGGATGCACGCTGAGGACATATTGGGATCCCCAGTGTTAATCACTGCCTAAAAGGCTGAACACTGTGCATTAAAATAGAAAGCAGAATAGAAATATATTTAAAATAGTCCAGAGAAAGAGTATGAGTGCTGGAAAAGAAGCAGCTCAAAAAGGAAATACTTGGCAGCTCTTCTGGAGACTGATGTGTGGGGAACATCTCACCTGAACCATCACAAGAGAGCTCTAGCAAGAGAAGAAGGGGTGGGAACCAAGCCTCAAACCAGATAAAAGGTGAATTTTCTTGCTCTCTGTTTAAACACCAACAGGAAATTATTATAGTGTTTCCCAATTTGTTTCACTGGGATTCTAGTTCTTCAAAATGTTCCTCTTGCTTAGCGGGCAGGAAAATGCCAGGAAACACCTAATATTAACAAGTCTGCTATTGCCAACTGTTCCTAGTCTAGACATAGATGCATTGGTTTTAACAGTGCTCTTATCTACACTTTTGTTATTTAACACTTTAAGTCTTGTAGGGGCAAGAAATCTCAGCTTGGATTGGATTGTGTTGCATTTCATACTACATGAAAAACCATGCAAAAAAGATGCCTATAGTAGATCCATGGAGAGAGGGATAGAAAATAGGAACTGAAAGTCATATGAGCACAGACTGCATATTGGCATGTTCTGATGGCCTTATGGGAATCAGAAAAAAAAATCTGCTTTTGTCCAGGCCACGACACAGCCCTCTTGTCGAACTAGCAAATGAATGAATTGCTGAATCTTGGCCCATTTGCCTTTCATTTCTTGTCTCTGATATAAGGAGGCAGAAAGCTTGATCCAACAATGTGAATATGCTCTTTGGTGCTTGCTACAGCTGTTGCAGAAGAGGTTACTTCCTCAAGTGGGCAGTGGTGTTGGTGTGTTGCAGAATCTCTGCCAGCAGTCAGCTCATATGTCTCAAGAATAAAAAGAAACAAAACCCTATAGGGCTAGTATGGTTGTGGGTCAAGAAATTCTGCCTTCTTTAGCACTTTTCTACTTGCTGTTACACTGGCTAAATGAAAAACGTTCATTTTTAGAAAGCCACACAGCCATGCAAAGTTGCCTGATTTTGCTTTTATGTTTCAACACTATTTTTCCTTCAGTAGGGATTCATTTGCTGTTTCAAATAGTACCTATACTTTAAATACATTGGTTATTGATACTTCATAAATACCACAACATTTATCAAATTCCTGATATATTAATGTTGCAGTTTGGTGCATTCCGTTATGCCTAGGAAGAAATTGAATACCTCCTATGTGATTAGTTGTAATAGCCTAGTCCCTTGGCACTAAAAAAAGAGAATCTAATTTCCTAACCATCTTTACATGCTTCACCAGTCAGTCCTCTTTTAATGCTATTATTGATCTTTTCCTTGAGACTTGATTGTTTTTCCCTTAAGATTGCGAGAGGGGGATTTGTTAGCCAAAGCCGCTTTTGAAATGAAAATGTTGGACTTACATCAGTAGAGAGGATTGAGAATTATTTCAAAGAATATGCCATAAATCATGTTGGTTTTTTTTTATATAGAGATGTAGATATGATGTATGTTCTCAAAAAAGTAATCTTCCACTGCCTTGATACCATCTGATGAATCTTGATGTCAAATTTAGGCTCAATTCTCAGCCAACTGAGAGCAAAGCTCTGATTCTCGTGTGTTCTAAATCGTCTCAAGGCCTGGCAGCTGAGAGCACTGCACTCACAGAGCTGGCAGAGGAGACTGGGAAGGCTCTTTCAACTAATGGGATAGCAGTGAACTATGTGGATCCTGACAATAAGATGTAATAAAATGCAGTGTTTCCATAATGGCAAAGTGGGGAAGTACCTGGGACTAGAGTGTCTCAAGATCATCTGTGTGTGTGGGGACAGCTGTAGGCAAAGAGGAATGGCTCCTGAAGGGTCATACCTGCTTCTTATCTGACTGTAGTATGCCTTTGTGTCTCACAGTGTTTCGTTCTAAGAACCACCCATACAAGCATAAGGATTTGTATGCTTGCATTGTCCTATGAGCTCTGTAAGCTTAAATATATGCTTAAACTTGTTCAGCCTTAGAGCAATACTCCACTGTGTTCTGTTGGTGACAGAGCAGTGGTTTTTTTCACCAGTGGATCATTGGTTTATCGTCTGTCATTGATGAAATTTAACTCTCTTTCTCCATACAGCAACTAGTGTGTGCAACTTCATTTGCATTAAGCATTGCAGACAGCCACGGAAATGACCTTTTTTAATTGAAAAGGAACCATTTTCTAGTCAAGTTCAATAAACCTAAGCTGGCAAAAACATCTGCTCTGATTTGATAGTGATGAGAATTTTACAAATTCAATAGTAAAATTATCCCAGCTTTTTTTTTCTTGGTTATAAGATGCATGCATTAACCATTTGCTGGTAGAGAGAAGCATGAGGAACTGAAGTGTATCTGTTGGTGATCAAACTAGGGCATCAAAACAGAGACACCAATTTCTGAAATACAGCTGGTGTCACCAGGCAAGTGATTGAAGTAAAGAGTGCCTAGCACACCACAGCAATTATATGTGTTTCTGACCTGGTAGACCTTAAAACATGTGATTTAGGGTAGTCCTAAATTAGGATAACAAGAAATAAAACACCTAAATATTATTGGACTTGATTAAGCAAATAACACTTAGATTTCCAGTATCTTGCAATTCTTATGTCAGTGTTTTCTAGGCAATATAGAGCAGCTGAGTATCAGTCTATTCATATAATTCTGCAATAACACAGGTGTTTATTGCAGGGTTATTTTGCAATCAAGTGCTCTTAGAGCTGATCAAGCTCTATCATGCTCTGTAAATTAACCACAGCTGAACTCATCAAGGCCAATATTATTTCTTAGGAAGTAGCTGACTTATTTAGTCTTTCTTCAGATGATGATTGGATGGAGGTAGAAAATGCAGCTCTGCTCTGCAAGTAAATGTTTATTTGACCTTGGACTTTGGGATGTAACTTGTCTGTCTATGTTCTGGCATGAACACAGTTGCTTTGTATTACTGATCAGATAGGCATGAGTACCTAAAAAGTAAAATTTCTGTAAATGAGAAAAGCTTTTGTGAAAGTATGGAATGGAAACTTTTACAAGAAAATGGAGCTAGTAATTCTTACTCTGCGTCTTGTGAGGGTAGCGTGAGATTGGTTATAGGCAGGAATGGCTTGTATTTAAAAGCTCAGACTTTCAGAATGGTCTGACTCTGGATGAATCCTACTTCAAAAATTGTGTGCAGTCAATTGGGGAACGTAAGCTCAAGAAGTATTGTCCTATACTATGCAATTCTTTGGAAAAATATTTTAGGAGCAAGAATGCTGGAGAAAAGAGAAATGATTTTGCCAGACAAGGTATTTCTGTACTTCAGTGTTCTAGTTTTTCATAGGCTTTCTGCTTTTGTCTTTTAGGAATTTATCTAAAGAAGTTCTGCCCCCTCTATCTTGACTTAATTATGTGATATAGACTCAGCGAAGAAAATTATTTTTACTGTGAAATAAACTTACTCAGTTGAGTTCTACATTTTTATCAAAGACTGGAGATAGTAAAAAAAAAATGCAGGCAGCTTCCAAGCATTTTCTGTTTCTGGTTATATAATGGCTATTAATTAACTGAGGTGGAAAAACACTGCGAAGAAGGAGGTACTTCAAACCATGAAGATATGTCCTTATAGCATGTGGTGTTGGCACAGATGTAAAAGATTATTTGGAACTTAAATTGGAGATTTGGTTGTTTCTGCTGTATTTCAGTACCTTCTTCTTGTTGAAGCTGCATAAAGTATAGAAAAATACTCCAGCTGTTGACTATTGTAGTGTTGATGCTTATGAATCAGCAGTACAGGTTTGTGCTGTCAGCTCACGTGGCAAAAAGACTGCCTGTAGAGACCTCTGCAAGAGCTGAATTTGTACTTAATGCCTCTTGCAACTTGATTGGGAATGCAGATGAAATTACAAAAGAATGGAAATGCTGCACACAGATGCTTCGGTGGGAAGATCTGATGTTAGAAGCCAGCACAATAAACAGCATTTTCTTGCCTAATATTGGCTGGAAGCATGTGGCTGGAAAAACAGCCCTTACCAGGAGGGTGTAAGGATGGTACATTATAGCATGGTGCTTTGCATCCCTGAGGCAGGAGATAATTGTCAGGAAAAGCTGGCATGTCTTGATTTTTTTTTTTTTTTAATGTACTTTCTTAAATGTTGTGACTTGGAAATCTCCAACTATGAATAGTTACACCACTTCAATGTATTTTTATAATTGCTTATTGGAGAAACATGAGTGTCAAGACACTCTTACTTCCTACGTATGATCATTATTAAGTGGCAACTTGCAGAGCCTAGTGGTGACTCTGGAAGCTTGCTCAGAGTCCGTCACAAATCAAAGTTCTTGGAGGTTTCAACATTCTGTTACCTACTGAACAGTGTGGCTGCAGAAGGATCAAGAAGGATTGGTCATGCTGCACATGGTGGCAGGGAAAGAAAGATTGGAGGTGGCTGCTGCCTTGTACAGGTTGCTAGTGAAAGACAGATCGTAGATGCAGGTCAAGAAGATCATAGAATCATAGAATAGTTAGGGTTGGAAGGGAGCTTAAAGATCATTCAGTTCCACCCGTCCTGCCATGGGCAGGGACACCTCCCACTAGATCAGACTGCCCAAGGCCCCATGAACACCTTGAACACCTCCAGGGATGGGGCAACCACAACTTCCCTGGGCAATCTTTTCCAGTGTCTCACCACTCTCATGGTGAAGAAATTCTTCCTAATGCCTAGTCTAAATCTGCCCCTCTCCAGTCTATACCCATTCCCCCTTGTCCTATCACCACAAGTGTTTGTGAATAGCCCCTCTCCAGCTTTCTTGTAGCCCCTTCAGGTACTGGAAGGTCACTATAAGATCTCCTCTGAGCCTTCTCTTCTCCAGGCTGAACAAGCCCAACTCTCTCAGCCTGTCCTCATAGGAAAGGTGCTCCAGCCCTCTGATCATCTTTGTAGCCCTCCTCTGGACCTGTTCCAACAGCTCCATATCCTTTTTGTCAGACAGGATTTGCCCCTGGTGAAGCCGTGTTGGCTGCCATTAAACACCTTCCTGCCCTCCGTGTGCTTTATCATAGCTTCTAGGAGGATCTGTTCCATGATCTTTCCGGGCACAGAGGTGAGCCTGACAGGTCGGTAGTTCTCAGGGTAGTTTTTTCTACCCTTTTTAAAATGGAGCACAACATTACCCTTCTTCCAGTCACCAGGGACTTCTCCTGACCGCTATGAGTTTTCAAATATCATGGAGAGTGGCTTGGCAACCACATCTGCCAATTCCCTCAGGACTCTGGGATGCATCTTATCAGGTCCCATGGACTTATATATGTTCAGGTTCCTCAGGTGTTCGCGAACCTGATCCTCCTTTACTGTGGGAGGGGGCCTACCCCCCGGTCACCATCTTGCTGTCCCATGACCCAGGAGGGGCGAGGAGAGCAGTTATCTGTAAAGACTGAGGCAAAAAACTGTTAAGTACCTCAGCCTTCTCATCATCTGTTGATACATGATCCCCATCTCCAACCATCAGTGGAGATACGTTCTCTTTGACCCTCCTCTTTTGATTGATGTACCTGTAAAAGCCCTTCTTGTTGGTCTTTACTTCCCTTGCCGAGTTCAGCCCCAGCTGCACTTTGGCCTTCCTGACTTCATCCCTACACAACCGGGCAGCGTCTCCATACACATCCCAGGTTCCCTGTCCCTGCTTGCACTGCCTGTGTAGTTCCTTCTTCTTTTTTAGTTTAAGCAGCAGGTCTCTACTCGGCCATGCTGGTCTCTTGCCTTTCCTGCCTGATTTTCTACATATGGGGACTGAGCGCTCTTGTGCCTTGTGAAAAACTTCCTTAAATATTTTCCAGCTCTGTTCCGCCCCCTTGTCTTGGAGGAGCATGTCCCAGAGGGTGATGCAGGAGAATGTCTGGCCAGATAGAGAGAAAATGCAAATGAATATTTTTTATCTCTTTGAGGGTTTTTTGGCATTAGAATTACAGTGGGTGACACAGAAGGACAAGGAAAGAATGGAAATAAAGAGAACAGGAAGAGGAGGATGATAAATAGCTGAAGACAGGCAAGAAGACTGACCTGAAGGGGACTCAAATAGGTTGGAGAGGCTGGAGCAACAGGGAAAGGTTCAGTCAAAATTACTTCTTACAGGTATTGTCTGATATCTATCTTCCTGGTTATGTTTCTTTCTGCAGAAGCTGAGCTGGCTTTGCCTCCAGTTGATGATGTCACATGCTCCCACCTGTCCCCAGGTGCAGACCCTGTCCTGCCCCTTCTCCAGTGCAGCAGCGCTTGTCTAACTGCCTGGTGTAGTAACAACACTGGTTACAATTTCTGACTGCAAAATTGTAACTGGGAATTAGGGGCCTGTTTAAAAAAAAAAAAAAGGTATATGGGTGTCTGTCATTTTTAAATGTTACTTAAAACTCTTATAACAAAGGAATCCATAGCAGGAGACGTTCAAAATAGCTTTCAGCTCTGTATATCTTCAGTAGATTGATTTTTAGTTTTGTTTCTGTTTCTTTTTTTTTTTTAACAGTCAGTCTACCGTGAAAACCTGCCCAATCCAGATAGACATTCTTTGTTTGTCTTCTTGGAAACAAGGTATTTTTGCTGAAATTTTCCAAATTCTTCTCTTGGAGTTCTCAAATTCTGAACTCTAAATTCAGTAATTATTCCCTCAACTTTCAGAGCCAAATTTCAGCATTTGAGGTTGAATCTGTTGGAGCTTAACCCAAAATTACTAGGTCAAGAAAGAAATTCTTTTTCTCTTTGCCACTTCATTTGAGGTATAAATGTAATAGCTTGTCAGGTTTTTTTTCAGGCTGTAAAACCTTTGGCTCTGAATCAAAAATATAATTTCATAATATTATACCTATCTCAAAGTATTTGGAATTTTACACTGGCATCAGATTTCAGTACTTAGCAAAACTTCCACTTTATAATCTGTAAAGATCACTGGTGTTTTTCTTTGAATAGAGCCACAACTTACACATACTTACAGTATTTTGTGTTCTACTTCTTTTGTGCTGAATAGGGTACTTGAAATTTTTCCTTCTTTCCTTTAGTCTGAAAATATTTTCATTAAAACAGATGCACATTCTGAAATTTTTATCACAAACATGTTTGATCGGGATAAGCACCACCAATTACAACCTTAATTTTGCAATCTAGCGTCCATAATAAACACAAGTATTGTTGTCTGTGTTGTTGTTTAGGAGACTTTATTGTCTCCTTGTGAGAGGAGAGGGCTTTTTTTTTTTTTTTCAAATTTAGGTGTAGTTTGAGTGAGAACATGAGCACGGAGATATGTGGGGTCCTAGAAGTTGTTTTGATATATAGCATCCTTGTCCCTGACATGCTTCCCTGATCTAGTTGCCTTACACTTTGTGCAACTAAATGTCATTTAGGTTCTGTCCTGTTTCTCAGGGTTTTCACAACAGTCTAAGTCATTGCAGAAGGTGAGAAACAATACAAATAACATCTTATGGTCTGCAGTAACTTTCTACATAAAGTTTCTATATGAACTATTCAGTCTACGGGAAGAAGAATATTCTACCAAACATTCAGTGAAGACACTTAATCTGAAATACTTGTGCACATGCACAGGGGAAGCCAAACATACACGTGGGAGAAAAAAAAACTTTGTCCCTGGGGGGAAAAAACAGATGATATGTTTTTGTAGGCAAATGAGACTTAAGGTGGCCATGTACTTTTTAACTAGTGCCAAAGGACCTTGGGACCTTTAATGTCTGGAAAGAAACTGAAAGGTGTAATACATAAATTGTTAATGATAAAAGGGGAGCAGGTGTCTTTTCTCTCTTGGTAATTCATAATTAATGTTTTCAAGGCTGCCAAAGGTAGGGTTTGTTTTTTTTTCCTCTGCTCTTTATAATTTTAGGAATTTTAGAGCACAGTAAACAATGGGTTTTCCATTCCATTGAATAAGCTGTTCTGGTCTTCCATGCTGCAGCTTTTAGCCCATTAGATTGAATCCTGTTGGAGTGATGGATGCTGCAGCCATCATTCAGTGTTGGCAGTCTGGTGTGTCTCTGTGCTTAATTAGTCAGTGAAATCAGCTTGAAAGGGAGTCGTTTCCTTGACAGAAGCACTGATAGAGGTTAGTTGTCATATGCTGGGGTTTTATGCAGTAAATGCTTGGCTCCCAGGGGATGACAGTTGGCTGGAGCCTGAAGCAAAGGATGTGGAAGAAAGAGTGAGCATTTAACCAAGAGGTGTGAGAAATGCCTCTCTGTAAAGAGCAAACAGTATTTGGTTCTGTTGGCACAAGCCTGCTAACCACAGGGTGGTATTTCAAGAGTAGACAGGCGCTGGGCAAATTGAACTTTGGCCTTGCTTTCCAAGCAGCTGTGAGTGCCTGCCTTTCCTCAGCATACAAATAAGTATGAGATAGCACTGTAATTACATAAGAAGATGATGATTTAAAATATTCTCGGTACAGCTCCTGGGCCAGACGCCAGCTGGTGCTGATGGCGGAACTATGTGGGGAATGGACTCAAATCATGTATCACTTGAGTAGGCTGTAGCCCATGCCCACCTACTCCTTGGCTGTTTTTCAGGAAAGACTGATCTGTTCCAGTCTCTGCAAGCTGAGTATCAGCTCTGATGACAGGCTATGGTAACAGTTTGCTCTTGTTGCAGATAAGGCAAATTGTATTCTGGCTTGCATTGGTAGTAACATCCCCAAGAAGACCAGGGAGGGGCATTTATCACCACCTGATTGGCACTGGTGAGACAGCACCCAGAGTGCTGGATCCAGCTCTGAGAGAAGTGATTCCTCACCTGTCTGCAGCTGCATGCTCTCCGCTCTTACATGCTTTGCAGTGGGCATTGTTTCTTGCACTGGACTGGAGAAGTTTCTTGCACTGGGCTGTGAGATTGTTTTGCAGGTCATGTAAAGGGCTGTTTTCTGGCTAGCTGTTGTTTTTGATCTTCATTCCTCACTCCATTTCAAGTGTTCTGTAAGAACTTTCATCTAGCCCTCCAGGGCTCAAGCTCGGACGGTACAAACCATCGCACCTTTGTTTTGATTAAAGGAAGAAAGAAAAAGACTCCTCGAGTCCAGCCCCAGTGTGCAGTCCTTACTGTCATATACTATGTGGCAGAAGACACATCTGCAGTACAAGCATAACAACAGATAAAACAAATGTTAATTAAAGTAACTCTTCCAGTGATATCTCTCCAAATGGTACTCTTGGGCAGCTGATTCTCTATTGTTATTATACTCTATAGCATCTCAAACAGAGGACTTCCCTCTCCCTCTGTTTTCAAGAATGGCTCTTTCGTGGATTGGCAGACACTAAATTAGAAACAGTTTTTGTTTATGTTCTAATAGAAAGCCATCTATTTAGTAATAAAGTCCCCTAAGGTGCCTGAAGTTTATAAGCACACCAAGCAGGAAGAAACATTTGGAAAGCAGCAAATGGGAGGGAAGGCAGTTACAGGTTCCTAAGTGAAAGGACTTAAGAGGTGCCTATAGGAGAGTGAGAGAAGCACTAGGTGATGCAAAGGTGACCAGCATTACTATCCAGACATCTCTACCCAGAAGAAACGGCTGCTACCCATTTCTGAACAACATCATCTCTTGTTCTGTTGAAAATGAAAACACCCTATCTAATGGGGTTTTTTTGTTGCTGTATTTTCATTTTTGTTCTCTTGGGGTTTTTTTGTGTTTTTGTTTTTGTTTTGTTTTTTTTTTTTTTTTTAGCTTAATGACATCTGAAGACATTTTAAATGGTTTTCTCTTTATATGAGTCTGAATTGGTAGCAGTAGGAACCAAACCAAGAGTATAAAGCCAAGGAAGCAGGAAACTCGGGGGGTATTCTCGCTTTGGTGAAGTTCAGGTCCAATTGTAGAGATTCAGGTGATGTAATTACCTAAGTTCCTCAATATTGTGACCAGTTGCATAGTGAAACATCTAAGAAGTAGTACTGAGTGCCTGTAGACTAAATGACTGCTTAGCATTGGGATATTTTCCTTCTCATTAAGACTTTTCTCTCTTATTTTCAATGGGCTTAAGCCAGTGAGGTTAGAAGCATCCTCAGTCTTTGATCTCACCAAGAGTTTGGGATGCTTAGCAGCTGTAGGAGTGGTCTCCAGCTGTGATTCGGTACCTTCATACAGCAGAGCAAGACTACTTTGTACGGTAGTTTTGGAGCTGTCAGTAACTCCCACTTAGTTAGTCTTCGGAAGCTTTGAGAGATACATAGGCTGAAGCCCAGACCTGTCCTTGCTCAAGCGAGAAAAGTAGCTGCCTTCAGCTTCATGTGTAGTTATGGAAGATGTATAGCTGAAGGGTTAATTCAGTCCACCTAGAAGAATTATTCCCCAGCTCTTGAGCCACTTCAACACATGTGGGATGAATCCAGGTTGTTGCTAATCATTCTGAGGCAGCCCTTAATCCTTACCATACTTAATTTTCCAAATCAACCTGATGTATTTATTGGCCTACCTTTTGTATCTTCCTACTGCTGTTATAAAAATATTAAAACAGATGATTACTGCTCTCCTTCAGTTTTGCCCATAGACCAACACAATGGCAACATCACCTGAGCAGAGATTGCCTGCATGCTGTTGTGAGTGGCTCTGAAGAGACAAGTAGGCTATGATTGAACTAACCAAGATTCTGTCTTTGGGTTCTTTGTCTTGATCCTGCCAGCTATTTTATCAGGTCCTTAAACAAGCTAAGTATTCTTGACATGATGCTAGTCCCAAGTGTCCTTTTCCAACAGGGTTTTTCCACGTTGCTAGCATATTTCAGCTGCTTGCTTTCTTCAAACAGTTTACAGTCATGTTATTAAAAGCAAGGCGCTGAAACTTTAAGTAAAAACCTATTTAGCTAAGGCAAGTTCCTAAATTTCCTCGGGACTTGAAAGTGCTTTTACTGTTTGTATTAGAAACACTCAAGTGAAGGCAGAGCACCTAACACCTTGTATCAGAAAGCATCCGAATAATACCATGTGCATGAAAGCCCCTGAAAGCCTGTACAGTAGAGCACACTGCTTTAAAACAAAGATGGCTTGTGACAATGCCAGACTTGAGATAAGACAAGCCGTGAAACTGTTGCAGACAACAAAAAAATGATGAGGCAATGGACTTCCTTGAACATGTCTCATAAGGGCAACTGAAAATGACAACTAGAAAGCCATACTGTCCTGTGGCAGGCTTGAGTAAATTCTGTTTACTTCTAATGCCAAAGATAACCTTTATAACCATGAGAAGGCCAACACAGCCAGTTCACAGTGAATCAACAAGACAACTACTAACAGAGAAACAGCACAAGTATCCAGGGGTGGGAGTGGACACACCACATACCACAATGACAGTTTCTTTGGAGGACGTTTGAAAGTGTGACCCCTTGTACAAGGAATAGGGACAACCTGCAAACACCCATGAGGTTTACAAACAAACAGACCTTGGAATCTCCAAAATTAAGTTTCCAGTATTTAAGTTCTAGCTCAATTGGCTCCTGGAGAAAATTAGTCTGCATCTCATATGCCTAAAACTAGCTCTGTTAATGTTGATTACTCGCAGTCGGAGATACCTGAGAGCAAGGGTTTGAACTAAAACTAGCTTTTTCATATCTGTCTTGCACAAATTTGACTCATAGTCTTAGGATTTGTCCATGGATGCTACAGACCACAGCCTGTCGGGGTTGTCAGCGCAAAGCTTTCAAGCACAAATAAAAATCCTCAATGTAAAGAACTTGTCTTCCCTTCAAGACTCTTCAGGCTTGGCTTGCCTGTGGCTTGGATGGATCACAGGAGCAGTTCTCCCCCAGGTCTAATAATAATCTTTTTTTCCTCAATATCCAATAATTTTTGCAGCCCTGTGTGTTATAGTGGGGCTATTTTTAGTTTTGTTCTGGAATTACTTTCAATGTGATCAACAAAGGTCTATGGATGAAATGGAAAAAAAATTATGTTTGGACTTTAGGTAACAAAGAGAAAACAAACACTTCAGAAAGCTCTAAGAATTGAAAATAATATGACTTTCTAGTTGGAAGTTCACTTTTATTTTACTGAAAGGTGCAAGAATTGATAATGGTAGTTAAGAAACCCAGGAATGTTTAACAGAGGGGAACCCATAAATATCGAGGGGGCAACTACACCGTAACGTTTCAAAGACAAAGAAATTCCACTCTGCCTTCAGTAATTAATACAAGCTGTCAGCCTAGTTTCTAAAAAGGGAGAAATACTGCCATCTTGAGGTTACTATTCTGTATGGTGACTAAAACAAGGTCACACGAGAAGTATTGAGTTTTAATTAAGAATAAATATCAAGTTCTGCTTGAAAGGCTTTGATGGAAAGCAAAAATAAATCTGCTGCAATAAAGCAAGCTCGATTTTTCCCTGTCTGTACCCTCATCTTGTAAAGAAACACTGATGAACAGCATTTGTCAGGCTGTCAGAATCCTATTAAAGTAGTAAGCGTTCTTTTGTTAAATAAAAGGGGGGGGAAAAAAAGTCCAAGTGTTATTAAAAACATTTCTTAATTTTCAGACAGCCTAACTACCACCTGTGCCTTCAAAAAAAATTTCTGAGACCATTTCTACAGGTATAACACCACAGTAGATTCAAGATTTTGCTAAGTCTTACTGCCTCATTTTGCGTGTTTTGACTATACAAGTTGATTCTCTTTTGAGAATTGTAACTGTGTGTAAATTCTAGTATGCCGAGAACCACATACAAAAAATGCTACAATTCTACGTACTGATGCTATTATATATGAAAGGATTGTTTCCTGAAGGTGTAAGCTGAGGTATGTAATCTGAAATGTGTGGCTGTTCCTAATTCTTAAGGTTATTAAATCAAATGGTCCAAGATCTAGGTGGACAAATTGAAAATAAGTGTTGAATTTTAGCTGTTTAAATGCTTATAATTTCAGCACAGTGTACGCAGGGTTGAACTCCAACAGAATTTCACAATACTTCAAAGGCAAGCTTTTAGTGTTTACTTCCAGATGGAACTAAAAGATCATCTAGGAGCAATTTTACCTCTTTCTTAGATTCTTGACCACTGGTTTTCTGATTAACCTTGAATGTTGCTGAGTACCTGTGTTCTCACTTCTTTGCCCATAGAAAGATGTTTGGCTACCTGAAATGCATAAATGATACCCACAGCTAATGCCAAATACTCTCAGAAAAATGGCTTTACTTTGTGGACACTAAAACCTGTAGCTGGCAGGATATTGCCTCTTACTGTTGATGTACAAATTCTCAGACCCTCCAATACCACAGTTTAGCACTAAATCATATTTGCTGCTTAGAGGGCACAGTCTAAGAACAGCTATAGGCTCACAATTTCTCATGAAAGGAAAGAAAGCAAGAACATCGGAGCAACCAAGGGGCTAAATCCATTAGTTTATTTTCTTACAAATGACACGAGATTTCTGTTATGTCATTCCTCTGAGCCAGTTCTCCTTCACTCTCATTTCTAGGATCAAGAGGGGGGACTAGAAGGGAAAACCGAGTACAATCTGCACAGGCATGTCTCTAATCTTAGCTGTGTATATCTTCATCATATCTGAGGTGACAAGCTCAAAAGACATAGCTCTCACTCAGAAGTGGCTCCATTCTGTTTCCAGGCATTCACATCATCTGCTTTGAAATAATGAGAGTTCCACTCTGAGAATTTACACATCAACAGTAAGAATTTTTCAAAAATCTAAGTTTAAAAATTAGTTTAGCTGAGTTATTTTGTTCCAAGCCTTTCAAACGTTTCAGAGGTCATGGTTTTCAAGCTTTTCTCCATAAAATTGGCAGCAAAATGCCTGTATAGAAAAGTGGATCATCTTAACCAGAAGCCCTTCTTTAAGAAAAAAGGGCAAGTATCTTGACATCCTGAATAAATATGTTGTTGTCAATGCCTGTGACTTTTATGAGCTTCCTCTTTAGCCTTTAAAGAAAGAGATGCATACAGAAAGAAAGAGGTTCTTAGAGGCTGCACTAAGGATCAGAGTTTTGGCAGTCTGTGTCAAACTTCCTTGCTGCCTTGGTCAAGTCCTTTAAATATTTCAACTGGGCTCAGCGGGGAACAATGATGATGCACTAACGGTGTCCTGAGTGAAATTTCATTAAGGGTAAAGAGGTTTTTCTATTTCAGGGTAACAGAAGACATTTTGGTACTTCAGCTGTTCCTTACTTCTGGTAAAGCAGGGAGTTCTAAGCTCTGCCTTTGTATTTGAAAAGATTTCTAGTGTGGAGGTGATTTCCTTCTGATGGAAGATAGATAGAAATACAGCTTGCTTACAAAAATGAGAAACTGGCCTCATGAGAGCATCTGCTGTGCCAAAAAGGTAGCAGGGGAGAAAGAGCTGAGTGTGCAGAGCTATTGATACTCTTTCCAAGCCACTGGCTTTGCATTTTTTTCTTCTTCTTGCCAAATTATAGATCAAAGTACATAGCAGAATGTGCATGTTAGGAAATAGCACTCAGATAACTTATACATAATTATGTTACAGCCCGTTATTGCATTAAGACATAATTGTCAATTTCATTAGAGTTAATTGTTGCAATTTTAAGGTCACTATCATAGTGAGGTCTCCTAGCTGTAAGAAGCAGCACATCATCTTCTGCTGTGTAATAATGGCCCATGTGTTACTACATGCCCAAGATGAAGACTTGGCTGTCTTTCTGAAAGACGGATTTGATTTTAAGAACAAATGATTTGGTTTGGCTCAGCAGTTACAGAGTGATACTCCAAGAGTCTTTAGGCAGGAGGTCAGAATGGCTCTCCAGGGCTAACACGTCTGATTGTGGTAAAGCTTAGATACTAGGGGTTTTTTTTTTCTGCGTTTTTTAAGGGAAGCCACTTTGCTGCACTAATGTGGCATTGAGCAGCTAGGCAATGAGGTCACAGATCTTTTCAGGGATATTGAATTGCCTTGGTTTTGTGTTCCCAGATGATGCGTTGGGGCCCCTTGGCTTTTGGATAGTACTTCATCTGAGCAGGAGGTAGCCTCTGTGAAACGTCTTATACTAAAAACTGTCTCTGGCTTATCATGTGGAATATGCAGTGGTTTCCTTCTTTGGATCAGCATGCGGTTTTGAATGGTTAAATAAGCCCCAATGTAGTAGAAATGAATGCATGTGTAATTTAGGCAAGTCAGTTTATTACATTTTATAATCTTATAATTATTTTTAGCTTTGTTGTCTCTTCATGAAAGACAGTAACCTAGATGCTGTCTTTGCTTCTTTATTGGGAGGGGAACAGATGCTACGTATGATTTAGGAGGCACTTAAAATTGTATAGCAGAGCTGCTTTTAGGGAAGGCTGTGATAAGGCAGTCACTTAAGCCTAAAAGTAACTGGTTTGTCTCAATAAAGGCCAGGATTTTCTCTTCTAATGGCTTTCAGCATCCATTTCCTCCTCAGCTGGGCAGAGGCAATAGAGAGCAACTGGAAAGTGCTGCTCTGAATTAAAAGAATCAGCAGCTGTTACTGGGCAGATATAACTCATGTTGTGACTGATGTTTTTGTTTTGTTTCTTCGTTGGCTGCTTTGGACACTTACTGCTACAGTGTCTGCACTTCAGCAAGGACCTCATGAAGCCACCAGAACGTGTGCGGGAAGGAGGGGAGCATGCTGCACTGTGTTTGCACATCATAATGGAGGAGCACACAGGCTGTAACGGGCGCTGAGCCAGCAAGCTCTCATGCAATGCAATTTGTTCCTCCACGGATTTCAGTTTTCTCTTACAGGCGTTAATATAGAGTTTCCCCCACCTGCAGCCCCCACAGTGAGTCCCGGCTTTCCCCGAGGGGAGAAGGGGCTGAGCAAATGCCAGCTGAACTCTGGCTTGTGTTCTCCATAAAGCTTGGCCAAGAGGAAGGAATCACAGAATGGTTTGGGTTGGAAGTTCATCGAGTTCCAACCCGCCCTGCATTGGGAGGCAGGGACACCTCCCCCTAGATCAGGTTGTTCAAAGCCTCATCCAGCCTGGCCTTGAACACCTCCAAGGATGGGGCATCCACGTCTTCTCCGGGCAACCTGTGCCAGGGCCTCACCATCCTTACAGTAAAAAATTTCTTCCTAATGTCTAAATCTCCTCTCTTTCAGCTTAAAGCTATTACCCTTCATCCTATCACTGCATTTTCTGATAATTCCCCTTCTTTCCTATCTGCCCTCTTTAAGTACCTGGAAGGCAGCTATAAAGTGTCCCAGGAGCCTTCTCTTCTCTAGGCTGAACAACTCCAACTCTCTCAGCTTGTCCTCACATGGAAGATGCTCCAGCCCTCTGAGCATCTTTGAGGTCCTCCTCTGGACTTGCTCTAACAGATCCATGTCCTTCCTGTGCTGAGGACTCTAGAACTGAATGCAGTACTCCAGGTGGCCTCATGAGAGCAGAGTAGAAGGGCAGAAAAAGCACCACTGTGTATCTAGTTGTCTTTAAAGAGGGTGGGCACCAGCTGTGCTGTGGTAATGCCCCATAACACTTTGGATTCACTACAAGCATGAGAGGTTTGTATGTGAAGAAAGCACCAACACAGCTGAGCCACCACTGCTGCTGAGGCCAGATCAAGTAATGCCATGAGCAGACCTTGGAGAACTGAGGTTTGGTTCATAGGATGCTCCTAGTTCAAAGTGTTTCTGATCATAATTCAATCAAAGGTCAACGGACTCTCTGTTCCGCGCCAGCTCTGCTTGCTCTTTGCAAATGGCATTTACATCCACACGGAGATGCTGTTTCCTACAGCCTTGGGAAACAGGTCAGTGTTGTAAGAGCCACACAGGGGCCAACAGTAGATGCTTGTGGAATGGTGAGAGAGCAAGGCTGCATCACCTAACCTGGGCAGTGAAGGTCTGAGGCTAGCAGTCTAGAAGTTTTAGGTTACCCAGGCTGTTAGTGACTGATTATTCTGTCATTTCTTACAGCAGTGGGTAACTGGGAGTAAAACATTGAAATAACTTGTCTAAAGACAAGAGCTAAAAGTAGGAAAACAAATATAATATTGCTGACAAAACGTAGATCCTATGGGCTGGGATACCACTGGCTAGCCAGCGAGCCTCGCAGGTCCTTCCTGTACGCCTGGGTGCTTGCTGCTTTGCTTGCTTCAAATGAAACAGAGTGCCACAGCAAGACTTTCATGTCATGTCTTTGTTAAAAGGCTAAATTAAGACAGTGTTGTTTGGCAAAGGCAGGGAAGTGGCCTTTCAGATGAGGTGTTGGTTTGTAGCCAGCTGAACTCCTGATGTCTGTATGGCCCCAAGCTTTGTCAAGGCAGGACAGTGAGAAAGGTTGTGCCTTGAGCCCTGACTGGTTATCTTGGAATGTCAATGCTAGTTACAGGAAGGCAAAGTTGCCTCCTCCTGGAAAGCAGGGAAGTCTGTAAATGCCTTCCAGATCAGCAAGCAGCAGTGGAATAACAAATCACCTCTGTAATTGGCAGCAGTTGTCATCCCAATCAGCCTTGACCTAACTGTCATCTGTTTTGCAGCACCTATTTGCATTCTGCAGTTTCCTTCAGTCAGGGCATCACTCATTACTGAGACCATCCTGCCAGCAGCTACAGGACGCCTGAGGATGCCAGCGCGAGAAGGAAAATGACATTTTGAGAAGGCTGTAATTTCTTTTTCAACACTGCAAAACATCCACCCATCTGTCACAGATGTATGTCGTCTTTCCCGCACCCCAGTATCTCTGTATCAGTCACACAGTGAGTACAGCTCAGCACAGGGGAATTTATCAAGTTAATATTATCAATCATATGCCAGTTTACATTACTTACGAGTGCCAGCACCACCTTCTTTTCACCCTTTACCAGGTTTTGGCTTTTATTTTAAGCTTATCTTAGTGAAAAGAGCTGGAGAAAACGCAAGCAGGGAGATAGTGATGAAGTGTCTCTGGAAGATGAAACTGGCTTGCAGACAAGCTAAATGTCTGTAGCCTGAAGGAAATCTGCTGTCAAATCACAGAATCAAAGGTGGAATGCTTAAAGTCACACATAGCGGATTGCTCCCCAGATGCTCCCACTGCTGCTTTATGTTTGAAACTCAGGCCAGTACATTTTGTCTGTATTAGAAGATGCTAATCCCTTACAGGAGAAGAGGCCATGTGATTTGCCTGACAAGCTGCCATGCTAATAGCAAACCAAATAATCTTCATGCTGTTGATTCTGGAAATCATGCTCAGCCTAATAAAATACTAGTTGCAGTGTTACTTAACATCCTGGGGTCTGATCTATGTTCTTATGTGCCATTTAGAAATGGTACTTTGAAAAGCATTCAGTTATCTGCTGGTGAAATACGTTCCGTGACTGTAATGAAGTGTCGGTTGCACGGTAATTAATAACATGCTGCAAAGTTCTTGCTGCGTGAAAATACAGTATCAGGTGTGCCTATGCTAACGGAAATATTTTCAGTTCAGATTGGCTTGAAATTTTGGTTCATTAAGCTGTCAGAAACTCTCAACTATAATAAGGAGAAAACATTGATTAGTAGCCTCAGAAGCTGCAGGCATGTTTACAAGGAACTCTGATTTAGGTCTATGAACAGGAACTGACTAGAAATTTTAGGTTTGTTTATAAATGTTTGTTTACTCACTACTGCCATACTGATCTTTTGTAAAACTCGGAGAAGTCCAAGTCACACCACTACATCAAGCCATGTTAGAAAATGAACATTAGAGTATCATTAAATACATGGATATTTAAGACAGAGTAAAGTCCAGAAAAAAGGCAGTCTAATTTAATGTAGAATATTTCACATTCATATATAAATTGGTATTTGTAATGTTACCTGGACCATTTCTATTCTTAAGCTATTTAAGAATAACTTTCTTTAAAAAGACATAATGAATACATGGTGCACACACTGTTTTTATAAAGATCAGGCAATTTGCTGTTTTTTTCTGTGAGTTATATAATTTTTTCTGATGCTTCTGGCAATGTTTTTCACTCAGGCCCTTTTTGCCACCTCCAGAAACATCTAATTCTTTCAGACAAGCATTTCATTTCCTTTATCAGGCATTTATATATGTGTCTTGGGTATCTGTGTGTCACTGCTGAGTTAGAAATCAGCCATAACAATACCGGAGAAAATGAATTCTCCTTGTGTCTCACTCAGTCACCTTGAATGCCAACTTCTAGAAGTGAGATAGCATTTGTCATTCTGAGAGTGCCGCTATTTTGTCTGCAAGATAAGATGAAAACTGGGATTAGTAAAGCAAGCGCATGGTTTATCAGGCAGTTAAGTGGATGCATTTCAGGTCTGGAGGACTATGAAAGGTAGGACCAAGTCAGGAACTTTGATGCTTAAGCCTTTACAAACTTGAAATTTTGTGAAGCATCTGTATTTATCTGTAAAAATAGGCACTCAGACTTTATCTGACCACTCTTTTAAAAGAGACAAAACCGAAACACCGCCCCTCAAGGCAGAACTAATTGACATATGGAGCACTTTTCCAGTCACTGGTGGCAAAAATGCTTTAAATGTAGTAATTTTAAATTAAGCCATTTGGTTTTTTGACTAGAGAAGATGGAGGCCTCTGCTGTAGGCTGTTGACCTGAAGGTGTGCTTATGGGAAGGAGTTCAGAACAGGAAAGGTACAGTAGCAAATACTGAACACAGAAGTCAACGTGTATGTATTATTCCATGTACTGGCCACTGTTTGTCAGGGATGATGCATGTTTACTAAGCAGGCCTATAAGGTGGCTCCAAAGGCCCTCAGGAATTATGTTATCCTCCTACCCTACCAGGAAAGGAACCAAAGGAGCCTATTTGGATATGAGCATACAAGGTAGTAGTATTTGTGGCTTTGATGCCTGGACTCATTTGTCTTGATAAGTAAGAGAGTCTAAGTCCAGAGGACTCTCTGTAACAGGTCTGATACTGTTTTGGCTGCTTGTGTGCCCAGGTACCCTGGAGTCATACTGACCTTGCCTGCAATTTTTTACTACGTTTTGTAAATGATTGAAATAAAAACAGTGATAGGTCAAAATTTGTTTTGTTCCCAGTTTGCTGGCATGAAAACTTTGAAAAGGTGAAGTTTTCCTGACTTTCTGTGTAATCAGTGCAAGGGAATTCTGCAACTCTTGCTCCTTTCCATGAGACATCAGCATCAGCCACCACTATGACTCTCATATTTCTCCTTGGAGGCAACAGGCTTACTTCTGTTTTCCTTTGTGCAGCCTGCTAGTTAAGTGACTATGTGTATGACTATGTCTGATTGCTTCTAATGGGAAATGTTATCCAGCTATCACAAAGCTGAGATTAAAAAAGAGATTCAGCCAAATTCCTCTGAGGGGATTTTCTTCATGCCCCACGGACATGAAGGAGATGAATAAACAGAAGACATATTTCTTTTGCTCCTGTAGAATAAATTCTGCTGGCTGAAAAAAAAAAAAAATGTTTTTATCTCTGAAAACCTCTTCCAACCAGACCAGCAAGGGACACAGAGACTGGCCACAAAATTCAGACTGGATTGCCTAGAAGTCTACTGCTATGATGATGGTCCAGCTGGACTGAAGAGATGGGCAGGCTGGGTTGGGGCTAACCAGTACATGGGGTCAGCAGAAGGGTTCTGTGGCTCATGCTGTGTTACTTCCAAATGTGTGGTCAGCTGGCAGTGTGATGAATGTTGAACTATTTCAAACCATGGTTCCATTTCTTCTCTTGGTCATAACTGTGGATTTAAAACTAAGGGTGAAATAACAGACCGTGCTGTAGCCAGAGAACAAGTGTCAGCTGTTTGCCATTCAAAGCCTGTCTGCACCTCAAATAGTCACCTTAGAGATACACATATGCCCCAACTCACCCCCAAAACCCTAATCATTTTATCTCCAGCATTGTAATCAGCTTTGTAATATCTTCAGCATTGTAATAGCTGAGTTATACCAGAAAAGAGCACACTCAGAATTTTCCACTATTTTGGAGTAATAGGTCTGTTAGCAAACTGTCAGTCAAATACTATTTGTTTCAAAGAAAAATGTGATGACAGCTTTTCTGCAATGGAAGCTTCATTATCAATCACCTGAATATGCTACCTAAACAATGCAACATCCTTCAAATGTCCTGAATCCTTTTATATGTTGTCTGGTTTCAGCTGCTTTGAAAATGTTTTACTTCTGACTAAATAATTGCAAAAAAATTCTAGTCATCTCTGCTAGAAAAACATACTTAGTTTTAACTTGGAGAACAGGATGCCACACTCGTACTGCCAGATAATATCTTTAATACAGCAAATGCTTTATGTCAGGTTATTGAGTGGACCTTTTAATGGACTGAGTGAGAAACAAAAATGGATTGGGGGGTTTGACAGTAGGTAAGTAAGGTGGAAAGCTGATGGGTATGGGTGGGGGAGTAGGGAATGGTTAGTTGTCTAGAACTGTTGCAGGCGTCTAGAGTGGAAATACATAGAAAATGCTGGTTCTTAGAAAAAAACAATGGTGAAGGAGGGAGGAAGGTGGTGCAGGGAAAGGACATGGTGAAAGGAGGTAACGATGCATGAATTTCCATGTGTTTCTCTCAGCCCACGCTCCAGGCAAGAGCAGATGCATAACAGGGCAGCAGACAGACCAGACCATCTGGCCTTTCTCAACCATTAACACACTTTATTTCTAGCACTGGACTGGTGGCAGTGGCTCTCCTGCCTGCTCTTAGGCTAAATGAAGATGGACGATCATGGCTGCAACAGTGGCATGGCTCAGGAATTTGGTTTTAAACTCTCTTATAGTATCAACAGAAATGTGCCACTGAGAGAGGGAACGTGTTAGCAGGCAGAATCCATGCAATGGGGTGTGCAAGAGTGCCCCCCCACTCCTTCCTCCTGCAGCTTAGGACAGGACTTTAATCTATGGTTAAAAGAATTAATCTGAAGCTTCCGATGTGATAGAGCCAGTGAGAGTATGTGAGACAGGAAGGCTGTCACACAGAAGGATCCATATCAGTAAAAGAGGAGTGTGTGAAAACAAATTCAGCCAGGCAAAAAAAAGGAAAGATGTATTATGGGAATAGAGAGCTTTACATGTTGATTCAGAAAGCAGTTTGTGAGAAAGAAGCCAGAAGCACTCTGCAGACAGTCTGGAACTGGAAGAACTGTGCCAGAGAGATAAGCAAGGATCAAGTTGAGTGTGATTACTAAGAAGTAGCAGTAAGTTAGTTGATTTGCCAATGCCAGTTCAAATGTGGTCATTAAAGTTAATGGGAAAGACAACTAGGAAAGAGAAAGGAGGGGAATGAAATGAAATTTATAGAGCTCTATTTCTGTCCAAGTTTTGTTACTGAATCTATTATCTGGTTTGTATAAAATGGAGAACAGTGGAAATGAATGATTCTCTTTGTTATATATCTTTATTACTAATTGCTTGAAAATATGTTAAAAGTCAGAAAATACAGATAGAACTACCTGTCTTGTCTGGCTTCAAAAGATCTATGCCCATTCACTTTCTGTGCGCCTCTTCCAACTTGCGTCTATTTTTCAAGGTTATTAAATTTGTTTTCTATAAGTACTTTTCATCGATTCTAGTGACAGCTCTTAGCATCTTCTCAAACATGACTTTAACTAAGTAATCCCAAAGCAGCCTTAAATATAAATATACCAAGTGGGAATGGTTTTATTCAAAGAAATGAGGTAAATACTTTAGCTTCGTATGAAATACTATACTGCAGGTTCTTCTTTTAAATCTTCCATTAGAAATGTCTCATTTCAATTTCTGCTCCTGCTGCCTGCATTTTTGTTTAACCCGTTTGATATTTACCACAGCAAGGAGTTGTTCTGGCACCAGGGGGATGGTGCCAAGAAGGCAGACTTGAATGGCCTGGGGCACCAATGTGTAGCTGAGGGAAGCACAGCTGCCACGTTCCACCAGCCAACGCAGCTCTCCGCACAGTCTAGGGCAGGCAGTGTGCATGGCACTAAGGGAGGCTCCGAGGTCTGGCCATGTCCTGGGTGGTTTGGGCCACATCTTTTGCCCTTGCCCATCAGGCTCAGTGGCCAGAGAAGTTGAAAGCAAGGCTTTCCTCTGATGGGGTCAGGCTGTCTCCACAGCCTGTGAGGTTTCAGATGGCATCAAGGCCACCAGAGCTTTTAGTGTACAACTGTTTTCTCTGTTCTTACCGCACACCTAATATGCAACGTATGTCAATGCCAGTTAACCAATTGCAAATTAACTTGTACTTAAAACGGTGGCAAATTCCGTGTCTGGATGCTCCACAGATTTAATAAGAAAAAATATTATATGTGTGAGTAAAAACCAGCAGTAAACACTAGTCTAGGTGTGATGCTATAGTGATGGATAACATGATGGACAGATGATGAAAATCTAAACATGTTTAAACACCATAACTTAGGTTTAAACACTGTAGTCAAATTGGGTAGAGCCATGTTAAGAGTTACTTTAGTCCATTCTAACAATGAAGAAAATTCAGAGAGATTTGATTGTGCTAATTTAGAAATGCAAAGTGATTTAAAGAAGTTAGTGAAATAGATGAATTTTTGTATGCTGGGTTCCAAACTGCGTAGGCTACCAGCACTGAAATACTGGGAGAGAAAATTCTTATCTAGGACGTTCTAATACAGTGTACTTAAGAAAATCAAGCTGTGTATTTTCTATAATTTTCTGCATCTAAAAATATAACATAAAACGGTGCTGTGTTGCAGATGAGAAAAAATGTAATTTTTTTTTTTACTTAATTTACAGACCTTCAAGAAACATCTGATAATGTAGTTTCTAGATGTTTGGATGGTAGGGCAACAATATGAATTAAGAGTGGAAGTTATTCTTTCTGATTTGATGTGGTGTTTTTCCTGTAGATTACAGAACAAGAACTGTGAAATGCGTACTAATGGGCTATTCTTAGCTTTTATTTTTGAGTTTCGTTCTTGCATGTAATTGTTTCAACAGACTAACTATAATCCTCCTGCTGAAAATTGTAATGGTGCACAGAATTATAGCGTTTAGTTTATCTTAAGGAATATTCAAAATTATACATCAGTATCAACTGAATTATAACCAAAGGATGTAGACACTTATTTTCACTGGAAATCGGGAAAATTAGCATCCAGGAAAAAAAAAAATTACTTAATCTATGGAGAAATGTTTAAAAGAAAGTATGTGAGAAAAACCCCAGAAGGTTTCTGACGAGACACAGATCAGAAATAGTCATAGTTATAAACCAGTAATAGCCAGTAGCACTATGTAGGAGTGAAAGCAAAAATCACTTGCAAGAGTCCATGTCTGGGTTTTCAACAGGCCTCACTTCGCTTTCTCTTAGTATGATATTTCCAAAATCATCTAAGCTCTTGCTGTTAAAACCCATACTTTGGTTGATACCCAGTTTTTTCAAAATATTGTATGTTTATGAAAACATTCAGTATTATCTGGGGACAGTGACGTAGAGTAAGATTGTCTAGATGAGGCTCTTGCCACTTAAAGCTGAAAGAGCATGAGAACAGCTTGGCAAAGTGATTCTTGATTTATGTATGCATGTCAGCATTTCACAAGTACTAAAATATAGCATTTGCTTATTTGCATGATGATGCCCAAGCTGAAAGATATCAATTTAACTGCCACTGGTTTATTGATTCTTGGATCATGCTTCTAGACACATTTTAGAAATGTGAAATAGTTTTATCAGTCTGGTGCTTTTTTTTTAATTCGTAAACACCAGTATGTGGAAATTAATGTTTGTTTTCTACAGTATAGTGTATTATTATAAGTATGAACATTCCTTGGAATACCATACATCTTTATTTCGTGGTTGTCCGTGGCAAATGGAGAACAACACGGCTAATCCCTGTATCTAAATTTGTGCCTTTAATGAGCAGCCCTGCTGCTCACAGTCACGACTGCAAAGGTCACTAAGGCTAGCTGTGGAGATACCTTGTCACAGCCAGCTCAGAAATGTAGGGTGAGGTTTTGTTGGTTGCTTGCTTGTTACAAAACCTTTAACTATTTCTGATAAGGAGGTGCTTTTGCTAAAGAAAGCAGAGCCCTCTGCAGCAGTTGTACAGCACAGAGGGTCTGGCGTGTAATGCAAGGGAGTTCCCGTTAGCTGCTTTTCCAGAAGAAGCCTCAAGATTTTAAGTACTGTGTTGATTTCATTCAGGCACCAAAAATGCTATTTGGCATTCAGCCTGCCTTTTTTTCCTGTTGCGCCACCTGATGGTGCTTCACCAGGTGAAGGGCTGAGCTGAAAGTATGTGAAGGGTCTGCAATTAAAACATACCACAGAAGTATTTATTCATTAGGCTTGAACCACAACAGAGATTTAAAAAGAAACATCATCCAGGAGCTGGAGTGTTGCAAGAGCTTGTATGCCTTTCCATCTGAGGGAAAGGGCAGTATCATGGTCACCAAAATAGTCTGAATTTCAAACTCCAGGATTCAGCTGAGTGAATCACATGTTTAAAGACTTTAAAAAATGTATGATAGAAGAAACCCTTCTGGGTGTTCCTTATTTAGAGCTAATTAGGCTACCTTGACCTGCAAGGAAATTAGACTAAATGTTGCTGGGAACAGAGAAAGTATTTTTATTTTGTTTTTTATCTGGAGGAACAGTTTTTGCATGGCACCCTTCTGAACATTGATCTTGTAGCATATATTATTTTTATCATGCACATATAATTTTGGTTTACTAATTAGATTACTGTAGCTCTAGAAAGTAATCAGGCCACTTGATTATTCACTCTTTATAGCTGTAGTAGATTTTGGGAGGAGGAAACAAAACCTGTATGCAATCCCTAAATCTTCTGTGCAATACCCTTTTCCTTTCACTTCCATTCCTCTTCACAATCGGGCAGTGATAAATGTGAACACAGAAATTAATGAAACTGGATGGTTTTGAATGTCTCTTGGTTGGTCTCTAACACACCCATGTGGATTGCTTAGTGTGGCAAAAATAGAAAATACTGAGCTTAAATTAGACAGGTTTTAAAACTGGAATCTTTGTACAGGCCAATGAAAAGCACGAGAGTGCATGCAAAGGAGAAATATTTGTTGTCACGTTTGTAAAAATGATGAAAACATTAATACATAACTCACAATGCTGAAAACTTTGTAAACATACATTTCCAGTGATTCATTTCCATAATTAGTTCACCCATTTTTAGAATATTACATCAATAACATTTTTTTGGCTTGGGGTAATGAGCAAAAGCATTTGCGTTTTTGTTTCGGGTGGAGTTTGGGGTTTTTTTTTGTTTGTTTGCTTGTTTTTTTAAAATGACAGTGAGGCAGGGGAAATTCTCTACTTTGCTTCACTGCATCTCATTCTGAGAAGTTAAGGACATGAATTTGCCTTTAAATATATTTTTCACAGCTGTCATTCACTACTTTCAATGGCAAGTGAAGTCTTCATTAAAAATATTAGTCTTTTCTCTTAATCAGACTGAGATCAGAAAGAAATTCTAGTATTCTTCAACTCAAGCATTTTTCTTTTATTGTGAGGAAGAAAAAATAATTTTGTATGGCTCTTTGAGGGGTAGATGAGCATCTTGGAGGGATGGGCCAAACTGGTCTCTTCTTACAGCACAGTGAACGTGCTGCTTGTAGAATGTGTACCTGCCTACTGCTTTTAGGGCATGTCCAAGTGGGGACATTGTATGCGCATAGGGGTGAAATACTGGCTCTGGTAACCCACAGTCAATAATGTGCTTTGAGGTCCTTCAGGAATTCAAATTACATTTCTTCACCTGAGTGACTAGTGGGAAATGATGACAAGGAGGGTGTGCAGGGTCTGCCCAAGAATGCACTGAATGCTCTGCTCAGTGCCAGCAGCAACCACCGCCGACAAGTAGGAAATGCATTCCTGAAGTGGGCACATGCTGTACCGCTCACATATGCTTTACCAATCATGTATGCTGTACTGTTCTTCCAGGCTCCAGTGATTTGTCCCTTAGGCACTTCTGAAGCAGAAGCTTTGTAACACACAGTGGATTTTCCTGCCATTTCTCTAATCACTTTTTGAACATGTGTAAGATTTTAGCAGTCACAGTATCCTAAAGCAAACAGTTAGATGTTTCCAATGCCAGGGAGGGAAAACGCATCCTTCCCCACAGAAATCAGAGTTAGTAATCCTTATTCATGTTCCAGCCTCAGCTTCCTTTTTCCATGCTATAGAAGCCATGGCATGTGGATTTTTTCCTTCGGAAACATTTTACACTTTTCATGGAATTATAGAATGGATTGGGTTGGAAGAGAGCAGTAAAGGCCCTCTTGTCCAGCCCCCACTGCAATAAGCAGGGACATCTTCAACTAGGTCAGGTTGCTCAAAGCCCCACCCAACCTGACTTTGAATGTTTCTAGGGATGGGATACCTACCACCTCGCTGGGCCACCTATTCCAGTGCTTCACTACCCTCATTGTAAAAAATGTCTTCCTTATGTCTAGTTTGAATCTATCCTCTTTCAGTTCAACTTGTTCTATTGCAACAGGCCCTATTAACAAGTCTGTCCCTATCTTTCTGAGAAATCCTTTTTAATTATTGAAAGGCTGCAATATTTTTTTGATCCTTCTATTCTCCAGGCTGAACCATAACCAACTCTAATGGCTTGTCCTCATAGGTGTTCCACTCCTTTGATCAGTGTTGTGGCCTCCTCTGGTTCTGCTCCAAGAGGTCCATGTCTTTCCTGAGTTGAGGGCTCCAGAGCTGGATGCAGCACTCCAGGTGGGTTCTCACCAGAGTGCAGTAGAGGGGCAGAATCACCTCCTATGACCTGCTGGTCACATTTATTTTGATTCACCTCAGGATATGTTTGGCTTCCTGGGCTGCAAACTTATATTTGCAGTTCACATCTGATTTATCATCCACCGGTATCTGCAATTCCTTCTCCACAGGGCTGCTCTTGATTCCTTCATCCCCTAGCCTGTATTGATACTGGGGGTTGCGCCAATCCCAGTGCAGGACCTTGCACTTGGCCTTGTTGAATCTCATGAGGTTCACATGGGTCCACTTCTTGAACTTGTCCAGGTCCCTCTGAATGGCATCCCATCCCACAGGAGTGCCAGCTGAACTACTCAGCTTGGAGTCATCTACAAATTTGCTGAGGGTGTACTTGAACCCACTGTCTATGTCATCGATTAAGGTACTAAACAGTATAGGTCCCTATACCCAACCCCTGAAGGACACCACCGGTCACTGATCTCCATCTTTACACTGAACTGTTGACCTCTACTCTCTGACTATCCAACCAATTCCTCATCCACCAAACATTCTGTCCATCAGGTACATATCTCTGTCCAATTTAGAAGGAAGGATGTTGTGGGGGACAGTGCCTAAGGCCTTACAGAAGTACAGACAGATGACATCTGTAGCTCTTCCCTTGTCCACTGATGTTGTAACTCCACCATAAAAGGCCACTAGGCTGGTCAGACAGGACTTGCCCTCCATTTCCCCTCCTGTGCCTGGGCTCCAACCCTTCACCATTGCATGCTTGGGGACACCCGGATGAGATGGCAGCAAGGGTGTTGCAGGAGAGTCAGAGGTCCCCAGTGACATCCCCACCCCTCCAGCTCTCTGTAAGAGGGCATAGCAGGCTGTTCTGACACTGAAGAGACTGCTGCATCCTACGTTATGTTCACAAGAGATGTTTATTCTATGTCAAATTGATATATAAGCATGCCTATGGACTTACTTTTGACGACATTTTTCAGTCCATAAAACCTGTGTTCCTATGCTTGATTTACATGAAGTGACCAATTTTAAGCAAAACCAATTAAGTATTTTTCTAATGCTAATGCAAGCAGCCGAATGTTATAATGAGCTTTTCCATAGGAAATGAACAGACCAGGAATGAAATTCTTGGCTCTGTGAAATACGCAGTGCTATTTCTATGGGTTTCAAGGATGTATTCCCTGTGAGCTGCTGAGTAATTTCAAAATACTGAATAGGTTTCAAAATATTATGGCTATCTTTTGATATCCACTTTGGAATCCAACTTTTGAACAATGAAATTACCGATAGCTTGACCAAATACCCAAATTTATCTTCCTTCTCTGTAGACCTATAGTGAGCATATCAACAAAACAAGCAAAAGCCCAGTGAGTATGACAGATACCTGTTTGTCTAAGCAGAATTCACAGCTTGTCACGCTGCTACCTTCCTCTCTGTAAGCTCAGTACCCAGAAGCCTAATAGCTCAGCATTGTCAGACTGAGTCAAATTACTGCAAATGATGGAGTGATATTTATTTAGGGCAACTCTTGGCACACTGTTAATTTACATGTTCTACTACTTAAAGACTTGCTCTTAAGTAGAAAGCATTAGAACACTAAGGGAAGATTTTGTATTCTTTCTCGAAACATGTTGAACATTTTGAATAAAAGAGTAATTATAGTTGTTATAGTCAGCAGAACAATGCCAAGTAGTTTTACTTAGAATGATATGCAAGCACTTGTCAGATTGCCATTCACAGGAACCTTTCAAAATGCTGCAGTAGTTACTTTCTAAATGCACAAATATTAAGTCACTGGAACATAATTAAAACAATGATATCTAGAGAAAGATATTCTTGCGTTAGGATTTTGACCACACAATTCATGACAGAAAATTTATTTGTTTCTAGTATAGTACTAAAATAATATTCCATGCAAGTTAGATTTCTTGCTAAAATTAAATTGATATTAAAAAAATCCCACACCAATCAACTCCTCGGTATAATATTGTAGTGGCCATAGTATTTAACAATAACACATTTCAAAAAGGAAGTAAAGGAGAAAAGAAAATTCTTATGATAATACATCAACTACAGCCATTACCACAATGTGCAGGAAAAACTACTTTGCTCTGCTGATTTGGGGGTTCTCTGTTTGCAGGAGCTCACTACCTCACAAAGGATCTCTGTACCATATGGAATCAGTGCTGGGAAGCACCAGAGTACTGAGCTATTTTCACTGCAGTGTGCTAAATAGTTACCCTGGTTCTAAAATACTTAAATACCAAAATCATGTATCTGGCATCATGGAACATAATTTTAGCAAGTAAGATATTTGTATATGACACTATCCCTCAGATTGTTGCTGAAAGCATATACAACGGGAGGCCAAAATTTTAATCTGTTATCTAAATATATATCTGGCAAAAGTTTATAGATTTCAGTAGGGTCCCAGGTGAGATGTTTTTCCTTGTATAACAGGGTGGAATCTGGGTTATGTTCTCATTGCTCCTGTGGACTTCTGCACTGTTCCATGCTGGCTGAAATAAAGGCACCACGCAGCTCGGATAAGTGCATCCTGAAAGCAGAAGTGCTTCTTGACATTCGAGCTCCAGCTCATAAGGGTTTTATTTCCTTTCTCCTCTTCAGCTTCTGCAGGAGGACTACAAACATCCATTGAGCTTGCTGTATTACAAAAATAGACTAGTTACTAAGAGATCAATAAGTCACTTTATTAGAAACACTACATGGGTTTTTTTTCATTGGTGATTTTGGGGAGTGGATAAATTGCATGATGAAGACCCAGGGCTGATTTGGTGGAGTATCAGCTGGGATACTCAGTCTCTCATGAATTGGGTATGTAAGAAAAGCTGCTGTGCTGCTTTTTCTGTGAAATATGTTTGAGGTCTTTGACTCTTAGAGGATCTCTGCCAAAACCCACTAGCTTTGGATTTAACCTTGCCAAACCCACCCTGTTCTTAAACAGCTACATGACATCACACATAGCCTTCACCTCAGCAAAAAAGGAAAATATATAGTCCAGACATCCAGACACCTTAGAGCAGACAGTTAAGGCATCACTGTCAACAAAGGCTAAAACAAGTCCATGTTCAGAAGGAATGAAAACCGGCTTGTAGTTGAATTTTCTTCAGTGGTTGGCACTGTTACTATAGGTAGTACAATGTTCTTATCTTGAACAGCAGTGCAAATTTGATGGTATATATTTGTTTACAGATCAGAAAGTAGTTTCTGACGGACAAGATAGTCCATGGGTCATAGAGTGTAGCTCAGATAGGATTGCCTGCAGGTGTTAAAAGTTATTTCTTAAATCATATAAACACCAATAAATGTTGACTGCAGGAATAAGGAGCTTCTTTGTGGAAACATGTTGGAAAACTGAAGATTAGCTTCATGCTAGAGAGCCTACAGCAAATTACCTGACATTCAGGCTATTACTTAAGAGTCTGAAGCAAGGCACTATGTTTAAAAATACTAGTCATGATATTAAGGACCTAATCTTTTACACAAAAAGCTCGAGGAGATTTGCTACTGACTGAATAGGTGAATGTAAAAACATGCTGTTTGAGGTGTATGCTCATGATTTTTCTCTGTTAATTAGAAAGCCACTTGACACTTCTTGATAATTTTCACAAAATTGCCTGCAACCTAGCTTTAAGGATTTAAATAAACATTGCTTCGTTTTAGTTTGTGCCTTTTTGCTTTCTGCAGAAATTATGGGACTGACAGAAAAGGATATGAGAGCTCATTGACTGAAACAAATGGAAAAACTGGCTGTGCAAGCAAGAAAATAGTACATTGAAGAAAAAAGCAGGGTCAGCTTATCCTAAGGTCAGAAAGGTTCTCTTTCAGAGATTTGCTTAACAGTGACGTAAAGAACAAATACTTGTAAAGAGTACTGAAAACTAAGTGTAGACGGTATGTACAACACAGCAATTTCTTACGTCAAGACTGAAACCTGTGGTGTTTTTATCTTGGGTGAGGGAATTTAGGTTCACTGAGGTTTTTTGTTTGGTTCACTGGGACAGTATCTTTTGACATGGCAGAATTTGATTGTGTTACACAAAGTAGCAGATGTGGCATGGCATTTGGAGTAACTGACTGTAGAAAAGCAAGAAAGATCTATACTTTTAAACTGTATTTTATATTATAAAAGACAGCTATATGATGTCACAGTACAGCAAGTGCTTCTGGCTCTGAAAAGTATGTGAAAGAACCCTTCACTCCAAAATTTTAATTTTTTTTAATGGAGAAGGAAATGGATAGTCCCATGAGTATGTTCCATGACTGCATTTAAGGACAAGAAATGTACCCTCCCACTTTCTGTTCATTCTGTGGTAGATTTATGCAGTGATGTGCAACTGATCATAGTAATTGCTTGGAATAAAATGTTGTATTTAATGCATTGCTTTCTTTGTTCCAGGGGCCAGAGTATGCCTTAGTATGTAGCCCACAGGCAACCCCTTGAGGTTTGGCTTCAGGACAGGCTTTCAGTATTGGGAACATCAATCGGGGCCGGAATGAACCCAGAGCAGAACATAAGTAAATGGGGACTGTCTGAAATATTTAGGGTGTAGTTGGAAAACACTATCAATGCCAAAGTCTGTAGCATTAGCATTTCTCTCTCCCCTGGCTCCTTTCTCCTCTCTCTCTTGCTTTCATGCTTTTTGTTATTATATCACCGGGCTGGGACATGGAAATTTAAAACAAAGAATTAAAACCACATTCAAATTATTCCTTTAAATAAAATGTTGCACTTGATTTTCTTTATATTATTATTATGCACGGTAATTCTTTCCTCTCTAGCCTGTGAAAAGTTGTGCTACCCCTAGAAACATCTCTGAAAGTGGTGTTAGCTCTTCAGGATCATGACGAGTAAATTTGTAAGGCCCTGAATAAAGAGGAAATAGTCTGGTTTTGAACATGACCTTCCACACTGTATCTTTGTCCAAGCTCCTCTTCCACTTGGTCTGAAGTGATAACACTGTAATTTGGCCAGAATACATCTGGTGAATTGATTATCTGTCCTAGCTGTGGATATGAGGCACAGCAACGCTGGGGCTCTTGAGTCACTGAACTGTAGCAGCAGCTTATTGAAGGAGGCACAAATTCTTTCCTCTGAGCTCATACGGGCATTACTCTATTTGTAATGCATGTAGTATTGTTCCTCCTGCGTATCTACAGGTTGTCTTAATAATTTGCATAAAGGCTGAGTTACATAAAAAGCTCGACACAAAATTAATAGCAGCAGAGACCAACCTGGTCCTGAATCAACCTAATGATTAAAATCTTGCTCAAGGTCAGTGTCAGTCAGTGGCTGAGCCAAGAGAAGAATCCAGGTGTCCTGATGAGTATGGTGCCTTTCCGCTAGGCCATGACATTGCTGTTGTGCAGATAATGCAGTAAAAAAAAATGAAAGGCAAAAATGATGACATGTCATCTGCATGGGGAGCCACCTCCTTTTCAGCACTAAATGAAGAGCAAAATCCTATAAAAATGCAGTGAGGCAGCTGGACGTGATGTGTTATAGCTGATACTTTTAAAATAGGCCACAGAAAAGACCATGCAGAATTATCTTGAAGCTTACGTTAATTTATAATGTCAAGTGCATTTTTTGATCTGTTAACAATTTGGTGTGCATTTATCGATCTTGTTTGTCATACTATCTCAAAGATATAAAGCTTATCAGCTGTTGTACAGCTTTACCACAGTTTTGCAATGGAGTCATACTAGCACAATGTTTCTAGATGATCTAAAATCTGAATAAGAGCATAATCTTTCTTCCACATCTTTAAAGAAAACAAAATTAACCAAGAGATTTTATAACACTGGTGACATTTAGCCAACATCTTCTAGGGCTATATTCCAATCAACCTGGCACTCATCAATTTGAGCAGAAATAGGACCTCTGCTTTGCTTTTCATTGAGAAGATCTATTTGAGATTAAGCAAGCCAGACAAAGGCGTCTAAAAATGATACTATGGCAGCAGAGTCATCTGAGGATGTCTCTCTCTTTGATTGTGTAATTGCCACAAAGAGACATGTGAGGCCATGTTGTAGGTGTCCCTTATCATTGTGAGGTTCAAAAACCTATCTCCTGAAATAGTTTATGACTCACCTTTATCTACAGTGCTTGCCCTTGTGACCACAGGATTTTATTATTTTAATGTCCTTCTGACACAGCTGCCAGCAATTCTTCTTCAGAGCTTCTCAATTGTTCAAAATGCAGCTGTCTCCTTCTGTGCTGAAGTCAGCAACTGTGCCTATTTTGCTATTACGCTGATAGATTGCCTTTAAGTTGTCTTTTTTTTTTCTCAGACCTTAATGGATAAGCTACTTTTCTTTGTTTTTCTCTAAACCTTGTACTTTGCGATTTGCATTCCAGCAATGTCAGAAGAGTAAAGGTGGTAAAGATCTATTTTAGCATAGGAAAACTGTGTTTTGTTTTCTGTTGCTTCTAGGAAATTAATTTCCCTTAGAAACAATTGTGGTGTATTCTCTCTACTGTCTCCCACTTTCCCTTCTGTCTTTTAACATTGCAGATTGCTGCATAATGTCCTGCTGAATGCAAGCAGAGTTTAGAATTAAAACTTATGTTCTGTCCACACCTTAAGCATTTGACAGAGAGAGGTTTAAAAAATGCATTCATAACATAATGGCAATGTAAGCTGGAATAGTCTTTCAGGACAAGAGCATTGGGTAACCAGTACCATTGGTTTATAAAATGAGTCTATGAGAGTCAATTTTGACTTGAGTTTCCAAGAGACGAAGTCCAAATGTGATAATAGATGTGTGGACACTATCCTGGGAATTTGGTGAATTCTTGAGGCATTTTGTTCCCAGAAAGAATTGAGGTAATTTTAGAAAACGTAGCCCATGAGGAGAAACAAAGTACTTCTGTAGTATTTTGGTTGATTGATGGGGTAAAAGTCTAATGCCTGGTTTAAAGAGCAATCTGAAATGTCTTATCTCGGGGCAGGAAAGAATTCTGATTCAATGAATATTATCCTTGAACATTAAGTAGAACAACAGACGATAGCCACAGTCAGCGCAGCCTTTTAAGTTTCCACACAGTAAAAACTGAATACCAGAAGTCCCCACTGCCTTTCATGTTTCCTTTGTTTCCTGCATTCAGTTCAGCTCCTGCAGGTTTTTAATGAAACTTGGGAGTGCCTCAGGCTCCTTAGTACCTAGACTGCGTTAGCACGAAAAGCATATGAATGCAGTAAGGCATTTGAATAGACTTGAATTCCAAGTTAAAAACAGGAATGCTGAATACCAAATTTGGCAGCCTTTGGGAATTTGGAGATAAAGCCCTGAACTGAACTGTCTTTGGGGAGGCTGGCATCCTCATATGTTTTTGACTAAAACCTGTCAGTCTAATGGCTACTAGATGTCCATGTCCTGCAGAGCAGGAGCTTATTTCACTCGTAATTAAGATTCTGGCTTTAATCCAAGTGAAGATGGGCCAGAAAAATATTCTTACTTCCTTTCTGCCCTTTCTCAGCATCTGCGCTATATTTCTATTTCATTTGCTTTCACACTGTCTCTTTGGAGGTGGAGAAGGTGGGTGGCAATCGTGGGAGCCCAAATATGCATTTTGTTTGTAAATGTTTCCGAGTGAGCAGAGTTGTTTGTTGCTTCACAGTTCTACTACAGGAGTCCTTCCACTCAATTTTCTCTTTAGGAAGAGGAGGAGCAAACTGCTTGATGCATGACTGAAAGATACTTGCTCTGCTGGTGAAACCATACTCATCAGGAGGACCAGAGTAGGTTGAGAGATTGACCATATTTTGAACGCTACCTATTTCTTAGAGCTGTGAGTAACCTCTTGAGAGGCGACATATTTACAAAAGTAGCCCTCTATCTTTTTGCCATGAGTGTAGATTTGCTGAAAATAGAATCCTCAGAGAGGAAAAGTGAGAGACAGTGATTGCAACGGCTCAGAGCCACCTCACGCCATACATGAACAGTATAAAACTGAAACGTATGCTCAGCTGCTGGTACCAGCTGTTACATTCATTATAGTAATTGCTGCCATTAGTGTGCTATTAATATTTCTCTTACAAACTTGTGAGAGAAATCAAATGAAAATGCAAAGTCTGCTCCATCTGCAATCATTTAGGTTCTTTGTGGGTCAAGTCACACAAGCAACAATTTCTAGCAATGCTGTTGATCTCTAAGGAAACGGTTCTTAGGAGAAGCTTTGTTTCTCTGAGTTAGTTGTGAAATTTCCATTTCGTGCTGGAGGAGAAAGGCAGCATGTGAACTTGTTAGGGTACAGGTATAGTTGCTACAGTATCTGCTTTCCTATTGCAGCTAAAGTCTAATATCTTGCAATAAGCTGCAGGAAGCTTTATGTGCCTATTCAGCCTTTGATGTAACTCTGTACAACTTGGAGACCCTGGAGTTGATATTGAATACAGCCTTTTACTAACTGGGCCACACATGACTAAGTCTGAACAGGTAGCTTAGCCACCGGATTCGAGGCAGCATGCTAAACCACTCTCAGATTCTGGCACTAGTGTGAATCTTAGAAAACATCATTTTGATAATTGCGAAGTGCTCCTATATCGGCTCTTCCTCAGCAACAGTTGCATAGAATACCTTTATTGAGGACCAGGATTTGGCCCTATCATGTGGGTTTTTTTCCCCTTCCCTATCACCTATTTTTCTCCATTTCTTTGGGAAATTCTCATCTATTAATGTGCTATTGAGCCTGTATCTTTCAGCTCAGGAGCACCAACACTGTTCACAACAAGTACCTCGAAAAAATGTATTAATTTCAATTTTTTCACATACCTACTAGAATGAAGAATGTTGCTCATCTAAATAACACTTATTCATTCAAATGTAGTATTCTGCAATAGAACTAATATGGTAATGCTGCATACATACAGCTATAATGTGTACTATCTCACGGTGACTTCTGCATACAATCACTGCAGTGAATGGAATACTTTATCTGAAATTATCTGGACTTCTTATGTTTCTGCTCAACATTGCTGCATGCTTTTGTAGCACTTCGAGACTCTTGTGAGATGCAGCCTAAAGTCTTAGCACTTGGGATTTTTTAAGCATGTCCATTTACAGAGAAAATACTTCCATCGCTCCCTGTTGTACAGAAAATGTGAAAAACGGAATCCTAAAGCTAAAATCCAAGAAGCAGCTCAAAATAGCTTCAATTTATTTGGGAACAGCATGATTTTTTTTAAAGCCAGTACTGCAGTATTTGAGAAGCATGGCATAGTTTGCAAATGCATAGGATCGTCAGCACAGGTACCATTTCACAGGGCCTCCAAGATGCTTTGAAAAAGGTAACCATTTCTTCACGATAGTCCAATCAGCCACCTGCAGGCTTGAAGTCTTGAAATGGCTGTGGCTAAGCACAGCAGTGAGATGGGATGGCTTTCTGCCTCAAGAATCATAGAATCATAGAATCACTAGGTTGGAAAGGACCCACTGGATCATCGAGTCCAACCATTCCTAGCAATCCCTAAACCATGTCCCCCAGCTGGAGGTGGGCTAAATATTCTCTTGCTTCCCCCACATGCCTTAATGCACAAATGCATGGAAAGGTATGACACAAAGGACAGTTTCACCACGCAGCCTCCAAATGCTTTGTCTTCATGGAGAGCAGTGGGAAAAAGGAGAGAAATTTGCTGTGTCTGAAGGGACGTGCTGCAGTTCTGCTTCATAGCATCAAGAAATGGGTATTATATTTTTTCTTATTTCCTAAGATGGTTGGTGCCTGCTTAAGCACTAGCTCCATGCAAAAGCAGATGCTCTGTTTCTTCCTGCACTGATAGGTGTCCATCCTTTATTTAGTAGTACTGTGGGCAGAGCTACTGTCTTGCTGAAGCGTGTGAAAGTGCCATTTGCAGGCTCCCGGCACACCCTTCTTGCTGCCTGGAGGGCAAAGGATAGGAAAGCTGGTTCTGGGAGTTACCTTCTTCATTATTCTGGATTTCCCCTTCATCCTTGTCTAGTGTCAGCTTGTTCCCACTCCAGGCTCAGTGAGAAGCAACTTGTTTGCCCACCAGTTTACATGACTGTTACAAATTTCATGCATCCTTAGAAGCAGAGGAAGAACAGCAATGACCTGACTACAAAGTTTGTCCTGGCCAAAAATCTATCCCCTTAAGAAGAAGAGGCAAAATATAAATTTGATGTATTTGGAATGAAAAAGCAGTTTATTCCAGAACTGTCAGATATAGCACTGACTGAAGCAGCAAGGTTTGAGGGATACGATGGTTAATTTTTAGCAGCTCATCATTAATACTGCATCTGTCATGTTTTATGATGATTAATGTAGTATTACAGAAATAATGGACCAAGGTCTCAGCTGATGTAAACCTTCATCGCTCACTCCAACTCAGTGAGGTTCTGCTAGTTCCTTTGGAAATTTGGAGTTTGATTTGCAGCTCTTATAGTTACATATAGTATTTCCACTGCTTCCACAGGGTTTGCAGTATGTATTTCAAGTAACATAGACAATGTTAATAAATCTATCTGAACAGAGAGTTTTCTCTGCAGACTAATAATATGAAGTTGATCTCACAAAAGGATAAGTACCTGACTTGCATTGCTAATGCAATTAGAAACACTGAAGAGGTCTTGCTACGGTACTAGCTTTAGCATTGCAGCTGTCCCAGCAAAAATGCAATTTGATGTTTATGCTGCCACAGCAAATTCAATTCTATTAATTCCCAAGTTGCATCCCTTGCCTGTGAGAATACCCATCAATTTGTCTTTATGAGTTCTGTTTCCTACTAATATCTAATCACAGTGTCTTATGATCTGAGAGATGCTGAACCAATCTGTTCATTTGCAAAATGATATTTGATGTGACCTCTCTTTCACTTCTGTCATTATCTTTTCATCCAACTTCTTCCTACAGTTCATTGATCTGAGCTAGGAATGTGGGATTTGATTTTCAGGATGCTCTGCTTCTGAACTGTGTGGGGACAGAGATGGAGCCAGAGACCACCACCTGGTCTCCCTTTGGGGCAGGAGCCTGCCTCAGCAGATAGTCAGAGCAGCAAACTGCGTTCCTGGAGGGGTCTGGAGCAAAAAGGGCTATGGGCTGCTATGATGGCAAGGCTATGGAAACTGAAGTTTACTATATCATTGTGACTAGGAGTAAATGGGGAAATAAACAGTAATGTTCACAGATTTGCCCTCAGGGAGAGACCTAAACATGCAATGGGGTGACCTGCCAGCCATTGTTTCATATGGATCATGCAGGTCTTAAATCTAGAGCCTGTGTACTGGTGATCTTAGACAAAGAAATCTAAAACCTTTGGGCTTGAAATCTGATTTAAATTTAAATAATAATTGATTTTTTTTCTCATTTTGGTTTCTGTGAACAGATGGAATATAGCTAGCATTTGCCCTTGAGGCGTCTTTAAAAATGTACTTCTGTGAACTGTTTCCCTGAAGATTGATACAGCTGCTATTTCTTCAGCTATCTTTGAATCATCCTCAATTACTCTATGTCTTTATAAAATAATTATACGTTTTACCCAGGAACTGAGTGGGGCTCTGTATATTTCATAAAACACTTATGTAGGGTTGGTTAGCAAAAGAGATGGTTTTACCCAAACAAGTTTTCAATTATTTAGCTTTGAACTTCTTTTCTCTTATTCAGTGCTTTCCTACTATGCAGCACCTATGTTACCTTGCAATTGAAATGGAAAAAGATTTTGGCTGCTCTATCCATCTCTTTACACTTACTAATTTGCCTGCCAGAGTAAATCACACACAGAACGAACTTAGGAGAGTTATTAATTCAGATGAAGCTATTCAGACTTAAACCAATAAATAAATTATGATCTTGCCCTGGAACATCTCTGCTTGTGCAAAAGCCAGTCTTCTCTTTCTCTTTCCCTGTGCATGTATAATGGGGAAATACTTCGCGAAAAAAAAAAAAAAATCCGTTTTAAAAGCTAGATGGCAATGGACAGGATGAAAGTATGCGGCATTACCTCTGGATGACAGGATGATGGAGGTTTGGTGGTAGCCACATGGAATTGTCATCTATACAATTTAGTATTTCATTTAGTCCTTGCACCTCTATGTCCAGATACATGTTTGACAGTGTCTTGGCCAATGACAGATATATTGCAGTTGGGAGGGCAGTAGGTGAAACTACTGAGACAGCCAACTGTCCAGGCAAGACAAGTCCTCACACATTAAGGCCGGCAGGTCTCTTCCTTCAGGTATCCTGAGACACTTCTGGTAGGAAACATTTTGTAAAGGAAAGGTTCTTCTCCCTCTGCACCTTCCAATTTTGCCGTCATTGAGAACACCTTTTACTTATGGCAGAGACTGGGCCAAAGTACCAACGTATCTTCTGGAGAAATGGGAGGGATTGGGGAGCCATATAACTTCTATATTCCTTTATAGAATGGCACAGGAGGGGATTGTTCTTTTCAGTTAGTGAACTTAGGTTATCAGAACCATTGTCAGTAAAATAGATTTTCAACACCATAGAAGTTCTATATCTGTCTTTGTTTTCTGTACTATTTTGATGCAAATAACCTGCAATTTATATGCACTGTTACGGAGGACTGCATGGATTCATCTTTCACCTGGAGGAATTTTCAGCGCGTATGTCACTGAAATGAAGCACGGAAAAAGTCTAACCCCTAGCTTATCTTCAGTCAAATGTGCTCAGTAGCTGCTGTTGGAATTTTGCAAGGCTTCTAAATAGAACTTCCCACTTCCAGATGGATGTGTTGCTGAATAACTTCTGAACTCTGCTGTTTCCAGTACTGGTAAAGATATGATTAAACTCACTACATTCCCTCTAGTTTAATGAAGTTTCATTCTTCCACCTCAGAGTGCACAGCCTGTTGTAAGTTGATTTAATGGACTCTTATTTAGGGTATAAAACTTTGTGTTAGACTTCTGTGGTCTGTTTTCTTAAACTTTTCTGCTGAAGATGCTTATTATGAGGCAGTGAGAGAAATTCCTCATACCCATGAGAATGTGCTGGTTAAGCGACAAATGGTTCTGTGATAGGGAGCAGTACATTAAGTACCCTCAAGGCTAAATGATCAGTAGGCACTTCAGTGACCTGGCCTTCTTAAAAACCCTGCAGATTTTAACTTACTTAAATTATGATGGCTTACAAGTTCAGCTTATTATAAACTGATTTTTTTTTTGGGGGGGGGGGGGATTCCATGTTGCTTTTTGGTTTTTTTTGGCAGAGCTCCTCATCCAGACAATGCCACTGCTAGGGCAGACAAATACATCTAGGGGCTGTCCTGCATCATACATTGACTACCTTGCATGTTCATGCTGTAAACACTGCATAAGGAAAGAGAGACCTAAGGGTGAAGCGACTTGCTCAAAATTAGGTAATCAGGTCATGGAGTGAGAATTTAATTCAATTGGAATTCAATCTCATGTGCTTTTGTTAGATAACATTTTCCTAGTTTGATGACTCTTTTGATTCTTTGTTTTGATGCCAGGAGTTCTCTTGTTCTTCAAGGGCCACAGGTGTTCATAACACTACCTTTGTTCATTAATATTTTCTTTTAAATAAAGGGATGATAGATTGCTTCAGGGATACAACTCATCACAGGACAGGAAATGTAACTAGAGCATTGCTGGGAAGACAAATATATTCAAGATAAATACATTTAATCAATTCTGCTGTTGAGATTACAAGGGGGACAGAAGCACATTTCCCTTTGCACCTGTTTAGAATCTATTTCATGTCAATGAGGAATGAAAATGAATTATATGTAAATACACAAATAATTGATTGGTAGGTGTTAAAATTGCCCAGAGTCTCCATTTTGTGTTTTGTCAATGTGTGCCTGTGTCAGGTAAGCAGGCAGTCCTTGGTATTTTTTACAACTGCTATACTGAAGAAGGAAAGTAGACTTACCTCAGAGTAAGGACAGTATGCACAGAGGCACTCTCTGTTTTACCGCCCCCCTGAAGTCTCTTCGATGGACAGTGAAGTTTTGTTAAGCAAGATGCCAATATGAAAACCTAAAATTTTTGCTGTATTCTTTTCTGATCTACAGTTAGGTCAAAGGTTTCATTTAAAGGAAATTCTATTCACTGATTCTTCCAAATATTGGAATTAATGAACAGTTTTCTCTAAATATCCAGAGTAAGATTTATTTCAAATAATTAAAAATTGTATCAAGGAAAGATGGCACTCACCGACATTAGGAGAGCATGGTATCGTGCATCTTTAGACTGGCTACTACAATTGTGTTCTCCTCCTCTAAGGATCCTCACCTTGATCATATTAGGCTGACTACAGAATAAATGTGCCTAAATGCTTCCAGCAATTCCAATAGACTTCTGGAAATGTCTATTTATTGTAATTTTTTTCCTTCCAGTATATGATTTGCATCTGAGCCACATACTGCCTTACAGTATCTTATCTCAATGTAATAACACATTTAGGTCTGTTGAAGTGTCTGTGCAAAAAGTAAGGAGTAAAGGGAAAAACAGCAGGGAAACAGCCTCCAAGAACAGTGCTCTGTGAGGCTGCCTACTTTCAGTAGAAGTTAGCACCACAATATATTTTCCTACAGACCAATTTGTTTTTGAAAGATGATTTAGAGTCAAATCTGCTATTCCGGAAAACAGGCAGTGTGTTTCCTTTCAAGTGTTGCTCATTTACTGTATGGCTGGCACGTTTTGTACAACAAAACTCATTGCCGTCAAGTGGTAAGAAGTTGGCAAACAGGAAAAAAAGTATCAATACCCACCATCTGCTTCTGTACCACTTCAGGTGCTGCATACCTTTGCATATTTGTCTGTGACTCATTTTTAATTGACTGACTTACTTCAATATCTGATTACAGTATGTGGTATTCTTGAAAGCTGTTCATTGTTGTAGGGTTGTTTGTTTTTTCCCCCAGCCTGCCGATATATGGACCGTATGTGTGTGGTTTCTCTGACTATATTTAGTCTATTAACACCAACTCTGTCTTCTAGGCCTGAGTTGTTCAATCCCTGGGTTTATTTTTTACACTTTTTCTCTTTCTTTCTTGTTCTCTCCTTTTCCACAACAATTTGCCTATTATCCCTTAGAGAACTTTTTCAGTGTTTCAGGATTGGCTGTGTTTTTTTCTGTTTCTCCTTGACTTAATTTCCTTCACTGAGGCTTGGTTTTGCTTTGACATTTCTATATAGAGGAAGGGTCTTATTGTTCACTGAGTCTGCTTGAGAGTTAAATTGGAAAACACACCAAAAGGCACAGGTCTTTGAGTCAGTGTGTCTCAACACACCTTTCTCATACTACAGTACAGTACAACCCTGGTTGTAATCGGGCTGTTGTATTACCACCTTCTTCGTCTAAGGAAGACAGAGTAGACAAGGATCAGTAAGTACAAAGTGTCAGAATGAGGAAACTGCTCAGCAATTCCTGAGGAAAAGGCAGTGCTTTTTGCAGAATGGATTCTCAAGGGCAGTTAGAACTCCATGAGAGGGAGTGGAATCAGACACGTATAGCAGCAAATAGTCTGTGCCAAATATCTAGGGTGCACTATTGCTTCATTATGGCTGCTAGAGGTACAACATATACGTATTTTATAGGAATACAGACCATATCTAAACATACTAGTACTCTCTGTTGAAAGGGCCATCAGTGGTTTTGGAACAGACTTCTAGCAAATGCAGAAAATCTTGTATTTTCTTTTTAATCCGCCCTCTCATTTTGTAATACTCTCTTCTCCCCAGCTCTTTTCTACTTCTTCCCTGTCTCAGGTTTCCTTCTTGCTTATCTTACAGTCAAAGTGCACTGACCCTCAGAGATGAACTCTGCTGTTCAAGGGCAGGTAGGGCAATACTGCAGAAACAGTAAAAATCCCCTCTTGAAGACCTGAACCTCATTCTTCCTTAAAGAATCTGAACAGACTCTTTAAATTAAAGAAAATTAGTTCATAATTCATGCAGGAATGGTACGATGGGTGATACCAACAGCAAGGCAGTAACACACTGTACATTCTGAATTGATTCCATGCCCTTTACTTTTTTCCTCTCCCCAGACCTCTCAGTAAACCCAAGCCTGTGACTAAGCTTCCTCAAAAAATAGGGATTTTTAAGTGAATGCATAGTATCTGTTATAAATTCAGATAATCTACCTGATTTCACATTCTCCACAGCATGTACTGTATCTGCACATTCACTAAAGGGATATTGTGTTAATCTCAGTGCCTCCTTTTGATTTAGTCATGAACAATATGTTTTGTGTGAACCTGGAACTATCCCTGCTCTCAGTACGTCAGTCTTTATAACTTGCTCCCCTGAAGAGGAGTGAAGGACATAGTTACAATTGTCTTACCAGTGTTATGATCCAGACCTGAACAACTGTGTTTGGCATGTGAATGTACAAGGCACATGAACCCAGCTGAACATGCAACTGGAAGATCAGAAGGGAAAACATGGTATCAGTGCAAGTACAGTGCAGCAGGATTTGGCTTACAAGAGAATCATGGAACTGTCATTGATAAGGAGATGTGAAGAAATCCCAAGGAGTCAAAGTAGTAATTCCTATTTGATATTAGAGAGAACATCATCCAAGTATATCTACTTACAGTAATTAAGGAGAAAGTAGATGTATGATATCAGCACAGCTCAGAGAATTTTGTATCCGTGTAATTTTTATACAATATTTACTGGCGAGATGTAAACTACTTGTTTTCTTTTCCTTTGTTTTTAATTCTTATCTCAAAATTACATAAGAAATCTTGCCTCATCTTATCTTCCGCTTTGCAAGAAAAGTCTCTTTGAAGAATTTATATTTTTTAAATGCAAGTCTTATTTTAATGTATCCTTTATGTTTTTTTTACAGTGCTCTTTGAAGGTATGAGTATATGTTTGCTTAGTAATTAATTTGTGTTTAAATACTTATCATTTTATGTCTAGAAGGGAAAGTTTGAAAGCTTATCTTCCTGTCTGGCTGCCAGGAAACATGTTTTGCAAGCAATACTTCTCCAACTTTTTTTTCCAGAAAAATAACAAACAAAACTGCTTTCATTTGTACCTGCTGGTGAGGGAACTCTGCTCAAACTGCTGCTAAAGTTAATGAGGAAAATGTGCTCATGGTTTATCAGATGCAGCTGATACAGTTCTCAGAACTGTTAATAATTCAGCATGGGCTCTGAATGCAAAGTGTTGTGCTGATGGCTGCAGCAGGGTCTGGCCTGATGCAGGTGTCCTGCCCTCTGAGGTGGTAAGACTTTGCCTGCTCCACTCCAGACCCTTCAGGTGTTGCCTGCCAGAGGGGCTGGCAAATGCTCCATCACACAGGACCGTCTGGAGTGCCCTGGGGGGGCTTCTGTATATGGGTCCAGGATGGCCTTGCTAAGGGTGGGTGTGAAGTGCTGGTGGGAAGGTACGCTGGAGATGGGCGCTGGGCTGCACAATGAGCCCACAGAGACCCCCAAGCTGCGGGCAGGGAGTGCCCAGGTGCCCACATGGGGAGCCACCTCTTCACCAGTCAAAAAGAAACTGCCCTGGCATTCTCCAGAGGAAGGTGGGAGCTGCCCAGCAAGAAGCTGTTAAACCCGGACAGACAAATCACAGAGAACCTGGTACATTAAAAAAATTTATAAGAAAATGTTAAAACATAACAAAAAAAGCCTCTTCAGGGTGGACTAGGTTATTGAACACAGTGTGTCACATTTAGCTTATGTTGAAATATTTGGCCACAGCTTCAGTCATCCATTAAGGTAAAGAGAAAAAAACAGTGTGGTAAAATCAATAACATGAATACCTCTTGCAAGCAGAAATTCTCAGCCAGCTGTTTAAGTTAATTTAGTGTATCTATATATTTGAAATTATTACCAGTCACATTAAACTGTAATTCAGGGAAACACTGAGTAAGCAATGCACTCTCATCCTGTCCTTGTACTGGCAAATACGACTCAGAAAGCACTTGGTACGTGATACTTAGAACATAATTTTGTGCACTGCAGATGTATGTTTCAGTAAAGATCAACTGATCAATTCCTGGCTTATCTATGTAGCTGTAGGCAAACTAGGTAATCTAGCTCTTGCCTCAGTTTGTCATCTTTAATGTGAATGTGGCATTTTATTGCATTACAAAGATGATGTGAAGCAGGCATATTATGAATAGTGTCATATATTGGCCAGAGGTGCAGATGACTGCAGTTAAGTCAAGCTAATAAGTTGCATAAATTCTGAAGGAAAATCAGGTGTTTTCATTGTAAGCTCAAATATATTTAACCCATTCTGTTCGAAAGAGAGCAGAAAAACAATAATCTAAATACCTATTCCTGCTCCTTTCGAGTTTTACTAGCTTAACCCCTTTAAATTTGATATTATTTAATCATAAATATAATCTGAAGATTTTGAAGACTGTAGAATGTTTTCTAGTTATGAAAATGATCAGCTATTCTAAAGCTAGCTCCCTATTTTTCTAGCTGCTTTGACTGCAAACAAAACCATTCAAATCTTTTTGCCTTGTACAGTGAACTCAACCTCACTTTAATTTGATAGCAGCTCTGTGCTGAAATGTAATGGAATGTTAATTCTTTCAAAACCTGTGGCTCTTTTTTTTTTTTAATAAACTGACTTCTTTGAGTAATCTTGTTTGATGAAAGAAGAAACCTAGAGAGTGTAAAATGAGAAGGTCATTATCATGATGTTTCAAATGAACACCTACAGCAGAGCATTTCTGGTTCTACTTACAACTTCTGCTGGGAGCATTTCAATTTCCTGGCTCATTGTCAGGTTAAGTTAATGGCTTTTAAGGGCAGACAAGTCATGTCTGAGTTTGAAACATCTGTGTTGGAAACATATCTGAGATTAGACAGGATTTTGTTTGTCTTTTTAGTTCAGCTCCCCAATAGCTAAGCATGAACATCTAAAACTATATCCTCAGCTGGAGCAGAAAGTTTTAGATCTATAATTTCAATGGATTTTTTATTTACATTAACTGGAAGTAAAGCCTATGCATGCTCTGACAGAACAGTTACGAAGGATGTACTTAGCTTCAGATTAATCCCAAACCCTTGCAGTATTCAGTACAGTTGCCTACTCACCAAAGGAAAGAGTATTTAAAATGAAGAAATAGTTTGGTCTTTATCCTCTCAGCAGGCTAAGACATGCTACTATTTGCTAACATCTTATGAGAATTTCAGAATGGCTCTTCTGGTCTGAGTTGGAGGAGTCCACTTTTGTCTTGAAAGTACACCTCAGAGTCCTCTGGAGTTGCCATGAATACAAAGGGAAATGCTATATGTTCTCTTCTTTCTGGTTGAGTGCAAAATGATGCACCTTACCTCAGAGGAACAAAATGAGTAACAGGCACAAATTGAAGTACAGGAAATTCCATTTAGACATGTTGCACCACCTTTTGACTGTAAGGCTGGTCAAACAGCAGCAGGGGCTGCCCAGAGAAGCTGAAGAGTCTCCATTCTTGGAGACAATAGAAACTTGTCCTGAACACAGCTCTGAAAAACGTGGTCTAGTTGGCATGGCTCTAGGCAGAGGGGGTGGACAAGGTGATGTCCAGAGATGCCTTCCAGTGCCATCCATCCTGTGATTCCATGAAAAAAAAAAAAAAAAAAAAAAAAAAGTCAGATCTGCAAACTACCCTTGATTTTTAGAAGGGAAAACCAAAGAAAAAGTGACGTAATCTTCATGGGCAGTACACTGGCATTGGGTTTGCTATGAATTTAGACCTATCTTAGAAGAGGAAAACATGTACTTTGGGTGGGGGAGCCTTTCTGAATTTTTTTTTTTTTACTTAGTACTTTAACTGTCTTGAGTGACACGTAAATAGGGTGAATGGTTCAGAATAGTTCAAAAAGCATCAGTGCAAGAGATGGGAGCAAAATTACTGTGTAACATTTAGTTTAATAATAACCTTCAGAGGTAAAAGAAACCCTTAAACGCAAAGCCTATCTGAACTAGAATGCTGAAATAGGATAGGATTATCCAATTTTGTATTTAAGTACTATCATAGAAAAATGCATAATTTATGAATAATCACTTCAGGTATCAGGATGTAGGAATAATGTTAAGGGGGCAGGAAAAAGGGGAGTCTGAAGGAATATATAGAGAATCCACTTTTAGCAGTCCCACTGGATTTATATGAGTGTTCAATGGGATAGCAATTCCAAACACGACACGAGCTCTAATTATGATAATACTAGTTTCTTAATCAAGTTTCAGTGATGTATGTACAGCAAGTCATATAAGTTAGCTTGTCTCTGTGCAAAAGACTGTTTTCACCTTAGTAACAGGGTTTATTACTTAAAGTGGAGAATCAGAGCATCGGATATAACTAGTGCAAGGTTTTGAGAGAGATGCTAAGCGTTGTTATAGGATCTGGTATCAGAATGAACTGAAGACTTATTTAGCAGGCCACTAGTGGCAAACACCAGAACAGTGGTGTATAAGGTTTGATTTCTAGTGCAGGCAAAAAGAGCTTAAAAATTTTCACTCCTCAGAAGTTAACATTTTCTCACATTTGTTTCTTTTATAGAACTATCCAGGTGTAGGTGTCATCTTGATACTAATTGTAAACATCCTGTTATTAGACAGGATCTCAGTGGAGCTACGCAAGTTCAAACTGAAGTGGCTAGAGTGAAAAATTGCTCTGGGTGGCGAAGGAACTATACTGTTATTGCAGAATAGATTTTATTTCAGTGTGTTACCAATTGGTATTTATGCTTCACAGCCTCACAACAAAGAAACAGAAATGTGATTATTGGAATGAGAGGAGACAAAATACAGCAAGGAAAGGGGAGCTTTCATGGAAAGATAGAGAGGATCAGCCATGCAAAGGCTGCAGTAAATCTTTCATATACCAATTTGCCTCTGTCCCAGAGTTTCATCTCCAAATTGTTCACCTTTACCATAAATTTTTCTTGTTAGAGTTGAAATTTGGATATAAAAAATAATGCCCTATTTTCTCTAGGGGAAGAAGATTTAACCTGGGCTTCTTTCTGTTCAAGGCACAAAGACAGTAAACTTGGCACATAAGCTTCACCTGAAGACCACAATGAGCAGAATTATCTCTGTTGTGTTTTTGTTATGACTGAAGTGTTTATGGCTAAAATTACCATCCAGACTTTGATTTTACTCAGTTTTTGAGAGTATTTTCTTCTTTTTAATTTGTGAAAATTTTAACATCCTCACTATCATCCCTGGAGTCTATTCTGCATTTGGTTCAACACATGGCAGAACTCATTGCTTGGGAAGATGTCCACTAACTTAGAATCATAGAAACCTGCTGAATTTCAACTCATTCTAGAAAACTCCAGCCTTTGCATCTGGTCCTGGTTAGTTGCACCATTTGATTTTTCAAACAAACAAACAAATGAACAAACAAAATATTCGAAGTACACTCACAACTGATCTAAGCTTTATACAAAAAAGTTTATGAACTTTGTTAGGAGCTATAGGTTTGTGATGAATGCAGTAAAGTTTTATTTGGTATGGTTTTACTTCAAACAGGATAGCTTGATTTTAGATGTATTGGAATGGAAAAATCTAAACACAACTATTTCTGTAATCATCCCAGCACAAACACATCCCTATTCCCTGTCATTTGGAGCTTAGAATTAGAAACATCCAAGCCAATAAAGGAAAACCTAGAATCCTTACATGTTAATGCCAAATCTGTCTTATTTGTGCTATTGCAAGAGTTAAAATGATGGATAGCATTGTTTTCTGCACTATGCCTGAGCTGATCTAGAGAAAACAAATAAACAGTTTTCGCCCTTTTAAATGACAGAAAACGTAAGGATTGAATTAGTCTCTCGGATGTCTTACGAATGAGTTGGGAACTGAGTTAGAAAGTGTGTTACTCCATAGCATAAAGCCAGGATGGGTCTGCAATAATAAAAACTACAGTGTTCGTTGCTATACTTTTTCTAAAATCAACCTTCCTTTAAGTCAGCTAAAAAGAGATACGACTTTAATTCAATACATAAGCTGAGCCTAATATAGCACCTGTGAGGTGTACAAAACCTTCTAAGCCACTCAAAATGCAGTCCTTTCTATCTGCAGCACACAAGCTCTGAACAGAGCTGTGCTCACTAGTGCCGAAGCAACAGTGGCTCTAGAAAGAACAACAGGAATGTAGATTGATTAAAACCTCTATATAAAAGATAACCTATGTACTTTTTCAAATCAGTATATACATTTACTACTTGATTTTTTTTTTTCCCATGGGCTAAATTAGAAGAATTTCATTCTTCCATCACTGCAAAATTAGGCTTAAAAAAGTTATTAATCTGAACATTTAGGAAAGAGCTTACTTCAGTTTCTTATTCTACTGCTTGCTTAGCTTCTCCCAACTCTCTTTCAACAGAACCTTCCTGCTTTGATGTCTTGCCCTCTCCCCAGATTGCCAAACAGCTTTCAGTTGCAAATGCATGTTTTCAACTGTTAGATATAGTTGTGTTGTATTATTCATAATCTCAATCAAAATATGTATTAGTAGGACACGTACAGAGAGGGTGATATAGGAATAATTGGAAAGGTAGCACACTGTACATACGAGATGGTACTTGAGACACATTTGGCAGTGGAGGACCTAGGTTTGCATCTACATTGCTGCTTTCCATCTGTTTCATATATCCCTCATTGCACATTTAAAGCACTGTTTTTCTAACAGAATATCTTGCCCATTGGGCTTGTACCTGAAACTAAATTAAGCATGGCTTTCGAGAAGTGCAACTCTCTTTACAGATAGCACCTAGAAATCATCATTGCATGTAAGGGTTATTTATTACATGTTGGCATTTTTTTTTTCATGCTTTTTCTTGTAGTAGTATCAGGGAAACTGGCATCTGCAAAAGCCAGGTCTTCCCTGAGCTGCTGAAAATTATTAGAAATGTCAGTGAATGGATCTGCACCTCAAGGGCAATCTTGAGGCTTGTTACACAGAAAAATGAACACCTTGGTCATTCTCCTGGCAAGGATTTCTCTAGCTCTTACCCTGTCATTCAGAATTTGCTCTCTGTGCCAGGCAGACACAGAGGTGTGACACTCATACGAGACTGGTGAGTTGAGACCTTGCTCAGAGCTAGAGATGTGCAGTAACCCCACTCTTAATCCTGCCCGCTGCGGAGGGCTGGCATTCACCTTTCTGCTCAGGACACCTGCTTCAGAAATGGGGGCAGAGAACTGCCAATGAGAAGAAACCGAAGCAGGACAGTAAGGCAATGTAAAAGCAAGTGATCCAAGAGGGTAAAAGGATGGGGCAGAATCAGGGTCAGAGAGGATGAGGAAGAGGGTTGGGGACATAAGTAAACCTTACAAAACCAGATAAAGTATCAGAGAATTGGTTTTCCCTTTTCCCAACAGAATTTTCCAGATCTTATTTCTCCTCTATGTTAGCTCTCCCTAGATGGATATTATACTTTGTGCACCCCCATCTTCCAGGATACCCTGACAGTCTACCCTTTTGAACATCTAGTAACCTTGTACGCTATGCATTTGTTAACATGAACATGGTTTTGGGCTGTTTAAATTAAAACACGTCCATATTTTGTATTGTTCAAAGGTTCAGAAAGATCTTTTTTATGTATGCGCATCAGCTCATCTATTGGACTTTACACTTATGGCTTTTTGAAATTAGATATTCTTATCATCAGTCTTGAGAGCTTTTCACTCTGAAGACAGGAAATTCTTCTAGCTTTAGTCTTTCCTTTCTTCTTTTCTACAGAAGCCTCAGTAAATGGGCATGCTTAAAAAAGCATGCATCGTAGTATCAGGAGATGGCATCTCCCTCCTGCAGTCACCTCCTCATGCTAATAACACTGCTAGGTGGTGGTGAAGCCTGTTGATTTACAGTTCCAAATTGTGCCCAACTGTAACTGAGGTCCACCAAGTCCACTGCGCAATGCTGGTCAAGAAAGCAGCAAGTTATCTTATCCACATGGATATGAGAGAATTCTTCCTTAAAGGCAGATCTCATTTTGACTTCTGAAAAATGTTCAAATTCTGGTTTCTGGCTTCAAAACAAAATAGCCTCTTAAAAGTTTGACAGTGAAGAATATGGTAGCATTTCCGTTATCTGTTAAGAGTGCCATCTTGCTGGCTTCTTGGCCGAAGCCACATTCTTTGGTAGTGAACTCTACCATACAGTTATGTTTGGTCAAAAAGTATCCCATTCACTCTGTTTTTAATTTGTTAAAATATTGTCTCCTTGGATTTTATGCTGTAAAACCAGAAGAAGAAAAGATCTTTCTCTAATGTTCTGCTCTACTGTTTCTAGATACTTGCTTTTAAAATCCCTGCATCTATTTTCTTAGGTGAACACATTTTTTTTCTTCACTCTTTGCTCAGATGTGCACCTTTCCATAGCCTTAATCATTCATCCGTCCTTCCAATTTTGCAATACCTTGCAACAGGATAACCTGTAACATACCCTTCTTCTGCATGAGTTCACACCATCAAGCAGAAGACCAACACCGCAATTTGAGGATGGCATAGCAGGTCAGAGCTTCACATCTTTGGCACTTAGGTGCCCCTTTCCATCTTGGTATTTTAAGGGTACAGTGGGTGCCCTTAACTCAAACACTTAACTCTTTGATGGTTTATTCCACAATGACTGTGTGAAAAGGTGACTTCAGCTAACTCCTAACAGTTTTTTCTCTGGATCCCTCCTCCACATGCCAAAACCGTTACCTACAACAAAACTTCCGAGGCATTAGAGGCCAGACTGCCATTATTCAAAGCAAATAGACAGGAGGATGTATTTTTCATTAATCCGTATCTTTCACTAATTTCTTCTTTCTTCAGATCGCGTTTTTTTTCCACAAAGGCAGCAACTGTTTCTGTAAGTCTATAGCTTGACACAAAGAGGAGGCATTTCCACAGTCACTAGTGCAAACCGGCTTCACTTCTGTGGCTGCAGAGCTGGAGTGCAGCTGGTCTTACTGGGACGAGCGGATTGTGCCCTACAACACAGTCATACAGCGAAAACCAAGTATCTTGGGGAGCTCTGACTGCACCCTGCTCCCCGCCAGCCTTCAGCCTCGTACTGCAGTTCCTCAGGAGCGCTGCTGGCTCTCCACACCGGTCTCAGTGCACACCGATCTGCCCACGCTATGCTTTTGCCATCAGGCTGCAGCTCCTCAGCTGGTTTGGGTCAAGTCGCTGAAATCATAGAATCGCCAGGTTGGAAATGACCTCTTGCATCATCGAGTCCAACCATTCCTATCTGCCACTAAACCGTGTGCCTGAGCCCGTCTTTCAAACACCCCCAGGGATGGGGGCTCAACCACCTCCCTGGGCAGTCTGTGCCAGAGCCTGATGACGCTTTCTGTGAATTTTTTTTTCCTGATATCCAGTCTGAACCTCCCCTGCAGAGCTTGAGGCCATTCCCCCCCGTCCTGTCCTCTGTTACTTGGGAGAAGTCAGCTCCCTCCTCTCCACAACCTCTTTTCAGGTAGCTGTAAAGAGCAATAAGGTCTCCCCTCAGCCTCCTCCTCTCCAGGCTAAACAACCCCAGTTCCCTCAGCCGCTCCTCGTGAGACTTGTTCTCCAGCCCCTTCACCAGTCTCGTTGCTTTTCTCTGGACACGCTTCAGAGCCTCAACACCCTTCTTGGAGCGAAGGGCCCGGACCGCACTCAGCACTCGCGGTACAGGTGTTGCGGTCGGGGCTGGACCGAGAGGACCCTTACTCTCCTCGCACCTCTCCTCGCTCGGCGGGAGGGGCGGGAGCCGCCGCCGCACATGCCCAGAGCCGGGCGGGCGCCGCCGTCAGTCAGTGCCGGCGCGGCTGCCGGCGAGGGGCGGGCCCGGCCCGGCCCGCCCGGGCGCTGCCTCAGCGCGGCGGGGCGGGCGGGTAGCGGCGGCGGGGACGCTGCCCTGCCTCTCCCCGCTCGCCTTCCTCCGCCTCCCGCCGCGGGCAGGGAGGGAGGGCCGGGAGGCGCCTCCCGCTGCCCCCGGCCGCCCCCTCCCCATGCGGCCCGGCCCGCCGCCGGGAGCCCTCCCCGGGGGGATGTCGGTGCGGCCGCCGCCGGGATAACCCGCCCGCCCCGGGCGGAGGATGCTGCGGGCTCCGGCTCGGGCAGCAGCGGCCGCGTCCTCGGGTCCGGGCAGCGTCGCCGGGAAGAGATGACTTCAAGGCACCAGGCGGACTGGATCCCCTACAGGTAGCGGGGATCGAGAGCGGGGCGGGGAGAGCGGGGCTGCGCCTGGCGTGCGGCCGCTGATGGAGCCGGCGGGGCCGGACCGTGCCCGGGGGCCGGCGGTGGGTGCCGGTCGGTGCCCGGGGTACGGCTGGGAAGCGGTCGGTGTCCGGGGGGCGGCGGGTGCCAGTTGGTGCCTGGCGGGAGACGAGGCGGCGGTCGGTGCCCGTGTTATGGCTGGGAGGCGGTAGGTGCCCGGGGGAAGGCAGCGGACCTGTCGATGCCCTGTGCCCGGGGAGGGGTGGGAAGGCGGGCGGTGTCCCGGGGGGCGTCGTGGAGGCGGTGGGTGCCCGGGGGAGGCGGTGGGTGCCGGTCGGCGCCCGGGTAGGGGCGGGGAGGTGGTGGGTGCCCGGGTGCCGGTCGGTGCCCGGTGCCCTGGGAGCGGCGGCGGGTGCCCGGGGGGAGAGAGTGGGTGCCCGGGGGTCGGTGCCCGGTTCGCGGGGGGAGGCGGGGACCGGTCGGCGCTCGGGAGACGGCTGAGAGGTGGCGGGTGCCGGTCCGTGCCTGGGGGCCAGACGGTACTCGGGGGCCGGCGGGGAGGCGGTGATTGCCCGGGGGACGGTCGGTGCCCGGGGAGGGGCGGTGGGTGCCCGTGGGGAGGTGGTGGGTGCCGCCCGGTGCCCGGCGGTGGGTACCCGCGGGGCGTCTCCGTGCCCGCCGTCCGCGCTCGGACGGGCCCCGGTCCCGCCCCCCAGCTCGGTGCCGCTCCGCCAAGTTGAAGAGCTCGCCCCGCGGCCGGCGGGGACCCTCGCGGCGGCTCCTGGCGGGATCGCCATGGCAGCGCCCGGCCGAGGCTGCCATTGGCTCTGCCGTTGCCATAAGCTACCGGAGCCGCCGCGGCGGGCGCTGCCCGGAGCCCCGTGCGTCAGCGGGAGCGCTCGGCGATGGAGCGGCGGTGTAGTTTGTTCCTGTGTGCCGGTACGCGGAGGTTCAGTTCCGGGCGAGATGGGCTGTGAGACCACGACAGAGCCTCTTCCGAATCCTTTGTTGGGAGCGACGTTAACGTTACGGGATTTTACTTTTCATTAGAGCCTCTTTTCCAAACTGAATTACCGCGGAAAGAAACTACGGGTGTTTAAAAAGGTGTTCTGCGTAGCAGAGCGAGCCGTGTTTGTTTGGTTTTGTCGGCTGTGAATGAAACGAAGTAGATACAATAACGTAAACTTTTTCTTTTTTTTTACCATATCATTAAATTAAAGATATTTACAGAGTGCGTTTTAAGACAAAGACAGCTGTTCTAGCAGGTCAGTTGCAGTTTTCCCCATTCTAAATAACACTATTTGTAGTGACCGTGTGCCATGGTGACTGCAACATAAACATAAATAAATCACTTGTTAATACCAAGAAAAAATAAAATGATGGATGCACAAAAGAAAGTCTGCTGTTTTCATCTGCATGTGTGATAGTTCTGCTTAATAGAGTTATCTGAAAGAAAGAAATCTGATTACAGTGGACCCTAGCATATTGCCACTCTCTCTCCAGTAGCTCTTTCAGACCATGTGCTTTGAAAAGACGTAAGGAATTGGCAATAAGGCTTCAAAAATGACTAGCGGATGCATTGTGATGTGATTTGAAGCCTTGTAATGAAGGCAAAAATACCAGAAGAACAGCTGTTCATGGCTTTTCCCTGCAGCAGAGGAACTGTTTCTCCATTCTCTCACTATACACAAAGCTCTGTAGAGGCCAGTGTCAAAAGTTTGCTGAGGGATTTGGTAGCAGTGGCCTTGAAGAAGGAAATAAAACATCTCATCTGATTCTGCTTGGTGCAATTCAGAGCAGCAAAGGGAGACAAAGTGGTAGATCTGCAGATAAGCACGACTCTGATGATACTTTTATCTAAAATAATATTATTCTTGAACATTAACCATATATTTATGGCCAGAAACTGCCAATGACCACCCCAAACCAAAAGGCAAACAAACCACACTTCTGCTTTGATGTATCTTTGTTTAGGCTTCTAACATAGAGTTCTCTCAAGAAGCTGACATTTTTCAGAGCTGATTCCTGAGTTAGAAGTATATCATTGCAGATCTCTTGGAGCTTGTTCTTTTAAAGCATCCTTCAGGTTTGCCTAACTGTACTTAGCCAGGGAGCAATAGTTTCTGAATACACGTGTGACTAAGTTTACACATGAAAACATTTTGTCCGTAACTTAGATTGAAGGACCATTTTGTAGGAGTGAAACACACAGGAGAGAGAGAACTGTGATACGCGCCCTTTGGGATAGTTCGTTTTCTCTCCAGGAGCAAAATGCCCAACACTTTTCTGCTCTGTTTCTTCAGATCCCCGTCTTTCTATAGTGAGTTCAATAGTTGCTGATTCTCAAAGTTTGGAGGCCTGTTCCCCACCTTCTTTATTGCCTGGGTGGCATGTGACGGCCAACAATGTCGCTGCTGCTAGAGTGAGGGACAGAGCACAGGCTATTGGGCATGCTGAAGTCTGTAAAGACATATGGGGCATAGTCTGAGCCTTGCTGATGTACAATGTGCTAAAATATGTTGCAAGTCCTCTGAGCTTGGTGAAGCTGTTTCAGCTTTGGCATGGACTTTAAAATGGTAGCATGACTCCTAAACCTCCATTGTTCCTCCTAGCAATTGAATGTACGTGAATTAATTCAAGCAGAGAAGTTTATTTCTTTAGTAAGTGTTCGTAATTTTCCTTGCAAGTGAAATTAACCAGAGGTGATCACTTCTGCATATGTTGTGTACAACTTACTAAGCAATGATAGAATCATAGAATGATTTGAATTGGAAGCAACCTTAAAGATCATCTAATTCCAGCTTCCTGCAGGAACACCTTTCACCAGATCTGGTTGCTCCAAGTCTCGTCTAATCTGATCTTGAACAACTCCAGGGATGGGGCATCCATGACTTCTTTGGGTAACCTGTTCTGTTGCTTCACCACCCTTACAGTAAACCATTTCTCCCTAGTATCTAATTTTTCCTCTTTCAGCTTGAAACCATTTTCCTTCATCCTATCACTACATGCCCTTGTAAAAAGTCCCTTTCCAGCTTTCCTGTAGGCCCCCTTTGAGTACTGGAAGGCTGCTCTAAGGTCTCCCTGGCATTTTGTCTTCTCCAGGCTGAATAACCCAAACTCTCTCAGCCTGTCTTCATATGAGAGGTGTTCTAGCCCTGTGGCCATCTTTGTGGCCCTTCTTTGGGCTCGCCCCAGCGGGTCCACGGCCTTCTTATGTTGGGGGCCCCAGAGCTGTACACAGTAATCCAGATGAAGTCTCATGAGAGCAGAGTACAGGGGCAGAATCATCTCTCTTGACCTGCTCGTCATACTTCCTTTGACACAGTGAGGAAACAATTTGCTTTCTGGGCTGCAAGCGCACATTCCTGGCTCATGTAGAGCTTCTCATCAACCAGCATCCCCAGGTCCTTCCTCTTCAGGGCTACTCTCAATCTGTTCTCTGCCCAGCCTCTAATTGTGCTTGGGATTGCCCTGACTGGCTCGTAGTCCACCTGCTTGTCCCAAACTCACCAAACAGACAATGCTTCTTCCACTTTTAAGATGCTGAGAACATTTTGGGTGAGTTAACAAAAAATACTAGGGAATTTTTTCAGGACCAGTGCTATTTTCATCATGCTGAGCTGGATAAAAGCTTCACATCATTTATGAGTATTCAATTTCGGCATTTTGCCCTTAATGCCTTATCTTCTTTTACGTATTCTGCTTTTGAAACACTCAGAGAATGAAGAGATTTGAGTTTGCTAATGTTAGAAAATACAATTGGGAAATTATTTTTTAAAAGTAAATAGTTTCATGAAACTATTTTGTAGATAGAAGTTCAAGCATACAATTAAGCATTTACTTATGAAGCTACATACCAAGTTCAGTGAGCTAGGAATTCTTTTTTTAAATTGAACCCATTTTTTTAACATTTTTGTCCTTTAATATAAAGGCTAAAATTAGTTTAGATTCAAGTATAAAATCAATTGCAGTTCATGTAGCCTCTCCTAGTCACAAAGGTGGTTCCTGATGGCAGTCAAGAGTAATTCTTTAGGAGGTGCGTTCTCAAACACGGTAGTGTTTTCATTTGGTATCCTTTAGTAGTTTCCAGTAGGAAATACAAAGCAAAATTATCTGGGAATCATTACAGATTCAGAGGAGTTAAGGGGTTTTGTTCAACAGTATGTTCCAGTTTCACATCTTTTTCATTTTTAATTTATAGAGTTTCTGAAATTAACATATTCATTTTTATTTTATACTGCTGCGTCTTGAAGAAGCGAACACATTCCTCCTACTACTTAACTATAGTTAAATGAAACTGTGGCTAGCTATGATAAAAGTACAAATACACTCAGTCACAGTAGGGTCGCAGTCCCTATTATTATAATTTGTTCTTAATATTTTCACTTGCTTCTTTAACTATAAATCCTAATACTATAACTTAGAAAGCAGCATTTACAAAGCCATCTAACCTGTTTAATGAAAAATATATGAACATCAGTTTGAAAGTGCAGTCCATATAGGAATAAATTTGTCCCAGGTCCTCAAGAGTTCTCTGTTAAGGGTCTGTGTAATTCTGCTGAGAATTGCTTTGTGTCGATAAACCTGCCGTAGCCCCAGGGGAACCCATGAACTGTGCCACAGGGTGTCTGGCACTTTGCACAGAGGGTGATGTATAAAGAAGATTACACAGCATGCATTTGCAGTGGCATAATATGCCTTGATGCGTACATGATGATGGTAATAATATACATTATTTTATTTGTGACATTTTTTATTATGTTCAATTTGTTTTGTAGCTGTTACGAATTTGCTCTGAAGTTTTAAGGCTGTGCTTAGATATTGCAGCTATAAACAGTCACTAGTTATTTATTTGCAAAGTGGAGGATTACAGTTGGATGAAAATTGTGGAGCACAGCTGTGTGGTAAATTCATGAATCATGGCAATTAGAGCAGATAAGAAAATCTCTGGAAGTGTGATGCGTAAACAAGTGCTGGAACAGGAACAGGCTTGAAGACCAAGAATGTCCCAGTCATTTCTATGCATTTATTTGGTGTATTGGGACATTATCTCCCCTTAAGCCTTGACAGTCTAAAGGCAGCAGTGCAGGTAGAATGCTCACCCACTGCAAGGTGCAGTTTGTGACTGAGCGCAGTGCAATGCAGGCAGGCTCACGCCTGGCTGCCTGCTGTGGGGACGACATTGGTAATTTATGAGAGTGCTGCCTTTCCTAAAGAAAAGGGCACAGGGAGTGTGTGTCTCCTCTGCTTTAAATTAGGCTGTCTTGTCTCAGGTTATTGTAATGTATAAAATTAGCCTAGTCGTGTGTTTATAAAATGTTTAAGGTAGAGCTCTTCCTTAATGGGGTCTGTGCCCTCATATAGGGTGATCCTGAGGTAGTACATGGAGATGCTAGCCAAGATCAAAGTCCTGTTCTGCCCAGCATCAGTATTGGGGAGCTGTACATGCACACTGTCAGAGGCAATTGCTACCCTGAAGCTGATAGCCTAAATCAGCCAGGCAGAAAAGAGGGCTGAGGAAAATACAGTATCACTTCAATTTTACCAGTGAGGGAAGTGGAGACCTGTGGAAGTTGTGGGGAATTTGCCTGAAAGGAAATGGGACAAGGCTCAAGGGAGATCAGCAGCAGAACAGGGAGTGAAACCTAGCTATCTGCTTTGCAGTGTGCCTCAAGTGGATGTAAACAAGGGGCTGATGGGGCTTTGCCTCCTCTGGTAGGGTGTGCTTTGGGCTATATGATAGATAAACAGCCGCACCATCCTATGGTATTGTGACCCTCGCCACCTTTGCAGTATTGACATCCTGACTGAAACTAAAAATCATTTCATAATAGGCCAGTGGGTTTCTCGTAGCAGCAATCATTTGTAGGTTTTTGGCAGCAGCAATCATTTACAAGCCATCTGTGCCAGATTTGGATCACTGCCGGAAAGCAGCTATGAAATGTTATGTCTCCTCTTGCAGTTCCCTGAGTCGGACAGTTTTGACTCTTACTCATGAGGGTTTTTTTTACTTTCTTTAAAGTTGCATCCATTTAGACATGCAAGCAGCAGCTTCTCTGGAAGGTGGTACATGTTATTAGAAGCTGTCATTCTGGAGAGCTGGATTCTTTTCACACTTCCTCCTCATGCGTTTTCCCCTCATACTAATGACTTATTTTCTAATTCATGTTTTTTTCTATTCTTTATGAACAGATTTCTGTTTCCATTTGTCCTTGTATCTTGCTCTCCTTGCTCTCTTTGCCTCTTTTCTTGCTTTCTTCTCTCTTGTCCATGTTGAGATTCATGAAAATAATGATTCTTTCTTGCAGCTATATGATACCTATCTCTGTAAATGTTTGCTCTTTAATTTGTATTTTATTGTTTGTAACTTTTGAATAAATCCTTCCCAGCTTCTCATTGTGTTACTGAAGTAGTTCATACTGTTTGCAATTTTTTTAAGCTGAAATTGTTTTCTTTTTTTGAAGATTACCAAGAATTAATTTCAGTATTTGCAGCAGATTATTCAAATACTATTACTTTAAGCATGGATGTTAAAATCAATGTTCACTTTATACCTCACTTCTTGCTGAAGCTTTTGTTACTGCAGTGTATAAAGGCCAGTAACTGGAGAAGCCCTTCTCAGTGGTAGTCTGTGTCACTTCAAATGGGGACTGGTGGGGAACTGGAGGACTGTTTTCTCACAGTTTTACGATCCTTTTTATCATGATGTCTTGAGGACCAGTGCTGAGGACTTTCAGCTGAGAATATAAGATCTCTCTGGGCTCTGTTGTTGTTTGTATCGTGCTAATAGTATGCAGATACACAGCAAGACAGTCTTCAGTCTGAAGAATTTTCAATTTGGATGACAGATACAAAATAAGGGCACAAAATACAAGCAAAAAGATCAGGGTGGTTGTTAGCATGTTCCTTGTTGCTTTCATTTTTGTTACATCAGCTTCTTTTGACTATCCTGTTCTTAACAAAACAGGAAAGAAGGGCATAGTGACTTAACTAGATAGGGAAATATGCTCCTAGAGAAGGGTGTATGGAGTGTGCAAAGGTAACTGTGAGAGAAGGCAAAAAGATTGAGTGGTTATTTTGGAACAGGATGAGTACATGTGATAAAAAAGGAAACCGTTCTTTTTTGCTGACATAGCTGTTTTACACCAGCTTGTTTTATTTAATACTTGGTGGTAACAGCATTTTTTGCTTTGTACAGGTTTGGTAACTATGGATGTATATATCTACTGAATAATTTTAGTTTATGTCCAAATTGTATAACTTTGTGACTTTTTGGAAGGTCTTTAAATGCTCAATTTACTCCTGTAATTTTATTATTTACTAGATATATTTGTATTTTCTTCTTTTACTTTAATAAGGAACTGAAATATAAATTTACTTTCCCTTTCAGTGATTACTGCAGAAGTAGTTTTCGTACTTTTGGATTGCTAATGAATTTGGAGATTACAGATTTAGCTGTTATTTACCCTTAAAAGGAAAAAGAGACCCAATCTAAAGCACTTCCTTTGGGGAAATGCAGTAGGGCCTTATACAGCAGAGGATAGTAACTGCTTTTGCCAGTACAAGAACTTTGCAGATCCTGGATGCTGCTTCTGCGCAGTCAGACAACTACCCTTACACCTGGAGGTAGGGATGCTGTAGCGTCTAACACTACTCTCTGTCTTACATTTAGTTGTATGGTTGCTTGCAGGAAGCACTCACGAAGAGGTGCCAGAAGATTCTTTCTATTGACTTTAAAGGGAATTGGCTTGGCTCCACAACCTTCTCTGAGCTCATGTCTTAGCAAATAATGGCAAGCAGTCTGTAATGCATTAGTATGAATGTACGAGTGCACTTTGTGAGTGACATACTTGTCTTGATCTCTGACAACACAAGTGCCTGAGTCATTCTTTCATGAAGTTGAGTTTTACCTTGACTGGTCAGATGTTTACCAAAATTAAGTATTGAATTGCAGATTTCAGTGGAAACCTCAGAGTTCCTGTTGAGATGCATGTTAACACAAGTCTGTGCATATTATAACTTGTAATTAATAGAACTCATTTGAGTTACACATTCATTATAATGAAACCACAGCGTGGAGTTTTTAATGGTAATTTTAATTGTAATCACAGTTCTAACTACCTGCAGGTGAAAAATTACAAGATGAAGAAATTCCTTGATTAACTTCAAGTGATGACTGAATTGGAAATTGTATCTGCAAGTGAAATCAAATATGTCAGTATTTGATCCATGCTCAGGGAATGGGTAAAAAAACAGGTTGGTCTTTCAAAATTGATATTAATTTGAAAGCAAAACAAATAAATTTGAAGACTAGGTGTTTCCACTACTTGTACCTGTGCTAGAGCAAGAAGCTTAAGGACAAGTGGTCTCTTTTTTTGCAGAGAAGGTTGTTACTAACTGATACTACTACAACAGCATTTTCACTTGCCTGCAGTAGCAATAAAAAAAAAACCCAGCCCATTGCATTGTGTTGCAATTCTCACTTCTGAAAAACTGAGGAAATTACTGGATGTATTGTAGAAATTAAAGAACAGATAAGCTGTCTGAACAGTGATGTAGACTAACTGCTCAGGTCAAGCTGAGTGGCAAATGGAGGACTGAGACGCTTACTGTGCCTTGGAATGCATCCCACTGTTTTTGGCAGATATAAATCCCAAGACTGAAGCCAGGGGTGTGAATTTCCATTAAACAGTCTTTTGTGGATATATGGATTGCATGGACTGTTGCATGCCTACCTAAGACTTCAGTTAGTTTAGGTAAATACTGCATCTTTTGGTACACTGCAGCTGTAGGGCAACATTAAATAACATTGAAGACATCTCTACACACCAGTGAGTCAGACCTTGGTAAGTGATTCTTCTAAGTTACTGAATTTTAAATCACTGGCTGTTGCTGCAGATTCTAAAAGGGAAGCACCAAGGTTTATAGAAGGTTTTTGTGCTTGCCCTAGAATAACACTAGCTTTGTTTTATTTCCTGTCCTTGAGGCACAGCTCAGGTACCTCTTCACATTGCATATCATTAAATCTGTGCAATGATGGAGCTGCAGAGAACCCTGTAGCTTTGCTTGGTGTTGATTTGGTTAAATTCTTTCCTTCTGTATTTGATCTCTGTGGTATGTCCATGCTGCATACTGCAGTGCAGTGGAGAGACACTTGGGCTGCATATGAGCTAACAGAGATACTGAAAGCTGTATAACAACATAAAAAAATGCAGAAGTGATTTACTTCTTTGAGGAGCAATGAAGTTCAGTCTGTGAGGAGCTATGGACTCCCATAGTTAAATTGTTTCCAATGTATGTGTTAGCTTGTTTACAGCTAGCTGGGTGTTCATCATAGCACAGTTCACAATGTGAATGTAACTTTTAATTTAAAAGTCATTATTTGGTCCAAACTGAGAATGTTAATTTTTGGAGAACTAACCCTGTATGAGCAACCTTATCTAGGCTGTGGCTTTTCAGAATACTAGGCCAGTTCTTGGGTATGCCAGATATAATAATTATGGAATACTATATTAATACCCAGAGAAACTGGGCCATCATATCAGTGCAAAAAGATCATGACATCATTGCTAGAAGTTTGAGGCATCCTGGAAGATGGCTTTTAAACATTAGCTACTTCAAATAATAATGTAGTGTATTTTCTGGCACTGTTGATGCAGCTTGAAAAATTGTTAATTACTTCCTTGGGGCTTGAATATCACTCACAGATTATAAAGATAAAGAAAAACCACCACAAGAGAAATTTAAGTGAAATGAAAGAGCCTCCCTCTTTCCTTCCCTCAGCACTTTCTGGTATTTATTCATTTCATGCCATATGGTTCACCCTTTTCAAGATAGAGGTTGTTCTGAGTAGCACAGCAAGAAACAGAGTTTTCCAATTCTGTGCACCCTGTGTTAGAATGATTTCCAGATTATTCTATTAGAAGAAATGTGAAATTACATTTGTGTAGCCCTGACAGTGGGATATGCAGGTTCAAGTGTTAAGGTTTCTGCCCTGTGTGTTGTATCCTTATGAAGGTAGTTATAATACCACAGATGAGTGCCTGGATTTTCAGGTTATTGTTGGTGTGGTCTGGACCTGTCCCTCCCACTCCTTGAAATTTTCTCCTAAAAAGGGGGGAAAATATGGAGATCACTAAGTTTCTAAGGTTTGGACTTGACAAATTGGTATTCTTTGTTACAAAGACTTCTGGCAAAAGGATCCAGTGGACTCTAGACTTGATATGAAAGATTTTAGGCCTTAGAAAATTAATTTTGCTTGCAATAAATTATAATGTTTGAGAGCCATCATTTCGTTGAACTGGTACCAAATAATGTAAGTCATAACAAAAATTGACGGCATTAGTAAAGGCATCTATGAGCTTGTTGGAAGTGAATATTGAGTTGCTGGGGTTTCAGTTTATTAATTGTTGCATTCCAATAAAATATAAAGATTTCGAAACAGATTTAAGAGTACATGCAGAGTAGCTGTATTTTTGCATGAGGCTGGTACAGGCCTTTCAGGGGATGGAATGTAATGCTACACAGGGAGCCTTGAAGAGTCTATGGTTTTCAAGAGTGCTCCGGGTCATTCTGATTCTCTGCTCACGTTATTTCCTAATTGTGAGCCTCTTCGAAAATCTGAAGCTTCTGTTGAATATACTTCATGTGGTGGAGAGAAAAGAGAGAATGACTATTGTGCTGCCTAGTCAAAATGAGAAATGGCTTATAACTCACAGGTTTTTTGTGTTCTTTGGCAAGAACAACTTATTCTCTTCTGAAAAAGCTTATTCTGAAGAAAAGTGCAAGATACACTAGAGGCATAGAACTTTTTGCTGCATTGCATGATGAACTGTAAATACACGCAACTGACAGTGGGAGGAGTCCTCAAAGTAACTCTGTGCATTGGGATGAAAATTCAGCCCAAAGGGTTTTAGTTTACAGCCAGATTTGCAATATTGCATTTACTATGGACATGAATGCATATTGCAATAAACAGTAAGTAGAAACACGGTGTTCTGTTTAGTTTTGCTTTTCAATTTGCACTTGATGCCTTCTTTTTGTTATTTTTTCATGAAAATGGACATGAGATTGTTTCTGTATTTTTTATTTTTCACCGCATTAGAATAGGTCTATAATAAATAGTGATTGATTCTCTAGTAATAATTCCCTGAGTTATTTACTTTGTGAAATGAAAGATTATTTGTTTTCTTTTATTATCACAAAATGCTTTCCTCTGTATTCGAATGATAATCAGTACTTAAGGAAACTAACTAATCTTGTTTTTGTGGTTCTTTCCCTTTCTGTGTTGAGTCCTCTGACTCTGGAAATTTGATCTGTAGCGTGCTATCAAATGGCTGATGTTGGTTTTGGGGAGATTATGTGCTGCTAGGAGAGTTCCTGGACATAATACAGGCTGAGTTAAATTTGTCAGTCAATGGCAATGTTTCCTTATAATCTTCCAGCTCTTCTTAAATTAAATCTTTTAATAATCATAAAGCAGATAAATATTTAATCAGGATTTTAGGTCTGTGCTCCCATCCAGTAACTATCATCAAAAGTCTTTCTGAAGTAGACTTCAGATTCAAGCCAAGGCCATTCCTTCAACACGTAGGAGCAGGGGAGAGCATGTGTTCCCCAGGGAGCAGCACGCTTTGCAAGCATGCGTAACTTCTGTGATGTGGATGAGCTGTCTCTGACAGCTTCTGTGGTCACTGCTGTGAGCCTGGCAGTCCAGAGAAACATGTTGGCCTGCTCCCAGTTTGCCACAGATAAAGATAAGGGCACTTGCACTCATGGCAGTACAGTGCTACACCAGAACAATAAAAACTTCTGCAGGACCATAGAGGAAGCTGTTGCTGTCTTACTCTTTTATATCTTGCTTGTGCCAGCCAGCTTTCTTTCCATAGTTCCCAGGCTGAACTCTTCCTCATCCTGTCCCAGTTCTGGCTAGGTCCTGAAAAAGTGAGGAAGTGGAGCCCTCTGAATCTGATGGAATGAAGCTGAATGACATTCAGTGGGTGATCCTGCAGGCTGGAATGGCTCACCGTGCCACCACGTATCCCACAGTAAACACAAACTCATAGGTTGTATGTTGAAGTATTAGAGCTATGAAAAATGTGCAAATAACAGTGATCACATGCTACATCAATTAGACATTTTATGCAGCGGGCAATTAGTGTTCAGGAAAGAAACCAGAAAATACACAGTCATATGTATTTGCCTGAAAGGAGTAGAAAAACAGCTGCTGGTGTGTAAGCGTTGATTAAACCCAAAGGGGGATCTTATTGTCACTCTTCTTTTTAATGGTCCAGTAGCTAAAACAATACTTTTCTTTGCCTTGCTGAAATGCGTTTGTAAATATGTTCCCACAGTGCTAGAAGTGGTTTAATTATGTCTGATACAGTTAAAAGGAGTCTTTAGCTTTGTATGATGCAGCTTCCTCTATCTGAGAGTATGTTTGCCCGCTTCTTGTTCCTGCTGTTGTCTCCTTGTCCTGGCATACACTGGGTGATTTATGGTTGTGGCTGTGGCCTGAGCTTGGTCGTGATAGGTCATCAGTGGCCTCCGTGCCACCTTGACGTGGTGCTGTAGTGCACTGTCTGTCTTAGGTCTCACCCTCATGTGATGCACTCTGTGAAGCTCTGGGAGAGGTTGCAAAGGCAGAGGCGTACTTACTCCTAGGTGGACACACTGCATATAACAGCAGAAGTGGGGCTTTTCCAGGATAACACACTCAGTAGTGAGATCAGGGAAAGCATTACAGTTGCTTTATCTTCCGCTTCCATACTTCTCTTGCCTCCAGAACAGGTTATTGTTTTTATTTCTTTTGTATTTCTATTTGTCTGTTTGTAAGAAATCCAAATTAAGGCAAGAACTATGCATATGTAGACAGGAAGACATGAAACACAGTAGATTTTCTTTACAGTGTGTTGGGTCGAAGGGATCCTTCTGCATGTATCTGTAAGAAGTACTTCTAGGATAAAGACAACTTTTGAAGCCAGAATTTCAGTAGCTGTCATTCATGTTTCCCTGTGTGGATTCTCATTTCTATAATAATATTGAGTTGATCTCCAGCCTTTCTTTTCCACAGAGAGACTCTTTAAGGTCTTTGTCTCTACCCAGCCACCTTTACTCCTTTACACCTCTTTAATTGTAGTTGAAATTATTCAACTGAAGAAAAAAAAAATAGATATTATGTACACATGAATCTGTCTTTTTTAAGAAACCAGGCAAACCTCTCTCATTATATGCATACTGAATTGTCTGTGAAGGAATTTGAAATTTGAGTGCACTGGTCAATTTTTATTAGGGAACCTCAGTGCAAATGAAGATTCTTCCTGAAACTTCCAGAGATACACTCATTCACTGCTTTCTGTCTTATCCTCTTATGCAAAATGTAGCATTAATATCCATGCTTCATGTGAGAAAGGGAAGAAAACTTAAATACTTCTCTGACAAAGGCCTGAATGTTTTTGGAATTTAATTTACTTGCATGGTATGATTTGCTTCCTGTTTTTAGAAATCAGCAGCCAGTCTGATTTTCTATTCACATTCTACCACATTTTAATAGAAAAATGTTCCATGGGCAGAAATTAGCAGACTTAGAAATGTGTCTGCTTGACGAGGCGGTCGTGTTGGTGCTTCAGTCCCAGTGGGAGATTGCTCTTGCTATAATTGTTCCTAACAGGCATTGTCTAGCAGGTGAAGTGGATATAATTAAAATGGCAACTTCAGTCACATTTTCAAAAATATGAAAAGGATGGTGAAAAGCCTTTCCTGCTAATGGTTTGCTACTGATATCACAGCACTGAACAGCTCTTTGTTCAATAAAACCCCTTTATAATCTTATCTTCTAGCTTGTCAGTGTACAATTTAAACCCAAGCTGAAGACAGCCTCTGGCAACTGAATTGGTATGTTTTTCTGTGCTTTTTGTATCCACAAAACGTGCTGATAGACTTCTCTCTACTGTTTGTCAACACAGTCTTTCTTTAGCAGTTAATCTGATCTACCTCAGCTGTGATCCGTTTAGTTACACAAAAACCCAAAGATGGTTTATCTCTAGAGTTTTTGAAAGACACACTGGAGCAAATTAAATTATGCTTGTTTTCTTTGTTGAAAAATGGAAGGCACAAGAATCCAAGACCTGTAGTATTTAAATGGTTTCCGTCAAGCTTAGGCAAATCTGCTACCAGACCATGGCTCTGATCGATAATTGCTTTAAAGCTGCGCTGGTTTTGAAATTAGAAATGGAGGTGGCTTTATAAAAATTTCTAAGCTACTAAAACATTTGAGATGGGCAATAGTGTACACTTTTTCTGAATACATGGAAAGTGACATTTACAAAATCTAAATTCTGGTTATTCCTTTTATCTTGAAGCTATTTTTTGGCAAGTTGTAAACACACAGGATACAGTACTTCTCACAATATAATTGAGTATTGAAGATTCATTTAAGCTCCACAGGTTGCATCCATGGATTGAGATCTACTGTGGGACTGTCAGTCATCTTTCCTTTAAATAACAAGGGAATAAGAAAAACTCTAAACCCAGTCGTCCCAATCTTCCTCACATCTAGATTATGTTTTAGAAAGGAGGAGTTTGTCTGTTCTATGGAGTAAGTAGTCAGTAGATTTTTCCTATGTTATTTCTGGCCAATGCACTTATCTTGTCTTTCTGTAGTTTCATAATATGCCTGAATCTTAGAGAAAAGAGAAGAAAAAGACTAGGGAACAATTTTCATCTTAATTGGCAAATGAACTGCAGTGTTCTCAGTATCTGCATTTAGTGTGAAAACAGCCATTTAGAATTGCAGATTTTGTATCCATTTTGTTTCTAGGAAACTGACAAACGTACATTTGCAATCCTATGTAATTATAATCCGATTCTAGAGAACTATAATTTCTTCCAATATCTAGAAATATAGCATTTGAGCATAATTTTTCAGTACACTATCGTGCAGGGTTAATAGCACAATCTTACTGAGAATTACATTGCTGGTATTGTATAATTATGAGAGGTCAAATTATACTGAAAATCTGTAGAAGTATATGACTGACAAAGAATGCTTGTGGTTTTGTATGATAGTTCTTCTTTGGTTGATAAAACGGAGTTCTTTGTTTGCTTAGCAGTTGTTGCATGGTGAAAAATAAAAATAACGCTTAACTCAGACAAGAACAGTTTAAAAATAGTGGGCTGGATAAATGGCTTTTTTTTTATCTAATGGTCTTTTTTGTTACAGTTACTGATGACAGCTCCTTGCCAAAGTAAGAAGAAAAATTATCTAGAGTCAACACACTTTTTAAAATCTAATCATCTTATGCATACTTTGTTTTAAGGAAAGCTTACGCTTTTTTTTGCATGTAAGATGTCTGTGCAAATCATACGAGTTTTTCAAAATGATGGGAAAAAAGTACCTTACCCCTTTTGTCTTTTTTTAAAATCTCCTTCTTGGTTACTGTTTGATAGAACCGGTGAATATTGACAAGCAGTTTAGAAAACAAAGATAAAAACTATATGATTTGTTATCAGCCTTTTCTTTTTGATGTTCACCATTCATATGCTATAAGCCATTATTTGCAAATACCTAGACATTGAGTGGGCTCTGATGGAAATATTTATGTCCAGCAATAACAAATTTTATTAGCCTGTTCAGTATCAGAACCCTAAAACTGAAGTGGTGTGCATCTATCAGACCCAATTTTCAGTCTTCTTCAAATAGGGTGAAAATTGTGTTTTAGAGTCCAAAATGTCTTACATGGGGGACTGATAGAAGCTCTCGCATGCTGCCATGTGGACTGATATTGTGAAGATGTTTTCAAGCCTAGAACAGTAATTGGGAAAGGATAGTTGCAGTTGGAAATAAGAATTAGTTAGGTCATGATAATCAGCTCTTAAATTTCCAGTAATTTGATAACTGTGTCAAATATACACTCTGCATACTGCAGAGGAGATTTTCAGCTGGAAATCCAAAGCTTTTTAGAGACACCAATTCCTGATTCTCTGAAACTGCGAGTCTGCATGCTGTCTGACTTCTCAGCCACAGCCATTCCCACAATTCACATTTCTTGCTAGCAGCAGACATTCCTGCATATCTTCATATGTGTTGTAGAGTAAAAAATTGTGTCTTGAAAGGAAGGATTGATATAGCAATTAACTGCCCAGTGCTGAAAGAAGCCAACATTTGAGTCCTGCCAGTTAATGACAATAGCTTTCCAAACTGAATCAAAAAGCAGTAGCAGTTTTCCGGATTTTCTCTCCCAGTTTTTTATGTATACCTATATCTATGTGTATGTAACTGCATACATTAAATGTCAGGAAGTAATGTCTTGTTCAGTTATCTGTTGAGAGGTCAAGCTGGGCAGATATTTCAGATCATATATTACTTTTATCAAAGTCTTGCAGTTCTTGGTAATTAAGTACCCTTTTTTTTAGCATTTTTGCATCTATCTATCTATCTATCCATCTATCTATCTATCTATCTATCTATCACTATTGCAAAGCATTTCACATAGCTCTTCGTACCTCCTCACAATATATTATAAAGTGTTGAGACAACAATCTAGAGTCATTATTAGACTAAATGATAACTTCATTGGAAGCAGTTTGAGAGAACTTGATAATCTTAACTGGTTAGAGGTCACATTGCCATGCATTTTGGATTTCTTATTTCCTGAAATGTTAATGACATATAGTATATCTGGAACAACACTGGGGAAATCCTGAGGTTTGACCCCTTCTCTGTGTTTTGTATGCTCTACCTTCTGTATCTTCCTCTGATTTTCAATTTGTGATACACATTTGCTTTCTGGTGTTGCCTTTGTGAACAGCATTTTTCAAGTGTGCCGCAAGTGCAGTGAGATTCTGATTGACGATTTGATTAGCGCCTTCCTGGCTTAGTTTCATAGTTGATTTGAACTCAGAACTTTACATACAGGTAGATTTGCGTGTGCTCACGATTGTATCAGGATGGCTAATTCTAGCTGCCGGAATCCTTCTTATATCAAGAAAGACTGCTGCAACCCTGGAAACAAAAGCTTTGTGCGAGGAAGTATCAGAAATAAGGGTAGATTTAATTAACTATTGGAGTTTCTGAGAGGCAAGTATTGTTTGGATTGTATTGGTGTGACAGAATTTTGATGTATAGAAGTGGGAGACCTAAATAGCTGAAATCATCCCATTGTGTGGCACAAGAAGAGCCCAGGCTTGTTTGTACCTCAGAAAACTGTTTCCTCTAGTACTTTTATGTAGGTAAAAGGCGCCTCATGATTGGCGGATATAACAAAAAACGTTGGTAAGAGTAGTCAAGGTAAGTTGGGGCTCTAAATGATTAGTAATGAAGATGGACATAAATATATCTCCAATAACAAATATTTGATGCTGTTTCAAATTTGGCTAATGTTACTTGAAATACTTAAAGCTGATATACTAAACCAAGTATATAATTTCAAATGGTGAGCAGAGTTAATATTCATAAAACATGAAAATGATTAAAATTTATGCAATGTACATATCTGGAGGCAACAAAAGAGGTAGGTTGCATAACAGTGTGAGACTGTCACTTGATGTGATGCTTCAAGTACTTATAAATGCAGTGAATGCAGTTACTATTCAAAGGACTATTTTTTGCCCATTTGAAACACAAAAATGCCAGCGTATTTGAAGTATGATCAGAGTACAGAAATATGATATGTCACAGTTAGATTTCTCTTAAAATATCTCAAAAAGTAGTGTTTGTTCCTTCCCTGAATATGTCCTGATAACATGAGGTCTGTATGGTCACACTTTGATGCAGCCAAGGATATGTCTGTCCTTCTGGGCTGTTGGATCAAATTGTGGAACCTATTTCTTAATAATCTTAAAACATCCAGAAAATCTCATCAGCAACAGAGACTTTGTTGGCTGTATTGTAGTTTCAACAGTTTTCAAGTTTCCTATAATAAGCACTCAGCAGCGTCTGTGATACACGTCCCAGCTCTTGCACTCTCTCACTTAGTATTCTCTAGTTCTGGGGCCTTCCATGTCGCTTATTTTGGCAATTAGGTAGGTAGACAGGTGTAGGATTAGAGATCCCAGGGCTTGCCAGGGGCTCAGTTCTGTAAGGGTTTCATCTCTTTATCTATCTGGTTTTCTTTCTGGTTTAGAGCAGATGTGTATTTTCTCTGACCATGTTGTAAAATTTTCCTGCCACTGCCGAAGTCTTGAAAGTGAATCCCACTTGCCCACCTTGGTTGCACACAGAAGCAAAAGAAAGAGATTGGCTTAGTTCTGACATGGAGAATAATCGGGTTTTGGGGTTGACTCACAAGATTAGGGAACTAATAAATCAGAAAAGATAATTGTGTAAATTCTTCTGAAATTATCTTTGAATGCCATGTTTTTGAAAGGAGTACCTCTATCTACGAAAAAAAAAAAAAAAGGAAAACCTAAACTGTACTATTTCTATGGTTTTCTAAGATTGTATTTAATACCTGGAATACTCCACTAGAATACGTCTCTCTTGTGCAGGCACTTGTGTATGCTAATTGTGAAACAATTCTCTTTATCATTAAAAATCCCCAACCTGAAAGGGTTTATACATATGCATCTTTTTATGCTATATGAAATTAGTGGGAATGTTTTCATGAGACTGAATTAACATTGTCTGGGGTCATGGACCCAAGTATGCAGACCAGACGGTATGGGATACATCATCTGCTGTTAGAAATAAGGGCTTCATTTTCAGTACAAAATGTAGGCCAAGTGGTGTTTGTTACTTTTTGCCCAGCCCTTAACCTCAAAATCTGTATCATGTACTCAGGCACCAGGATCTGAGAAACTTATTTTTTCCACCTGAAAAAGTTGTCCAGGATTGTCAGATTTTACTACTTTTACAGACGGTAAACTATAGAGACTGAACTCAAACTGAAATGAAAAATCTGCTTTCTTCAGTTCCAGCAAAGAGTAGTAGGTTGGATTATAAAGATAGTGCGTGGTGTGGGAAAAGTGACCAAAATATTTTGTTCCGGGGTTAGTATTATCATGTAATGACATGTCTTTGCCTTAGAAACTGCACTCCATTGAAACTATAAAACCACCTGTAAAAAAGGAAAAAGGAGCTTGGCTGTTTCACTTCACTAACATCTCCTATCAGAGTTACAATTCTTGCTGTACTTCACTTTTGGTTTGTTAAAGCATCTAAGGGAGACTGGGTAGTCTCTTTACCTTCACATTTGCAATAAAATGATTGCTTAATTTTACTGCTCCCTTAAAAACATAATAAATACAACTGTATCTTTTTCCTGTCCTGTCCTAAACACATAGGTAGGCAGTAGGATCTGTTAATAAGTTGCTGCATTAGTGAATTAGTGCTCAGGTATCATCTCTTTTCAGCCACATCATATTTGAGATAGGTAATTTGTGCCTGTGTTTACCTGCCTGCTGCAGGGAGAAGCCCTCACTGAACACCTGCAGCACTGGCCCTGTCCTTGGGGTCAGTGTTTTGTTTGTTAAACACTTCAGCATTCTACTATTATGTTGAAGGCCAGCGTTGTTTTTAACTTTGTTACTGTACCTGTAGTGCGTTCATTCTTGCACCATGGAGGTGTTTCCAAGGGGGAGTTAAGACTTGTTAATCTCATTTTATGAGTGAAAGGTTATAGTTTAATGTAAAATAGGACCAGTATGCTGACAACTGGACAAAAACATGTTTCAAAGGACAGATAGTAAGAGAGCGAGGGAGGAAAGGTGCCAGCAGTTATCTTACACTTTTTCTCTTGAACACCGTGGTTTCTCTTGGTCACGGTCTTTTCCATATCAGAATTACAGAGGTTTGTTCTAGGTGCCATCTTTTGCCAATGCAGCAGTACTGGAAGGGAGAAGTCATCATGGTCTTCTGAGGTCCTGGCGGAGAACTCTTGTTCTGCAGTGTGGTGTACAAGTGCGGTCCTCCTATTCAACCAATACTTTTCCCTAGCTTCTTCTGCTCATTTAATTTACTTTTTGTGTAGTCGGGTGCCTTGTACATAAATGGGTTGGGTTTGTTTGTGCGTGTATTTTACAGTTTCAGTAATTGAGATTTGTTGAAGTTTGGTGCTGAAAGAGAAATCAGACTGACTGTTACAGCTGGATCGTTCCTGTGGCTGGCAGCGGTGTGTTTTCAATAAATGCATTTCCTGAAAGTCATGTCATTTGTCATCTGGATCTATCTGCATTGCAGGTACTGTATCTCCAGCTCAGGGTATGTTTTTTTTCCTTCCCAGTTTGCTCCTATTCAGGCACTTCTCATTGATTTACTTCAAATATAATTTTAGTGTCGATCACATAACATGCAAAGGCTGTTGTGTGTTTGTACTCCATCGTTCATATTTATTAAATTCACCTCTCTCTTCTGGGACATAGATTTTCTTTCTAACATCGCGTTCAGAGTTTGTGTGTGTTGAGGGAGGGCAAAAGATAGCCCAGCCATCCACTATTCCTTTAGGTTTTATTTTGATTACCTGCAGTTTACTGTGGTATGCTACCTTATTCATGTCTGTGTAATTGCAGAGAATGAATCTGTACAAATATTAGTTCAGCTGATCTTTCCAGGACAATAATGGCAGCTCTGTAGTTCAGGTTATTTAAAATATGCAATGTGCTTTAGGAAATAGTTTTGCTTTTACTCTCGTTACATCTTTTCCTGGCTTCTTACCATCCTCATTGAAAGCTGTCAGCCTAGACATTTCAGATACTAAACTGCAGTTTCCCAGTGACTTCAGTTTTATTCTTGGAAGGTGAACAGCAATTTTATGATTGAACTCAGAGATGGATCTTATGAATACAAAGCATGTCTATAATATCTGTAGAGCTCCTGATGTTCTCTTCAACGCTGAGAATCTACTGGGCTGTTTGCCCTTGGCCAATGCTTTGTTATTTATATCCTGTAACACACCCATTTTCCAATATATTTTTACCTAACTCTGATGGTTTGTTATGTGGTTGGGTTTTTTTTTTTGTTTGTTTGTTTGTTTTTAAAAAATTGTTCTGAGTGAAACATTTAGAAGACTTGATTTCTGCAATTTCTGTTGGTTTCATATACTCCTGATATCATAACAATTGGAGATCTATTTTGATGAGCTGTGCTAATTAAAACAAAAATACAGTTGTCTGGTCATGCTAAGGATGTGGCTGGTTTTAGCTTAACAATTATCTATGTGGAATTAAAAAAAAATTTGAATGTGTGTGTTCCTGTTACATTTTCTTTCATTTAATCTGCTTGTATTATCTACTGTGTAGCTCAGTTGCGACACCAAGAAATTTAGTTCTGTGTGACATCCAAAAGGAGGATGCTATTCAAAGAATCTGGAAGGGACTCCTGGAGGCTGGAGGGTACCTCTGGGGTCCTCCAGTCCGGCGTCCTGCACACAGCACTGTTGGCTGTGAAGTTAGACCAGTTTGCTCAAGGCTTTATTTGTTTGGGTCTTGAAAATGCCACAGATGGAGACTGCACAGCCATTCCACTCTGCTTGGTATTAGAAGGCTGTGATTAGCTCTCTTCTAAGCTATCCCTTTCCCACGCTGAAAAAGACCAGCTCTCCCAACCTTTCTTCACAGGGTAAGTGTTCCAGCCTCTAAACCTCCTTGGTTACCCTCCTTTTGGCCTGCTCAACGTGATCAACATCTTTCTTGTACCAGGGAGCTCAAAACAGATTGTAGTTTTCTGTATGAAGTATCACAGCTGCAGAGAAAAGAAAGGATGTTAATCACTTCCCTTGATCTAATGGATATAATGGCCATGCTCCTGTTGATACAGCCCAGGGTGTTGTTGGCTGCCTTTGCTGCAAGGGCATGCTGCTGGCTCATGTTCAGCTCACTGTCCACCAAGAACCCAGGTTCTGTTTGGCCATACAGACCCCAGCCTGTATCATTGCAGGGGAGTCTTCTTTCCCTGATTCAGGGCTTTGTGTTTGTCCTTGTTAAATTCTGCAAGGCTCCTGTTATCCTCTTCCTCCAAGGACTTGGAGGGTCCCTCTGGATGATCACCCTGCCTCGAGTATATTGACTGGTCCTCCCAATGTGATGTCATCTCTGAAAATGTGATAAGGATGCATTCAGTTGTCTCCTCCAGGTCGTCAATCAATATGTTATCTCTTTTTCATGTGCAAATACTTGTATGACTGGAGAGGGATGGAACGGAAAAATATTAATGAATGTGTGTTCTGCGTTGACTTACTGGAAAAATACACAATGCCTAAAAAGTCTTTGTGTGTTCTTTTCAAATCCCCCAAACCAGAATTGTGGATGGATCTAAGGTGTCATAGACCTTAACATACAATGGACATTTAGGAAAACCTTACTGAAGAAGACAGGACCAACAATTCAGGAAAGTGTTGTTCATTTATGATTTTTAAGCTAGTCTGCCAGCAAGGATTTGAAAAGAATATAAAGCATTTGGTTCTGTAATTATTGTGTAACTACAGATTTCAGTCTCTGCTTTCAGCCATGTGTCCTGCAGCATTACTTTTAGTGGCATTTTGGATCATTAGCACAGTGTATTATCCTTTCCATCTTCTTGTGTTTTGTGCCAACTTGGCGCTAATAATTCTGATACAAATATCTGTATCATATTCTGCCTTTTTTTCCCCTATCCTGTGCTTAGCTCTTTAAGCCTTTTAAGGGTCTTCTGAACAGCTGTGTGGGTAGGGGATGCAATGCTGTATTCTCGACAGGCATGCTTTATTTTACTATGTGAGATTCACAGTGAAACAATTTTATTCCTCTGTAGCTTTCCATGAAGAAATACAAACTTCATTTTCTGCAGCAGTGCCTGGTATCTATATTTTACTGGTCAGTTCAGTGGTAACTGATGGGATGTAGCAGTAATGGTAGGCTGTTGTCCTTTTCTGCTGTATGAGCATGGCATGGGAGAAATCCAAGGCTTCTGCTGTTGCTACTGTTGGTAGTAGAAGTACAAACTAAGATTGAATATCCTTGATCTGCTTCTCAGTGAGAAGATGTCATGCTTTTGCTGCTTAGATGGCTCAGGAAAGAAGTTCCTCATTTTGCCATAAAGGCAGTAGCTGCAGATATTACTGTAAATCAGATGACTGAGCAACTGCTTTGGGGTCAGAAAACGTTAATGATTCCTAGCACGAAGGGAGTCCTAAGGGAGGGTAGATTTAGACTGGATATAAGGAAGAAATTTTTTGCAATGAGGGTGGTGAAACACTGAGACAGGTTGCCCAGGGAAGTAGTGGAGGCCCCAGCCCTTGAAACATTCAGGGTCAGGTTGGATGGGGCTCTGAGCAACCAGATCTAGTTAAAGATGTCCCTGCTCCTGCAGAGATGATGACCTGTAGTCTTTTAGCGTCCAACTCAAAGCGTTCTATGGTTCTGTGATTTAAAAGTCTGTGATTGGGTTATGTGTCTGATACAATAATGTTTTCACAATAAGCTTCTGATGAACTCAGCATGTGGTGTTCATGGGGCAGCCAACCTTAATTTATGTGGGGACGTGCAGGCCTTGGGACTTCACAGAGATTGTGGGCTTCATTGGTTAGAAATTCATTGAATTTCACTTGTTTGAAGAACCTAACTGTGTGCCATTCCCTCTGGAGCATAACTTCAGCCTGTAGGACCCTGACATTGTCAATGGGCTTTACAGTAGCATTTAATCAGTGCTACCAGAAAGCTTGTTCCGAAAGTCTTAATAGTAGCATTATTCATAGCAGTTAGGTTTTATGGAACTGCAGAAGCTTTATGGAAGTATAGAGATTACAGAGAAGTGTAACTGGGCAAATATGACAGATGGTATCCAATAAGCTAAGTGCTATCACTTCCCAGGATTTTTATTTCCTATATTTTTAGAGAATTCGTAATGTTCAAATGGCACATTACACCCATTCTTGTCCTTTTCACTCATTTCTGCTCTAAAAGATCCATAATCTGCTTCTCTTGCCACAGCAACATACCAGCTTTCTTCACAGCAAGAACGCATGGAAAGAATCTGAGTGATTTTGAAGGTTAGTCTGGTACTGTGTATTTTTTTTTTTTCCTTTTCTTCCTGTCTGGTTTGATCATCCCATGATTTTGAATTGCAGTTGAAGATATGGCAGAAGAAACTCAAGGTGAAAATATCTCCTCTAATTTTCAGTTACTTTTGATTCTGTGTTGTAAATGGGAGTAGTATTTTCTTCTCCAATTCTTTGTCTTTTTATAAGGTGAAATGTACATTCATTTTACAGAGGTCCCTGATTTCTTGTAGAGTTTTTAGGTGCTGCTGTTAGTAATGTATTATGATGCAGCAGCAGAAAGAGAAATGCAAGGGTGATACTTTTAAACAGTATCTGAAAGTTTAATGGTAGTATGTGTCTTGGCTGATTTGACCAGGAACACTTCTGATTGCAGTTAATGCTGGGCTGCGGAGATGTGATAGATATGATTTTGGACATTTGTCTTGGAAAAAAAAATTATTATCATGGAACATAAGGAAGGAACAAAGACGTTGCCTCATTTGTTAGGCAGAAACAATAGAGCCACTTTACTGTTTCGGAGTTTTTCTTTTGAGAAAATAAGTAGAAGCAGTGATTAAATGTGTCTTGCACAGTCTAATTGAAAACATTTCTTCTTAATTATTTTTTTTCTTGCAGTGGCTTACTGAAATGGCAACAATTTGCATGCTCAAAGAGTAAAGGTGAAGTACTTGCTGTGAAGTGTGTTATTTGAATTAAGGCTTTTCCAATTTTACTTAAATTGAAGTTGGCCCATGTGGAATTGCAGTAAAATGTAGCAAGATGTTGATTTACAAAATCTTCTGTCATCATCTCAAAAGTAGATTGTGGAGCTTCACGCGATCATGAATTTTCATTCTTAAAACCTGTTTGGTCTTGCTTTTCTCTCAATGATTTTTAAGGAATTATTATTGAAGAGCTTAGAATACTAAAATTCTGTCTTATATTTTTGAGTTTATGACATGCAGCAGTATAAAAAGTCTGGTTATTTTTGTGTATGTTAAACTCAATGTTGATACTGTCTCTATAAAATAGATCCTGTGGCCTAAAAAGATGGTGTGAAAAGTAATAATTTGACAAAAAAGTGATTGTTCATTTAATGTACTTCCCTTTAGAAAATAGGAGATGGGGATATTTGAACCAAATGTCATGTTTTAAATTGAAAATAACGCTATTTAATAGCGTAAATTTAATACTTAAGTCTTTGTGTCTTGGTCCAGGCTGGTAATATGAGTCTTTAGAATGTATAGCTGTAGGCTTGACTTCTTAAGCTCAACACCCAGTAAGCTCCAATGGGTGCGTTGTTTGAGTTGTATATATAATAGATGGCTGGGTCTTTTCCTGGATAATAATCTGCAAAGAAATGTATGTAAGCTCTGATTTGTTAACTGAATTTGGACTAGACTATTATTGCAGACCTGAAGCACTGCTTAAAATATTATATATACTGTAAAATTACTTTTTGCTTTAAATGAGTCAAAGCCGTAGCCAAGATGCCAGGTGGGTACATGACACTTGATCAAATAGGACTAAAAACACACCTTGCTGGACTTTCAGGGTGCTTCAACGTTTTCAGCAGATCGCTAACACATACGCATTCTAGTCAATAATTTGATTTTCATTAATTATAAAGTCATATTTCTCTATTAAGACTGAGTTTCATACTGCTGCTGTGATTTCCTAGCATTACATCGAATCTTTAAGGAGAACTGTCCTAATAGCCTTGCTTTCCGTGAGATTATTTCCTGTAGTGGTCTTGCCGTATTACAGCTGTAATTTTTCCACTGTACTGGGCCTTTAGCCTCTGATTATCCCAGTTATTTGGACCATTGAGCAACAAAACTCTGGCTTCTTCTGAAACTAGGCAGGAGAGGCTGGGTCCTCACCCTGTGCACAACTCTGCCAGAGGAAAGAACAGTTGATTTATGTTCTTTTCAAAGATGTGGAAGACCAAAGGCTGTGCTTCTGCTCCTGCAGTTTTGTGTTTTCCAAAGCATAAAAGGGTGTGTTCTCTGGATTTCAGCTCTTGGGCCCTGTAGTATCTGTGAGAGTGCATGGACTGCCGGATGCTGTGGCAAGATCATCTGCTAAGTCTTTTTGCCAGACTTCACTGAAGTGTGAGAAAAAGGGTTGGTGGTGTTTACACACTTGCATCTCAGACTCTGCTGCAGTTGTTTTTCAAGGCAGTGAGAATGAGGGCCTGACAGAAACAGAGCTTATTTTTTGTATGTATTTATGTATATATGTATGTATGTATGTATGTATGTATGTATATATGTATTAAAAACCTTATGCCCCTTAATGGCAAATCTTGGGAGTCAGTCTCAGGAGTGCTCTTCCTTTGAAAATCAGGGAATGTGAAATACTGGCTGCTAATCAGTGACTCCAAGGTCCACTAGTCCTTTAGAAAATATTAACAGAATACACAGTCTCAAAATGGAGTGCTCTGATATTATAGCAGAAGAACGTATCGTCTAAATTGGATCTTTTCTTTATTTGAACTTGCCTAAGTATTATTTAGGCATCAAGAAAGGACTTGCAGCTTTTCAGTGGTATTGGCATTGAGTACTTGTTAAAGTAGACAGAGTTGGTGGTAATGAGGCCTTTTTTACATTATGAAGAGTTCAGAAGAGTGGTGGGTCTGTCTGGTGGGAGTGAGGTATTCACACAGGTCCAGTAATCTGGATGGAGAGACCATTGTTGAAATAACAGTATTTGACTGAACCTTGGTATTGGTAAAGAAAACTGGAGTTCAATTTTAGTCATAGCTTGAGTAATACAAGGCCTGTAGTTAATGCAAATTTACAAAAGGATTGTAGAAAACTACCAAGAACTTTATAAAACATGAACTGAGAGAATGAAAGACCTCGAAGTTCCAGACAAGACTGTCAGCTTTTTTTTTCTGGGCACGCTACTCTGGGTGTCAGCTTTGATAGCATGTATTCATAGGCTTTAAAAACAACATCTTGCAGTAGAAGGGCAATATGGAGAGGTGTTTTAGCGTTACAGTATCCATAGTTTCTGGATGGATTTTCATTTTTTTCATGGAATGCTGAATCAGTGCAAATCACCCCCTTCCTCTGACTGGTGTTTGCTGTACTGTTTACTTAAACTGCCATGTTTGCTGTGGTATGGTTGGGCAAGGTCCCGAGGGGGCTGTGCTTGTTTATCTGAACCTGAATTTATCTTGTTGTGGCTCCTGGGGGGTCACAGGTAAGGTTTAGAACCCAAATGAAGACATTTCCCAGCTCCCTTGTTCCATGCAGTAGGTTATGCCAGGATACAGTGTGTTGGGGAAACAGAGGAAGCTAGAGTCATCCCAAGCACTTACACACCTTGTCTGTGATACGGAATTTGGAATTATACACAAGCTAGCATAATACTGAAGCCATTATATTCACATAAAGATAATTACTGAACTGGTGGTTTACAGGAATGTCTGAGAAGTGTATGTATATAGGTCATTGAACATGAATCAATGAGCTGAGGAAGTCAGTATAGTCTGAGTTATAAAGCAGAAGATCAGAGAAGAGAGCAGAGTTTTCTCCTTAGCTCTGCAATTGACTCAAGCAGAGCAATATTGACTCTCAAGCAGACCTCAAGCAGAGCAATATTGACTCTTGATCTCTCTGGGTGTTACAGCTGTTGCCTTGGTACTTTGTATAGCCTCTATTAGCATCATTACACGTTTCTGGCTTTTTTAATGCATTGTCTTAAATAAAGAGGACTTGTTCAGGCCATTAAGCTTGATACTTTATACTTAGGCATCTTTAACTCAATTGTTTGGCCAAAGATAGCAGTTTAGGTAGTTTTACTTTCTAGCTATTGCAGTTGCAGTGAAATGCTTTTGAAAAAAACGGATATTGTGTACCACAGAGGAATCACTCGTTATCACTTCTTATCACTCGTTTCTGTATTTTATCAAATGGAAAATGCTTGGTGTAAAGCAGAACGTTTTTGTGAGTATGAAGGTTTTGGTTTTTTTGGTTTTGGCTTTTTTTTTTTTTTTCTGGACTGAGTAATGCATTACCTCTACAAAAGGCTGTGTCATTTTATACCCACGGTATTTGTACAGCATATTTTCGTTCTCTTCATACTTGTAACCCGAATATGACTTGTAAAAGGCTGATTCTACCCATAATGCCTAATTATAGGTCTTTGATAGTGCTGGCATTGGAAAGGTGACGTTCTGCATGCCTTTATTAGCTGTCCCGTTTAACTCCAGTATAACGTTACTGTTTCCTGAAGAGTATATATTAATACATGGGAACTCGCATGTTTTATGACATTTCCATTGCAATACAATTTCACTGTATGTAGGTTAGAATCCAGCTTCATTCATCCTGGATTTTTTCTTTTTTCCTTTTTGATTGTTAAGATTGATTATAAAACGAAGACTAATATTTTATAAAAATGTGTTGTAAGAGAAAATAATTCTACTTGTAAGAGGCTATTTTTTTGTTCTATAGTACTGTTTTCCTTTTAGATGACATATAATACTTTACAATCTTTGATTATCTATGATTAGTGTTTAACCATAATATTCTTAAAATAGAGACCTTTGCTCTCTAGAAAACCAAAATGTAGTCAATAGTTTGATAAAATAATTCACGCAAATAATTTTTTTATTTCAGTGCCATTAGTTTTTAACATCCAATTAATGAAAATGATTGAATGTGCTAATCTCCCAACTAGCAGCAATTAGCAGGAAGAAATAGGGCAATGTTTGTTTTGCTGGACTTCAAAAGTTGAAGTGCGTGGCAATGAGTGTGACTTTTCAGATATTCAGAAATAAATTCTGGTTTTCAGTGTACAAAAGATCAATCAGTTTATTTTCCTAGGGTAATTTTAAGTACTGCTGGGTTTCTAAGCAGCTCTCTTACACTCCTCACTTCGTATATGCTTTACATGCAAATTTCCAATTAAACCCTGTTGCTGTATATAACTTGACCATTTGCATTAGAAGACAGTGGAGATAAAAAAAAGCTGTGGGTTGTGGATTTTGCATTTCTTTGTGAACTGGCTGAATATATATTTTTATTGAACTTTATGTGAACCAGAGTTTTCCAGTTTTTCGTGGACTGCATTTAAATTCTCTTGAGCCAGCTTTTGCAGGTTAAGGGAGGTGAACGTGCATGGAACATAGTCCAAGTTTAACGTGAATAACTCCTGCAAGTTTGCTCCAGTGATTGCTGCTAGATGTTGTTTTGAGTGATAAATTTATTCCAATTACGTCCTCTTTGCCTTTGCAGTGTTCTGGATGATGAGGGGAGCAGCCTGCGTCAGCAGAAGCTTGACAGGCAGGTAAGATTTTGGAGAAGGATGTTTTTTGCTCTCTGAAGTCTAGATCTTGGAGTAACAAATCACCAACACATATATCTGGTAATTGATAGTAATTTACATCCTCTGATTAAGGGATGTGAAAGAGAAATCTGTTGAGGTTACAGCTTATATTGAAGTCTGACTTTCATTGAAGTTTTTCTTATGACTGTTGTTTGAGTGATTCTTGTTTCCAGTACCTTGGGCTTGTTTTAAGCTGACTTGCAATGTTTTTTTTACTGCTTTGATGCCCTAGAAAGGACAAGAGGTTCTGACAGACATGCCAGCCAACAAAAGTTTACCGCAAAGTTTTTATGTCTTTTATTTTTGTACCATGGATTTAGCACTTTTGACTGTAAACTGGTGACACTATGGGCTATGTTGCCTCTTTTGCTACTGTATTCCTACATAAATTGTACAATAAAGGGATTCATAATCTCTCCCATGAAATCTTAGGGAATTTTGTCAAGTTTTAATGGGGTTGAGGTTTCCAGTTTTCCTTTGATTTTTTTTTTTTCTATGGTCTCCTTTTCACGAAACTCTGTTGTGGTTAAAGTTAAACGTTGTGGGTTTAGTTTTATGTTTTTCTATGGATTTCTTCTCCTGTTGCTTTATCAGCTTGCATGTCTACCAGCATCTCATTTTCAAATTCAAATGCTTTCTATTTATGCCATATTCCAATACTAGCTTCTGGTCATTTTGATGTCATGTTGAGATGTTCTACACAACTTACAGAGCTGAGAAAGTCCACTCTCCATTCTTGTGCTTCAGTTTTAGTGTATGGATAAGTAAAATGAGCAGTTCACTTCTCTGAGTTTGTGGAAGAGGGCTCAGACAGGCGCCTACGGTGCCATCTGATGCTGAAAGTTTTGGTTTTCAGCAGGTCTATTTGAGAAATTCAAGTGTTTAATTAAAGTTTATCTTGTATAGTTGTTAAATTTGGCTTGTATCCAGGATTATCACTTTATTCTAGCTTGAAGATTACCTGCTTAATTTACAGAAACTTAAATTTACATCTCTGCCTCATGCCCTTGCTTATCCTCCCATTGCTCCACAGCCACTATTCACACTGTTGTTTTCCCAAGAGTTGTTTCCAAGCAAGCTCTGACAGATGGTAAGCTGCTCAAAAACATCTATTTTAATTATTTGCTGTTTCCAGCAGGTATTTTAGCAGTGGCTTGGTTGGATTTTTTTGAAAGATTTCCTGTAATCCAATATCCCACTTGCCAACTGCTGCCACTGGAAAACTGGAGAAGGTGTAAAGATATCTATTGTTTTTCATCATAGGTTGCTACTGTTTGGAGTTCAGTAACAGATGTTTTTCTTTGTATTTTCCTCAGCGAGCACTGCTAGAACAGAAGCAAAAGAAAAAGCGCCAGGAGCCATTAATGGTTCAGTCCAATGTGGACAGTCGCACAAGAACACGCAGAACGAAACATTCAGAAGAACAAGCACCATTAGTTGAATCGTATCTTAACAGCAACAGCAGCACCATATATCATGGTATATGAATATGACCTATTGCATGTGTATTTATTGGAAGTCATAGTATGATCTCTCAATGTTAAATAAGAACTAAGGTTGTTGTTTTTTAGTAAATAATTTACATCCTTCACTTGTCTTTGGGGACAAAAACATCAGAATTTGCAATGTTAACCTAACAGGATGAAGTGAGGTAACTCGCTGCCATTTCAGTGTTGTGGGGAAGAGAGACTGGCTTGTCCCTTCTGCCATGAATATTTAGGCATCTTCAGCCTTAGTTCCTAATGAAGTAAAGCTTATACTGTTCCACACTATGTATTCTACTGTTCATACTTTTGCTTAAGCCTGAGAATGTTAATGATAAAATTGAAAGCTGTTAACTAATTTAAGCTAAGTTTGGCTATACTAATTGCAAAGATACTGCATTTCTGTGAGGTTTGCCAGAATAGGTGAGTAGAATATTTCAAGCTTGCACAATGTTATACCACACTGTTTACTGGAATACTTACTAATTTATTGTCCTTAAATCAGTTTGTTCTAAATTTGTCTCTCAAAGCCTTTCAATATTTCAGAAGGTTTCAGAGAAGTAAGAAAATATAGTAATGTTTCACATATTCAGCACAGAGTTTCTCATATTCAACACAGAGATTGTTAATCCCTGGGAACCACTGTCCTTATAATAAACTGCGCGGTTAGTAAAAGCCAATTTAGGAGAATTTAATTACCTAGTAAAGTGTTTTATTGCCTTGTAAAATCTTTTGTTAGGAACATTGCTTTTGAAAATATTATAAGAACTCCAGAAGTGTCCTTTATTGGTGTGGTCTTCTCTGGGAATGTGCTTAATGTTTTACGTTACACTGTTTGCATGGTATGTAGCTAGGTTTTGATGGCCATTTTTAACTAAAGTATTGAGCTTCAGGCTTGGCGGTTTTTTCCCCTTTAATGAAATCATTTGTATGTGGGAGTGTTGGATGCATGAGACAGCTGGGCTTTTTCTAAAGAACTATTCTGCTCTTTTCCGTTCATTTGTTTCTGTTATGGGCATGCTGATTTTAAGTTAAGAATGACTCTTTGATGGGAGTTGACGGTCTGCTGAATGAACTACATTGCTTGGATGAGCCTGTTTGTGAAATCAATTCCTGTACTGCAAGTGCTACAAAAAGAACACTTCTTTCCACCTATCATCCTCTTCTACTCTTTTTTTTTTCAGCTTGTACTAATTCTTTGTAGCACAAAAGTACTTGTTGATTTCGACAAATAATTGGGTGCCTGTGTGAAATATCTCTATGGTACTTTGAGCAAAGTAGGTCAGAGATAACATCTCAGCAATTCTGAGATGTTAGGCTTTCTGCACCGGGAAATGTTCTTTCATACACTGCCATAACTTATTCTGATGCAGTTATCTGTGCTGCAATGGTTCCCTGATGGGCAACTCTCTTCTGGAATAAAAACTCCTTTCATCCCAGCATAATTAACAGAATGTGGAGTAAAAAATCAAAGTCACTTTTGTTCTGGAATAGAACATCAGCCTGGTGAGCTATTTGTAAGTAGGTATAATAGAACAGCATATTTTCCTAGTTAAGCTGGTCATAAGCTTTTCTCGATATAAAAGATTCCTTGGCTGCTTTGGAACCTCTGCAGGGAGTTGCGGGGTGATTGCTGCTAGTTCTCTGGCTGCACATTGCATCATCTAGCTTGGAGCCAAAGGGAAGTGCAAATAGATCTAAGATGCAATAGGATAGAGGGATATTAATTAAGGGCTGTAACTGAGCTCAGCTGGGACAGCTCACAATGGGGATAATACAAATATGGCTTTCCTACACTTCTGTTGCTCAGGATTGAAGATGCTGGGACCAGTTCAATTCAGCATGAAATTGAGCAGGTACAGGTCTCTTCTGAGTGAGTTTAATGATATGGCTCTGTGGAAAGGCTGTCTCCACAGAGTAGGAGAAGTATCGGCAGGGTGGCCATACATTTTCCTAGGTATCTTTAAAGCAGTGAGGTGATACATTGGTAGGATGAAATGATATTTCTGCTCCCTGCCAAACGTTACTAGCAATTTCTCTTGGTGCCATGAGACTTTTAAGGAGATGGGGGAGATGGGTGTCCTTCCACTGAGCAAGCAGCTCTGCAGAATTCACCACACCAAAGTCTCCAGACAGATCGTTTCTTAGCTCCTGCCTGTGTTTCACCTACAGGTAAAAGTTTTCAGATCCTTTAGCTTGTAATGACTTATGTGTAGTGTGCCTCTTAAAAATCTTTTGGGGCGTTGTCATAATGCCTAATTAAATAATGATAAGGAAAATATTTGTTATGTGGGAACTGACATGAATTAAGTCTAACAGGCCAACCCGAGATAAATGAATCTTTGCCACTCTGGTCCATTAGTGGTTCGTTTGAGCTCAAGTACTGGCCGGCAGTAATGCAGTGCTTGCCTGTCAGCATCTTTAGACCAGGTAGGACCAAGTGTGCAGTAAATTGCTTTTGTTATTTGAAAAGGATTATAGAGGTGTATTTCATGGGAACAAAACATCTTGTTTTATAATATGTATAGAGAGATATTTCATGGGAACAGAGCCTCTTGTTTTATTATCTGTACATCTAGGAACACAGGCACAGTAGTAGAAGTAGTTTCATGGCAACATTTTCCTTCCCTTCCTTTCCCTTCCTTTCCCTTCCTTTCCCTTCCTTTCCCTTCCTTTCCCTTCCTTTCCCTTCCTTTCCCTTCCTTTCCCTTCCTTTCCCTTCCTTTCCCTTCCTTCCCTTTCCCTTCCCTTCCTTCCCTTCCCTTCCCTTCCCTTCCTTCCCTTCCCTTCCTTTCCCTTCCCTTCCCTTCCCTTCCTTCCCTTCCCTTCCCTTCCCTTCCCTTCCCTTCCCTTCCCTTCCCCTTCCTTCCCCCTTCCCTTCCCTTCCCTTCCCTTCCCTTCCCTTTCCCTTCCTTCCCTTCCCTTCCCTTCCCTTCCCTTCCCTTCCCTTCCCTTCCCTTCCCTTCCCCTTCCCTTCCCCTTTCCCTTCCCTTCACCTTCCCCTTCCCTTCCCTTCCCTTCCTTCCCTTCCCTTCCCTTCCCTTCACCTTCCCTTCCCTTCCCTCCTTCCCTTCCCTTCCCTTCCCTTCCCTTAACCCTTCCCCTTCCTTCCTTCCCTTCCCTTTCCTTCCCTTCCTGCCCTTCTCCCTTACCCTTCCCTTCCCTTCCCTTCCCTTCCCTCCTCCCTTCCCTTCCCTTCCCTTCCCCTTCCCTTCCCTTCCCTTCCCTTCCCTTCCCTCCCTTCCCTTCCCTTCTCTCCCTTCCCTTCCCTTCCCTTCTCTCCCTTCCCTTCCCTTCCCTTCCCTTCCCTTCCCTTCCCTTCCCTTCCCTTCCCTTCCTTCCCTTCCCTTCCCTCCCCCCTCCCCTCCCCTCCCTCCCCTCCCCTCCCCCTCCCTCCCCTCCCCTCCCCTCCCCTCCCCCCTCCCCTCCCCTCCCCTCCCCTCCCCTCCCCTCCCCTCCCCTCCCCTCCCCTCCCCTCCCCTCCCCTCCCCTTCCCCTCCCCCTCCCCTCCCGCCCCTGAAATGGAGATATTAATATAGTTCTGGGCCACACTTGTAGGTTACACCCTAAATTATCTGCCTGCCTTGTCAAGCAATAAGTATTTTTTCTGTTAACTTCCATGATGTTTGCCTCTGGTTGTTACTATTACCAATAATGCCTCACTATTTCATCATTATAATAGCAAGGTAAAAAGCCAAACCCAGTGTTTTGTATTGCTATAAAGTTTACACTGTATGTTAAATGCAACCTAGTCATTTATTCACTGGAATAGATTTAATCCATCCGTCTAGGACTGATCACTTACAAATTGCTTTCTCTTCTCTTTGTTATGTTCTCAGGGTTCTTTTTGATTCTGTGTCCTTCATAAGGGCATATTGCTACCTGTTTAAAGTTTTCATTAAACTTCGCTTGCCATTGGTGTAATGGCCTCACTGTCACATCTGCAGGTTTATTTTCATATATCTCTTTATCACTTATTTAGTGAAGATTGTTGAGAACCTGAGCAAAGATATGACTCTGCAAAATTCTGCTGTGGGTACAGTTCTTTTCAGTATGGATTGCAGATACATGCTGAGCGTTTCTGCAGCCAAGCAGCATGCAGAGATACACTAGTTACTGTGAAGATTTAATTACATTATTTAATTATATTTAATGCAAATGATGAAAGCCTATTTTTATAGAGGAGAGTAATTTTACTTCTGTGAAAACAGTGAATTTCTGTTGGGGAGCATTGCTTCTTTTCACAGCACTCAGAAAGGCAGTGCTTTGAATGAGTGCCAGGTATGCTTTCATTAGTATTACTCTACATTGTTGCAGCTGTGGCTTTTATTTTAAAGACGTAAGATTAAAAATGTTTTCAATTAGATATTCTCAGAGTAATTTTTGTGGCAACTTCCAATTTAAAGATTTAGATTAACCATATGTGCAAAGGAAAATTACTTTCTTATGTTTCTTCTTTGACATTTGGCAGCCCATGTAGATGTAATGCTTGTGTGGTGTATTGAACAGACTTCTGATGACAACTCATAGCCCTGGATTGTTAAATTTGATGTGCCATTCTGCACCTTCACCATGGATTATGAGAGAGAGTTTTCTGATGACTGTCAAGTTGTCAGCTTTATAAGGTGACATCAGTTAACCATGCATTTTAAAAAAACATATATTTGCGTGTTCATCAGAACAATATCTCAACATTTCCGTTTTCCACTGACCTTGAAATGAGAAGGTATTAGTTTATTTTTTTGAAGATAGCAAGGAATGTTCTGTGCACAGGACTATTAATACTGAGAGATCAGGCAGCACTCCAAGTATCAGTATCACGTGGGCAAAATACTTAACTTCCAATAAGCATATATTCTGAAATCTTCCTTTCAGCCTCACTCTCTTCACCTTCATCATTTAAGGCATCTTTTTGATTTATCAGCAGTCTTTACTGCACTAGTACATTTCCAAAATAAACAAACTAACCAGGCAGTAAGGATCAGAGAGCAGCTCGTAGCAGGTTTTTTAGAGGTCTTTTTGTGGTTCTTGATACTGAAAGGTTTGAGAAGGAAGTTTAGAGGCAATTGCTCACAATTGCTTGGAAAGCTCCTTTCTCTTTGGTTGAAAGTTCCACCTAAAGTATATTTACTTTCAGTTGCTTCTTCACAACCAGCCGTTAATTTCTGTGTTGGGGAGCAGCAGGGGCCAGGAGGTGAGGGTAACCCAGCACAGGCAGTGTCCTCGCAGACAGAGCATCATCCCACCGGCAGTGACCCTGGTGGACAGAGCCGACCGCTGCTCACAGCATCCTCAATAGTACCTGACACAACAAGAGGTGAGCCTGGGCCAGGGCCCTCCAGCATGCCAGTCAGGGAGGAGAGGGTGCCTGACCAGGAGACCAGGCCGCAGCATGCATACGAGGGGTCCATCGAACAGATGAGCTCCCCACAGCCTCGTGCCAGGGTGCTCCCAGGAGACACGGCTGGAAAGCAGCACACCCATAGCACCGCCCAGGCTGAGCTGAAATATAGCCTGTGGCCCATGGGCAGGGCAGAGACACCGGGGAGGCTCATCAGGGCAATTAAAGCCTACTGGGTCCCTCAGGGTTCCAGTATACAAAATAATTATGTAATTTCTTACACTCCTTAATTTTCCTGGAGTATGTTTTGCATGGATAATTTTAGCTTTCCATGTTAGTTGTCTGCATTGCTTTTAACTCTCCATCTCACGTGCTCCCATTTCTTCTTCATTTCCTGTGGTCAGGCGGCAGATATCTCGGGGCTAAAAAGAATTTTTTGTTTGATTCCTTCCTTTGTTCTTTCTGAGGAAATCTTCTTATAGCAATGAACTCTTGATAATGTCCTTAAGCAGCACCTGTTCACATTCAGTTTCACTTAGGACTACTTTCACCTCTGTAAAATCAGCCCAGTCAACACATCAGTGTTGGATGCATAAGCCGTAGGGCTTTTATGGGCAATATAATTTTTTTGGAATCTGAGATCTGACTGTTAAGTTACTAGTCATGGGGGTAATACCTTTGATTATAAGCATTTTGAAACAAAGCCTAACCTTTGTATGTGGTTAAATAGTACCTAACGTACCGGAGTCCTTGCTGTAATTCAGGCTCTTGTGTTTAACTATTTTTATTGTCATATAAAACTAAGAAAAATATTTAATTGCTTTGTAAATTGTAGTGCATTTGCCCATTCTCAGAATGTTTCTGATAGAATTCAGTGTCTTTTAGATGACTGTAGAAACTCAGAATCGAAGTTGATAAAATAAAGTAATAATGCATGACAGCCCAACTAAGCAGCAAGATTCACTAGGGCTGGAGCTTCACAAAGGAAATTAGCAACCCATTTGTACAAGAGCATCTCTGGCAAGAGTAAGAGAAGGACAAGCAATTTGCATTGATTAGTTAAGGTATACCCTGTCTGAACTGTACTCTGTGTTTGTTTGCATGGTATTCATAATGGATTTTACTTTTACTGTTGAGAAAACATTGGTAAATAGAATGAATATTTTCCTTCTGTAGTTGGGCTGATGATGTGCATCACATACCTCATTGTCTGGTTTAGCCTCTTTCTACTTCAGGTGTTCTCCAGGCAGACTGCACAATTTTTTCGTGTATCCATTATATCCATTAAGAAAAAGTTCTTTCTGTGATTTTTCGCTTGCTTCATTCTTCATGTAGTGTACTGATCAAAACTCCTTTTTTTTTTTTTTTTTTTTTTTAGCACATGGCATTTTTATATGGTAGGGATTGGTAAGTTATGATTCATTGATTTTTTTTTTCCCATCCTCTAAGATCGTAAGAGTGTGCGAGCACTTGTATCAGGAAAAATGGTTATGCAAATGAAAAAAAAAAAAATCTGCCTTTGCATTGAATGCTACACTGAAACTAATTTCCTGTGTGAACTTCTCATCGTGAAGGCCAGATGGAAAAACATCCTTTTAATTTTCATTCACTCATATAAATATGTGTGGATAACAATCTTTCAGTATTCTTTTTTTTTCAATTCTGTGTTGTCTGCATCATAGGTTGTTCACTTACAAATTGCAGCCTTTTGATTGTGGATTGTGCCTTTATCCCAGTAACATGTAGTGTTGTCCAACACAGAACTGATTTATGGGAGAGGCTGCTTTTTCCCACTTTTTGCAGTTAGGCCATGGATGATGCAAGGCAAAGCCAGGACACTGCCCTTCTCTGCTTTGATGCAAGTCCTAAACATTCACCTTCTACTATGTTAACAGACTATTTGTATGTTGTTCAGCTTTTCTTTTGAGCTCAGATCCTGACCTAACATCACAATCTGTGCTGTTTTGTCCCTCCGAAAAAGTATTTTTTTATAATGCTGTGTTGAGTTTAGTGGTCAGTGCTTGATTTAATGAACACGGATGAATAACACTAAAATTAAAATCATGTTGTCGTTGCATTGGAAACTTGCCATTTATCTGAAAACTATTTCTTATAATTTCTGAATCCAAATTTGAGAATGAAACGCCAGGTCTGACAGTCCAGCGTTATTTGCTGTTTGGAATTCTGTCTCACTGCAATGCATGCTCTTCCATTTTTGTCTTGTCTAAATGCTAATTTTGGTATAAACAATTATAATAGAGAAGGAAAATCTGTGGGTGTTTTTTAAGTGTTTATTTAGATAATTTGGAGTTGGGCACGTTGCAGTATTGGGCTAGATTTTCAAATATACTCTCCTGTTGGTTAAGATAACTATCACTAGGAATTTTTAAAGTTGCCTGAATTTCATTTTATATTGAAATGAGTGCATTTTTGAGTAAAAGTCTTTGAAACTCAATCACTGAATAGCTGCATGTAAGCTTCTTAATTTCTGTTTATTCTGGGGAACTGTTTTTAACTTTTTAACATACAAATAGGGACATAATCATATTGTTTTATCAGTGAATATTATCTAGGGAGGCCGGTTTATCTCACCTTCCTTATTCAGGCTTTTTTACAGGGAACTGTAAATTGTTTTATGGGGCAATCTAGAGTCTGCAGAGAATGCAGGTTAGAGTCTGTCTCAACATCCCCATTCTGCTGAGAAGGGAAATTCTTGTGAGACTGTTACTTAATGACCAAATATATAGTAGAGGGCAGAAGGGAGGACATTTGATCCCCTGATGACGCGTTTGAGGATAACCATTGCCTCTATGAATTGCTAAATTATCTCTTCCATCTCCACAAAGACAGACTAGAAGGAGTGCTGGTTCAGTAAGTTCAAAGCTCCATGTGCTGATTACCAGCTTTACAGCAAGTACAGAGGGTATTAGAAATGGTTGTTCTTACAACTCTCCAGGGCAGGAGAAACCACTGGAATGAGAACACCATTTTTTTTCACTTCGCTGCAAATCTAAATCTGTTAGACCTGCTGAGTAAGGTAGGCTTGCAGATCTGTAACCTAGAAGGCTTCAGAAGGCAGCCCATTGCCCTCTCCTCTGCAGGGATCTAAGTATTGACTGGCCTTGTGGGCAGGAACTGCTGTGCTGCATTAGCTCCTCTGCCAATCACACTGCAGTGGGCAGCACTGACACATGAGGGATTTGGGGAGGTTTGCGCTTATGGGTGGGAGAGACCAGCACTTGCTCTGTGTTTCAGTGCAAGTACGTAGCGAAGTCATCTGGAATTCATTGCTGCCCTGAACCAAATTTGTACAGTCAGTAGCAAAACTACATCGCTTCTTTGATAGGTGCAGCCACAAGAGAAAACATTAGTGAGTGGATGAGCTTTAGCCAAGCTCTGCTATTTGCCAAATAGTTAATAGCTAAGAGTAAGATGAATTTATGGTGGAAATGGTATTTTGGGATGAGATTTGGATTTCTTTTAGAGGTAGTGCTTTAAATGTGATGGTAAAGGTCAGAAAAGCATCGTTTAGAAACAGGAAATTCTGTGCCCGTTCCTTTCATGGACCCAGCTGCAGTATCTGCACATTTATGGTTTAAATTTTATTTTGCGTCTTCCATCACTTATGTTTGAAAGTCCCGTTTACTATAGACAGCGGTGATTGTAAGAGCTTAAAATGATTACTGGACTGAAATCTTGTAAATGGAAATCTTGCAATGGAAATATTTCCTTCTCTGTCCTTTGGAGCTCCATCTCTGTACTTATAATCAGATATCTCTTGCTGAAAGATGTGAGACAAAAGTAATTCGAAAAGCTTCAGACTTTTACTTGTTAGATCAAAGGATGGCTGACAACACAGTGAAGATAACTCTAACGTTTAACAATGCCAGAATGTTTCATCTTCTGCTGCTTAATCATTGCTTCGGATCAAGTAAATGATGCCTCATCTGACTGAATGAATATGGCTGTATTTAAAATGATTTAGAGAACTGTCTGGTCGTTTAGTGTAGATCATTTGTAAAGTACTGAATTTATTTATAATGTTGATTATCATCTTTAAAACGATTGAAAGAGCACACCCTAGTTTTTATAGAGACACTGATCTTCAAATATAGGATAGATTGCTGGATTGGCAAATAGCACCTATTTAAAGACTGTGGAGTGGGAACTTTTTCCTTCCCTGTTTAATCCAAGGCTGCCATACCCATGGGAATAGGACGCAGTGTACTGCCTTTTATGTGCCATTTTCCCTGGTGTCTTGTGCACTCACTCCTTTCGTTATGCCCTATTCATTTCCAGTGCTCCTTTACAGTCAGCAAAGGGACTGCTGTCTTGTAATTAGTGTGTGATAAAGATAAGAATGAGGAGTTGGGCAGTGGCAAGCCATGTCTTTGGGCTTTTAGTCACTCCTCTACTGATTTAATGTATATTCTCTATAATACTTGAACTCTTCCTCTGTGGAAGGAGAAATGGAGCATGTGTTTATTGAGTGTCTCATGCTCATTATGTTGTGAATCTTTCGAACAACTGAAAGAGCACACCCTAGTTTTTATAGAGACACTGAACTTCAAATATAGGATAGATTGCTGGATTGGCAAATGTTACTATTCATAACAGGTTGCTCTTCTGGGGAGGGTAGCTGTGGGTTTGTAAGCTGTAGCCGAAGTCTTCACAGACACAGCTAAATCCGTTTCATCTTACCCTGAGAATCTTCTTGGCGTGTTTATTGCTATTTATGCACATGAAGGATTTGGTGAACAGGAAAGTTGCCTCACAGACCAGAAGCCTAGAGAGTATTTCTGCCTTAAAAGAGAGATTACAGGCACTTCACACATCTTTGAGCATCATTTGGTCTTTTGGAGGCTTATGAAGTTTGTCAAGATATTTTTTTAAGTGATTTTATGGACAGCCAGTTCTTTCCCGTACGGTTTCTAAGTGGACTTCTTTTTATCCTTTTAAAGAAAGCACTTTAGTTTGGGGAAAAAGAAAAGGATGGTGGGAGGCCCCAGGTGCCAAGGTGATATTCCTCTGAGATAAACCATAGTCACCACGTGAAGCCGGTGAGGCTTAGCAATTAACAGTGACCAGCAGCTGGCACCAAAGTCTCTTAGTGCCCACCTATAGTTTGTTTTGTATGAGGTGTGAAGTTTGATGATTCCTTTATGTATTTCACAAAGGTAACTGCTTTTATGCCTTTGTAGACTCGATATTATTTGACTTCAAGGCCTGGCCTGGCCGGAAGAAAGAGGTATTATGTGTGTTGCTTCTACAGATTCAAATATTGACCTCAAAGTGTGTTATGCTTTTAGAAAATGATAAAGCTTCTTTTTACTTTAAAAACAACTAGTATTGCATGAATTACACTGACATTCACAGTTTATGGCATCATATTGTTTTGAGACTTCTAAGGAATTAATTTGTGTATGTTACAAAGTAGGAGGAGTTTTTAATTTCAGCTTGGGTATAATTTCACCGTAAAATGTGTGGCCGTTCTGCTCATCATACTGTGTTGTGCTTAATTGTGCAAGACGTGCTTTGAAAATAACCTTTTGATGATTCCTTTTTTGATGGGGTTAGGATGTAGCTGTAAGCATAGGCACTACAAAGACTAAATAAATTTTTTCTGCCTTGGTGCTGCCACTGCTGCTGATCAGTCTGGCAGAGCTTTACTATGAGAAATGCTTTCTGCAATAGCTCAGAAATACATTAATATTCTAATGTCACTTTTGGCCTGAAAGTTAGGAGCTAATACATTATTGGAAGGAGGAAAATAATTAGGAAATACATCCCAGCTAACCTAACACTTTGAGCTTTTTACTGTAGCTTTGCAAATTCTGATTTATTTGATTGTCCTTTCTGCGTGAATTATTTGAAATACAAACAAACTCTGCTATGTGTGCTTACTCTTTTATGCCTTCACAGAGTTCTCAATTCATTCTCTCTTCTCTTTCTTTCTCTCTGCTTCTTTTTTCTCTCTCTGATTTTCTTTTTGATGGGGTACCCTGAATCTCTCAAGCAGTGCAGGAGGCCGAACAGGAAGATGTAAAGGTGGTAGTGGATGCTCAAGCTGTGAAACCAACTAAAAAAACCAAGGCAGCAGCTGCGAGCTGTCAGACTGGCAGCACCAGAAAGGAGAAAAAAGGGAAACACAAAGGTTAGCTGCATGCTGCTGAATTTCAGATGTCGAATTGACTGCAAAATACTTCTTTTGTTACATTATTTTTTTTTATTATTATTTCTTTGAATTTCTGAGAATTCCCTAGAAGTATTTTCTTGAATTTTTTTGTGAGTTTGGAAGATCTGAGCAACTTGGTTGTCTGTATCTGTCTTACAACCTGAGGGTAAAGGAGGACTAAAATATGTAAACTGAGTCTTTTCCAAAGGAGAGGGTGTTTGTTCAAATTGCAGAAGAGGAAAAAAGTATTAATGGAAAGATAATGGTGTTTTTATGTAGCATGTTTTTTCAGGCTATCTGCATGTAATATGATTTGGAGAAACAACCTTAAATTACAGTAATTTCTGTCCAGACTCTTACTGAGGTTTAAACTACACAAATTAGAGGTTAAGCAAGCATTTTAAAAATCAATTTAAGAAAACTGTGATAACATCCTGAAAGGGGCTCTCCAAGTTGTTACATCAGTGTTGCTCTGTCCCATGTGATGGACATATGGGAAGTATTTGTATGAAAAATTCTTCTGTAATGACTTTGGGTAACATTAAGTACGTAAAAAAAATACACTATTGATAATCACAAAAGGGTAGGTAGAAATACTAATGACATTGCCATTATTAGGTTTACTATTTGATCTATAGGGAATGGAAGAAGTAACATGAACTACTTTCGAAGTGTGATGATTTTATATGTATACCCACACACGAAAAGAGAGATTTTTTGCACCAGAACTTAGTTTCTTGTTATTTGATGGTGAATGACTAATTAAATTAATAAATACATTTCCAGTAATTTGCAATTCTTGGATAAGGCCAGTGTAGCACTACTACCCTGGGCTGTTCTGTGTTCCTATCTTGTATATATCCAACAGTCTAGCCATTATTACTCAGGAAAGAAAATGTTGTATATCCTTGTCAAGTCTATTTAAAGATAGCAATGACTAATAAGGGTAATTATTGAGGTTAGAATGTTGGGGCTTATCTATAGGGATTTTGCAGGACACGAGCCTACCTTATCAAAATGCTTTACACCATATTGCAGCTTAATTGTTGAGCTCTGAATCTACACCTTCTCTATGTCTGTAAGTCCCTCTGGCTGCAAGGGAAGCCCTATGTTAGGCAAACTTTAGAGTCTTGCCCTGAGGTAAAGATTTGATTCATATACATGAAAAAAGATGGTATGTGTCAATACCCAGGCTCAAAATAGTAAGTAAAAGTCAGTGGCAAAATTAACAGGGTGTAAAAATTATTAGCATAATAAGTGAAAAGAAAGCTGTTGTTTCTGAATTTAACGTAAGGAGTAATGCCATTCCAACATATTAATGCAGATTTTGAATTTATTTTGAAAGACATCTTGCTGAAGAGTGAAACGTCCTTTACTACTTTAAAAGAAAATGCGTCTTAGGCTGTATCTGGGCATTGTGCAGGCTAATACCTAAGCCATGGTTACCACATAACCTTGAGGCCTCTGTTTTGTTTCATGTAATGCCTGGTTTGCCTCTACAGGGTGTCTTTGTCTGTACTGTGTTCCAAACTTAAAATAATCATGCCAGTCAGTTACAGAAGGTTTGATTTGACAAATTTGCATTGTATAACACCAACGTCTGTACACATTCATGTTTTCTAGGCAGTTTTCTGATGAACTCTTGTCTGAAATATTCCATGAACAAAATCCTAGCTGCAGGCCTGGTGAGGAACAGAGCAAGAAACAGTAATCATTTGAGTGTGTGATTTCCCAGGCTGTTCTGTAGAATCTGATCATGAGTGTGCTGGCATTGTGTTTGCTGGATCGTGCTCTCTGAACATATCTGCTAGAGATGGGCAAGTTACTCCACAAATGGTGTCTGCTTACTGTGAAGAAGCTGCAGTTTTTGATTATCTCTTAAAGATAATCTAGTTCCGCCCCTCCTGCCATGGGCAGGGACACCTTCCACTAGATCAGGTTGCTCAAAGCCCCATCCAACCTGGCTCCGAACACCTCCAGAGGTGGGGCTCCCATGACTTCTCTCTGCAAGGTATGTTAAGAGTGTACATGTAACACCTTTTCATCCAGCTCATCTACTTTGTCCACGCACTGTTATTGAACTGTTCATTCATGTATAATTTCACCTTTGGGATCCTATTTAGTTTACCTTTGACAGTCTTGTAAAGTTGGAGTATTTGCAAGGGATTAGAAGTGATTTCCAGTCTTGCATCCTTATCAGAGCTGCAAAATATTTTGTTATTGGATGAAAAAATGAAACACAATTTGACTTGAAAATTTGAGAGAGATTTTGCTGATCATTCCACTACAGACATAACTAATTTGTATTACTTAGGAATAAAGAAAATGCAAGTGGTAGAAGAAACCTGTACTGGAGCTTGTGTTGTTTTTTTCAGTTACTTTTAAGAGTAAGCGTGAGTCTTAAGAAAAATTTTTATAATAATGAAGTTGAATGGATTTGCTAATAATTTCAGATATCCCTAATGAATATAGGTGTAGGTTAAAAGGTTTATACCATTTAGTAGCACAGGAGATTTTGTTGGAGGATGTTTGTTGGTGATTAGACCAAATCTTAAAAGTTTTATGTTCTCTTAGCTTTGCAGTTGCTTCAGGTTTTGTCTCCAATCTTACTACTCTGACTATATAACCCTTGTGTGTCCTGTAAACTAGCAGGATGGCTGCTGAGGAGTGAATGCACTCCTAAAATGCTAAAAAAGCATTTTAAAGGTTTCTGTTAGTACTTAGCTATAGTGAGCATTACTTTTCTAACCATAGCCAAGCACTTTGTGCTGTAAGAGAACCTTTAGACCAGTCCTGTGAATAATAAGCTAATTCAGAGCAAAAATAGTTGAGTTATACATGAATAGCTCTTGAAGCTGTAGTGTAACGATGGTACTCCGGTCTTAGATGTGTAATGCTTTTTTAAATGCCTTGAAGAATGGTGAAACTATGATCAGAACAATGTGCTAAAGACAAACCCAAGGGAAATATTTGCTTTAATGAGGTTACACTGACATAAGGCAAGAAAAAGATGTGGCTAATTGCTCATGTGGAGCTGGTTGTGCCTCTTAAGTTAGGGGGTCAGTGGATTTTATGATTCTGTGATGGGTAGTATGGTACTTAGCATTATTTTCTAAATCCATGGTTATTTCATTCTTAATAATGGTATCCAGTATACACTGAACCTATTTTAAAAAGGAAATACTATTTTAGTAGAAGAAAGCCTGCAAGTGCAGTAAATTAATGACATTTTGTAGTAGCTTAGCTCATTAAACTGGTATTTCTGAAAGCCTTGTTTTCCCAGTTAACTGTTTGACATAATATTCAGTATTGGAACAAAACCCCAAATGTAACAAATGAATATGTAACATGGTTGTCTTTCCAGTGGAGATAGTGGATCAAAATTCTGGTGTGATTTGTGACATTAGTAAGGGGTGATTAAGGATATTTGTGTACTTGATGTACAGTATTACTGATGGATCAACAGAAACCTAATGCAAATTTGAAAACAGTTGCAGCAGAAACCTGCGAAAGTATGCACCCTCTGAGTATTACAAGTGCAAACCCAGAACATCTTTAAGTATCAAATACCTTGATGATTCTTTAAAAATTGAGATTCTTGAAAGGATTACGAGTACACGGTGGTGTGGGGTTTTTTGTTTGTTTAAGTTTTTTAACACAATATGGGTTTGTGAAGAAATTAGTAAATATACCATATAAACTGCTTTTTTGGCTATCCACAATGAATGGGGCAAAACTAAATCAGGAAGATAAAATGGAACCTTAAAAAAAAAAAAAAAACAGAAAACCATGCAAAACCAGGAGTTAATTCAAAGTGAAATCTGAAAATTTAGGTATCATTCTGTAAAAAATTGTTGGGGTTTTGTTTCATTTTGTCTTGGTGGGGTTTTTTGTTGTTGTTTGTGGTTTGGGGTTTTTTTGGTTTTTTTAATCCCCTTAGCACCCTTGCATTTAGAGCATGTCAGTATGTTGTAGAGCAGCTCTGCTCTGAACTGCACTGATTCGCTCTCTGCCATGGCCAATATAAATGAAGATTTTTGTCACTGGACTCAGGAATATGGATGTATTTAAAATGTTTAAATAAACAATGCTTTCCCAGCAGTTTTTTATGTTGTACATTAAATGTCTGTAGTATGTTGGGTATTCCCTGCTGTTTTTATGAGAGTCAGAAAGCAAATGAGCTGCTCTGACATGCAGCACTTTTTCCCAGGATGGCTATTTCATGTTTTGATTTGGCTTGCTTCTTCCACATTTCTTCTCTTTCACACCTGTGTGTTTTGATTTCTGCATCTTGTCCCATTTTATATGCAACAAGCAGGTACATTAGTGGTGGCTGACTGACAAAGCAGCAACATTTGTTGGATAAGAAGCATCATTTCTCACTGTAACAGTTTCTTTCTGATGGGGAGGGGAAGTTCATGGAGGATAGATTTATCTTAGCTTCCCTCTACATTAAAGAGAAAGGATAAGAAGAACAGTAGGTGAGTTTCCATCAAGAAAAGTCCTGTTATTTTGAGGTCTGACAGCCCTCTCAGGCTATGTTTTGGCAACACATGAACTTGATTGTGAAGAAGTCATTTTGGCCTCCTCAGGATATTGATTTATGGAAGTGCAGTTCCTGATAGAGTTTTCTAGCCACTTGCTTTTAGTAACCTGATATGGTGTTAGCTTCTGAGGGAAGTTTGGACTAAATCACCTCCAAAGGTCCTTTCCTAAAAATCCCATTTTGATTTTGCAGTTGCTTGAACCCCTTATCAGTAAATGCACAGCCTTTATGAGCACAGGTGTGTACTAGGAAATGCATTACGAAATATTGACAGATACAAGAGAGAAGAGTGTTGTGTGGGCCTGTGTTACAGAAATCCAGACAGATGACATCTGTAGCACTCCTGTTGTCCACTGACATAATCTCTCCATCATAAAAGGCCACTAGGTTGGTCAGGCAAGACTTGCATATGGTGAAGCTATGCTGTCTCTCTTGAATCACCTCCCTGTCTTCCATGTGCCCTAGCTTCTAGGAGGATCTGTTCCATGATCCTCCCAGGCACAGAGGTAAGGTCCAGGGTCCTCTTTTTTACCCTTTTGAAAAAAAGGGTGAAATGTTATTCTTTATTGAGTCACCAGGGACTTCATCTGACTGCCGTGACTTCTCAAATATCATGGAGAGTGGCTCAGCAACTACATCAGCCAATTCCCGCATGACATTGGGATGCATCTTGTGACATTCCATAGACTTATGTATTTCCATGTTTCTCGGGTGGTCATGAACCTGATCTTCTCTTACTCTAGAAGTGACTTTGCTACCTCAGTCCTGTCCTTTCGTTCCATCCAGTTGAGAGGTGTGGGAAGAGAGCCTGACAATGAAGACTGAGGCAAAAAAGTTACTCAGTACCTCAGCCACCTTCTTGTCTGTTGTTACTAGTTTGCCAGTCTTCCTTGTTGGGGAGGTACACTTTCTTTGACTTTTGATTAAGAAATGAGACCAATAATTTTTGTATCCTCCAATTTTTGAAGTAGGGAGAGCAATACTTGTTTTCTATGCTGTGTTCCTTCCTGATATGTAATCTTGTGTGCCATTTGGTCACAGAACTCCATTAGTTCTGTCTGATGTACGATACTTTTCTTTTTAGTTTCTTTCTTAGTTTTCCAATGTCCTATGAAGATACTCTTTATTTATTGTAAGCTGTTCTAAAATAATTTAGAAATCTGTCTTTTCATGTTGGTCTAGGTGCAGTAAAGACTCTCTGTAAATAATCAGTTAGACATTCTTTCCTGTACATACAAGTTCATGTAAAAGAACCAAGAGGAAATAACATTTACTGGAAACCTTTTCAAAGAAAATTGTTTGCGTCAATAAATACATGCTGAGAGGAACATGATGTATATAAATACAATTAGATTCTTTTCCTGCAAGATCCAATGACTAGAGATTCATGTAGTATGTAGTCAAGAACTTAATGTTTTGGAGAGCTGACTTACTCTGCTGGAGCCTGTGATTGCTGCTGGGTAGTTTGTCACGTGTTTAATCTGTAACTAATTTTTTCAAGACTACCATTGTGCATTGTGCACTGTTGTCAGATAGCAAAATCTTTTCTCGTGTTTGGTCTCCTGTTCATCTATAAGTGGTGGCCACATATATCAGCTGCCTGACTGTACTTTCCCTCATCATACCTAGGTTGGTAGTATGTATTCTTTTCCTCTCTTTTGACCTTGTTCTTCGACTTCTCCGCCACCTAAAAATTTTACATAGTCTTTGTTGATTATCTCCTGAGCTTTGAAATAATCAAAATTGCAGTTCTGGCCTATGGTCTTTAATTTTCTTATTCTGCTATAATATTTTAGTGTCATTAGACTGTGTGACTGAAAATTTCTCTAATGGCTTGTCTAGAAATGCCTGATTTCTGTCTAGTTTTTAGAGGAAGTTCTGCTTGAACTTGGTACAGATTCTGGGTTTAGACAGGACTATTCAACAGACTGATCTAAGCCTTATGTTCAGCGTGACAATACCGTTAGTTTTCCACTAACAAATAGAGTTAGGAAGGGTATGTCTTTTCTGCAAAATCATTTTGAAGATTGTGAGGCTGGAATAGAAATGCATGAGGCTCAAACGGATACCCAGAACTACACTTATAATTCTCTACTAGTGCTGCTGGCACAGAACAAACCAACCTCTAGCCCATCCTCTAGACCTGTAGGGCCAAGGAGGAGAGAGAGAATTCAGAATCTATAGGTTCTTACCCATGTAGTCTGTACCTGCTTAGTCTGTCAGAAAGAAATTTGGTAACTACTCGTAAAATGAGATGGCTCCTCTGTATTCATTTTAGTATCTATCTATCTATAGGACATATCAAAACAGTTGAAAACTGTTCAGAATGTAGCTCCTGTAGCTCCTGGGAATGTAGCCGAGAGGAAGAGAGGTTAAGGACTCTCTCGCAAAAAGATTTCCTGTAATTGCTGAATCGGAGCAATAAAAGAAAGTCTCAACTTCATGTCCTCAAAATGCATTGTCATTACCAAATCAAATGAGTTTGAATGGATTTGAGGTTGTTGGTCCATCCTTTAGAAGGTGAAGTTTCAAACGGGTATAACATGGCATCATAAAATGCATGAAAACTTATATTTGTTTCTCATACGTCATGAAGGCAATATGCAACATTTTTCTACTTTATTCTTTGCTCAAGGCTTTCAGTAGCTGTTCTCTTCTTTATTTATTCTCTACCTTTTTCTCTTTGCCTGCATTCCAGACCTGGATCTTGTGAGTTTTGTATGTAGATAGTTAACATTTTGTGTATTTAAAGCAAAAGGAGAAAAGAATCCTATCTAAAAATCCCACACCTGAGATCAAAGTTAAATGCATATCTACTTAGTATATTTTGAATTTCTTAGAATTTAGATGAAGTCAGGTTATGAAAACAGTAGTTTGAATTACAAACTTTTAGGAGCATGGTACTGACTATTTATAAATATTGCCTAGAAGATTTTAGGTGCTAACAGAATGCAGGTATTGATAAATAGTCATTTATAAGAGTAACATGCCAGTGAATGCCAGTTTTACATTGCACTTCTTGTCATCTCTTTGTTTTAATTTCTCGTACTTCTGGGTTTTATTTTGACATGACCACATCGAAGTTTAACAGAAGGCTTTTACTGAAGAGACTGATATTTTAGGGGAGGGTTGTTTCAGTCATCCTCTTTCTTCCCTGCGTTCCTTCACAGTTGCATCTCAAAAAATTCCTTGTTAGCAGGTATTGAAGGACATCTCCATCAGTTTTTTTCAACGTGACTTTTGAGACAAGCTGTAGAAAACGCTGACTGTAGCAATAAAGACTTGTTTTTGGCACAGCCTGCTCAGCTTCTTTGCCTCTTTTGACCCTGTCCTTAAACTGGGAAACTTATAATCATAGACATGAATAGTTTGCTTTGTTGCACAGTGAACGTTCCTTCCAGGAAGTGGGTGGAAAGGATTCAGTGAGGCAAAGAAAGTGAGAACACAGGGAGAGATCCACCCTGACTATCATTGATTACCTAGGCTTGGAAGTATTATTTCAGATGTTTGGTAGGTTATGGTAAAACTGCCTTCTGAACTATGAGTAACGAAGATACTTTTATATCACGTGATATGGGAAAAAGAAATGTGCATGTATGCTTGCATTTAATACCATTTCACACATGCGTATATAGCTACAAAGTTGTGGGCACACACACAAATATTAAATAGTTAATGCTGTGTTTGCTATGAACCATTGACCGAGTTCTAATACAGCAGAGGTTCTTTTTTCTTTTCTTTCCTCTCTGTCTGGATTTGCCTTCCATTCCCTTAAATGGGGTCACCATTGGAACCATTCATAATGCTTAATAACACATTCTACCAGTGATGCACTCTTCAGAATACCGAAATTGATTTTTCTTCTCTGAAAGTGTGACCTGCTAGTGTAGCCTTTGTCCTAATGCCTCATAATATGTGATGTTCCCTGACAGCATGGGATGTGAGCGCAGATGTTCTGCAGGCATCAGAAAAAAGCGGCCTCAGTGCGATGTCTGATGCTGTCAGAGGCATTCCATTTGCTGGAGATCAGTGTCTGCTTTGAAGTAGAATAATTAAGGTGTTCATTTTGAAATGAGTTCTCCAAACTAGGTTTGTATTGTCCAAAGCTTAATAAGGGGCTAGCTAGATATGCATGAGGTATGAGCAGCTTGTTAAATTCATGAAACTTAAAGTATTAAGGTAAGAACCTTATTTCAGGCAGCCACTTTAATGATGATGGTTAAATGGTTAAAGCTGTTAAAAATATCACAGTGGATCTGAGTAGCTACCTGTCTGTTCTAGAGCACCTCTTCTGTAGTGTTCATCCTGATGTAATTTATAAGAAATATGCTAATCTGTTCACTGCTGTATTATACCTGCAGTATTGGAAATTATACTGCTTATTCTGTATCAACAGAGCTCCTATCTGAAATTCTCATCCTACCAAGATGAGAGGAACATTTCCATGCACTTTATTTAGTGTTTCAGGTTGTTTATTTGTTGTTAGTTTTACTGTAAGTAAATTTACAGAGTTTACAGTAAGCAAGTTTACAGAATTTACAGAGTTGGTGCAGAAATGGACAGGTAACTGTGTGATTCAGATGGGACACTATTTTCTTGTAATCGCAAACTCTGTGAATTTAGTAGTTGCTGTGTTTGACTGCATCCTTAGGTAGTTTCACAGCCAGTACTGTTCTGCTTCCCAAGGATATGTACCACTTTCTCTTCCACTTAAGCTTTCTCTCAGAGTGACAGTGACTGCTAGCATGGCAAAGCACAGTTAAACATGCTGCATGTATAATCCAGTTATCTTTTAATGCAAGTTGACAGCTGCTGGCAAAGCAGGTTGAAATGGTATTCTTGAAGACTTCTGCTACAGATCACAGTCTGAAAAAATCCCAATCCCTGTAGCTACTTCTTACAGGATTTATTCAGCTGTTTGTTGTGAAGCACCATATTCTTTTAGTAAACTAGCTCATTGTAATGCTTGCTAATTCTCCACAACATTGCTTGCTTATTAACAAAAAATTCAAAACAGCAGCAGTATACAGGTTTACGTTATTTATTGTATCTGTATGTGATATTACTGTTTTTATTGGTGTAAGAGTGCATTTTTGTATTGTTAGTTTAGTAATATGTACCAGTGCTAAATCTTAACTGAGAGCTGAAGCACATTCGCAGTCTGTTTTTTTAACTTGCTGTCCTGAAGAAAAAAACCAAAACAAAGTTAGCTTGTGTCAATAACACACTCCACCCCACTCTGTATTTTAATTTTTCTGTTTTCAGAGGTGATTTACAGTCAGAAGGAAGTGCATAGTTTCTTACTGGCTGGCATTAGAAGCCACAGAATCACAGCATGGCTGAGGCTGGAAGGCACGTCTGGAAAGTGTCTAGTCCCATGCTCCTCCCTGCTCAGAGCAGATTTCCCGGGACTGTGGCTGGTTGGGATTTGAGCAGCTCGGAGGGTGGAGGTTCCGGGGAATATGTATTTTCTTCTTTATAGTTTCGCTGTGATGTTTTAACTGTTCTGTGGCATACTTAGGCTTGTTAACCTGCTGCTTGTCCTGTTGTATACACTTCAAGATCTACTTGTGAATTTTCCAGGTATCTGAAACTTTGAAGCGTTGGTTCACAGTGGCGGTCCTGTGTATTACGGGATATGGCATAATATGTGGCTCAAGCTTATCCATTTCTGTACCAGTTGTGTGTTCTTAAGAAGGCTGTGTCTCTTTTCTTTGTCTGTCCTCCCCAGTGAATTTCTTTTCTGTTCGGTTTTCAGTGTTTCTGGTGCATGGATGTGTTCTTTGGGGCTGACAAGGGCAACAGTGAGATCCTGATCACCTCTTGGAGATTCTCTAGTGCAATATGTGGGAAGTAAGGTGTTTGCGTTTTTGGAAGCTAGCTTAGTCTTGTTTAATTGTAGAAAAATTATTGAATGTGACCTTGGGATCTCTGATTCTTAAAAAAGATGCTTTTTGTGAGTGGCCAATTCTCCTTTCAGTAACTTCTTGATGCAAAGACAACTAATGCTTTTGCTCTTGTCTGACAGGGATTGATGGCCCAGCTGCTTTCCAAGATGATGTTCAGAAGATAGGAAGTCAGGTGCAGATTCTCACTGTTAGACAGTCTAGCCATGATGAAGATGATGGAGAGAAAATGGCTAGTGGCCAACAACAGCAGAGCAAACAAGATCTTAGAACAGCAATGCAGAAAAAAGGTAAGTAGCCGAAGCTATCTTTGTGTTCTCATTGCTTACTTTATGTATGTAACTCTTTTCCTGTTCTCACTCTCATCCCTCCTCTGAGCAGAGATTGTTACTTTCTGTTTCTTCTCCTCAGAGCCTGTTAGGCTCCGTTCTATTATGTCCAAAAAAAATAATGAAGTCCTCTCTTGTCCCACGGAGGAAGAGTTCTCCAAGCCGTTAGGGATGTGGCATTCCCATCTGCAATGCACTGCTGCTGTTAAGGTAGTAGGCAGTTGCTAATGCTTATATCCATCTGTTCAGATTTTTATATTGTATGACTCTGGAAATCACTTACTTGAAGGTTAAAAAAGGGGTATGGAATAGCAACATTCAAACTGGACTATAAATTTTAGTTGTGTTGTCAGTTAAATATTTTTCATGTTTTCAAAATGTGTGTTCATTCTTGCAGAGGTGAAAATTACAGCATTGTGTGTTCTGCAGCATTTCCCATGTGTAGTCCTTAAATGTTCAGGGTTTTTTTTTTCTAGAGGCACGCATGATTTAGGAGATAGATTGTGTATGTACACATTCATGCATCCATCTCTTCCTTCCTGCGCTGTTATTATTTCTCATTAGACATTAACTGTAGGATCCTAAAATCCTCACAAAGCTCTTTCTGAAGGCATTTGCCTCAGTGTTGTTCTTCAGTGCACAGCTTTTGAAGCAAAGATGGCTCAAGCCAAGAGTACTCTGATGCTTTAAGAATAAACTCTTTGTGTATAAAGAGCAAAATCTAAGTGCAAACTTGAGTCATCTAGAATAGACTATTCATACCTAAATGCCCGCCTCTTGTCTGCAGAGCAGTTCTCAGTAAAATTCATTTTTTTTGGGATGTTACTCTGCAGATGTGAGCAACTTCAGCTGAAATTGGCAGATTTTCTCCAAACGTGGTATTTCCTGGCCATTTGAGTCAGAGGGATGTTGGCATGACTAACAAGTTCTGATCTGTGTGGTAATTGTGTTGCCTTAGACCGTGGCTCAGAATATTTAATCATCAGGCACACTACTAACTAAAGCTGATTGACTTAAAAAGCTATCAACGGACTTCTCAAATTAGGTCAGAGCACTCAGATGTTCACTGTCCAAGACATGTCTATTTTTAATTTTTTTTCCAGGTTAAGATATACTTTTATTTTCCCCAATCTTTTGTTTATGTTTTAATAGAAGCAGTTGCGGAGTTTTTGGTTTGGTTTGGTTTTGGTTTGCATTGTTCGTATTCTTAAATATATGATCTGACTTTTTTTTACGCAAGTCTGAGTATAAGCTTGATCAGAACAGGCACTGCTAAGAGTGAAACACTAGTATACTTCAAGTGGGGATGGGAGTATTTATTTTAAATGAGAGTGCTGAGGTTTACTCTTTTTTATTAATAACAGAGCCATATTAATCGAGACTGAAAAAATAGGCATTAATACATGACTACGACTAGCAGCATCTTCATGAAATAATTCTGCTATGCATGTGTGGTTTGCCACTTGATACTAGCAAAGGGGGCTTATTAGAAAGTTTTGAGTACGCCAGTGTTCATAGGAGGAAGAGGAGAACAGCACAGATAAATGCTAACTGTCCCAATGGGAAAGGTTGAGTCCCATCAGATTTGCGTAGCCCTGATTTCTGCCCATTCTGCTCTTTGACACGAACTCACAGCAGGTGTCTCTGTTGCCCCAGCAGTTCAAGTTCTGTTACAAGGCAAGAGGTTAAAGGCTACCTGAGTGTGAGAAGAATATGCCGCTTGCAAGAAAACGCAAAATCTTTATTTGATTTCTCCATCTGTTGGAAAATGCCATACTGAAATAATTTTCTTCCTGTAGGGAATATTTGTCCTTTTGATTTCAGAAGTCTTAATATGCAAAGTTCCTCTCTGGCAAATGAGTCACTAGGATAGAGCCAGACTTCCCTAAATTTTAACACTGTATAACTAATATTTAGTCTTTGTATTTATCAGTTTCTTATGTCTCTGTAAAGGCTTGGGATGAGCAATTTGGTCTTAGTTCCTTGCACCCTGAAATTACAACTGTTTTAAGATTTAGGGAAGGGGTAGATTTGATTTCTGTGTTGAAAAACAAACCAGGAGTATTCTGAAGCATTCTTCACCACAGGTTGAGTGCTAACTTCTCAAAATCTGTCACGGAATTTTCACCAACAAAATATTGGTAGTGAAATAGTGAGCATAGATGTAGAAGTAAACTGATGATGCCTGTGCATATGTGAGTATGGCTTTATTGTAAAACTTTCAGCTGAGGAGATAGATTGTCTCTATTACTAATGCTTATTTACTACAACATGGTTGTCATTATTAAGAAATAATGCTTGGAATTAATGAGTGTGTCTTTAGTAATGAGTGAGTTCTGCAGGCTTTTAAAATATGTGTTAACCTCTGAACTCAGGCCTGCCTTGCATAACCAGATCTTATTGAAACTTTGGTGTCATGCTGTGTGGTATATGTCCAGATTAAGGGAACTGAAGAAGTGGATAACAAGACCATTCATGGTACAGCCAGATGGAATACAAGCATCGCATAGACTTCTGTTTTATACTCTTGTCCTTACCACCCTGGTGTTGTTTCATTATCCAGTCTGCATCTGGTGTCAAAAGCAATTTAATGGGACATGCATTGAAGTTATTAGAAGCGGCAATAACATAATAAGTATTTAAATGCCTCTTTTGGTGTCTTGTTTTCCCTTATTCCATTCCAAGATTTGAACTGAAGAAAACCATTACTGATACTATCTCTAATGTTTATCTTTCTGTACACTAGTTTGGTTCTGTCTCTGCTTGTTGCAGATCAAGCTCATATTACAAAAGACTAAGCTACGTTAAAGTCTGTATGTGTATCCCTGGAAGTCCCAGAATAGTTTAGGGGGCCTGAGAAAGATGATGACACGCTGGACACAGGGATTTCAGTAGAATTTAGGCCATTTGAATATGAGTAGAAATACATTTTTCAATGCTATTGAACAAGTATTTGTGTAGAAACTGTCTATATAAATTTGTGTTGATCAGTTTTAATTTTTTGTGTGTTAGAATTCAAAACTAGGCCAAAACCTTACCAGGCAGGGCACATTGTGCACAGAGGTGTTTATGGCACAACCAGTTTAAGGTGGATCATGTTTTCTGAAACTTCAGCTCTGTGATCCAGCGCTTTTTGACTTTATTCAAAGTACTATAAAAAAAGGTGACATCAGGTAAAAGCAAGTGAATTTGATTTTGCAGAATGATGAAATGTCCATAATTGAGAACTCTGGCAGCAGTATTATGGCCCCATCCAGTACGTCTTTAGCCTGTGCGGAGTCTTGTTGGCAAATTAGGCTTGTTTGCTCAAGTAAGGTTTGCAGAATCAAGCCCATGAATTTTTTCCTTTCCCAGATCCCCATGCAAATACATCTTGGTCCTCTTCCACTTCCCAATCCAGTCTTGTCGCCCTGGATCATGTTCCTGGTAAGTACAGAAGGAAAAGATTAATTATGCCCATGCTGCTTGGCTCTAGAAATCTTTGCATTTCGTTTATCCTTCTGCCTTGGAGTTACTAATAGTGGAAATTCTGGACCAAGTGGTCTTTTTCTTTTTAGGAAAAAATATTGTGTAGTTAGCCTGTAATATGTGAACTTAGAGTTTGAACCTGAATACTGGTGGCTTCATCTGCATGTTACTCTTTGAAAAACTAGGTCTGGCAAATGTCCCACCATTGATGCTTTCTTCTGCTAAGTCCTATTTGATGTTCAAAGTTGCATTTCTTTTTGAAATGTCTGAGGTTTTGAATTCTTGTAAAGTAAAATTTTAAGTGCTGTAAGGCAGTTCTTTGGCCTGGGCTGATACCGGTTGTTACATGAAATAAATATGCATGAGAACATTTCCTTGATGTGAATATTTCTTCTCAGTTTATGATCTGCCCTTCATCAGATCACACAGGAACAGTCAAAAGCATGCTGTAGGAGGGCTCGTATTTTAATCATTAAGGCTTCCAAATGGCTGTGATAGGTTGTCCACTTAGCTCCAATTTCAGGTCTAAGATTTTGTGTGGTCTTTGAAGTACTTGATTGGATTAAGAAGATCTGAATTTGATTCCTAACTGGATATTGCTCGTGAATCACTGGGTAACTTGATCCTTCATCTGGAATGGAAACCGTATTTCCTTTCTCATTTGCTGAAATGTTTTGGCTTCTCAGGGCAGATACTATCTCATCCACGTATTTGTACACTGCCTTGCACAGTGAACCCCTCACACACACCCTCTCTCACCTGGGAGCCTAAGGGTGCAAAGTATATTAAGTACTATTTTACAGCAAGTATGGACAGCTTTAATGTATTAGTATTTAATATAAGTGCACTGCTTTCTCCTCAGGCGTTTCAAGCAGCATGAATTTTGATGAGGAAGAAGATGAGGAAGATGAAGACAGCTCCAGTTCTTCACAGTTAAACAGTAACACCCGGCCTGGTTCTGCCACAAGCAAGAAATCCAATAAGGTAAGGGGTGAGTACCAGAGAAGGAGCATGCAGGTTGCCAGGTACTGTGTGATTTTAGAGTGCAGCCAGGACAGACCTGGCTTTCTTGTTTGTTTTGGTTTTGTTTTAGCTTTTTTTATAATGCACAAGAGTATCTCCAAGGTGATTTACTGTGATAGCTCTCAGGGTTCATAGGAGCAAGCAATGAAAATAATGGCTTGGAGAAAAGAATAGCAAATATTGTCCAAACTTGCATGAAGAGAAGGGTGAATAGGGTAAATAAATATTTACCTTTCTGCCTCTTGCAGGTGCTCAGAAGGATATTTGTTTCTGTTGCCTTGCTCTGAGCATTTTCCCACACTGTTCTTGCTGCTACTATCTGGACATAAAATAAGTATTTGACTTGTTCAGATATGCTGAATCAGAAGCTCTTGCTATACCAATTGATGATGACCTGCTCTTTTATATACTGCACTGACTTCTCATTTCTGTTATTTATCCATCTGGTTTAATCTGTCTCTTCCCATTCCATTTCTTCCTTTCATCAAAGGCCATCACTGTCCTTGGGTATGGTATGGTGAGATGGGAAGGTGTGAGTCAGGGCTTGCTTTCTGACTTTTCAGCACTTTGCTTGTGCAGCCACCTTGTTCTGCTTTGCCAGGAGTGTCTGTAGGCTGAGCATCAGCAGTACAGAGAACAGTTCCTCTGTTAGTGAAGAGCTTGACTGGTTGGGTGGGGAGAGATCCTTAGCTTGATAAACTGCCTTCAAGGCTGCTGAGGAATCAGAACGGAGAAGAAAATATGTGGCTTGTATTTATTTCTTTTTAAAGTGCAGTTTCCATCAAATGTCGTTCCTTTGTGCTTATAACTTTGTAAATCAAAGGCAAGGAAACCTGAGTTTTGCTTACTGTTTTAGGAAGCAGCCTCAGGCCCCAGTCCATCTGCAAATGAACCTCTCATAGATGTTGATGACCTGGAGGAATTTGCTGTAAGACCTGCTCCACAGGGTGTAACCGTCAAATGCAGAATCACAAGAGACAAGAAGGGAATGGACCGAGGGATGTACCCTACTTATTACCTCCACTTGGAAAGGGAGCATGGTAAAAAGGTCATAAAATAACTTGAATGGCATACCAGTTGCATCTGAATATAAAAAAATTATTAAAATCTGAAGAAGTCTTACAAAGAAAATATAATCTTATATTTGAAATATAGTAACGCTTCCACTGAGATCTGCCTTACAGTCTTCCAAAAGTAAAATAATAGTATCACATTGTTCTACTGCCTTTCTTCATATGTCTAATCTTTGGCTTTAAATAATCCATGTGTGGCACCTTTACATGGCAGTTGGTAGTTGGGGCTCTCTGCACTCTGTGACCTGAAAAACATCTATTATTCAACTTGGCTGGAAGGGCCGGAGCAACTTAGAATGAAACATTTAACAAAATAGGTTTAATTTAATTATTTAAGCCATAAATAATGGGCTGAGTGGTTGAGAAGTCACTTTCTCTTTTCAGATTTTTATCAGGTTTTGCTAAGTCCCAGGAGACCTTCTATTACTTCTCTCATTATGCTGGAAGACAGAAAAATTGCTTATGATTTCCTTTTATCAAAGCAGGAAGTGGTGTGTGCTAACCCTTTCGGCATTCTAGAATATGTTCTTTTGCATCGCTTAGGTGTTTCTGTTAGCTGGAAGGAAACGAAAGAAGAGTAAAACCTCTAATTACCTCATCTCCATAGACCCAACTGACCTGTCTCGGGGTGGAGAGAGTTTTATTGGAAAACTGAGGTAAACACTAGTCCATGTAAGAATTTTCCTTATATAATATAAAGCTCGATTGAAATTAAGGAGCCTGCAAGCCACTATGGTTTTCTAATTAGAGGTTTGACTACATCAAGTGATAATGGTCTTAAAGTTTACCAATATCCAAGGCATGTTTTCAAAACGTCTCAAGTACTTACGAGATCACATTTTATTTAAAGTCAACAGGACTGAGGCTCTTAAATGCTCAAAGGCCAAATTTCAAGGGTGTCTGAGCACAACTTATCTTAGTGGGATTTTCAGAAGTGCACGAGTAGATTGTGTCTGGCTCCTACTGACATAAATACCTTGGAGTGGAAGTTTTGTCTGTTAGACAATCTGAAAATCTCTTTGGTTTTGCCCATTTCTTATGGTCCTAGTTAGAGTTGTTTACAAATAGTGGGATTCTTTCAGATACACTTGTTTCTTTTCTGTCACCCCATCCTACATCAGTCTGTTATTGGTACTTACGTGGAGCCTCTCAATGTGTGTTTAGATTGTCTGTGCCTGAGGAAAAGAACTCTACTGCTAATTGCCATTATTCTCAACACAGAATGAGGATAATGTGGGTTTAGTATGTTCTAAGTTGTATTTTGCATTCCTTGGTGTGATTCCCATTTAAATAGGAAAGACTTATCTTACTTATAACTTTATGAAAAACGCTATCTGAACTCTAATACAGTTAATAGTCAAGTTAAGAAAACAGATGTAGAGAGTTAAGAGTATTTTAAAAACCAAGCAGTCAATCAAAATAACCACACGTGAATGTTTCCTTATTGCTTTCTTGAATTTACTAGTTTGCAAGATGTCATGAGAAATCTCCAGTGTAATGATAAAGGACCTTTAGTATACTTTGCTCTACTGTACCTTTACAGTTTTGTTAGGGCTTTCAATCCACGAGTTGCCATTTAGTTGGTATTAGAATTAAAAACTAGTTGTACTCGATCTTATTTGTCTTTCCTTACAATGCAGTGAATTACAGATCTTTTCGGCAACATAACCGACAAATGATAATTGCATTTTCCATTTTTTTTGGTAGGTCAAATCTTATGGGAACTAAGTTTACAGTTTATGACAATGGAGTAAATCCAATGAAGACAACATCAAGCCTGGAGGCGAGTGTCCTGCGTCAGGAGCTAGCTGCTATTTGTTACGTAAGTGCTGCTCACAGGCAAAATATGCAAGAAAGGTCAGTTCAGTTTCTGAGATAGCATACTGAATATCCTTCTCCCTTACGATTATGTAAATTGGCATTTATACTTTGATGTAATAAAATCAGCTGATCTTCGCTTGAGAAACTGGGAAATTCAGTGGAAAGCAGAGGTGAAAAAAATATTGTGTGCAGAACCAGGTTGCCCAGTTCTCACTTGTAGTCAGAAGGTGTTGAACGTTTTATATAACCCTCTGGAAGGGCTAGAATGCTTCACAGCCTCCTGAACCAGAAAGAGTCGTGTGCATGGAATTACTGTATGATCAGTTGTAGTAGTATTTTGGAGAAGACCACTTTAATCCAAAATACAAGTAGCTGGACAGCTAAGTCTGCAGCAATAGCTGAGAGACTGGGATGAAAACTCTAAAATTCCTTTTTACTGGGAAAACCCTCAAAAACCCAAAATTCAATTGAATGAGAGAAACCGGGCGCTTGAGGGACAGTAAATAGTGTTTGTCAGGGGCAATGCATGCAGTCAAGACTTGAAGCACAGTTGCTGTTGTTTCGTGATTACTAAATGCCAAACTGTTTTGGTGACAGTGTTCTTTTTGTCCAGAAATGTTTGGGCCCAAAAAACTCTTGGTACATACACTGCTACGGAGAGTTTTCTGTCATCACAAATCTACAACTTCTGACAAAAATACTCAAGAACCACTTTTCTGAAAATTTCCTGCCCAGCTTTAGTCAAGGATGCCTGGATCTCTGTCAGACTGAGGTCCAGCCATCCCAGTATATACCCTGCATATGCACAGAATTTATCCCTGGAAGGGTCAGCTTCAGGATGTGGGGAGCAATTTGTCTTTGGGCTCGTGAAAAGGAAAGCAGGAAGCCATTCTTTCCATGCATAGTACTGAGGGGTGTCAGTATTAGCTGCTAATGTGTTCTTTTCCTGCTTCTTGGGGTGCATTCTTTTCTGTGAATATAGTATGAACAGTGGTTTTCTTCGCATGTGCTATTATTGCAGACAGACACACATATTCCTCCATTCCTGTTGGAATTAAAACTGAGAATTTCAGAAAATCCAGCTAGCAGTATCTAATAAGAGCATCCAGGATTTGATGTAGTTTAGAGTCTGAATGAAGTTTCAGTAGGAACCTAGGAGAACTTACATATTCAATAAAGGTTACTGGTTATATAGGGGGACATTCCCTGGAGCAAGGCAACTAGTCTTCTGGTGCAGGCTGGAAATAAAAGGAGAAAACAAAAAACAGTTCAAAAAATGTTCTATATTAAAAACTAAGGCATTGCTTGTATAGGTCAACAACAATGACATTTGTACCATTAACATTAGCAAATAAAAAACTCAGTTGCACTCAGCAGACGTAATTAGGAGTGTGAGCACTGTACAGAATAGAACCAAGGCCACTGTTTGGAAACTGTGGCTAAGATAAGCTGCTTTTATGTGTCTGTTTTGATATCAGCAGTTTAAAATGTGTACATTTGCATAAGAAAATAACTTATTCTACTGATATTTTGATACTCACGGAGAAAGGCATCAGGCTTGCACGTGTGCTGTGGCCAGAGAACAACAGGAAATTGGAGTGGTATGCTATTACTAGCCAGGTTTGCTAAAGTGAGGTTATTTTTCCTGGCTGCAGCAGAACCACAGTATAGAATGCCAGAAAGAGCATTCCTAGAACACCCTGTCCTGAGGTGATTTTTTAATTCCTGCCTTGAGATTTTTCCTGCAGCAAAAACTATATTAAACAGTACTTCAAAAGCAGCACTATGCCTCTCAGTCTCTCAGCTCATCTGGTCAACTACCTGTCTGGAGAGCAAGTTGTACCTGCTTCCACCAACTTACTGAGTCTGAATCACCTCAGCAGTTCTAGTATATAAAGGCAGAAGCTGGCAATGCCTCTGTTGTTAACTGTGAGATAAATGTGTCAAGTACTCTCAATGTGGAGCGCACCTTAGGGCATGTTTCAAGCAGCAGGAATAAAGTTAGCACAAGGAGTCTTATCGGGTGCTATTAACCATTTTTACTCTCCCTGCTGGTGGCTGGCTAGCATATTAATAAACCTGCAGCAGCACCTAATGGCTGATTGGACAATTGCATGGGAAAATTTATCCGGAAGCAGGAAGGAGTAACTGTACTATTTCTACCAAGATTTTCTGTGCTGTTTCCCTTTATATTCACAGTATGTTACAACTCAGTTTGCATCAGATTCTGCAGGCAGGGAGCTCAGCTGATATCCTGAGGTGTGTCTCGGGTCTCAGTAAAGCAATGAAACTATGTGTTTCTGCTCAGGCCTCAATTATGCTCCGGTGTAGTGGGTTCTGTGATTTGGGCTTTCTACAGAAGGTATTGAGGACATGGCACAGCTGTGTGAATCAAGTCCAGAAAGGGTAGTGGCCGAAAGAAAATGAGGGTAATTAAATCATAACTCTCCTGAGAGCTGCTAGGATATATACCTTGCTGCTTTTATCATGGCAAATATTGCCACCATAGTGAAATGTGGTCATGACTGTATGAAAGTGTGTAAGACTTCAAAAGCAACCTGGGGGAGAGATCCTGTGCTCTTTCAGTCCAGTTTATTGTGACAGCTTATTGGTTGGGCTAAGGCAGAGAGCGCAGCTTCTAAACAATACTGGTCCAAGTCCTTAGCTAATTTAAATCATTGATGTGCTGTCTGAGTCCGTAGAGCTCAATGCAACTCTTATTTTGAGCCATAGACCAAGACTGTTAGTGGCATTAAAATGTTGTGAAATCAGAATTTGGCCTGTGTTCCTCTAATAATGCTATTTGCAGTCCTGAATTTATACATAAAAAGTAGTGGAGGAGAGAAATAAGAGAGAAGTAGGTAATGAGACAGGAGATAAGGGGAATTAATTTTACTTGGATGCAGGTAGATTATTAGTTATAGCTCCTCTTTTGTCCCTGCTGTTTTCCTCATATATTCCGTTTGTGGAATTTCAGTTCCGTACCTTAATTTTAGCAAAAGGGTAGTGTTGGCAAATAAAATGTTTAATGTAGTCGGTGAGTGATGTAATGTGCCAGTAGAAACCATTTCCTTATCATTTGGCAGAAGTATTGATTGCAGTGTTTCTGAGTAAATCCAAAGACTATAGTCCTGTGTTTTTCAGAGTCATAAAACTGCTTGTTGGGAGGGAAGGGATTCGGCACTATTATTTAAATTTGCTTTTAACAATGTCTTCAACCAGTTGGCATCTAAATTAATTGAACATAGCAGAACTGCAGCTTGATGAGAAGAGCTTGTAAGGCATTGCAGAGAAGACCTAAATTGTCAGTAGTTACTGGAAAATAAGCATAAGCATGAATCTTTTCTTAGAAATTATCCTCTGCTGCTCTGAGTTGCTCCAGCTTATAAAATCTGCTGGGAATCATTTTAATTTGAGTCTTGCCATGATGCAGAACCAAGTATATGCTTCCACCTGAACTGATAACGTCAGTTTACTCTGCTGAAGGCTATGATATAAGTGATCCATAAAAGAGGTAGAATCTTCCCGTTGTTGTATATAGTTATGAAAATATATGAATATACTTGGATTGTTTCAAGAATATTCAGTAAAATAACTCAGTGGAATTCTTCTTGCAAGCATATCTTTACTGAGTTGTGTAAAATTTCCAGATGGTTTGCCGAAACCACCGAAGTTATTTCAAATGTATGATGGATGACAAAACTTCTGCAAGAGTGAATTTTAGGCAGGTATTTTCAGATGTTTCCAGTGAGTTGAGATGTGTGGATTTTTGCTTGTAGAAGTACAAATGTTTTAAAAAGTTCAATGTTCCTTAAAATCAGGATACTTTTAATAAATATCTAAGAGCAGAGACATCTGAATATGCCACTTCTGAATGTCGCAGTGGTAGAGCCACACCAGGCGGAGCCTGGGGGTGTCCAGTTCTTGATATCTTGTGGTAGGTTGCTGGGAATGGCGCCAATAGGGATTTCCTTCCTGAGATTCCTCAGTGTGTCCCCATAGCCCTTCACTTGGGAAAAGCAGAGGAAAAAAATGTTGTGCAGCCAAAAATAAGAAAGTAGGAGAAAACATTAGGAGCTGAACTTTCAGAAGTGTCACTGTTACATTTACTGGAGTTAATGCTAAAATAGCCAATCAGGTTTTATGGAGTGGGTTGGAAGGTATCGCCCTTTTAGTTTCTCTGTTTCAAAAGTAGACAACGGCTTACTGAAATACTTGGTTCCACTTTCTTCTGTGGAAAAAAAAGAAAACCTGGTTAGTCTAAGACTTTAGACCTATTTAGATTTTAGTTGTTGTGTTTGGAGAGGACAGTGGAGAGGAGTGGTTGTGTTTGGAGAGGACTGGAGCGCTTTTGTGAAAAGCTGGTCAGAAGGGCGTCAAATCATGCTTCATGGAAGAACTTGTATTTGGTTTTGCTGCCCATGGTTTTTTTTTTTCTACTTTCCCTGCCTTCATAGCTTGAAAATTTGCATTCATGCTAATATGTTTGTTTTTCACCATGCTCAACTCTAAGCGTAACATAGCTGAAGACTTTGAAAACCCCAGCACTGCTAGCAGATGCTCTTACTGGCAGCTTCTTCTTGTTTGCTTTTATGCTGGCTCTGGAATAAATAGTGTTGGTTCCCTTATTTAATTTAGCCTCTTATCAAAATGTGTGACTGCATTTTATGATTTTTAAATTACAACTACTTTATTTTAGGATCTAGCGGTAGCCAAGCAATCTGGTTAGTTCATATCCTTTTTTAACAAAGGGATTTTGTTGCATTTTGGTTTTTTTTAAGTTGTATTAAGGTTGCTGGCAGCCAGTGCTAGCAGTGTTTTTGGAAACCTCTCCATTTCCATTTTTCCTGTTGTTGTAGCTTCTAAGACAAAGCTAGAATGTTTGGCAGTGCCGGTGAAGGTAGGATTTTTCAAGATGTTTTTTGAGTTGACTAACTAATAAGTTCCCTGCACTGCCCCTGTCTCTCTGTTGAAGAAATTAACTTTAAAAATACAGAACATGATGAACTCTTTTCTAAATATTTTCAGGAAACAAATGTCTTGGGGTTTAAAGGACCTCGTAAAATGAGTGTGATCATACCGGGAATGAATATGGACCACGAAAGAGTTTCCATAAGACCACGAAATGTAAGTCATATCATTAGTCAACAATAAAAATTACCTCAGTTCTTTTTCAGTTAGAGTTGGGGTTTTTTAATTTCTAAAATTCAGAGGTTAAAAAAACAGTATTTGAACAATTGCAGGACAATGGGATGTGTGTTCTGTGAGTCAAAAAAGCACTACGAATGATAGATATATTTATAACAAAAGATACAACTGGCCTTTTCCAAGCTGTAGAAAGGGCTTGAATGCACGTTTGCATTCAGAGTTCTCTGCTTCATTCAATAATACTGTTTTGAGAGTTGAAGGTGACAGTTTAGTCTTTGGGATTTGTGGATGGATTGTCTTGTAAGGATGTTAGTCTGAAGTGTATATCTCTGATGTGTGCAGGAACACGAGACACTTCTTGCAAGATGGCAGAACAAAAGTACAGAGAGTGTCATTGAGCTGCATAACAAAACGCCAGTCTGGAATGATGACACCCAGTCCTATGTTTTAAATTTCCATGGTCGTGTCACACAGGCCTCAGTGAAAAACTTTCAAATTATTCACGATAATGATCGTAAGTATAGCTCTCTGTCTGTAATGTGTAGAAACAGTGCTGCATACACAGCCCAACAATGATTCTGCTCTTACTATATTTACCTGAGTAAATTAAATTTAGTTATGTGGGTCCAACTAAATGCTGCTTTGTCTTGTGGCCATGACAGTGATGTGAGCTGGGTGTTTAAATGCTCGTGCTTGAGACGGGTGATTCTGGTATGTGCTATCTGAATTTTCTCCCTTGACTGCCTGGCTCATGAGCTGAGCAACAGTTTTATAGAGTCGTTTTTGCTTCCAGAGCTGTGGTTCTCCCAGGCAGCAGGACCATGGGGCAGTATCACTCTGCTCAAGCACTTGTATCACACAATCCTCCCTTGGTTTTTTTGTTCACTCTGGTCCCCATACACTTCCCCACTGGAGACAGTGGCAGTCAGACCAGTCTCACTGCAGGTCCACTTTGCCATTGCTACACTCACTTTAAACAGTCATAGTCCATAGTCAGTCACTAGGTACTGGAGCTCACTGGGCTACACCTGTGCCTTGCTTACACTGCAGGGGAATATTGGAAACTGGTTAAAGTGACTGTGCCAGTCTCCAAGAACAAGACTGAGTTTGAAACCTTGGTGTATGTATTTGCTGCCTTTTATAAGGTGAAACAATTACACTTGTTTCTGCAATGAAACATTTCAAACTGTGTATGAGGCTGAGATTTCCTCTTGCTGACAGAACAAAAGGGAAAATAAGCCGAGAAATTTCTGAATGTGACATCACAGAGAGACACGATTAGGTCTAGATCACAACCATGCCTTCTCTTGCCCTGTTATCCTTGCTTGTCCACTTGCCTGAAGTTAGGTAGGAATAGAATTAATTGGTTCTTGCTACATGTGAGACTTGGACTATAAGAGGGTTGAGGATTCTGTACAGAAGCAATTTTCTCCCTATGCTTGCTGTCCTCGCTTCCCCTTGTGCAAGCTATCTTTGCTTCTCCCTCTGATATCAGCACACTCACTTGCATGAGCAAGTGTGGCAAACTTCGATGAGTGAGCATGTTCTGTTTGTATTGAGCTGGGCCAGAGGATCATGTTGAATGCATACTTACTTAGTATGGGCTGCAGACAAAAGAAAAATGCTTTGTCACTTTTTATGACCTTTCTTGCAGCTGACTATATAGTGATGCAGTTTGGTCGTGTGGCTGAGGATGTGTTCACCATGGACTACAACTACCCAATGTGCGCACTACAAGCCTTTGCTATTGCCCTTTCAAGTTTTGACAGCAAGCTGGCTTGTGAGTAAAGGGGCATGGGTGAGCATCTTCTCAAAAGAAGCAGTTTGCCATATTCCCAATTCCTGTGGTGTCACTTATGGTCTGTGCTAAACAGGTCAGGGAAAATGCAGTTGCGGAGGACCACTCTGTTCCTGAAGGAAAAGTAAAAGGAATCTTCTAAAAATTCAGGACATTCAGGAAATAATAAAATCCTTTTTTTTCTGTCATATTTTTCTGGAAGTGGCATAAAGTTTCTGTAAATAGAAGTTCTGTCTCATGTCCTTGATTATGTTATGGAGATGTGCCATGATGTACTGTACCGTGGCTCTAGTAGCACCATTATAATGGTGTCTTTTTTTAATCCAGAAAGGGCGTGCACGCTCAAAAAAATTTCTTTTTACTTTTAAGAATTACTCCAAGGCTGCAATCATACCTCAAGGTTGCATTCCTACATCGACTAATCAGAGCTTCACATCCTCCAATGTAAAAGAAAGATCACAAAAAAAAAGATGCACTTTTTGAATTGCAAGGATCTTGTGTAGGATAAAGCCAAGTCTGAGGGTTGAAAACCTGTACTGGACTGAACTTGATGTGTTGCTATCGTATATGTACAATGAGGAATTTTAATTGCAGTAGGAGGAAACGGAGAAGTAGAAAGCACAAAATAATGTTGCACAAGTCACTTGAATTCTAAGTCGTATTATGTTTTAACATGAACATGCTTTTTAATTGTTTTAAATGAAAATGTTTTTGGAGTACAGAAAAGGGAAATGGAAAACCTGTAGATGCCAAAAAAGCATAACTTATGTTGAATTTGGCATGTTGCGTGTTGGGAATTTATATCGTTGTATTGCTGTGGTAATTCAAACACTTATTTTGTATAAAGTGATATAAACAGTTGGATAAAGGCTCTCTGCGGAGAATCTTACTATGAGCAGGCTGTGTAAAGCTGAGGAAGGTAAATGGAAATATTTTATTAAATTTGTTTGGCCTTTTGCAATTTCACAATTTGTTGATTGCATTTTTTTGAACTTTCAGCAACAACCACTTTTCATATTTATTTCCCATTGTAAGAATGCTGAAATCGATTGAAATTGTTTATGTTGTTATCAAATGTAAATGTGCCAGCTACTGAGCTAAATCCTTCTGGACAAATCTAGTTGTGCTGCATACAAATGAGACACTGGCAGGACACAGAATACCTTAAAATAGTGTGGATTTTGTTTTGGGTTTTTTTTGTGTGATTTATTGGGAATATATAAATGAGTACCATTTCAAAACACAAGCAAGGAACAACCCATTCTCTTCTTTTCTCATCTCTTCTGAACATCTCAAAAGCCAAGAGCTGCAACTGAAAGCACACTGTAAAACACCTTTAAAAATAAGTCTTTCTGCCATTGTTCTGTACAATGTTCAAATAAATGGCACAAAAAGTAGCAAAATTTATATGTAGTTCACGGCAAGGATATTGAACTGTGAGTGGAGTGAAGAAGTAGTTGCATTTTATACTGCGTGTATTCGAGTCCTCCTTTTTAATAGAGCCTTGTATCGCACAACCAAAGAATATGTAACGAGAAAATGAGATCAAATCTGCTTGTTTCATAGCTGTCTGTCCCTTTTTGACTATAGGGGACTGTTCATAAGAAGAGGTTGTGCCATTTGGACTGTATAATTTCAACTAATAAAAGAAATAAGCTTTCTTCTTCCCAGTTGCCTTCAGGTCTCATTCCTAGTATATAGACAAGGAAAACAGGCTCTGTCATTCTGCAAGAAGCTTTTCCATGCAGTGGTATAAAACAGAAAAGTACCTTTTCTTTGAGAGAAATGAGCAGTCAGGTCCCTCAATGAGTGATCAAAATGATTAGTCATGAGCTGCAGTGATACTTGAACACTGCACATAGATGCTGTTTCCCTTTGTACTTGGTGGCTTTCCACCATTTCACATCCCCATTTGTGATCTCACTGAATTTTAACAGGGAGAGCCCTTATGCCTTTGGTTACCTCATATTTAAAAACTAACTCCAATGATAACCAGATTTTTTTATTTAACTTAAGACAGAAATTCCTACTGCTGGTGTTTAGGCATGATGTGGATTTTAAGAACTCTGCAGCATGTGAATTACTGAATCTGCACACCTTTAGTTCTGTGGCTTGCCAGTCATACCTTTTCTTTAAAGCCTGAGAAAGTGGCACCTGACATACTTTTCTGCCTCTCTGTGTACAGTACTATCGAAGGAACTAAGTGTCTTGTGATGCAATTATATAATCTGTTGGCTTTAGTAGTGGAGTTCATTTAGGAGCGATTATTTTTAACACAGATTATAACAATGGTCTGACTTGCATTGTGGCCCCACAGGGAATTGGCATGAGAAGGAAGCCCATGTGCAGTGAACTCCTGCACAGGGGTGAGAATGAGGAGCTGGGGAAAGGCAGAGAATTAAGCTTCTTGTGACAGTTTTGCTGCCAGCACATTGTGTAACTTCACGCTAACTGTGTGTTCTTCCCAGGCGAGGTATTTTTTTAACTTGTGAGCATGCCAGGAGAAAAGTGATGACTGAAATTCCCATCATCTTAACAGAACCATCCAGGGACATAAGCCAACGTGCTGCTGAGGGAAAAAGTTCCCATCGTAAATTGAGGTCACTAGAGGGGGATATTAACCTGGGACTAAGAGGAATGAAGAGCTTTCATTAAATCTGGTTCAGTTACAGTAGGATTTGCACCTCATGGCCTTTGCCAATACCCTAGTTTGTCACTGTTGTGGAGCAAGGTATTGGGTTCTTTTTGATTTGCTTGACTATCACCATCTGTTCTGAAAGCAGTTTCTTTTAATTTAGTATCTATATATATAAATTCTGATGGATACTTTCTGGTGAAGAGCACTACTGCATATCGGTGCAAGGTGATATCACAAGTGTTCCGGCACATCTCCAAATTTTGTTTTTCTAACATGGTAATAACCACAGCAGGTTCTATCCTAACATACAGTCATACCTGAGTCCTCACAAAGTCCGATTTTCCTCCATGCCAGCACTGAAATCTTGGCAGCAGTATATATTTTCAGAGATACAGGCATACTAAAGTAGCCAAGAAGTAGTCAGTGGCACACTCATATTAGCAGTAGCTTCTGCAGGGCCTGTGTGTCAGTGTGCAACAAGGCATAACCTTGTTTAGTTAGCGTGACAAAGAATATAATGGCACTGAGCTGTGTGTTTCCTTCACATAGTCCTAGCGAGTGTTTGGATAGTGAAGATATATTATTATTTAAAATCCCAATATTGATTATTTTTTGCATCTGCTGTTGATTCTGGCAGAGAGTTGTAAACAAATTCCTTGCCTGGATTGCTTATAGGCAAATACTGCATGCTTTAATGAGAGTTCTTAATCTAACTTGTCACTCTGTTTACATCAAACAGTTTCTTCCTGGCCCTTTTATCTAATTTTCTTTATCTCTGATGTTCTCTGCCTTCTCATTCTCCTCACAATCCCTTTATCTTTCAAGGATGTGCAACTCAAAAGTGTTTATTTTGACAATATTACTCGGTGATCTCTTCACAGATGAATAAAGCCTTCGGTGCACATCCAGCGATGCTCCTACAATCAGAGGGGTGACTTTGGCCCTTTGGCTTTTCAGCAGAGTAAATTAACACATTAAAAGGTAGCAGATAAAAAATCTTGCCTAAAATATAATCAGAATTTTTCTCCGTAAACATTCGATAACCAGAGTTTCCAAACCATTGGTTGCAAATCAGTGAGCAGAACTGTCCGCAACCCCGGAGGCAGACTGCTAGACAGATTCCCTTTGTAGTGCATTTCAATACACTGAAAGTGATTTTGTAAGCTCAAGTGTGTTGCTGCCCTGAAATAGTCCATTTTTTAGAAGGTAGACATCACTCCACTATCTAGTAGAATAATATACGGCACATAAAATAATAATGTCGTAGGCCATCGTTAAGAATTCTGATGCTAAGAAGTCTGTGTGAGTGGTTTTGTAATAATTACTGGGCCAACCTCTCACTGATCAAGTTGCCATACAATAGGACTGGAGATCCCAGCTGGCTGTCCTCATGAGGTACTAGAACTGAAGGAGCTTTACTGAAAAGGGCTCTGTAATAAAATCTAGTAGCTGCATAATCAAAAAACATTATTGTGGAATCAAATGACACCACAGAGTTTAATCAGTCATGGTGAACCAATGCCATAAATTTGAACTTTCTGGGGTTTTGCTCCCTTTTGATGAACAAAAGGAAGGACTTTGTTTCAACAAGCAGAAACATCAGTGAGGTCTCTAAAAGTACTAAGCATTAGACCTACTTTTCTACCCATAAAAATCTTACCCCTACCTGAGTGCTGCCCAAGAAGGAAATCAGTTTGGTCCTTAGTATAGAAAATCACTCCCAGTTCTTATATCTTAGCTTTTTACAAATCTCATTATTAATTTATTACTGATTTCACATAGGGATAATACAAGGAAAGCAAGCAAGTTCTTCCTCTGAAGAAATGATGACTCTAGACTAGCATCAGAATATTTTGTCTTTGATTATTTTAGCAGGATAGAGCATTCACTGGTGTTTCTGACAGTTTCTCCTGATGTGTGGCAGGTGTCAGAAGGAGGATTTTGGGATTGATCCTGTGGTGTTCTAACTGGTTCCCCATAACATCCCATTGCTCTCCTAAAATAGCTTTTGCAAGGTATTTCCTGCATTAGGGACACATGTGCTCAGCAATAAAATATCTTTGCTTGGCAAATAAAGACAGAACATAGTATAAAATAGCAGTCGCCTTTATTAGAATTACAGGCTGGTGATTCTTGGGTTTCTCAAATGAAGGTAGTTTTATACATCTAAATCTTGTGCTAGAATCAATTCAGCTGTAGATGCAGGCTTCTCTTAGATATGCTACTTAATGAAAATTGGTTTCTGCTGTTCTTCATGTATGACATTTACCTTCCAAGGTTATGCTTTGTAAGGTTTTGAAATTAATTATTTAGATATTTTTCAGGGTTGTTTTGTTGTTTAACAAGGAACTAAGAAAAGAATTTCACATCTCAATGTTTTGGTATTGTGCTGTGAACTATAGCTCAGTAGCTGATACTCACAAATGTATATTGGATGAAAAAGCATTAAACTTATTTTATATGTTGTATTTTATTTAACTGCCTAGAAATTTTATATTCCTCTTTTTCAGTTTGGGTATGTTAATCCATACCTTCACTGAGAAGGCTTGAATTAACTGGCTGTCTTGAAACTGTTTAATGGAACCAGTACACTGTTTTGCTTAACTGCTTCAGGAAGAGGACAAAAAAATTATGCTTGTGTTTTTGAGAAAAAAAATCCCCTTCCTATTCACTTTATAATTGGATTGATCAATAACACTGAAAGCTTATCATGTGGTTTTCTTGAAGTCCATAATGGCAGTTTGAAAACTACTCTTGATAAAAACTTGCTAGCATGTGAACCTGAATAAATCCTACTTGAGAATCAGAACCTAGCAGGTACCAGTGAATACTCCTGCATCTGTTCTGTGCATAGGTACTGCTTGCATGCAAAAAAAGTCCTGAAGAGTCACAAATTTGAGTTAAAATCAGCCTAACCTTTTAGGCTGACAGCTGTTAGAACACAGGCCTGGGGATCAGATCACCTGGGTTTTTATCCCAACTGTGTGACTTTGTGCAAATTCTGTAACCTATTTGTGCCTCTGCTCTGATGAGTTGAATGGAAATAATAGGTTTTGACCTGTCTAATGTCCCTGTTGTGCTGAAAGCCTTCTCAGGAGTGTTTTGAGGCTGGTGGATGGCAGGTGGTGTTGGCATGCCAAGTACCCTATTTAATTCTCACTGAAGGAACTACATTAATATATGAACCGGTTTCTGACACTTATGTGGAAACTGAATACCTTACCAATCTCTTAAGATAAAATCTTGACACTGTTGAATTCTATGGAAATATTGTCAATGATTTCAGTGAGGCTTGAATTTTTTTACCATGTGACATTTTTGGTCATTAAATGTGCAGAAAAAACAGTAAGGACAAACCATCTGATACACTTTTTCTTCTCACAGTGATGAATTATTGGTTGTGTTTTAGTTTGCACCATCAGTTGTTTTAAAACTATTATTCATGGACACATTGCAGTGGTTCCATTTATGCAACTGCCTATTTATGCTTTTATGTAGCAAACTGAGACACTTGGCGATTGAGCTGCAAATTGCCTTTTTGTACTCTCGTTATTTTTTTTTTTCTTGGATGTGACTCAGCTGTTCACAACTGTTACCGCAGACTTTGACTCCGTCACGCACATCTGATTTAAAAACAATGAGTCTCATGACTACCTTTATACTTGGATGGGATGTTTACAATACAGTCTCTTTCTCACAGTTGACCCTGTATCTGTGGCTTCTTACTGAGGTTATCCCAGTTGGCACAGTGCCATTAGAAGTATCACTAATTTATAAAGTGAACTCTCACAAAGTAACAGAATGTAATTTATAGACATTTTAATGGATTTTAACATTAAAAGCTAGCTGATGTTAGTACTTACAGATTGTGTGAAATTACAAGAATATTATTTGTTGAAAATTTTCTTTCCTTAAGTTGTCTTGCAGTTTGAGCTCTCTTTTAAGCAGTAAGCTGATCCTGCACCTCCCTCTCTGAAAGCAGAATGCAGTTTGGCCTATGCAGCCTGCCAGACTTTGGCTGCAGGAATCTGTCAGTGTGATTAGGACACAGTGAGCAATGGGATTTCCAAAGTTCTTATGAGAGTGCACTTCCTAATTCTCTTAGGCACTCTCGGACATCATGTAAGGAATCATGTACCTTTTCTGTGTTGACTTAGCAAATAACAATAGGAATATTTTCACTCCCTTTGATTTTTTTTTTAAAGGCCATGCTTACTATTTAGGCAAGTGTAATTTTATCAGATGTTTAGTCTTTACATCTTGGAAAATTATGTTATGAGATTGCTTAATTTGCCAGTGCAGAAAATCTCACAAGTACACAAAACCAGAGTGTGTTCTGTGACAGTTCTTCATGCTGTGAAGTTCAGTTTTGAAAAAACTGTGTGAGCTCTGGCCCCTTCTAGCAGAAGGTTTTCATTCCAGACTGAGAGCATCAGAAGATAACCCACTTATTACCATCCTGTTCTCTTCCTTAGGGAGAATTCCTGTCCTTAGTGACTAGAAATAGAACTATATTGATCCTGATGTGTCTTGAAACATTATGGTATTGCTTAGCTATTTTAAAAACATTTTGAAAGGTGTAGTTTGAGCTCAGAGAACGTAGTCTTTGAAGTAGCTGTAGGTGTACCAAGTTGAATTGGTTGAGAGGCAGCTGCCTTTTCCAGCAGTTTCTTAGTTGACATATGAACAGTGCTTGATAGTCTTGCTGGAAAAAATGTAACGTAGTTATTATAATATGCTTTCCTTGGGGTTTGCCTTATAATACCCCCTTTTTTTTTTGTACACTTATTTCTGGAGGTCAGTACCTCTGGTGTGAAATACAGACAGAGCAGTGTTTTCTACTGAAGTCTCTGCCTCGTTTTCTGCTGCCTTACATGTGGAGATTTGATATTTGATACTAAAACCAGAAACTTTTCATCTATTAAAAAAAAAGGGTTTCTAGGCAGAATCATTAGCTTTTAGTGCTGTGTGCCTGAATTGACAGAGGGCCTTTTGCCCAACCAAGAATCTTACTTCTAACAGAGAGAGTAGTGTGTGCTACGAAACCTCCTGTGATACTCTATTGCATCCTACATCTGTGACCCAGCATTAGGACCTGGTCCAAAGATGCAGCCCTTTCACCAAAAGGGCACCGCTTTCCTTTTGTGGGGGCATTCTGTTGATACTTATAAGCTTATTGCAGTATCTTCCATCTTGGGGCAAATCTGTGATTAGGTTAGTAAATACCAGCCTTAACAAACAACCACAAACTTAAAACACTTCACGAAGATGCTACACATCAGCTAGTAAAGCCTTACAGGAGTCCAGGAGCAGCAAGTAAGTAGTATTATGCTTTTCATGGCAGTAAAGCTATGATTTGCAGTTTATAAAAGCAAACAGATAAAGAGTTATTTTTAGAGCTGGCACTAGAACTAAGTTCTTAGTCCCTAAACCTGTCTTCTAGCTATTGCCATGGGTGGCCAACTAGTAGGCAGAAGGTCTCTTCTTTAGAACTTCATTGTGAAGACTAAACTGTTTCACTTCCGTTTGGAACACTGGAAAACCAAACTGCGTTACTACAGAGAGTTCTCATTAGGCTGTTGACATTACACTGAAATCAAGTTTCATGCATATTAATTTGAGGATGGCCCAGAACAAACACGAGGGTGCTGTGCAATTGTCAGCAACTCAAAAGTTTTCCAGCAGATAACTTCAATCAGGCCCACTGAGTTTAGTTTTCCTTAGTAAAAAATACAGTGGACTACAGCAGTGATGCTTATTCTTACAAGACCTGTAACATCTTAAAAAGCTGATTGTGGAACCTGGCTCTTTAACTACGGTGGATTTTCAAGAGTTACTGAATTCAGTGACATTCTGACAAGGTGTTATTGTTGGTTTTCTTTTTTTTTTTTTATTAAAAAAAAAAGCTTTTTTTCCAAAAGCACTGGTTGTTCTGTCTTTTGGACTACATAGCACAAGTACATGAGCATGAATTCCTGCTTGGTATCACGTCAAATACTTTCTTGCAGGTGGCAGCTGCTTTTCAAGCTTCTTAGTAGTCTGTGTTACTACCGCTTTGTTTTACGCTCCCTGATCTTTTTCCCATCTATAACTTTCTCTTGTTTCAAACATGTGCAGGTTTTTCCGTATGGGGACACTCTAGAAAGCTAAGTCAGTAAAACCTATAAGGTTAATATCTGTCAATTAAAGTGTGTTAAATCCCTGTGTATATGTTCTCATTTTGAAGTAGGCTGTCCTTCAATTCCAGTTGCATAATCCTCAGCAGGGGTATTCATCACATTGTGTAGTTCAAGGTTGTTGGTGAATTTTAAAGCGCAGAATAGGTTTCTGAACAAGAGAACAGATGTAAAGGGATTCATCTTTCCATGTTCTCAGTGTGGCGATACTTACAGTACAGCATTTCTAACAGTTACTCCTTGACCTGTACTTACAAAGCTCAGCACTCACACGCTAGAGGCCATGTTTCTGAGGTTCTCTTTTTCTACCGCAGTGTTTTTCAGCCCTCTCTGATTTATTAACACCAGTATGATGAATTTAAGCTTCCTGACAACAGTGTGCTTTCTTCTTCGGATTTTGTGGATTCCAGGAATCTGGGGACTGTATGCAAAAAGCAAGTGGCTTACTAGTATAGCAGAGCATGATGCTAAGAGCACGGTATAAGTTATGTAGTATAACTAGTTTTATTTTTACAATGCCCATCAGAGGTATGCTTGTTCCCCAGGAAGTAATCTTTTTTTCCTCTTTTTCTTCTTCATTTATATCTGCCTGGATCTGGAGGATGAGAGCCCCTCTTAGCATTCATGCAAGCAGCCACCATATAAGAAAAACACACACAACGGGTTTATTACAGACGGGTTTATCACTAAGCAATGCAACTATTATATGCTTACTGTCATCCCACGCTGTAACAGCGCATGTTTTTCCCTGTGTGCTGTTTCCTACCCTGTGTGCTTGTCACCAGTCAGAGGACACAGCTGCAGAAATGTACATGGAAGCTTAGCAAAGAAACTGCAGAACCGAAGCCATTAAGATAAGCTCTCCTAATACTGAAGAAAGAGCTCCTCCTGAAGGCAAAAACTGGGACCTGTGGCTCTTTAAGTGATTGGAACTTTTCATGTGTCTGCATTGCATTTAAGAAGGTAACACTTTTTAATTGTTACTTGCACTATACTGAGCCCTAAATGCTGAAAAACAAAGTGTAGACCCTGAGCAATGACAATAGGGTGATTTCTTGCTGGAGAACTGGCATGCTGCTTGGCATCGCTAAGAGTGAGTAATGGATTTCAGTATTGATGCACTATGATGGTCATTGCTTATGTTGTGTTACATTGGTAAGAACTCTGCCCATTACATTTGTTTCTCTTCTAAACAGCTTGATTTATGTGCAGGTTTCTTCATTATGACTTTTGCACCCATTTATTTCTGTTTAGGCTAATCCAAAGCCTGCTGGTAAAACTGAAAGTTCTTTATCTTCTTGCGTCTCCATAACACTACACTTGTGTGTTGCTGCAAGAGCCTTAATGTCTTCTTGTCTTAGTTTAAGAGTGGGCTTATCTGGATCTCAAAAATAGCTGGATTTTCAGTGGGATTGATCCCTGCAGTGAGTCAGTCCGTACCCCGTGATTACAAAACTGGGAGGTTTGTTTCTCCTTTTTGGACAGTTTCTAATGCCTAAGAGTAGGGAAAAGAGAAAAAATATCTGTGGGGGATGTTTTGTGATTTGATACATCTTTAGGAGTATTTCAGAAAGTAAATACTTTGGAAGTGTGTATTTCCGAGATTTCCTATTAGACACTGAACTGGTTTTGCATTTCCCAACATTGTCTTCATCCAACTAACAAAAGTCTGAAAGATCCAGTGTTTTGGAACACCTGTAGAAACATCCATTTTAGAATGTCTCGGGGTTATACCTGCCTGTAAAGAGAAATACACCTTTGTTTTTTATTTACTTAAATATTGAGAAATAGAAAATATAGGTGCTACGTAAATGTTTCTGTCCCCATAAAATGAAAAAGCCGTTTAGTTTGGGGTTTGGTTATTTTTTTTTTATTCACACAGTAAACATCATCTAATTCATCTTCTTTGCCTTTCTTAAATAAAACACTGATATACAGTAGAATTCGAGTATGTTATAGTGTAGATTCCCTTTACATTATATAGGTTTAAAGAGTGGAAAGTATCAAACTGACAAAAAAAGTCCTAATTTTGAGAACTAATATTTAACCAGTCATGTTTTTTCATAATGCCTGTAATATGTTACGCTTGTTTGCACACAACTGTCTTGACCTGTTTTGAGTAGTTGAGCACCTCATTTTTGTTCAGACCTATATGGAGTTTTAGATAAACCTGCAAGAATGTGCTTTTACAAAGTAAATTTTTTTTAAAGAAACTCTTTGGTATTCTGGAGTAAATGTATTTATTTAGAAGTATGTGCAATGACTGATTTTTGTATTTTCACATGATTTACCTTGCATATATCATAGAGGTTCTGGTGTTTGTCAATACAGAACACTGTGCAGAAATATTAAACTTAATTTGTTTGAAACAACTCTGTCTTTCCCTACCCAAAGTCGCAAACACTTAGATAAATTACCTACACAGAATATGGAGTTCAATTAACATAAGGAGTTTCCAGTGCTGTTTAAACTGTATTTTTACCTTTAATGCTAAAATGAATTCAAAACGAAACACGTAACCATAGAAAATTATACCGTCAGTCCTGACTTCATCTGATCTATAGTCATTTTCAGCCTGTAGATTTTATCAAACTCTGAGCTCAAAGACTCCAAATTGGTACACACTGTAGAAATACCCCTTAACAATTTTCACGAAGAGGACAGTGGGATTCCTGATAAACACCAGCTGAGCAAAGGCCCAGTTGTTTGCTGCCTTAGGTCTCTGCTGTCTGAAAATCGTGTCCCATTCCTGCTCCCTCGATGCTGTTTGCTGGGAGCTAAACCAGCTGTTTCCCAGTCTAGCTGTTGTTAAGGACTCAATGTTTAGCCTACTACCAAAATTAGTGCAGGATGATGCAGGAGAAAAGCATCCGTCCTCCCCAGCTCTGACAGAGACAACTGATTTGAACCATAGCCAGGTTAGACATCAGAAAATTTTCTGGCTACATGGCTAGTGAACTTTGACACAGACCTTTTTACCTGGGAAACTTTCAGTAACAGGAGACTAAGGGTTGAGTTTTGCATAATCGTGCATTTTGATGTGTGGTTGGTCACAACAGCAGTTACTGGCAGAGAGTACTATCTGAGCCACCTTGGGAAGATCACTGAGAAAAATGAGCACATTGTCAGGTACCTGTTTGCTCTCTAGGATTTTTTGCCCCCCTGAAAAACTAGTGAAGCTCCAAAGCTGAGAAAAATCACTTGACTAGGCCAACCTTTCAAGCTGTATTTGTAGATGAGATCCTCAGTCTGTCTCATCTATTGTTGCATTCTTTTGCTTTGAAATACGTGGTTGGTATAAAACCATTGAAAAATAGATCATTTTCTAACTCTTACCTGGGTTCTCTTGTCCAATGTTTGTGATACACGAGGTGAGTAACAATATTTTTATTAGGATTTGCAAGTAAAAATCATTTAAATAAAGGATTATTGCACTAGGTTGTTCTGTGACCTTGGAGTTAATTGCAATATTCTTAGTTACCTGCAAAAGGAAAGAATCCAACAGATGAACGCTAATTGCTAATGCAATAAGTTAGATCATTAACTTCTTCATATTTAGTGTTAGCCAAATACTATTTGATAACTAATCCTCCCTACAGTACTTTTGGGACTAGCACTGATCTTAAACTTTGTACTTTTTCTTTCTGACTCCATGGAATGCCTGAAATGATCTGTAACATTATCAAATATCTGGGACGAATTAAGCATTTTTGCAGGTTTTTCAATCTAGTTTTTATCACTTAACACACGATGTTTCTTTTAGCTTCAATAAAAACCATACCTGTTTAATTTGCTAGGTGGGAAACACTGTAAGTAAGGAGCACGTGCTTTTAATTACACTGACTGCTTCCACTGGGGTCCACCTGTGCTTCTACAGCTTTTTTCCAAAGTTCCAGGTTTGCTGACATTCTGGCCTAGGATTTTGATTTACTTACTTAATAGAAGTTCCTTGAGAATCCTGATTTTATTCAGATACCTTCTTTTTCATATTAGGAATGCTCTCTGCTAAAAGTGAGCAATTAAGAATGCTGGACATGCCGGTGAGATGATCCTTTTCTAAAATGCTTATCTAAATTGAAATTTCTGTCTGAGGGGGAAAGCTGAAGCAAAGAGAGAAAAGGAAGCATCATATAAACAGGAGGAAAATTAGTTTGAAGGCTGCTGGTAAGCTGCTCTATGAGGTGTGGCTGGCTACATTCTGAGGGCACTTACTGGTACCTGGCGTGGGCTACGAAGGCAATTGAGACCTCAGGATTGAGCTGTTGAGCCTCTCTGACACCACACAGTCAGCCTGCAGTACTCTCGTTTTCTCCTGTTGGTGCTGCAAAGAAATACGAAGCCTTTAAATGGAGTCCTTACAACCAGTCCCTGTGTTAGCAGGACAAAGCGCATTAGGTTTTCATTTTGGTTTGGTTTCTTTTCCACTACTGCCACGATAGAATTATCTCGCACTCCAGTGCAGCGAGTGCTTGATTTGTCTGTGGGGACCGTATTGGCCCTCAATACTAACAGACAGCTGAATTCTGTAGTTGTGTATGCTAAGGGGCCTGGAAAGAAGTTCTCGACTTTTACTTGTCTGCCAAAAATTATCCTTCAGAAAGGACCATAGGAGGGTGGAAAACAGCAAGGTCAAAAAACAAGCTGGATTTAGGAATTGAACTTTTGTTATTAATTGTCACACTAAATTGTGACATAAACGAATTGCGACATAAATGAATTGTTTGATATTTCTCTCACTGATACAAGGAGTGTGTAACCTCAGTGCCAAGCGGAACAGCTCCGAAGGACATGCTGATTGACACCTGTAAATAGCCTGCTGGTTAGGCCACCTTCAGACACCAGCTGAGGTTGAGGATCTTTGCTCCACACCACAGTGTGAGGATTTAGAAATGCCTCCCAGCACTGTAGCGAGGGCCCTCAGGAGTACAGCAGCCTGCCTGTATGGAACAATAAAATCTGCGTATCTGTATCTTCAGTGCTGTATCAGAGCCTGGTCAAGCTGCTCACTCGGTACAGAAACACTGACCATCAAAAGGCCAATGAAAACATTCATCTGTATCCCATGTTTGTGGATGAAAGACTTTTAGGAGTGTTTAAATAGTGAGAGCATTGTTCCAGGAACAGAGGGAGGGAGGGAGGGACGGACGGACGGACAGACAGACAGACAGACGGACGGATGATGTTACTTGCAGTGAAATGAAGGCAGTCCTTTAACAGCTGTCTTTGGTATTATCATATTCTTGAAATAAAATGTGGTACACAGCTATGCTGTGTATCAGCTTCCCGGTATTGTTAAAGGCACAGCAGGGATTCCAGTGAAGAAAACACTAGCATTGCTCATAGAGAGAGGTCAAACTACTGATATGGTTAAAAGAGAAAGACTGTGTAGAGTCCAGAATGTGTTGAAACAAAATCGAAATAAGTGTTGCCTTACAAAATTATTCAAAAATAAATACACTCCTAATAAAACAGAATAAGTATTCAATATGTTTTCTCTATTTTCTCTCTCTGAGTTAATTTTTGCAGCAAGAATTCTTTGTAAATAACATAAGCAACGTATACATCAGGCAACAGTTACAGCCTGGAAAAGCAACCAGCCAAAAAAACCACAAAGAGATCTCTCAAAGGCAAATACCCGTTGAACAACAAACCCCAACTGAGTGTCTAGGGCAAGATGCCCTTTCTTTTCTTCAAAAACATTGAAGATACAGCCTGATGATTTAGGAAAACAGCTGGTCCATAGTGATTACACATAGATTAAGAGCATGGCACCTCCTTCTCACTTCTTCTCAGGAAGCTGTGGAGAGCAATGAGGTTGCTCCTCAGCCTCATTTTTGCCAAACTAGACAAACCCGAAGTCCATACCTACTCCTCACAGAACATGCCTTCCAGCCCTTTCACCAGCTTTGTTTCCCTCCTCTGGATTTAAGAACCTTCACATCCATGTTAAATTGCAGGGCCCAGAACTGCGCACAGTATTCAGGGTGACACTGCATAAACACTGAATACAGCAGGATAAACACCTCTCTTGACTGGCTGGTTATGCTACGTTTGATGCACCCTAGGATGCAATTTTCCCTCTTGGCTGCCAGGGCACTGCTGACTCATACTGAGTTGGCTGTCGACCAGCACCGGTAGTTCCCTTTCTGCAGAGCTGCTCTCCAGCCACTCCTCTCCCAGTTTATACTTGTGCCCAGTGTTACTCCATCCAAGCTGCCGAATCTGGCATTTTGACTTGTTAAACTTCATCCCATTAATATTGTCCAATCTATCTAGATCCCTGTGCAAGGCCTTTTATCCATCAAGAGAGTCAACAGCACCTCCCAGTTCGGTATCATCAGCAAACTTGCTAGTGGTGCCTTCAACTCCTGCATCCAGATCGTTGATAAATCTATTGGACTGGACTGGCAAATGGACATTCAGCCCATTTGCCCAGCACACTGAACCCACTCATCCCACAGATGAACAACTTGTCCACAAGGATGCAGTGAGGGACAGTAACAAAAGCCTTAGTAAAATCCAGAAAAACAGCCACCATCTTCCTTTCATCCACTAGACAAGATGACCTTACCATAATAGGACATCAAATTAGTTAAACGGGACTTTCCCTTTGTGAAGCCTCATTGACTGTGCCTACTGATTGCATTATTATTTAAATGCCTTTCAGTAGCACTCTATAATCTCCATAATTCTTCCAGGAACTGGGGTTAGACCAGCAGGTCTGTAGTTCCCTGGGTCTTTCCTCACATCCTTTTTGTAAACTGAAATAATGTTGTTTAGCTCCCAGTCAGCAGGGACCTCCCCCAGACTCATAAGACTTTGGTAGATGACTGACAAGGTCCTGCTGTAACATCCACGAGCTTCTTCAGTATCCTGGGCTGAATCCCAACAGGCCTCATGGACTTGTGAGCATTCAGCTGATACAGCTGATCCCTTACAGTTTCAGTGCTCACAAATGGAAAGTTACTGATGCCACACGTAGCCCTCCGTCTCAGAGGACCAGGCAGCCAAAGGTCTATCAATATAATTATTAAAGACTGAGGCAAAAAAACACATTGCTTTTCCCTAATTCCTAGTCAGATGACCATCTTCAACAAGTATCCATCCAAATGTTTTCTTTAGACCTTCACTTGCTATGAATATACCTAAAACCCCGTTTACCAGAAACAACACCAGCCGGTGTCAGTTCTGAGCTTTGGCCTTTCATCTCTTCTCCATGCATACACAAACCATGACTCTGTAATCTTCCTGCAAAGCCTGACCTTGCTTCCAGAGATCATACAATTTCTTTTTCTTCTTGAGCTCCCTGTTCAGCCAAGCTGGTCTTGTGCTCCACCCGCCCAATTTACAACCCAGTGGGATTGCTTGCTCCTGTGCTTCTAAAAGGTGGTTCTTAAAGACTGATCAGGGTACTCTGCTAAACAGCTCCCTGAACAGCCTAAAATTTGCCCTCCTGAAGTCCAGGGTAGCGACACTGCTGCTCTTTTTTCTCATCACATTGAAAATTTTAAACTCTCAGATTTTTAATCAGATTTTTCATTTTCACTGTGGCCAAGACAGCCACCAACTGTCACAGCCCCCAGTAGTCCTCTATTCATAAATAGCAAGTCTAGGAGGGCGTTTTTCCTAGTTGGCTCACAAAGTACCCATGACAAGAAGTATCTATCTCCTACAAACTTTCTTTTTTTCCACAACTTTCACATCTCAGCAGTTTGATATTCCCAGCTGATGTCTGGGGAATCTCCTACAGGGAAAGGGCCACCAATGCTGAAATTTCTCCTAATTGCCTGTAGAATAACTCACCAATGCTTACATCTTGGCTATGCAATCAGTAGTAGACACCCACTACAATATCTCCTTTGTTTTCTGTCCCCCTAATTCTTACCCAGAGGCTCTCAACCACATCACCAGTAACAGTAAGAGCTGTAAAATCGAACCTTCCCTTTATGTATTGTGCAACATCTCCACCTCACACGCCCTGCCTATCCCTCCCGAACAGCCTGTAGCCCTCCATCCCAGCACTGCAACTGTAGGATTCAGTCCACTACGTCTCACTAACACCTATGATATAGCTCTGGGACCTGATAAACACTGCATTTCAGATACACTGCTGAGTCCTCTGTGCTTCCAGGAGCATTGCAGGTGCTCCCACTGGCATTGTGACCCTCAGATGATGCCATGTCAGCTCCCAGCTTACCTACTGCCATCCTGTTGGTACCCTCTTCTTCCACTTCTAATTTAAAGCTCTCTCAATCAGCCCCACCAGTTTAAGCCCAAAGACACATTTTCCTCATCAGGACAGGTGGATCTCATCAGGCCACAGCATAACTTGTCTCTCACAGGCTCTTCTGTGGTTTAAAACCCTGAAGTTGTGGTGCAGGTACCAGTCCTGGAGCCAGGTACTGGTACCCTGGGCTCACTCCTTGCTTCCAGCAAGATCTGTTCCACGCTCTTCCCAGGCACAGAGATGAGGCTGACATATGTTTCACTACATCAGGTTGCTCAAAGCCCCAGCCAGCCTGACCTTGAACACTTCCAGGGATGGGGCACCCACCAACTTCTCTGGGCAACTTGCTCCAGTGTCTCACCACCCTCGTGACCAGAGGCAGTTTCCTCAGCCTGCTCTTGTGTGCCTCAGCCCTCACTGTCTTCGAGGCCCTGGGCCGGGCCTGCACCCCATACATCAGTGTCTTTCCTGGGCTGATAAGACAATAATTGTTGATGCCCGAGGTGGAACTGGTGAGCCTGCAGGACAGCCAGGTGTGGAGGCTGGATGTCCCAGCTAATGACAGGTGTGGTGGCCGGGATAGGTGCTCCAGCTATGCTGCTGCTGTGGTGTCACCGAGGGGAGCTCTGGCATGGTGGAGTGGAGTTGGGGGGGGGGGGGGAAGGGGGGGCGATGCAGGAGGTGGATTCACTTCCATCATTTTTTCTTGATCTTATGGTGGATCCACGGACTCCACACCATATCCACAGGGGCGACAACCATCACTACCATACGGCTGCCCTGTGATGCTGACTCCTCTGTCTCTCCTACAGCTGCCTTCCCATTACAGCCACTTGCCTTGCTCCTGTGGGACACCTTCCAGTCATTCTTGGAACCCGAGGGCCTGGAAGCTCAGTGAATTGTGGGCCAGCTCCTGGGTTGTCTCTATTTATAGAGCCCAGAAAAAACGGCAGACAAGGTGGCTTGTGGCATCAGGAGGTCACTGTGGTGGGGCTGCATGGGGCCAAATATGGCTGTTCTGGGAGGTGGGAACCCTGTAGCCTGAAAGATTTCCTCATGTGGGAGAAGGAGGGTCACGGAGGGCTAAGGGCTCCCTCTCCTTGAGCACAGGGCCTGCCCTCCACACCCACTCATGTGCCTGGGCTCCAGCCCCTTCCTCATCTCACTCATGGGGTCCCTTGCAATGGTGTTACAGGAGGGTCAGGGGTCCTCAGTGACCCCTTGCTGAGCCGGCTCCCTGCAAGTGGCACAGCCCCCCAAGCCCAACAGTGGCTGAGAGGGGGTGAAGCATCCAGACATCCCACTGGTGAGAAAGGGAGGCACAACTGGCCTGCGCAAGGTCTCCCAGCACTCCATAAAAGAATTCCTGATTGCCAAGTGTTGTGTGGGCCCTTCTTCCCCATCCCCTATCCACGCCTGTGGAGCACGGGGAGGTGCCATCTCCTCTGCACAGAGCCCTGAGGGAGAGGGCAGAGGACCTGGCATCCTTTGGGCCACTGTGCTGACACCATGCGAGCAGTCTGTTGAAGATCAGGAGGTCCCTGGGGCCTGGAGATGGTGGGGTTTCTTTTCAGTCAGAGGTTCACCCTCACTGTCTTTTGTACTTTTAAGGGGAATTGATCTCACCACTTTTTTTTTTTTTTTTTTTTCATGGGCAAATTTTTCATGTTGTCTAACACAAAGTATGGTTCAATTCTAGGGCTTATCTGGGAGTTTCACCAAGACATATGGATTTCACCATGGATATGACAAAGACGAAAAACAACTCCCAATGCTTCAGTCTTGCTCACATTCTTCCTGGAACATAACACAGATTAGGCTACTGGTCTTGCAGCATGAAATAAACTGGGAAATAGGCTGTGGGTTGGGGGTAGCATATGAATGTTGTGGATTGTAGAGACAACAGTTTCTTGGGCATACAGCAGCAATTTCATAGTTGAGAAAAAGTCATATGTGTGACTATGGTCTGCTGATCAGTTAACATTCAGGTAAGAGAAATAAGGCATATTTACTCCTCCAACTTCCTAGTAATGTCATAAATATACACGGATTTTATTAATTTTCATAACAGGTAGCACACAAACAAAATGTTTTTGAGAAAGTCAGGAGAGGCATTTGGTCAACTCTGAGATGGCAAAGGGTAAAAACAAAGACTGTTTGAAAGGAAAGAATCACTGACATCTGAACTGACAATCTGCTCAGATGACACCAGTCTCTAAAAAGCAAGGACAAAGCACTGTCGGCAACATCATTGTAAGCCATGACAAGACTGCATGGAAGAAACCACTGGCTTCCAGTTCAGGTAAGTGTTGTTACTGACTGACTACTACTATGGGAATGAAACTGGTACAAGGAGATGAACACCGAGAAGTCTTCATCAGGAACACGAATGACAGTTCATGACCTTTGCTTTCACCAGTGGATAATATCCACTGTTGTCCTTATTACTCAGGTCCTTTCGTACTGCGCTTCCTCAGCAAGCCTGTTTCATCTGAATCACTGGCTTTTTGCTTTTTCAGTGCTGAATTCTCATTTTCTGACTCCACAGACAGGTCCTCTTGGGTTGGCTCTTCTGCTTCACTGCAGCTCTCATAGTGGAATACAGTGTTCTCTGCTATGACAGCAGGATCATCATCCTCGTAACAACAGCAGCACTCCTCAATGCTTTGGCTCTGATGAAAGTTCCTCTCCTCTTCACTGATGCCAGTTACCTCATCATTTTTCTGCATTAAACTGTGACTGTCCCTTCCCATGGCGAGATCAGATAGCGCAGTTTCACTGCACAGATGCTCCTCATCTTCCATGTCCTCCATTCTTTCTGCCAGCTCTTCCGCAGAGGGCTGGCTTAGGTCAGGGTAATCTACAAGGATTGTGTCCTGTTTGCGCTTGTAGCAATCGTAATTATCATAGACAGGATAGGTCTCTTCTGGATAACCTTAGGAATAAAGTGATATGCAGCTTGAAGTGTTACCAGCATTTAAAAGTAGTACTAACTTCAGTGATGGATGCACAAGTTTTAGCACTGTGTCATTTATTTAATGTCATGTATATCACAGTATTAAATCCATGGCAATAATAAACAAAGCATGACTTCTTTGGAAATGATGAGAAAACTGCACTTATTTTTAGAGAGCCAGGATATCAAACCTTTCAGGACTGAATATCTGAGCTTTGCCGAAAGTTACGGGAGCTATCAGGTGAAAACTGTATGTCTTAAATATTTAAACAGGTCCATTTATTTTGTTTCTGTCTGCAGATTGACTGATCTATGTTTTGAAGACTTGCTACAAACAACATTATTTATTAGGCTGAAAAACTAGATATGTCAATGACTTTGTGCATTTCGTTTCAGAAAATGCATCATGAACTTGACTTAAGAAAACAGCTTGAGGCCACCGATTATGCTTTATGTTTTGGATCATTTTTGAAAGCTGCTTGAAGAGCAAGGCATTAAGTCTGCATTTAAAATTATGATGGTTAACATCTCAACTAAGATATATTGTAAACACATTTATATAACAAGTAAACACCAAGGAAGAGAAAGGACATTAAAATAAATTTTTAAAGACAGACTTCCTAGGGTTGACTTTTACAATACTGGAGCAAAGAAAGCATGACTAATTGAAAGTAAAAACTCTAAGTTATCCAAAACATATCGATTCTGATTTCCAAGGGGTTTATGATTTCGCATGAAATCTAGCCCAGTAAGGAAAGTGAGAGATATAAACCTGCAGCACCCATGACTCAGCAGCATATGGGATGGAGCATATGGGAATATTCGTATGCCACTTTTGGCTGCAGATAGTGTAGGGTTTACATTAAGTGAAATGCTAGGTGCCTCAAAACCTATTTTCTTTCTCTTATGGTTGGGAAAACAAATCACCTCCTGCAAAGTTTTGAACACTGACTTCTGAAAAGGAAGGATGAAGTTAATGAAAAATTTTGAAAGCATCTGGGACTATAAGTAATCCTTATTCTATGTTTCTTATCAGGGTAAAGGTAAGAAAGGCTCTTGCTTACCTTCCCAGTCCTCCATGTAAGGAGCTTCTTCAGCTTCCTTCTCAGGAGAGATGCCATCTATGAATTTTCCTTCTTTCATAACCCTAGTAATTTCTCGGAGCTGTTGAAGTAACCTTTTTTCCTGGTCTGTTGTAACATTTTGAGTCCTGCTATAAAACATTAGACACCAGAATTCAGCCACTATTATTATAAACCATTAACAGACTTTGAACCCGACTATTTGGTCCATCCCAGTAGCACATTCTGAAGAGAACTGGCTGCAGTATGATCACTATTCAACATCTGCATGTGGTCTGCACTTCAGCTTGTTATAAAGGTTTATCCATTTATCCAGAAAGGCAGCAAACTTATACAGATAAAGGAAGGCAAGTACAGCCAATGCAAGAGCAAGATGAAAGTGACACACAAGCAAAAGTTGTGGTACAAAGGACACTACAGAAACTTCTGGCTTTTATAAGAGTTTTAGGTGAGAACAGAGGGCTATGCTTGTTTGAAGCATTTTAAGAAAATGAAATTCAGATCCTATGCTATATATAACAACTTGTGGGGCTGATCAAAATGTCTTCACAGACATTGGTTTGAAGAGTCTAATGATCCCTAATTATGAGCATTAAAGGCATTAAATTCGCAAAGCTTCATTAAGAAACGCTGGCCAGATCATCAAGTTACTATATAGAGTCAACAATGCTGCCTGCAGGGAGGCAGGTGAGAAGCAGGAAAGAAGATTTAAAAATGAAAAGGAGGTGTTACATTTAACTTTAACTTGCCTTTGGCATGAGAGGGAGAATGGGAGAACACTGCAATTTTTATCGGATTAAAAGCAGACCATAATTTTGACAGGTTCTACACTTCCGATTCTATTAATTACTGGTCAGGTAATACAATTAATTACGCATCCAACAGATAAGATCATGCAGTCTTTACATGTTATTTTCTCTGGAAAAAAAAAAACCCAAACAACCAACCTCCTGAAAATCTTACGACAAAAAAGGAGTAATTGGAAGGCGGTGATTTGAGCTCTACTAACTAACTCAGTAAGTCAGAATAAGAAAGACACTGGCTGCACTTCGGGGTGAAAATGGTTCTGACTGTTGTGCTTGCTTCATCTTGAGTTTTAAGTTCTTCTTGAGCAGGTGTTTGATCTCTGTGTAAGTGCCACTTCAAGCATCTCAGGGGGCTGAGGCACAACTCTTTTGAGTCTTGCTGTATGCTGAACTGTAGGCAGCACATAAGATGAGACAGATGATCCCTGGTGATCCCACACCATCAGCTAGACAGATGATCTCCAGGATCAGACAGCTGCTCAGTGAGTCTTAGGGGTGTGATGGGAAGAGGGGAGCTGGAAATAGATTAATGATTTTGGATTTAGGTAATTAGTATCTATCTAAACCTTGTTTCAGGTACCTGAATTCTCATAAGCTTTAAAACTTGCACCCATCTTCAGTTTTCCCTCTTATTAACCGTTGTGAATAGAGCAGCACTTCAGCAGGTACTTTGTGCTACTCTACATATATGGGAAAAATAATGACACTATAGTTACTCCAGACAAGTCAACCAGACAGCAGATTATTATTAAAATAAACACTATTAAAATGTGGCAATAGCCCCAAAATGGCACCCCACAGAGTACTGCCTCTCTCTCTTCCATATCACATTCATTCAATTTATGGTAAAAAGGTAAGTTTTTCCAACTGACAGCCTAGTAAACAATGCTTTAAAAACATGTAATCGAGCTCCATCATTTCTGCCTCTTATGTAATTACCAGAAATTGAGACTTTTATATTTCACAAGAGAGTATACTACAATATTCCCATTGAGGAAAATATTTACAAGTATTCTTCAATTTAAAGTGGTTTCAAACCACCGAATTTTGCAGACAGTGATGAAAAGAATAGGGGTAAGACATCTGAGAGAATGGGTAGTGAAATCTTTTGTACTACATCTTGTGTATCACAATCAACATTGAAACACACTGCTAAAAGCCTGGGGAAAAGACCCAATATGCATGCTTTTAATGCAGAGAGCCCTATGTAACCATCAATCAAGTCTTTATTTCTGAATCATCAAATTCCCAGCAAGGGTCCTTATCTTTGCTGAGAGATACTGGACTATAAAGGTCTACATTTAGAAACTGGAGATATCGCGGTTCTCTTAGGGATAGGATGCAATGATAAATTATGACATTGTATAATTTAAATTTATAACCTGTTGAAAAAAGGTGGGAAGAGTACTAGATTTTCTTAGAGTTGTGAATCATTATATCCTTAGGTATTATGTGCTAGCCGTTTAAGTGAGCGCATTAGGTAACATCTATCTTTGTCTCACTCTTAGTTTAGGTTTGGTCATGTTGCTGAGGACCTGGCCAGGTAGCTCTTTCTTCCTCCTTCTTTCTTTAATTTGCTTTTACTCCTCCCTAATACATACAAGGCCTTATTAAAAGTATCTGTACTAGTACTTTTTCAAAGTTTTGCATTTCTGCACAGGGTTTTCTGTAGTTAACACTGTAGCAATTCCAACAGGTATGTTGGTTTGGAAGGAGGTCTCCTTAATTGGTTTGTAGGTTGACCTTCAAGCCTCATTAAAAAAAGGCAAATCCAAGTTCCTGCCTGCCTGCCTACATTCTACAACAAAGGGCTGGACAATACTAGCTACCACATCTGAGAAAACCAGCTAATAGCATTGAGAGGTCTTCCAACCTCACTTCACTCAAATGCTTTTGAAAGAAAACGAGAAGGACAAGTCACAGCAAGCAAACAGCACATACACTTGCTAAAGAAGAAAGCAGAATAAAATCACAAAGCATAGTATATATTACTCCTTTGAAATATGAATTCTTTCTATGGTACAGCATTATCTGAGAATAAACTGTCCTTCCAAATTCATCCAGATTTCAAAAGCAATATTTTTTTGAGAAAATATACAAAATTACAATCTCTCTGGATTCTAAGAGTCTTCACTAGAAGGAGAAAGCCGGGATGAATACTGGAGCAGCCCAGCCAGGAGAACAATATTCCTGAAGAGGATGCATGAGCTCAGATCTCAGCACTATTGCAAACGCAGTGTGTTATGGTGATATATTGGTGTTTGTGACAATGCAAAATACATCCTTTGGGTTTGCTACTAATACTTCACTTGGCAGGCTGGAAGCGTTATTGCCATATCTCGTATAATGGGACATGGCTTCATTTGGGGTCTTTCAGCATTACATTAAATTTGATACCAGTTATTTCTTTCTCTGACTTTTCTATTGTAAAGATTTCTGTTTAATAAATTAATAATTAGTTTATTAATAAATGGAGCTCAAGTAATTTTTGCTCTCTTCCTCTTTTCTTTTCATTTAAATCTATCAAAATCCAGACTGAATAAACCTAGCACTGTACTCTGTGCTCTAATTCACTTTCTAACCATGTTTTATTTTAAGACATTCATCTAGTATTACTGAATTTTATGAGTATCATAGCATAGATTAAGAAAGATTCATAGTCTGAAAACCGGATATTTGCTGCATTTACAGCAAATTAGAATCTAGTGGTGTTTTCTCCTCTCTATTTAAAGAGGATACCTAAAAAATTCTTTATTAGATCCAGATTCTGATTTCCCCTGAGCCTTTATATCCATCTATACAAATTGTTTGGTGAAACAAAGAAGGGAAGTTCTACTAAACAAAGGCTCGGAGCCAATAACACAGTGGAACAAATCATAAATCTATTTTCTCAGTAAAAAATATCCCATCTTGAGAGTCAGCACAATATCTGGGCACAGAACTTCCTACAGAATGGGTTAAAGCAGGCAGTGACTCACCCAGACAAAGTTCACATGCATTAGAATCTGAACAGCTCTCTTTTTTGGCTTGCAAACATCACCTCAATATTCATGGTATTTAAATTTTCGAACACTGCAATTATGGCATTGTCCTATTGATGTGATGTTACACTCCTTAAGAAAAGCATAGACTTGTTTCCAGGGTTTCTTTATAAGGTAGAATAGTGATCTTAGATTTATAGCAAACATTAATAAACAGGATGAATTTGTAAATACGGATTTTTTTTCTTTTAAATTTAGAAGCAAATGCATGGATTTATTAGTTACAGAGTGGAACTAACTTATGGAATCAGATTATTATACAATTCTGCCCTTACAGAAATATCTTATGGATATTCCAACAAGCATTTACACAGATTATAACAACATCGGTATTTAGAAAAATAATCCATAGCATTGGAAAATAACATAAAACAAATTATGTCAAAAAGATAATTATTAAAAAATATTACCTTGTTTTGTAAACTTTAAATGTAGATGCCTTATTTTCTGTTTATAAATACTTGTCATTATCTTCCAAATAATGCACTATACAAAGAAGGAGGGTAGGCATAATTGTTTTAAGGAAAATGAAGTTGGGACAATGATTTATTTTAAATACAGATGCTGAAAAAAAAAAAACCTGCAAAAAAATTATGAAAGTTGAAATATACCTGTCACAGTTAGGTCCTACTCTGTTGATGAGTTTTTCCATAGCTTCTTCTGTCTCTCTCAGTTTTTCCTGGAGTTGGGTGAGCTCATAGTCAGCTGTAAAACAAACAAAATCCCAAGATATGTCAGTAGGAGCCTTGAAAATTTATCCCTGTCTCATTGTCACCGGTGGCATATGCTGTACTGAACCAGATTGACTGTGAAGAAACTAAAATATGCAGCTTAAAGAGTTCTACCTACTTTTCCTATATATATAAGAACATGTAAGAAGGTGAAGATTATTGCTAGTGGTGATAGGACATGCTGAAAGCACCTTCTTTCGAAAGCTGCTGAGCAACCTCCCAGTATACAGAGTGAGAGGGCCACTGTAAATGCCCCAGCAATTAAAGTTAGGAAAAAGAAAATACTTTTCCTTTTTTCCTAAGGAAACCACAGTGGTTTACTGTCTAGTGCAGAATTTATAGTTCTAATGGAATTTCCCTTTTAAGTCCTTGGGAACAGAGATAAAAGGTCACCTGAACATTTTCTAGCAAGTCTAAGGTTTGAGAAACCACATTTATATCAACAGACTAAATTTCACTGATTTGATGGCATCCAGCCCTGCACAGGCGTACCAGGGTAGGCATTCAGGGCTAATGGTCTGCTTACTGGGATGCTACATGGCATCTGTCTGGGGAGCAAAGTATTTCCATGGCTGCATTTTTTTTGCAAAAAATATACATGCATACATGCAGGAACACCCATATAGGCTTCCATTTAGCCAAAAAGTGTTAACAGTAAAGATGCAATGGCACGGACGTCAACAAAAATGCTTAAGCTTCTTGTTTGGCTTTCGTAGCTCACGCTCAAAATCTCTGAACTGAGACTTTATCGTTTCCAATTGCAGAACAAAATTAAACCAGTTTGGGTCAGTTAAAAACAGGCACACCCATGTAAGCAGCACAAAGGCACAATGGAACTCCAACATAGTAGGAATGGAGAAAACCATCCACAAACATCCTGCTTTTGAAAAGATCTCTATTCTGCAGAGAACTTCATTACTTATTGTATCACTGATGTCATTATTTTGCATATTGAAGAGTTTAAAATAGGTGAAGGGAAATTGGCAAAGGGAAAGGAAGTTACTCCCTCCAAGTCATTATGCAAGTGGTGACTCAGTCTTCAGGTTCCTAGTCCAGTGACTTGTCCCCTGCTCTGCTACAGCTTGCAATAAATGCTTTAGGAATACAAATGAAGAGCTCTAGAAAAAAGGTATAATAACTTTTATCAGTAGTTCTTTGGGTAATAATGATGGTAAATATTTAACTTACTGCAAAGTTAGTTTCTCTTACCAAGCATTAGAGAAACAAATACAATTACCATTGCTAATAAATAGCACAAAATTGCCAGGCACAATGCTGTAAAAGTGCACTGAAAATACAATCTATAGCACAGAGTACATTAGGTATCCCTAACATATGCACTAATGTCAGGATAATTACAACTATGTAAGAGAATTACCGTAGACCTGGCTCTTTCTTTAAAGCCCTACGTACTTTTCTTTCCTATTACAATGTATACACCTAGAATCACTAAGGTACATTTAAATACTGTTATGGTAGCTACTCATCCATCTTCAATAGTAAGCTTATCGATTTATCTAATAAATGTCTACTAATAGTTGAATCTATCTCACTGATGTTTAAGTAAAATCACAATAATGCTTCAGAATACTGTTTGCTTTTTTTATTGTACTCATCAAAGCTTTGAGCATTGCAAAAAGAGAAGCGAAAATGTAGGGAAGTGCCTGGTGATGGCCAAGAATTCACAAATTAAAAAAAATGAAGCTAAATTTAATAATATCTCTGTATACTATTACTAGAATATTACGGATTATGGAATAATTATAGATCAACATCCTATTCTCTATTTTTAATTATTAGCTACATACATAAATCTGTACAGTTAATTCAGTGAACCTAATGAAAAGCCATTGCTTTCAGGGGAGCTTGGGACCAGGCTGCTATCACAGAGTCTCACTAGCTGAATGAGATTAGAAAGCAACAGGGCAGTGATTGATCAACTCTTGCTCATGCCAGCACAGGAGTTTCTGGCTTGTTCTTTATGCGGGAGGAAACAGCTTCACAGTGTGTCCAGAACTTGAAAAATCCAGTTGGACCCTCCCCATATACAGTCAACAGCTACACAGATACAACTCAGAAGCCAAACTCACTGATTTTCCTCTTCAGGTTTCCAGGTGCAGCAGTAGGGCATTTCCGCTCTCCAGCAGCAGTTTTTCCCTTGGAAGCCAGCTGATCAGTGAGAAAAGGCAACCCTTCTATGAGTTACAGCAATAGTAACATATAAACCTCAAAAGCAACTGAAAATAGGGTAGAAAACTAAAAAAAGCCAGAATGTAACCATAGAAAATCATGCCCAGCAGCAAAAACAGACAACTATGAAAAATGCTTGAGAGAATTTATGCCAGCTGAAAACTCTTAAAAGACACTTGGAAGAAACGATATTTTTAAGCATAGTGATACTACAACTCACAAAAAAATAACTTTTTCATTTTAGAGTATTTATCTGTTGCAGCTGATCCTTTAATTCTTCTGTGTGTAGGAGGGAAAAAAAACAGTGCAATGGGCAACTATTGTGACGTAAAGGACAGGTCCTGAAGGAAATTCATGTGACCCCATTAAGCCTTGCCAACTTTGTACCTGCAGCAAAGATACAGGCTGGCTCTACACAGCAGCTACAGGCCATCTATTGCTTTCATCCTCTCCATGTTTGATCAGCTCACCCAATTCACTTCATTCTTTTCTCTTGTCTGTCCAGACCAGGCTCAATTACTTGAACAGTGCTCAGTATGGATTCAGCCCCCCACTCAAAGGAAAAGCATTTCCAGAAGTCCACCTCTCCCTCCTCCTACACAGCTGACTGTCACCACCTACACGCAAGTCATGTCTGGGTAACAAAAAGCCATGAGAAGTTCAAATCACGTGTGAAACACTTGATAGGAATTTGGGCTGTGGTTTTTTAAACTAGCTTTCAACCAGTCCCTCAGCTGGGGTAGTTTCAGAGTGGTCAATACAACATTACAAACTCTCATTCTCCTGCAATGCGGTGTTTCTATTCCAGATGGTATGCAGTAATTGTACTACCTCTCTCACACTTTAAATGCATAACACAATATGAAATGGAACCAGGTACAGAAATGGGATCATTAGTTATGTTATGAGGATTTTTTAGTTGTTATTTCCTTGACTTTTCAATTTATGTTGGTCTTACCTTAAATAAAATATACAGAATATATAAGAAGATGCCAAATCCATATATAGGGATAATCTGCCCCATAAGACCTCTTCCAGTTCCACCCGTGCTTCCCGCAGCACCTCCACCTGCCTTGGCTTTGGCAACTGCTTCAGCAAGATGAGACCTTGGAAAATGAGGGCCAGCTCGGCTGTCGGGAGTGGCCTGGTAATGCATCCTTGGTGGAAAGCGACCAAGCTTCCCTGAAAAAAACACATGATTATTTTTCTTCCATTACTTTTCACACTTTAACATGCAGCCTAAAACTGCAGCAGGTGTGGCTGACCTTTTTCTCTACTTTTCAATACACCACCACTGATGAATAAAGTTAACTTGTTGGACTGTACACAGTAAGTCTGTAAAGTCAATCCCCATATGCAATGCTAGGAATTAGGTATGCACAATTACCCTCTTGATTATAAGATGAGAAAAAGTTGGCAGGGCAATTAACAAAACATGGAGTTTGACAGCTGTATACTTGTCCACAGACCCTATGAATCAGCACGATGAAAACCCAAACTCTTACTTCTTTTCTGTTGAAAAAAAACCCCAACATCGTATCAGTTTTCTGCTGTGAGCCTGATCTTTCAATATTATGCAAAGCCATGGTAATGTATAAGCCACTACCCATCTAGTGTCCTGATACACAACTGCAGTGTTTGCCCAGTACAGCTTTTTGGCTATTGCCATATAAAGTAGTGTGTTACCTAATTTTACCAGAAGAGTAATGAAAGGTCAAGAAAAGCAATGGCATCTCAAACTGCTCTTAAAAAGGTGTTGGGTAAAGCAATGTATGACAGGAGACTGAATATAGCTTGGGACATATGGCATTTGGCATTTTAGAGGAAAATAAATGGTTTCTAGCCTTGAAAGAGGCAGAGAGAATTTAAAACAAGAGAGGGAGTGCGCATAAATGGAAGTATGGATAATACAGTAAGAGTGCAAAGACAGAAATAGTGTTTTGGACAACTTCATTCAACCGATTCAACTAGAATTTCAATAAATCTAAGCTCCTGCAGTTATTCTATTTTTCTTGCTGCCATCAATTCAACAATTTTGCCATGAAAATCACTATTTCACTCCTCCCTGTACTTGACATCCTGCTTTCTACCTCCACACCCAGCCTAGACTTACCTCTGCCCTCCCACCATTCAGGACTGATCTGAATTACGCCTCCACCTAGTGGGAGGCTTTGGATGGAATCGCCGGAGATGAGGACTGTCAGGCCAGGCTGGAGCTCACGTCCTGACTCCAGCCACAAAACTCTCCCTCTCTGGCACATGCAGCAGGAAAGCCCAGCAGCCTGGGCATTGCTCACTGGCGCTGGTGCAGGCTACACGCACTTGCATAAAGAAAAACGTAAACCAAGTTCAAAATAGCAATGAAAATACCTAATTTCACTTCTCCGCGTACCTAGCTGCAAATATTTTTATCATCAAAAAGGCAAGAAAAAATGAGATTAGATTAACATTTGTTCTTGCTAGGAAATACCTTCATAGGCAGCTAAATTCCTTAGCACAGAAAATTACAGTAAATATGTATTACGAAGGGATATCAATAATTCATAAAGTTCTAATATTAAAAATACATTTTTCTTGTAGGTGATGGCCTACATTCTTTGAGTGCCACAGGCTTTCGTGAAACTGCCCAGGCATACCACCACCGACCAAAACTGCTCTCAGATTAGCTCAGGAAGGAAGCTCAGGAACAGCTGAGGAAGCTGTTATCATGCCTTTTCATTTTAGTGAATTATTCAAAGTCTGTGATGTAGAGTATAAAATCTCATTTACAAGAAAGTCCCATTGGATCAGCAAGAATGCCTTGCAGCAGTAGGTCACTGAGGAAACAAGTGTGATGTCACGTAGAAAGCAGTAACGCTGCAGAGGGGATAAAACAGCAGGGTAGATAAACCTGTATAAAATATCTTACACTAATGCAAATATTCTTTGTTAAAAAAAGGAGATGAAGAAAACAGAAAATAATTGACAAAGCTGAAAACATATTTAGAGGGAAGACTTCTCTAAATTATCTGCAAGGCCTCCATTTGTGCTTTAAAGGACTCAATTCAATTAAAGATAATCAGGCCAAAGGGGGACACACAGGTAATTTCATTATCAAAATAATTTTAAAGAGGAATTTCATGGCTCTTAGTTCTAAATCTTCCCTGTTTGTTTTGAAATTTTTATAATTATTTCCTTGTTTAAAAAGAAATATTATTTTCCCTAATTTATTATTGTGAAGAATCCATGCCAATAACAGAGGAATCTTTTTTAATAAATACTTCTGATTCTGGCAGGCAGTATAACATCAAGATGAACTGGACAAACATGATGTATTCATGTAGTTCTTGTTCTTTTACTGACATCTACAAAATAGCTCTAGGTGTGTTCCCAACAACACAACTTTAGAAACCTACTCAAAAAAGGTTAGAAGGAATGACAATTTTTAAATCCTTACTTTAAACCACTGTGCAGGTGTTGAACATTTTATATTAAATACTGCAAGTAGAAGTTAAAAACAAAAACACAAGAAATACTCTAAATGGAAACATCTTCATTTTCTCAAATAAGGACATCTGCAGGCAACTGATGTGCACACTGCACAAATCCAACTTAGGCAGAAGCATTACCTGAACAGTTATGTATTCTTCCCGCAAAGCTGATGACACTTCATTGTTCATAAGAATGCAGGCAGACTATTCACTGATTGCCATGGAACTGTAAGGGTCTTCTTAAACTACCAACTTAGAGAGTAATTATATAAAATGCATGGCATATATTTATGAACCCTAGGCTTAAAAGGACTTTTTAAAGTGCTAGTAGCTCTTTTTTCCTCTTTTCCAAAAGAACTTTAAAAAATTATTTTAACACCTGTGCATGAAGTTAACTAGAACATTCACAGTTAAACTCTTTTAAAAAGTTTGCTCACATACATGAAACTGTTGCTGTGAAAAAGAACCATCTTTCTCTCTGGAAGATAATATGAACTTCTATAGTACTACGCTCACAGTTTTCCTAAAATGGCTTTATTAGAGAAAGTGCCATTCCCATGCTTAAAATCTATTTGGATAAAAAACCTTCTGGTAACATTGAGTTCTAACAAATGGTAGTAAACTTCAAGCATGTTTTATTCAGAGGCATTCTGCCCCCAAGACTACAATAAGCACTTCATTAACTTCAAGAATGACATGACTAATTCAAGTCCCTGAACCTGCCGTCAGGTAACTGCAGTTCTCAGTTCAGTGAAGGGGACGACAATGACAGAAATATGAATTGAACTGTTCAATCAGGATTTATTCTTCCAATAAAAAAGTAACTTCAGCTGAAATAAAGTTTGGTCTACAAAGCAGGTATAATGAAATTCTTGCTATCAAATTGCAAATATGGACTATAAATCCTCATCTGAAACAGATCAGCTGAGGTATTAAATCGTTGGCCAAAGACAGGTGCTGGGGTGCAACAGATGAGCATGTCAAGCACTCACTTTGCACCAGGCACACACAAACTCATGCTGTATTTATGATCTCCTGCAGGATGATGGAAGGAGTATTTATGCTACCTATTCTAAGCATTTAATGGTGGCTGTGATAAACTCAGTAGCTTATGACAGCACTGCTTAAAGCAGGCTGTGCTAGAACAGGTATGAACATCATTCATTAGACAGATCTCACCCAAAATAACTTAGGAGCAAGCCAATTTTTCTGTGAGATCATTTCAACCCAAGAAGGAAGCACCAGAACATTAATCGCCAAAGACCGCACCTCTGTGGGACAACGGTTTGACAAACACCATCACCTTGTATCACCCTGTGATCAGTCAGGAGCTGCACAGGGGCAGAAGTTAACAGAGAGGCAGGTACCACATCCCGGAGCATCTGCTCCCATCCTTGCTTCAGGCAGGTGAATCCACAGTCCTTACTTAGCCTCTTTGCTGTCTGCTGGGTGTTTGCGAGTGCCCTGAGTCTGCTCTTAATGCACTATCACAAAAATAACGTACCATTCAGGTTTTCAGTGGTACAGATTATGAAATGAAACCATAAACCTGTAGATTTACACAGCTGATGAACCTATATTCAGGTTCTTAAAGACCCAGAATGCACACATTAACCATGAAGAGTAGCCCTAATACAGAAATAATACATTTTGGTTCAACATTGTTTCAACAGTAACTCTAGCCAGGAAGTCCTTAAAAACACGCTGATCAAATTAAATCAATGTCACTGAAGTGTATGGTCACCCTAAAAACCAGGCTGTTGGAAAGACAAAGAAGATAAAGGAGTCCCTGTGGGACAGCATCCAACACAATCTAGGCATAAAAAAAATGGGAGATGCTTGTATGAATTCACTGCTCTAGAACTTGAGGGGCCATGAGAGGGCAAGCAAAAATGGCATCGTTAAAGGGATTGCAAGAACAAGATCCGAGTCTAAGTCATCATGTAGCACATTTATTATGAGAATCTGGTGCATGAAAGCCAAGTTTAAAATACTGGAGCAGGAAATTAAACAATGAAGATGATTGAAATGAACTTTTATTTCATACGCAACAACAAAAGCATTTCATACAGAAAATAACAAAATAATGAAGCTTTCAAATAAAAAGTGATGTAATGGAAAATAAAACAAACTGATGAGAGTATGTCTCTTTCCAGTAGCTTTAGTGTTCTACTTACATAAAACAAGATTCTCTGAAGGGAAAAGAAAAAAGGTAAATGACAGTAAGAACAGTAAATTCGGCCTTTGATGCTCCCCGTGAGCATGAGGATGACCTGGATGGACCCCCGCGAGCTTGGGTATATGTAAATGCTCATTGAAATCAACAGAACTGCAGTAGAGATAACTAGAATTACCTTTCCAGAAGAACCTAGACAGGCTGGAGAAGTGGGCCTGTGTTAAACTCATGAGGTTCAACAAGGCCAAGTGCAAGGTCCTGCACCTACGTTGGGGCAATCTCTGGTTTCAGTACAGGGTGGGGGATGATGTAATTGAGAGCAGCCCTGCGGAGGAGGACCTGGGGGTGCTGGTCGATGAGCAGCTCAATATGAGCAGCCAATCTGTGCTCACAACCCAGAAGGTCAACCATATCCTGGCCTGGATCAAAAGAAGGATGGCCAGCAGGGTGAGGGAGGTGATTCTGTCCCTCCATTCCTCTCTCGTGAGACTTCATCTGGAATACTGTGTCCAATTCTGGAATCCTCAACATAAGGAGATGGAGCTGTTGGAACTGGTCCAGAGGAGGGCTACAAAGATGATCAGAGAGCTGGAGCACCTCCCATACAAGGACAGGCTGAGAGAGTTGGGCTTGTTCAGCCTAGAGAAGAGAAAGCTTTGCGGAGACATTATAACAACCTTCCAGTACCTGAAAGGGCTACAGTAAAGCTCAAAAGGGGCCACTTACAAAGGTTTGTAGTGATAGAACTATGGGCAATGGGTATAAACCAGAGAGAAGCAGGTTTAGACTAGACATAAAATTTCTTCACTATGAGAGTGGTGAGGCACTGGCACAGGCTGCCCAAGGAAGCTGTGGCTGCCCCATCCCTAGAGGTGTTCAAGGCCAAGTTGGATGGGGCCTTGGGCAGCCTGATCTAGTGGAAGGTGTCCCTGCCCATGGCAGGGGCGCTGGAACTGGATGAGCTTTAAGGTCCCTTCCAACCCGAACTACTCTCTGATTCTATCTCCTGGGTGCATAGTTGGGAGCGCAGAGCAACGGCAACGCTAGGGCTGTGTGGGAAGAAGTGGGTGAGGCCCCGGCCCGAGCCCCGGGGCCGAGCTCCCCCCACCCAGCGGCTCGGAGCCCCTGGAGCCGCCTCTTACCCTCAGGCGGGGGAGGCGGGGCGGCGCCGGGCTCGTGCTTCCCGCCGCCCCGCGACAGGAAAGTCCGCGGCAGGAGGAGGGAGACGCAGAGCACCAGGCAGGACAGCGCAGCCACCCTGCAGCACCGCGCGACTGCCATGACCGCCGCCGCCGAGCCGCCCGAACCGCGGCCCCGCAGGGCGCAGGCGCGGGAGTGGCGCGCGTGCGCAGCACATGACCATGGGTGGGGGTGGAGGGGTGCGAGGAGGTGCGCGTGCGCAGCGCTTGATCCCAGGGGAGAGTCGGGGAGGGGGTGGTGCGCGTGTGTAGGGCGTGACGCTGAGGGGGGCAGTGGCGGGGTGGTGCCTCGAGGCTTAAATGGGGTTGGGTGCTTGTAGAAACGTCGCTTAATCTCAAAAACAAGAGTCCAGGGTAGGAGTCTAATACATAGAGTGATACAGTCATTGAATCATAGACTAGTTTGGGTTGGAAGGGATCTTAAAGCTCATCCAGTTCCAGTCACCCTGTGATGGGCAGGGACATCCCACCAGATCAGGCTGCCCAAGGCCCTGTCCAACTTGGCCTTGAACCCCTCCAGGGATGGGGCAGCCACAGCTTCCCTGGACAACCTGTGCCAGTGCTTCACCACCCTCATCATGAAGAAATTCCCCCTTTTGCCTAGTCTAAATCTGCCGCTCTCCAGTTTATGCCTGTTGCCCTAAGTCCTATCACTACAGGCCTTTGTAAACAGTCCCCAGCTTTCTTGTAGCCCTTTTCAGCTACTGGAAGGTCACTACAAGATCTTATCAGAGCCTTCTGCAGGCTGAACAAGCCCAACTCTCTCAGCCTGTCCTGTGGGAGGTTCTCCAGCTCTCTGATCATCTTTTCGCCCTCCTCTGGACCCGTTCAAACTGTTCCATCCCCTTCTTATGTTGGGGACTCCAGAACTGGACACCATACTCCAAGTGGGTCTCACAAGAGAGGAATGGAGGGACAGAATAACCTCCCTCACCCTGCTGGCCACGCTTCTTTTGATGCAGGCCAGGATACGGTTGGCCTTCTGGGTTGTGAGTGCACATTGCTGGCTCATGTTGAGCTTCTTATCGACCAGCACCCCCAAGTCCTTCTCTGCAGGGCTGCTCTCAATCACATCATCCCCCATCCTGTATTGAAAATGGACGTTGCCCCAACCCAGGTGTAGGACCTTGCACTTGGCCTTGTTGAACCTCATGAAGTTCGCACAGGCCCACTTCTTCAGCCTGTCCAGGTCCCTCTGGATGACATCCTGTCCTTCTGGTGTGGCAGGAGGGGGCAATTGGATCTCATCTTCCTGATCCCACTGTAGTGCTTTCAAGATACTGTGCTACCCACCCGGACTGTAATGATACCTAAAAAGCCAGCAAATAAACTCTGAGACTTGTTTTGGAGTTTTGGAAAGCAAACATCCTTTATCAGGTCCGGGCAACATGAGGGAGTGATCTGCATCAATCGTGTGTCACAAATCAAAAGCTGGGGACAGAATATATTTCCCACTTGCAAGCATATGTATAAATTTTCCCAGAAATCTTATGCAGATTCTGTTACTTTCTGAGGTCTGATTTTAATGTCATTATGAACTTTGCAACAGTCGCATCTGTCTTGCTAATATGGAGCTGTTTCCAGCTCCATGCCTGACCTCACATTTGAGATAGAGAAAGGCTGCAATCAGAGGTGATCACAGAAGAGAAGACATGTGTTCAGCAGAGATCATTCTTCACACAAGAAGTTATCATCTCCAAAGAATGAACAATATCTGGGAAAAACACTGCTTGGAAGAAAACATACTGTCAGAGGGACATCTGTCTAGCATTTTAAGAACACAATTACTTAGATGAAACAATTCTACTTTAGTTTAAGTAAAAAATATTCCGCTTTGTGTAATAGTAACTACTTCTTGTGTCAATAGCACTGCAAACTTATTGGGGGAAAAGAACAAAAATAATCTGTGCTGGGCTGTTCTTCCTCCTCTGTGAAGGGTTTTAGTGGTGCCACACGTGGTCTCTGCTGGTGGCAGTGCTGACAGGATGGAGCAGTGGGCCTTGAGTGCTGGAAGCTTTGCGGTGTCCTGCCGTGCTGAGAGCCCATTGGGGTGGTGGCAGTGTGGTTACCTGCAGTGTGGTTACCAGTACTGTCCCCAGCCTGAGAGGGGTCCAAGGCCTTAGCTGCTGTAGGAATCCTGCTGTTTGGGCAATTAGACTTACAGAGATGGGAAAATATCTTGACTAAAGGAGCTCATTGAGGCTATCTCTCACCTAATCTTTCCATGTGGGTTGTTTCCCCCTCTTTGAGCACACGAGATGGATGTAGAAAAATCCAGGCTGTATTTAAAATTAATTCAATTTACTGCAACTACCTAAGACATTTTAAAACTATAAACATGCATATATTTTCAAAAGAGAGCTTGAGATTTACACATTTCTTTAGGTGTCTGCCATGCAGAGTCATCCTGAGATCACCATCCTGCTATACTAACAATAAAAGATTGAAGTAAAATGGGAAGTTTATTATTTGTACCCATTTATTTTTACCAACTTCAGCAAAAAACTGCCAGTCATGTAAAATTAAATTATATGGTTCTGAATTTCCATTATATTTGTATTACACCATAGTACTGTAGTTGAATTAAACTGTTTTCCATGGCATCTGGGCTGTGACTACTAAATTTAAATCACTTTATGCAAGAGCTAACCTTAACTAGACTTGAGCTGAGACCAGAATTGCCTTGACTTATGCTGCAAACTGCTACAGCAGCAGAACACTACATACTTAAATTAACACAAAAGTGGTATCTGCTCTCTGAACAACTGGAACTGGGTGGACAATTCCAGAAATAATTTCTACTGGGCACCTTTCTCCTAGGTAGATGACAGCCCTTGTCCAGGTCCCCCCAAGCCATTACCGGAGTAACCCAGGCTGTCTGCTTCCACAGCTGCTTCACCCACCACTCATTCACCAGTTCTGGTAGGACTTGTGGGAATCCCTGCTCTGCTCCTGGGAATAGGAAATGTGGGAACTATCAGTTTGGTGTCTATGCCTCTTCCCTAAACTTGCCAGCAGATTTGATGCCTGGAATGGCAAAAGTAGCAGGTACTGGCATCAAAAGGAGTATTTCCAGAAATGTTTAACCAGTCCACTAAGAACAAATAATTCACTCTATCATGCAAAATACATTGTTGTTCTCTGTCAATGATGTACTACCACGAGCAGCAGCTTTGCTCTCTATACTGAAGAGAAAAAGCTTTTTAACATAGGACGGTCTTGAGATTTTGTAGTTGCTTAGGACAGTCCTCTTCAGTGTCTGAGGGTGCTGAAGTTACCCAAAGTATCAGTCCTTAAGCCGAAAGCAAAATCTTTCATGATCACAGGGAGAAAGAATACCACTGGCCTGGCAGAGCACTCCTGGGGATCACGTCTCTTTCTATTGTAACTCTTAGGATGTGCAGGAAGGAGAAGGAGTGACTTTTTAGAGCAGGAGCACCGCCCAAGCCTTTCCAGCATTACTTGCAACTGCCAAGGATAGTTGCACCATTATAAGTGTTCTAGGTGTTGTCACGGCAGTCGATTCAAAATGACGATGTCTGGGGGTTTTGTTGGTGATCAGGTTTGGATGAAGCAGATTGCCTTTCCACTCCTTTATCTTGTTCCTAAGAAGGTCACTGGAAAAAAAAAATAAGTGTTTATGGCAGTTTTCTCAGTATTTTTCCCCACACCATTCAATGCCAAGGAGGAATGGAGAGATCTATGCTCTACAACTTGTATTTCATGTGAAATCATCAGCTTTGTGATCCTTTGCCACTCAAGAAGCCTACACAGCAGCTCAGAGCCAAAGCAAGGAATTTGATACTGGGATTATACATGACACTGCATAGGTGTTGTGGCTCTTTGTGAGGTTTTCAATCATCAAGAATTATGTTTAGGAAAATGAGGACTTGATAAAACCTGTTTTTCTTTTACATCCAAGTATAGAATTCCTGCAGGGGAAGCCTTGGGAATGAGTCTTGGGATTCGCCGAAATGACAGGTCCAGTCCTTTGCCTGTGAAAGTCGCAGGTGAAATCATTCTGGTTCAGCTTGATGTAGAACCCATTTCTAATTGAACAGAACAACCATGAAAACATCATCCTGACAAAAAAGATCGAAGTGTGTTTTAGATGATTTTACCTTTTTGAAAGGGAAAATCCCATAAATGCATTCTGATCTGAATCTGTGTTTTTCAGACCACAGTCTGAGTACCGCAATGTTGTGATTGTTCACATGGACCCCAAAAAGGCCAGCCTTGTGAAGTGGATTTTTCTGTATTTAGATTGCTTTGAATTGTGTTTGCCATCACTTAGAAATGTATTTTCACAAAATGAATTTTTTTTAATTGCTAGTATTCATAAATATCTTGCTTAACTTATGTTTCCAAACTGATATAAGTACAGCCTTTATAGTATTCAGAAACTACAGTTACATAACAAAATACCTTCCAGGTGGTAGATATTCAGCAGGTATCGATAGCAATCTCCAACAAATTATTTATTTTGAACTTCTGGAAAGGAACATTACAAATTAATTTCATTTTCTTTTATTTCTATTTATTTCTGATAATTCATCCCTCGCTTACCAACTTTCTCAGTTTCTCCTTATCATGGGACAAATGCTGAAAAAATTTTAAAAGACAACTGGTCTGATATTAATCAGACTTTTTTTTTTTCTTCTTTATATGCTTTTTTCCTAAGGATCTTCTTGGGCTACTTTATTTTGCAAGAAACCAGGAAATGACACAGTGGAAATTGTGCACATTTGCTGGCAATATCAGCATCGAAGCAACTATTCTTGTTTGCAACAAAAATTTGTTTGCACAAACCCTTTTCACATCTGCACGAAGAGCGACTACTTGGATCCACAGTCTGTGGCTTTATGAATGTATACCAGACTATGGATTACATAAAACAATATTCAGCAGTTCTGAAAATGACGAAAGGCATGAATGTTGGACAGTGATTGCTGATAAATTAGTGAAGAGAAAATCAGTGTAAGGGAAGTTGAATCCATTTTCTCTGCTATGGACCAGGTGATGCCTTGCAGAGGGAAGACCTTTTCTCAACATCTATTTTGCTGTCATTGATTGTCAGAAGGAAAGCTCATATTTGAATTCTATGGGCCCTTCTGTCACCAAAAAAAATAAGGGAAGTAATGTTCTACCCCAATTAATTAAACAAACTGATATAAATTCCCCACTTAAGTCATACTTTCCATATCCATAATCTCTGCACTATATTTTATGTATACTTTTCCCTTGGGTAAAAATTTGTGAGCAAGTAAATGCTTTCTCATATAATCTTGCTAAAGCACGCTCTTGCCTATAAATATTCATACCACTGCCAAAACATTTGCAAGCTTTCCCCAAAGGTGAAATATGTGTAATGTACTTTGCCTTCTGGGTATAAATATTATCCAATACATTTTTGTTAATATGAATACACTAATTATTCTTGTAACCCTTCTTTAAAGGGTCATCGTCATGATGTGAATTTTTTAAAAAGGTAATTACAGTAATTGGATACTTAATCTAATTAAAATTGGCTTTATCTTTAATGGGAATTTTTCTAAAAAGGCAGAGTGACAATTGACTTTCTGATAATCACTGTTTTCTTTCAGCTAGAGGATGCATATAGTAGAGTAGGAACCAGAGAACATGGCTTCTTTACTACGTGCCAGCCACCTAGGGCCAGTTAAACTATAATTTTGTCCATTACCAGGCAAAACTTCCACTTTACTTAGAAATAAAAGTTCTTCACCCTGAATTGATTTAATTGTGGCTCAGATACAGATAAATTAGGGAGAGTTTATTGTGCTGACTATGATGCAAAGCCTTCCTTAGAGAGAGTGCTCTTTGAAGAAGGTGCTAGCCTCACAAAGCTTGCCTCTTCTGGTGGCTGTAGGCACAGGCACCCATATGCTGAACTCTGCTGTCTTCAGGAGCAGCACCTGGATGGACCTCAGCAAGCTTTGAGTACGTATAAATACTCATTGAAGTCAGCAAAAGTCCAGTACAGAGATAACTGGAATTATCTCCTGGGTGTATGAGATAAGCATGTCTAGAGTGCTCTGTAAAAGGATGTCCCCTGCACGGTGTGGCTGTAAGGATTGCCACGGTTCAAAAGACGAAAATAGTTTTGAGTCCACATTGCCAGTTACAGGGAGCATGCTTTGCAGTGGGGAGCCAGGGAGCACGAGGCAATGGAAATGATGGGGGATGTGTAAGAATGAGACCAGAGAAGTGGATTCATGTCACTATCTTCAGATACTTGTGACATACATGTTTATCCTGAGATACGTTTGTATTGATCAATGGGAACGCAGTATTTTTAAGGTATAATTCACCTGATCAGAGGTGGTGGTTTACTTTCAGATGTGATAGATCACACTCTATTTTCCTTCCTTGACAATAAAGGTTGCAGATTGACAGACACCCTGTGGATGTGAATGTTAAATCAGATGAATGCCACCAACTGAGAAGCAACACAAGCCCCTGTCTGTGGAGCACAGCAATTTACTCAGGAAGTGCTAAAGAGAGTACCAGCATTAGAAGTCAAGTGAGGTTCATAAAAGTTTGCTTTAGGGATTACTGAAGATTCAGAAACCCATCTGAAAGCCAGGTTGAAAGAAGTGAAAAAAAATACCTTGAGAAAGAAATGAAAATGGAAATTTCCTGATTTTGAACTGTCAGTGTGAAACAGTTAAAAGCTGAGGAAGAGATTTCCTTATGAGCTCAACAAATGAAAATCTTATAAAACAAACTGAAACACCTATTGCTGTGAGCAGATATGACTGACCCATCTCTGGTGATGTTACAGAGATGGCACTGTCAGCAAAGACGCTTAGTTATTGGATCGGTGTAAGCCTTTGACATATGGTTTGATCTGGCCATCAGGCTGAACTAACTCAATCACAACTAATACCATGACCTTGAGAACACAGATTCAGGTCGAAATATTGGAAACAGTTCTATTATAAAGCTGTTGCACCTTTCAAGGTCTTTACTTCTAGCAAAAGACATTACTGGAAGCCAAGCAAGAGAGAAAGAGATGCTAAGAAAGTCAGTCAACTTCTTTGTAGGCTCAGCTTGCCAACCAATGTGTGTCTCGGAGGCTGTTGTGTTTTCACATGGCTGAAGACAGGCAGATACATTTCATAGAGTAACTAATTATTGTTTACTAAGAAGGATAATCGTCTATATCTACACTGCATTTGCTAAAATTAAGGTAGGGAAAGTAGTACAAAGAGGCCCCACTGTTTTTTGAGGTACCTGTACTCAACTGATACCAGTATCAGTTCAAGGAGTAGTACAATTGGCAGAAAAGTCTTTTGGGTTTCAGTCCCACAGCGTGGTATCTGCTACAGTGAGACCAACTTGCAAGGTAGTGTCCAGCAGAAAAATCTGTGTCTGCGTCACTGTAAATGCTGTCCGTGTCTCATGTCTGCCCAGCTGCTGTGCTTGGGGAGTCTGACATGACAGAACAGAAGTACCAGCCTTATAGTTTCCATAGGAAGCTATTTTTTTGTGCCCAGAGAATTTCTGCTGAGCTCAGCCCTCTTGTAGCCTCCTCCAGCAGGTGATCAGCTAATGAACAAAGAGAACAGGTTGTATTGCCATATTAGTTTTTTGATCAGGGTGAATAAATATTGTATCTAATTCTTTTGAGCATGATGTGAACTAGCAGTGATTGCAGAGAAGCTGAGGAAAGGGAGGATGGAGATTATGCAGTGATTGAAACGCTACATTTCAGTGCTAACTTGTACATAGTACTCATGATAGAAAAGAGGCTCACGAGAGAGCTTATGACATTTATGTGTTGAGAAAAATCATTAATTTGGAAATGAAATTAGCACTAATGAAAAGCATTTCAATTAAAGACAGGGATAGGGAGAAATTTATCATAAAGTTAGTATATAAATTCAGAACAGCATAAAGATACCAAGGAAAGCCTCTAGGTTCATTTGAGAACTGCTCGTGTTACACCCAATGTAAATCAGAGAGGAGGAGCTGCTTGCTCTGGGTGGCGCGTTTTCTATTTTGTGCTGGCATCTTCATTCCCCAGTGCCATTTCTGAACTCCCTACACACCCCAGGGTCTGACAAAGGTGATGTCTGTGGCACTGCTGTCCGCTCACCCCTGCAACACAGAGCCTGTTGCAATTACTTGGAGGGAGAAGGAAATAAAAATTTAAAATAAAATAAAAATGTTAATGAAAGTAATTTTTGAAAATAAAAACCCCCAACCCTATTGATCTCCAATCTTTCCCCAGTCCACTGGGGACCCAAACTCCAGGGAGATGGATTTCCCGCAAATCAATGCTGCTCACTTTCCCATCACCTCCAAACCACCTCTTCAAAAGTTTCCCCAGCCCCTCTTCCCCCTTCAGAAGGCAGTGGAGTGGCACAGCAAGGGAAACGAGACTTTTCTTGGCTTATTATTCCGTCATGTTAAGGGAGCAAGAAGAGAAAAAACAATGATGGCCACAGCTCTGTCGAGTGGAACCCTTCAGCCAAAGGCAATGCTGCATGGCCACTTCCATGATTTCTCCCTGTGTCGGCACTGGCACATCACTGAGTCTCTTTCCAAGTCAAGATTCCTAAACATGAAAAGAGGGGAGAGTGAAAAGAAACAAAGAGGGAGAGCATCCTCTGTGGAAGCTCTGCCAGCTGCTGTCGCGCCAGCCCATTGGTGCGACCAACCTGAAGGAAAGGACCTGGTTTGTGTGCCATGGGCCTTGCTGCTTGTTCCCAGGGACGGGTCATTTGCTTGGCATTGCTGTACAGATCACAGGAAAACCATAGGTACGCACAGTCACTTGCAAGAGAGCATGACATTTGGTGTGGCTTCACCTGTCCCTGCTTTGCTTTTGGATATCCTAGTTGCTGCACTTCCCCTGTTTCAGCTGAAGGGAATGTGCAGCAGCAGCTGCCATCACCTTCTAGGACTCAAAAGGGACGAATAAAGTTCTCTGTCTCTGATCTAAGGGCAGTTAAACGAAACACCCAGCCAAAACACCACATGCAGTCCTTTCCTCCAGACCCTTGGATCTTTTGCTCTTAGTGCAGCAGGGTAAAGATCTTTCACTCCAAACATTTGGGGGAGTTAAAACCATCGTGATGAGCAAATCTTGCCATAAAAATCAATAAAGCTAAATAATAATAAATAATAAAATTTAAACTATATAATAATAAAGAATAACATTAAAGAAGAAAAACAAGAAAAATAAAATAATAAAACTAAATATAAAATAATGAAAATGTAATAACAGTAATCATCATCACCTTTATTATAAATTACTCATTTAAAAAAATGTACCTCCATTTCAGTTTTAAGCCCATTGCCAGTTAAGGAAAAAGAGAGGTTCCAGTATAGGACCCAGGCTATTGGGATCTGTTTCTATTGAGCTGTGGTCTTCCCTCAGCACTGAAAAGCGAGCCTTGATAGAAATCTGACTGGTCTTTTGCTGGCATCCACAACAACTTCAAGCCATCGAACAACTGCAAAATAAAAGTGGAAAAGTTTCATATTGGCACTGTGAAAGTTCCTGGCCCTGTTGAAACATTGAGGGTGTTTTCAGGAATGGGAAGTCCTGGATGCCAGTGTTCCTCCTGGGAGTAGCACCCCTTTTCCCTTTGCTCCAGCTATAAACCAGCTTGCCCATGAGAGCAGTCCACCAGAGTGCCATTATTCCACATTATTTTATTAGCAGCAGTTTTTGGTCTCCGGAATCCCCTTGCGTGTATTTCCACCCGGGGCAGAAATTGCCTTCTCTTTGCCCTGACATCCACCACTTTTACAGAACCAAGCACTGACCTGAAATGGAGTGCGCTGAACCTGCCTGGTCCACCCAGCCCTGTCCACCTCCTGGGCCTCCACCAGTCCTTTTCTTACACAAAATATTTTCATTGCTTGCATCCAGGGAGTTTTTCCCATGGCATTGCTGTTTTCCTGCTCTTACAGAGAATAAATAGCCTGGAGCAGACATGCTGCACGCTGTCAGAGAGTCCGTATGTGAATTCCTCAGAGTAACAACACACCCATGTAGAGAAAGATGCCATAGAGCACAGGCTTTGGTATGAACTGAAAAAAAATGCAATCATTTATTCTCTGAAATTGCATTTTCAGTATTACCATACCCTTCCACATGCACTGTCTGAAATTGCCTAAGGCTTCCCAGTTTCCACAGGCTTGGAGAGGTGTCGGATTTTAACCACTAGTGATTTTGTGCATGCTAGTAAGTTAATGTTCTGCTTTAGGCTGAACTTTTGAGTTTCATTTCATCAGAATAATCCTATTTTCCAGAAAGGTTAGAGGAAGATAGAGGGTTTCACCCATGCTATCATATGTTGTCTTCTGTGATGGTAGAAAAACATTTTCACGTATTCCTGTGGCAACGCACAAAAATGCCATGTCTCCTTTTAGCCTAGAGATGAGATTCCTTTTGTGAGAGGAACACACAAGGAAGCCTGTGTGGATGATCGCAGTGTGTTTAGCTACTGGAAATGGCTGTTCTGAGTCAGTTGGGGGAGGAAATCACAACCAATAACACCCTGCATGTTTGAAAGAGAGCAGATGTACTGGTCTGAATACATTGAATTGTGACGCGTAAACATGGGTGGGCCTGAAAGACACCTGACAGTTAAAGCAGTTGTGTTGCTCACTTGCCTCAAGTATGCCAAAATGAGGTCTGAAGGGCTGGAAAGCCTAAGTATGGGTGGTTCATATTTAAGTAAAGTCCCAGGGTTTGGGAGCATCTCTTCCTCAGCTCCACAAACACTCAGGCCTGGAGAAAAGGGACAATTTTTGTATAACCTCCAAAAAGCTCGTGGCTGTTGGGTGTTGTATGTTTTCCTCTTACCTCTAATGCAGAAGTGAAGAAGTCAGAGCAGCCCATGAGCACAAAGATCATCAAGCCAGTGACCTCTGCTCTCGTATCCCCAGAAACTTGGGTTGTTCTCCTGAGCTGAGCAGTCAGACTCTACTTTGAGGTTATTCACGTGGGTGATGAACAAGATGGTCCCAGCCACCATAAAAAGGTCTGGATGGTACCTGCATCCTTTCTGTGGGGAGCAAAACAAGAAACCGAACATCTCATAGGAAGAGGGCAAGTGCCCATAGTGTCACAAGTCATACTCAAACCCTGACAGTTTATGCATGAAAATCCCCATTTTCAAGGTTAGTGGCATCAGGTGCACATAGGGCCAGGGAGGAATCCTGCAGGAAATCTTATCTTGGATGTTTGGGACCATTGTGCCACGCTCTGGCAAAATGGCTTAATTCCTCTGGGCAGAGCAGCAGCAACCCAGGAATCACCAAATGGATGCTCCCCAGCACCGATTTACTCCAGGGAACTGCAAAGACAAGATGTTTTCCAATGATGTTCTTGTTGGAAGCTGAGGCAATTGCATAACTCCAATGCCATTATTTTATAACTCTCATAAAGTATCCCACCTGGAACATAGTAATCTTAGTTGAAAGAATCAGTAACAAAATCATGCTGATTAGATCAAAATCTAGTGGAATCAGCTCGGTCGATCTTATCCCAGAGAGGGCCAAAAGTTAATTAAAAACAAGGCTCACTAAATAATGCCCGAAATTCTCAGGTAAGGCCACAGCTACACATATCACAGAGTATATTACAATGGGACCACAGATAGCAATTAAGTTATTTATTTATGTGCTTAAAACTGATAACTGCCAGAATGATGCAGAGAACAAGTAAGCCATAGCATATCTTCTATCTGGCATGCCACATTGAGAAAACCAACGGTAAACAAAATTTCACAGGAGCGTCTTCAGGGAAACAGACCTGTTTTAAATGTTACCAAATAAATCAGGCTGAGGCCATTGATGATGTTAATTGCCTTTTCCCAGTGCCTCCAATTGATAACACACAAAATAATACTGAGGGCTGCTATGCAGGTACCACCACAAGTCCCATGATCCATATGTTGGCCATCAACATCTGCATCATTACTGAGTATGTTATCATTTTAATCAACAGTTGGAAGAATTTTACAGGAACAAAACATAACCATTTTCTCAAAAGCAGCATAAACTGTCTGTTTTCGTTTCCAACACTTCAGCTCTCAAGGAAAAAAAAAGCTGTAAAACTTTCTAATTGGATCATACCATTGGTACAATCTACAGGAGAGGTCACTGCCTTTGGAACTGTTATGCAGAAACCCTGGATTTTAAAATAAAAAATCCATGGGAACTATTTTGTGTAGAACTATTTTGTGCCCACCCAGTAGGCAAAGAGAAGGAAGAAGAGCGAAGGCAAATGAGACAAAGGAATTGGGTCAAAGCCTCCTACAATGGTATTTGTGAGACTCTGTGTTAGAAAAGAGTTCAGAAGCTTTGTTGTCCCAAATAGAATTATGAAGTCCACCAAAAAGAAATGGAGAGGAGCCAGATTAATATTGTACAGGAACTAAATCTTGGGTTCCTTGTATGTGACGGTCAAGATGGTTATGTTTCTGGCTGTCAGGGCTGGGACAGAAATGAAGTATTCCCACCATGGACAACATACAAATTTGTTTTGTTTATTCTTTTTATTTATTATATATTTTTAATGTATTTCTCTCTGTCAGTAATTGCAGTGAGCTCTGTGTTGCAGGAGGGAGGGAACAGCAATGTCACACACGTCATCTCTGCCAGACCCTGGATTGCAGGGAGTTCAGAAGTGACATTTAATGAAAATTACATTAAATCCAAAGAGGTTCCATTTATCTTTCATATAGTATATATTAAAAAAAAAAATTTTCCAAATCCCTGCAAGGGATGTGGCCCAGCAACTCCCAGGGCCCTGGGGATGAGACCCCAAGTGGGGACAACCCCAAGGACCTAAGGAAAACTCCTTATGGACCTGGGGACACCTGAGCATTGGCAAGGGCAGCTCAGGGCAGTTGGAAGAGACCTGGAGGTGGCTGCAGGATCTGCCTTTCCCCAGGGCAGAGGCTGCAGGGTGGGCTGGAACCCTCTCCTCCTTCCCATGCGGATCTGGATGAGGAGAGGGGAGAGCAGCACCTCCAGGGAGCAAGGGGCACCCAGCAGCACTGCTGCAGAAGGAAGGCTCTGGGCTGGGACAGTGGGGGTTCTTGTATGTTGGAAAAATAATCCTTGTAGATATTGGTACCAGTATCAACTGGTTCTATTGCATTTGTTTGAAAGAAAATAAAATCCTGATGCTATTTCATGGTTTTAAAAGGAAGGGCAGTCTGAAGTTACAAAAAATTCAGCAACTTGCCTATGACAAGGTATATAAAAATCTTACAGAGCAGCTTAGGTGTTTCTAATAAAAGGGAAATCCTTAGCGGAACAGGTGTGATTTCTGCTTTGTTCACAGTCAAAAAAAGTGGGGACACTTCCCACAATCCTGCTGTCCATAAGTTTATTTTGGAGAGCGATTTGACACTATGCGCAGCAAGGAATGAGTAGGACAGCTGAGTCCTAGTGGCTTCCTTTGTAGCTGCTCTGTTGTCTTGCAGTTATCACAAGTAGAGAAAAAGATTTCAATCCAAAGTATTAGTGAAAGGCTCTGTCCATGGAGCCACCATCCTGCAGCATGTAGAGTGTTTTGGGAGGGGGAACCATTCAGCTGGAGCTGTGTGCAGCTGGCTGACCGACCAGCCAACATACCCATATTCCAGTGCTGTGGAGATGGGAATGGGACCAGCTGAGGCAGTTGTGGGAATAATGGGTCACCACTACAGCACAGTGTGGATAATAGTGTGGATAATAAAGTGTGGACTTGGCTTCTCCTCAGCAAAGAGATGGTAATCGCAAGAGGAATTTGGATAAAGAAGAACTTGATTTTGACTGGAAATATGAAGATATGCTGAAAACAAGGCATGGACAATTGGGAAGTATTAGAACTGTATTCTGGTGGCTCTGTGTGTGTGTGTGTGCGTGCACATGCACAAAATGTGTGGTCTCATGGGTTACCTGGTAAGTGGAGGTGAGGAAGGATTTAATCTTATGCAGTTAAAGGCAATGCTGTAATTTGAGGAAGCAGTAAGAAACTGTTTTCGCTGAAACAAGATCAGCCTTCCCCCGGTCCTATCACTATGCAAGCTTAAAAAGCATGTGTGAAGTAGCTCAGCCTGGAGGGAGATTTTAGCCCTGCTTGTGAGAAAACAGCACAGAGAAGATATGTGCTTCACCTGTCTGTCTCCTGAGGAAGGGCAGCGTAACAGGAGAGTTGGGTGCCGATCTCCTATTCATTTCTAGAAGAGGGAGCTCGGGCAGGGAGAACAGTCTCCCTTCACTGTGGGCAAAGCCATGGCTGGTTTTGGAGTCCGAGAAGCTGAGCCTAAAAAGAGTGTGAGAGGCTCTTGCTAATTTTCTCTTCAGGCTCAAAGTCATGAATAGCAGCCAGAGGTCCAAGGAAATTGATGGAGAAGCTGGCATTAGGGCTGAGGACAACTGGAGATAGATATGGACAAATATAAAATCTGAGTGACAAAACTAACACAGCTCCTGGAGACATGAGAGGTTTGTTTGGAGATGAGGGAGGTCCTTCAGCACAGGCCAGAATCACCAGTTAGTGAGTTGGTAGGATGGTCAACGCTAATCATAGGGTGGCCAAGGAAGCAGACAACAAAAAATACAGTACCACGATATGAACCTCTTTACCATTAAAATCCCATAATCTGAAAGTGTCTGTTTCTGGGTTACTGGCTACTGGGAGCATTAAGTATTCTTAATAATGCACCATTTCTTGGTGGGCAATTCATGATGTGTCTAGGGAACTTATGTTACATAAAGAAATACTAAACCACTGGTGTTCGCGAGATGTTCTCATCAACTCCTTGATAGGAATAGCCCACAACACTCCAAACATCACATTTATTCTTGTTCCTCAGTAGAATCCTTTGTTATTAAAGAGCTGCACAGCCATTTCTAACAGTGAAACCAGGCATCTCAGCAGCTCCTAATCCCTTAAATTTAAGGGGTTATTGGCTTTTGTACTTAACCTCTTACTATTGAAAAGTTTCTTTCAAATCAGTAATAAATTTTGAAGCACAACTTCAGTTTTTCCAGGAGATGGCACTGCCACTACAGAAAATAGCTAAGTGATTGCTCTCTTAAGGTGACTGTTCTGTAATTTGCCAGCTCAGAACTCATATATAACAAGTTTTGATTTTTTTTATTGTTTTTTTTTTTAAATAGATGATCAGATAATTATACTTCAATGACTGTCAAAGGCAATAATGATAGCACTCATTACAACTTTAAAATGTGTCTGGTTTCTCAAGGGCTCACAACAGACGTTAATTCATCTGAATGGAAACAGGAGAAATAATTAGGCAGTAACTCATTTCTATCACATACAGTTTACACTATAATTAATTTTTGCTTTGTGTGTTCACACTGGATGTGGAACTGCCTTCTCCTAACTCTCATCTCCTGTGTCCCAACCTGGGGTAAGTGCAGATGCTGCAAAAGTTGCAGTTCCAGGCAAGTAGATAGTGAGCCCTAGATTCAATCCAGGGAAATGGCATAGCACATATGGCAGCACCCAGCAGATCTGAAGCATAGAACGGGCTAATAAACACATTGAAAAGCACTAAGGAACACAGCACTGCACTAGACGTAGTGGTATGCTAACTACATTGCTAAGTAGATTGCAATATGTTAACTAGACTGTCTAAAATATATTCTTGCCTTCATGAACTGTGAGAGCTGATGCCTTTAATTTCAGGTTGAGCTTGATTTCTGATTATTTTTGTCATATCATATTTCAAGGATTTTGTGTTATGATTACATGTGATTTACTAAAAATAACAGAGCAATGAAAAAATGCAGAACTTACTGTGCTTCTCTTTCCATTCATTATATTTTCATAAGTCTTCCATTACAAAAAAGGGCTCTGTTCACACTAGAAAGGCTACCTACCAGTTCAGTGAGAAGAAGGCAAGCAAAGAGTTATTCTACACCCTGCTAACATATTCATATAAAACTCATCCAATTTTGTTAAGACCTTTTGTGGAGAATCAAAAGTTAGCGAAGATTGTATTGTAATTTCTCTTCCTGACCTGAAAGTCACACAGCTGGATTCAAGTAGGCCAGAAATAAGTGCTTTATAGAAACACCTTGTGGCTGGGTTTTTTTTTGAAGCTCTGAAAGTTTATACTGCTGACCCTGCCCTCCATACCAACAACCGAGTCTCTACTAGGAACTCATGGCAGAAGACAATTTGTTGCAACAGCTGGCAGAAGGAAAGATCCACCTTGTTTCATCAGTGTCAGCCTCAATGTTTTTCTTGTAACAGGGCAAGAGTTAGGCACTGCTCATTAGGCCTGAGAGATTCTAGTTTTGTGGGACACAACCAAAATTTAAATGCCCCGGAGGAAAATAATTTGCTGTTTGATCCAAATACACCTTTTGAAGTCTGTAAAAGTGTTCATTAGCATCAATGAGATTCAGATTAGGTCCCTGATTCATAGCGGTAGTATAACATAATTGGCTGGTCAACATCATCTTCTGTAAGTCATAGGAATTCATGGAAAGCCATGTCAAGAGCAATCTCATTTATTGTAACAGCAGCAGCACCCCAGTGGTATTTGTAGCTTCCGAGCATGCACATTACATCTTACCCATCCCTCCTAGATGGTGCTAAACCCTGTCCCATACTATGTGGGAAGATATCGCAAAACACTCACTGCACATTTCACTGGTGGGTGCTGGCAGAATGGAGTGTGACATTTATGATAATGGACATAACTAAGATATGAGAAAGAAATGCAGGTATTGCATAATATTTTATATCTCAGTCACTTTTAATTCTCAGTGTTAATGATGATGGTGAAATAACTGGCAATGTACTTCGCAATACATATCTGATAAAACCATCAGGAATGTCTGTTGTGGAGAATCTCTCCATTATTTATGCCTTTCAATGTATTGCATAGACTTGATGACAAAACACATAAATAATGTGTTTAAATAATAACTCTTCAAATATAACATTCTACATATTAAACTGCATTGGATGAGTAGGACTAGTCAACACTAAGAGCTAATCAAAAAGGAACTCGGGTCCTATGACTGATACCTGTCATGTTAGGAGGAAGAAAAATACCAAACATACTGACTTCTGACTAAGCCTCCTGAGGTCCAGTGTATGACTCTGCACTGGTGGGTAAAGAAGGCAGCTAAGCAGGGCTTGAAAACTGCAAGTCAGCAGAGCTGCCTTGTTTTTATATCCACTCAGGATTCAATTCAGTGCTTGTATGAAACACTGTCATTAAATGCAAGCAAGGCCAACACAGGTGTCGCAGACCATATTATTCGGAAGTGTTATGCTGTACATGGGAACAACAACAAGCTAATACTGGAGCTCATTTCAGTGCAATAACTAAACAGGCCAAGTAAGTGCGGAGCGTGAGACATTGGAATTAGCAAAAAGAGCACAGCAGATTTGTCATATGTGAGAAGCAGCCAAACACCAGCGGTAAAGCGCTTCTCATGCACCTACCTGACAGCGTACAAAGTCACAAACCATAAAACTCCAACAAGATCCTGGAAGAATTCTCTCTCCTGGAGCTGGAAGCAAGCTGGAAGAATAGGACTGATAGGATGTTCATAGTTGTCCATTATCACCAAAGTAATGGTGAAGTGAAGCCATTTGAAGGCATATGCATCTCCCACACAATCTCATCAAGTGCAGCTTACTCTGGGGTGTGATTCAAATGCTATTTTTCTCATGCCAGAAATGCATGGACAGTCAAACTCTGTACGGCCCATCCATCCCACTGTAGCTGTTCAGTGCCAGATAGGACTAGTCACCAGAAGACAAGCAGATCAAAGAGCAGAACTCTAACCAAGGGCACAGGGGACCTGTTATTTCTAGAGCAGTTCCTTACTTTCCATGTATCTTTACTTAAGTTGTTCAAACTCTCTTGCACCTTTTTTTTCCGCTTGGTTGGGGTCCTCCAATTGCTACCAGGACTTCAGCTATGGCCCCATTGTTAGATTCTGGTTGAAGCCCCCAGGCACAACAGTATTGCTACTGCTGATAGATGCTTCCCACGAATGAGAGAAGGAAGAATGACATGTGTACATTGTCTTGTAGAAAGTCCCATTCTCAGATACTGTAAGAGGATTCACTCTCAAAGGGAGACACTGCAGCTGCAACAGCATAGGGATGGGATGAAGGAAGAATCGAGGACTTGATGTAAAGGATAGAAATAAGAGCTTATGATTTTCCATGATAAAGGCTGAGAAGACATTCAGGTTTAAACAATCTTTGGATGTGCAGCTGTAGGGACAGTTAATGCAGAGTTCCTATTAAAAAATCTCTTGGGAGTTCTTGTAAGATTAAGTAAAATTAGCCCAAAGGCCCAAATTCTGCCTACAAATCAAGCATTATCCATGGAAATGAAAAAGCCCCTGAAGAGCGCAAGATCAGACCAACCATGTGGTCTAGTAACTCCATGATTGTCTTCCCCATGTAGCCTCCCCCATCAACACCTCTTGCCTGTCCTACCCGCTTCATTCAGCTCGTGGTTCCAGCCACTGTGACATCTGATTCTCAAGCTAGTGGTTTTACTCTAGTATGCAGTATGCAATTATGCTTTGAATAAATGCAGTTAGCTGAACCCATGAGGACTGAGGCTTGCACTGGCATGTCATGGATGTGCCTTATATGACTGCTCTTGAAAACCTGAAAAAGCCAGGCACCTACTTTTTGCCTAAGTAGGCTCACACATCAGTGACAACCACAGGGCACACATCTTGTGTTTCCCAACTTCTTACAAGTAGAATTTGATGTAGCTACAAAAATCAGTGTTCTAAATTTTAAATTTAAAAAAAGGGGGGGGGGGGGAATTAAAAATGGGAAAAAAAGAAATGGAAAAAAAAGAGTTATTGATGAGTATGAGTTGATGTTGCAGGTTTTCCTTGCTTTCCCCAGTCATTCCTGTTACGTCCTTAGGCTGTGCAGCAGACCACGGCATTGTGCAGCAGTCTGCTTTTCAGGGTATACAACTGTGGTGATGAGGCTCTTGTCCTGGTTGCAGACAGATAACTGGTAGAACCGTTGCTGAAATAGGGGCAGGGGATCTGCGAGCCATTGCTTTGCAGCATGCTGAAATCCTCTAACATTTCCAAATGTTACCAGCCAAACTTTTTATGCCAGTCATTACCGCCTGCATTTGGCAAGCCCTGGGCATTGCCAAGTACCTGCACCTGCAAGTAATTCCCTGGGAGCTGCTGGCATTGCTAGTGGAGCTTGGAGCTCAGCAGCCTCGCTGCTGGTCCATTAACTCTAAGAGATGTTTATTATGAAGCTAAAATTTATTCAACTGACTCTCACAATAAATAGAAAGTGTAAGATAAATATTAGGGCTGTACTTGGTAGAAACATTAAAGAATATGCTGTTTACCAGGGTAGATATGAATGCTGTTTAATTTGTGTCAGAAGTAGTTGCCAAGGGAGACCTCACTATATTACTACAATGCATAGCTTTAAGCAGACTTTTCCTCTCTGGTACTTAAGAATATCTCTGTGCAGAACTTAAGGTTTTTTTGCTTAGAAGGACTAAAAATTAATATCTTTTCCTTTTAGTAACAGATTAGTCCTCTTGTAGTCTATAGGGCAGATGAGTGGTTGGAAATACTCACGCACTGTCAGACAGGAATTTGATCCAGTCCTTTCATGCAAATCTTTAAAGTTAGGTAATGTCCAACTCTCAGTAAAAAATTGTGCCAGTGAGAGTCGCTCACCCACACTTCAGTCATTGGAAATGCCATAACCACTTAAAGGCAGGTGTCACAACACTGAGGACCAAAGTCTTAAGGCCAGATTTTAAATGCTATTGGTGTGCCTAGCTAATTTACAGAACACCTCAGGGTAGTCCCACGTTGGCTTTCAGGCCGCCTCAGTGGGGCCATACCACTGGGGACATCGGCAGGACTCAGATCCTGCTCCACATCTGTATGTTTTGGGAGTACATCCATGCACTTTTGGCTGCAGGCATCAGCAGTGACCAGATGTACCAGCACTCGTAAAGCTGCACAGTGATCTAAGGATGAAGCTGGGGCTCTTAAATCTTACAAAAATCAGTAGGTTTTAGGCTAAGGAGGCTTGTGTGCTTGCAGACATTCAGTTGCCTCAGGGCTGTTGTATGTAGTGCCTGTGCATGGATCTGACCCACTGTACTAATAGACAGTCTAAGACATGGTATACCTTCTCCAGCAGTGCATCTGTACGCATCCATCATTGGTAAGGGACAGTTTGTAGATCAAACCGGAGGATAATGGGAGGACAGTAATTTAAATCGTAGTACTTAATTGGATGTAAGGATTTGTAGTATCCTCTTAGTTTCCTAATTGCTAATATTCTTAGTGCTGATTTTATCAATAGTCCGTGATATAGAAAATTACTTCATATTAGTTCATTAGTTAATTAATTAGAAGGGAAGAGGGAGGAAAAAAACAACAAAGCGAAAAGTTGATGGAGGACCCAAACTTTTCCTTGAGTGAAAAGAACAGCTCTGCCTCCGGTGCAGTGGTGCTAATTCCCCCTGGCTTGCATGTTTTTCAGGTTATGTATTTACAGCAGTGCAGCTATGCAAAGTGAAAATAAGAAGGAGATGAGGCCACCACACCAGATTTTGCTCTCAAAGCTCCTGTCTGACAGCTTTTTTCCCTTCCCTTCCCTTCCCTTCCCTTCCCTTCCCTTCCCTTCCCTTCCCTTCCCTTCCCTTCCCTTCCCTTCCCTTCCCTTCCCTTCCCTTCCCTTCCCTTCCCTTCCCTTCCCTTCCCTTCCCTTCCCTTCCCTTCCCTTCCCTTCCCTTCCCTTCCCTTCCCTTCCCTTCCCTTCCCTTCCCTTCCCTTCCCTTCCCTTCCCTTCCCTTCCCTTCCCTTCCCAGCGGGAGATGGAGGGAAGCTCCTGCTCCAATACATGGTTCTTATCACACAGCAATCTTCCCTTTTACTTCGTGACACAAGATTTGATTGATTGTCTGTTATTAATATCATCAGAGCAAAGAGGTCACACTTTTTTTCCCAGCATTGGCAAAAGGATGGTTTATTTTTTCCTAATCTAGGATCTCCACAGAGGGCTGGAGGCACCTCTGCCCAGCCCATTCTTGGTTTTCCCCTTCAGCTTCTGTGTGTGATATACATAAAAGTATCTTTACCACTGAAGAAAATGTGATCAACCCACTAAAGTGAACAATGTGAATTTTAGATTTGCAGCCTTTCGATTTATTATCTACAGAGAAACTCAAACTCCAACGTTTGTTTCATGCTGATTATCCTTCTGGGGATATGAAAAAAAAAAAAGCATTCATTTTTCTCTTACCCTCATTTCCCCACTGCCTCTCTGCAGGTAGTCTATAGACACTTTTACATGACTTTTTCCTAATGTTGAAGACTAAAGTGAGGATTTTTTGCAGCCACAAACTCGTACAACCACCACTGTTTGTCCCGTTTCTCCTGAGATCCTACACTTAGCCGTCTGGTTTCATGTGACTATTTATTGCTAAAGAGCATATTTTCCATTAGAAGAGGAGGGGGGAGTACCAAACGAACTCCAGTGGCTGTATTCAAAGTGCAATGCTTCTTATCACAAATAATTTAAAAAATGCAAGAACCCCAGTTTGCAGCTAGGAGGCCCACTTGAGGGATCAGTTAAAATTTACTCCTTTATACGCATGCCAACTTTGACTTCAAAAAGACTTTATTCCCAAGGATAAACAACCCAATATTTGTGTAATATAATTAAGTGAAGGCATCTTTAAATGTCATACCAGCTTGTGCCATGCTTTAAATTGTTATGCATCAACAGAATTTAACGAGATGGCCAAGGATCCTGCTTCCTGCGTGAATGTGATAAGCCACAAATACTGTATAGCTCTTTAATAGATTGCCAAAATAAAGCATTTTGTATGCAAATTATTCATGGAGTGGCAAAGCTAATGTAGTGCCAAAATTACGCCCACTGGTCCTCTGCAATTAGTAGTTAAGTTGAAGTATCTTCAAACTGCAGAATTTCTTTCAGTGTCTCCCAATACTTGAAACATCTCTTAATTTATGAAAATAGGAAATAGCAGCTTTTATTTTCCTTTTATGGTTTAGGGTATGCGCACGCTACAGCAGAGAGGTGATGAGAGGGATCTAATCAGAATAATTGCACATAGGCTACCCAAGAAATAAATATGAAAGTCCAGTGGCTTGTGAGAAAGCTGAAATAAACAGAGAAAAAAATCGATTTCCCCTTCCCCAGCCCGTGCCCCTAAAATAAAGTATATGAGCCCTGTGAAGTCAGACTGAAAAAGCTAGCTAAAAAACCACAGTAAGACTGAAGTGAAAGTATAAGCACCTGGCTGACAATGTAGGAGAGCTGATGGTGTCCCTCGTAGAGAGCACCTGCTTGTCTCCTCCAGAAATCTACCTGTCTGTCAAACATCCATGTGCTCCTGAGCGCTTCCTTGGGGTGCACCAGGCAGAAGAGCCACCATCACGAAAGGCCAACACCTGTAAGCTGTTTAACCTATATAACCTTTAACTGATGGGAAGAAATTGCCTGTAGCGTTCTTTTCCAGCAGATTCAGGGGTAAACCATCCATAACCAGGAGTCTCTAGTTTCAAATTAAGTACAAAAATATAATAACTGGCATAGGAAATACTTGCAAAATTCTCAAGTTTTCTTTTTAAGTAATTATATTCTGCCTTGAATATCGGCAACAGGGATCATTTGTGAGAAAGAAAAAGGGAGGAAGAAGGAAAGATTTCCCAGTCTTCACATTTCCAGTGAAAAACCTCTTTCCCTCTTCTTCAGCTCTCGAAGTTCATCTCCCAGACATACCTAGGGACGGTGAGGGGGTTACACAAAGGGGGGAAAGCAGAATTCCTCGATGGAGAAAAATTGATTATGAAGATTTTGGAGAAACTTTAAACAGTTGAATTAGGCAACGGCTAAGTGTTCAGGCAACTTTGGTGTCACTTGCAGTAGTGCGTTGAGCTGAAGCTTGGTGAAGAAGTGGAGGGGCAGGTACCTCCTATAGATCACGTCCCTCTTCTGGAGAGTTAATACCAACTGTATTTTTCATTTACAACCTAATCATCAGAAAAGTATGGTCGATGTCAGGGGCTTGGGACAGTGATTTAAGGAGTCTGTGTCAAACCACTTGGACCTAGATGGCCTTTCTATGCTGCCCGGGAGGATTTACTACCAGCTAAACAACAAATGTAATTTTGGTCACAAGCTGTTTTATGAAATGTTGTGGAATACCATAAACAACAGTATTCAGTCCAGTAAACTCCAAAACCTGTTATCTACAGCTTTTGCTTAACCTGGAGGGCAGTAGGGACACACAAACACAACATGCCCCTCTTCTGTACTTTGATACAGAGGGAAGAAACAGATAGTGTGTCTTACAGCAGAAAACAGCAGTCCCTTGGGAAAATAACCCCAAACAAATGAAAACAGCTACTGCCATTAGTAACATAGATCTTGCATTTTGTCCATTTTATAGTGATGAAGGTTTAAACGTCCGCTCCACAGAGGTGAGGATTACCATAGCATCTGTGCTGGACAAGATCTAGCAGAAGGCGTAGGGAGCACATAGCCCCAGCACCTCTAGCTGTCAGCAGCCCTCGGCCATGGAAAGAACTTGCTGGATGCTATTGGTCCGGGTCCCGCACTGACAACTTGTCATCGATTGCGTTAAAAAAAAATAAAAAATGGCAACCAATGAAAATCAATCTTCTGATGCTCGGCTGCCTTAAATACCAGTAGAGCAAACAAACAGCCCTAAACAATACAGCAGAACCCATATATCAATTACCCTAAATGCTCAAGCATTTTTACTTCACAGCCTGCAACATCCGACTGTGGTACCCGCACCCACTGCACTGAGATGATAATGGTGCTGCATTGTTCCTGGGCGCCTGGCGGCCAGATAAGGGCTGCCTGCGCTTAGATGATAATGAAAGTGGGCAGACTTAACATTGTGATTGGAAAATTTCTTGGGTCTCAGAAAAAGGTTCTATTAAGCCCACTGACCCCAATTGAATATTAATTAGCTAATTAACAGATTTATTGTTCCACGCAATTTCTGGAGAGGCAATTTTTTTTCAAGTGCTATTATTTTTTTAAATTATTTTTTGCATTGTGTATAATTGAATCTTTGCAGCTGCCAGCATCTTCTGCATGATTTGGCAAAAAAAAGAAAGGAAAAGCACTTATAGCTTTCCCTTTTTTTTTCAGACCCAAATGTTTCCATCGCTTTAGCAAGTGTTTGGAGATGGGGGAGGAAGGGAAGGAGAAAGGCAGCTGATTTATGTTGCATTCTACAGATTTATTTATTCTTAAAAGCTTAATTTAAAAATATCCACACTTTTTTTTTTTCCTATTACGATTCACCAGTCTATATTTTAGCCTGAGGTTACTAAAGAGCGTACTGGTTTCCCAGGAAAGACATGGAGGGCTGTGCCCTGCCTCTCTTTATACATACTTTCAAGCATTGTGCATCTTTCCTCTCATCTTACCTCTTGGCTCCTGCTCGTTTTTGGCATGCTACTCCTTTTTGCCCAGCTGGAGAAGGCAGGGGACTTGGGCAAACTGGAGGGTCCTTTGCATGGACCGACACAGTTTATGGTTTTTTTGCAAAGTGTTTTTCTAAATACTGAATTATTGGTAAAGAGAGCAAGATGATATTTTACCATATGGATGATTTCTAATAATTTCAAAGAAGTTTATTTGTCACAGACCACTCTAAGGGCGTCACACTTAAGTGAGCAAGGGGCTGAGGGGATCTGTTGTGTGATGCTGTTACCAGGGCAGAGAGTTTGTTGTAGATTTCTTACAAATCATTTACTATGTCATTGTTTTCCTAAAGAAGCAGGCTGTCTCTTAAATAAACCATGGTATTTTCAGGAGTGCTGTCCAAAGACACTAATGTAAACACTCCTTAAAGTTCCAGAATTAAAAATCAAGATATTCTTATAATGTTATGAGCTGTAGTGGAAGATGTTACCAGAGAACATCATTATCCTGTTAAAAGAAGAAAAGACAGAAATAATCTTGCATTAGAGAAAAGAAAACATGCAATTTGCATGGTGCAAGAGAGCGTGCAGACCTCTTAAATCCATATACCTGGGCTTAGGGCTACTTCTTGTGTACAAATCCAGGATTTGCATAATTTGCTGTAGCAAGTGTGGCTCAAAACTGAGACCTGGATCTTCTAACACTTCCTTCTTTTAGGGTACATGTCTTCCTTCTCTGGCCATCATGTAAATGCACCAAGACAGCTATATATTAGAAGTATGGTTAAAAATTACAAAAAGAGACGTCCTGCAGAGGCCCATGAAAACTCTTTGGCACCGACAGAAGTGAAACCTCATTTGCTTGTAGCTGCCACAGCTACAGGTGGATCCAAGGATGGTGAATGCTCACAAATATTTCCTTCTTGGTTTCCTTCTCAGACTGATGATTTTCTGCGTTTTTTCAGTTTTGTTTTAGGTTTGGTTCTTGATAAAACTGCCAGTGTTCAGTGAAATAATTAATTCATAGCTTCTAAGCAAATCATGTTTAGAAACCTGTGAAACAGGTCCTCGATGACTCAAGATACTTTGTGGATCCACAGAAATGCCACCCTGACCAATTTAAAGAGTCAAAATACAGCCATCGTCTCTCTTTACTGTTACAGGTGACAGTCAGGCAGAGTGTGGACTGCACTTGCACAGTGACATAAAAAATCCCACCTTGTCACCCCATTTCTGAGGGGTAGACAGACACTTTCGCTTGACATCCAGAACTAAGTTGTATGAAGACAAGCCACTGAATTCAGATCCGGCCAAGAGTTGTAAAAGTCACAGGGAGCAAAAGTGCTGGTATCTGGTTACTCTCGCTCACCACAGAGATAGAACTGAACTGAACTATCTGGACATAGGGCCCATGTTTGCAACACTTTGCCCAGGACCTACAGCAGGTCCCATGCAATGTTCTTCACGAGTTTGGCCTGGCTGAATCAAGACACTTTAATGAAGTGCTGCTGTCATAAACTTTTTTTTTAATTTAGATTTCTCTGCATTTTTTTACAGTGATATCCTATCTTTATACACGCGAGGCAGGGAGATGATGTTTAAACCACATGATAATTTACTTCCAAATATTAGATGAAATACTACTGGGACTCCAAATGAAAACTAATGAAAACTAATAAAAAACACCAAGAAATGTGATTTCTATTTAAGTATAAAAACATAAGGAACGGGGAAGGAGAAACACAAAGCTTGCACTGGGATTATAGAGATATGTGAACTGTGCCAGTAAAGAGCCTAGACTAGACTCATCAAAAGGTTGGTGGATATTATTTCATATTGACTTTGACCTTCTACTCTAATGTAATTACTAGGCACAATTTAAATAACTTTCTTTTTTCCAGAAAAAAAAAAAAAAAGAAAAGAAGTAAAGAACAAAAAAAAGAAAGCATTTTCCATTGCTTAAAATTGGAAAACAAAATGTTTGATTGAGGTCATCTTGACATCCATTAGTGTGATAAATGAAGTGGAATTCAAGGCTGCTCCATTATCAAGGTTCATTTTTGTTGTTCAGATCTGGTTTCCCCTCTCTCTCTCCCTCTCCCTTCCTTTTTTTTTTTTTAAAACAACATGGCCTCAGACTCAAGGCTGATTACAATAATTACATTTTCTACCCATAATAGTACAAATGATTCAAAGAGTTATTCAGAATGTTTCAATGTCAGCACTTAGATAAATGCTCCTTCTTTCCAAGGGATTGCATTTTTTATGCAGAAGGTTAGTTAGCAGCAGCAATAACGGTATAGCTGTCAGAAAGCCATGAATTTACATGCCCAGTAACTACATTCACAATTGTTTGGTACTCGGCGTGGCAACGAGACTGAATGGGATACCAGATAATTTATAACTGCTCCCCAATACAAGAAGAACAATTATATTGTGTGCAGTATAAAATGGCCATTATTTAGCTCAATTTTTAAAAATTATTTGAACAAAATGCCTAGCCTTTGCAGGGCTATTTTCTTCTTGGGTCTAATTAGATACCCGAGGAATACAGGATATATAAATTTTAGCCAGCAAATATATTTATGGAATTTTAATTTTCTTCTTGTATAACTCTGCTATAAACCTTGTAAGTCTTCTTCGGGTGATTTTTAATCTTAAAGGTAAAAAAAAAGTGAACGAAAGCAATAGTCATACAAAAGGTAGCTGCCATTTTTCTGATGAGCAGTGAGACCCTGCCAGCATGCCTCTCCTCTCATACTATAAAATTACTGCTGCGTGTTTTATGAGAACAGGTTTGTTTCTGCAGACTTGACAGACTGCATCTTCTGGTAGGGAAGAGGGGACCAGCACTGGGCAGAGATTCAGAGGGGCCTCAAGCAGGCCAGGGTCCATAGGACCTTCCAGCGCTTGAGCTGCCCCAAGCCTCTCCTTGGTGTTTGTAATGAGGAGATCAAATTTGCCGCTGAAGAAACCTTATTGTCAAAATTCTCCATGTAGCAATTTTAGCACCTCACAGAAAACAAAACAAACCCCCAAACAGTTAAGCTCATGACTGACTGCCTTCCTTTGAGGGTGACTGAAGCAGACAGGTTTTGCATCACTCGCCACACCTGGCTGTGGCAGTGGTAGTGCTCGGTTCTTTGCAAAACACAGAAATTTTATTCTAGAGTGCAAAACTGATTTCCGTTCAAGAAGGGGGCACTTTTTCTCACTGTCTTCAAAAGTATTTCAGGAATGGACAAAACACATAACTAGGCAAGAATCAGAGGAGTGTTAGGTTTCACCAATTTCTGTATAATTTGTGCATTAATGAGAAATCAGGTAAAGAAGAGTTAAATAGAGAGATGGACAGATGTCAGAAGGCTCAGACTTGTTAGTAGCTGGATCAAGTTTAAGACATTTTTGAAACTTAAATTTAGCCAGTTTTGAAAAGAAATTAGCAATGCTGTTACCGATATGGTCCTTCAATCAAAGTCTAAAATTAGGCTTCCTTGTCTTGAATGAAATCATAAAATATCTAATGTATATTAATCTAATCCAGCTGTCTAAAAGTTGGTGTCTCCCATTGCTGTGTAGCCAGGTCACAAAACATTGCATTAACTCTTACCTTGGGAAGGAGGTTTTTATGGAATTGCATCTGCATCTTTCTAACTAACGCAAATTCGGTCACATCTCTTGTAATGGGAAAAAAATTAGCTAGGGGAGTCTGGGGAGGCAGCAGTGGAATGGCTGTGAGCTGTCCTGCCAGTGTTTCAGCAAGGCTGTGCTGCAGCAGCTCCCACCAGCCTTTTCCTTCAGAGTCCAAGGGTATGGATACAGGAGAGAGATGGGATGAGAGGCTGTGCTGAGTGCAACTAATTTATATCTCCATTTAAATAAAACCCTCTCATAGTCATAGCCTGGGAGGAGACAGTGCCACTTGGCAAACAGAATTGTATTAAGTGCACTCCACTAGAAATGTTTATACTTTGTCCCTGAGAAATGTTTGTGCTGGAGTACAGTATTTAACTTATCAATTTGAAAATGAATGATGAAGAGAGGAGTACAGAGGTTTTCTTATTTCAGAAACATTTGTTAAGTGCCTTTCATTTGCAACAGTTCCAAAGTTGTATTCATTTAGAGGAGTCTGCAGTGACCAGAGCAATGCTAAGCATGCTGGGGGGGACACTCCAGCAAATGTGTACCCAAAAAACAAATGAAGGTTTGGGGAAAATTCTTCATTTCTGATTGAATTCCTTTCTTCTCACCCTGTCCTGGTGCTGACTGGGCCTCAGGAGCCTAATATTACATTAGAGCTGTTGGAGCAGGTCTTTGAAATGTATGAGATTGTACCCATGAGCATGAATTTCCGAAAGACTCTTTCAAATAACGTCTCCTGGCTAAACTCCAGATTCCCAGAGTTCAGTGCACCCCTGGCATCCTTGCCCTGCATTTCCAGTGCAGGGTGCCGTCATCTGTCTGCAGGGGTGCGGGAGCAGCCTGCAGCCATGTCCAGAATGCATACTGCAGGAGCTTTTCCCTGCAGAGAGTGGCTGGTCTTCTGCTCCAACTAACATAAGAATAAAATCTCCTTGTATATGCTGTCTCAGTATTTTTCCCCTGCAGACTTCATGGGATGAGCCTAAGCTAACAGAATCCTTCTATAGGATCCTCTCTGGATTTCAGTGCTGCGGATGCTCCTGAGCAGTCTGTTTTGCAGCCAACAAGAAAGTAGATTCCCACTTTGACAACCTCAGAAGCTACCCAGAAATTTTGGCAGCAAGGTCACCTCTCTCATTGAGCAAACCGGTACCTCTACAATTTGGGGATCGGGGCTTGGTCAGTGGTCAGCAGCCAGCTGCACCCAGCACTGGCATTGGTGGTGTTGCTGTGTTGCTCTGCACATTTCTGGATCAGCCTGCAGGGCCCAGCTATGCAGACCTTTCACTTCAGGTTTCGGTCCATAAAAGAGTAAGGCTGCAGTTGAATTGGCTCTCCTTTACCAACGGATCTTATTCTGGGCCAGATTAGCTGAGCTGTGTCACTTAACTGAATGCAGACCTTTTTATCCCTGTGTGTGAACCCTGGATACCAAACTGCTGAATTGGAGAATCGAAATTACATTCCAGTTATTTCACTGCAGTATCTTACATAAAAATAAAAAGGCCAGCTGTGGAGCTCAAAGACATTGGTTCTGCATTTCAAAGGAGAACGTGCCTTCTAACCTGCTTGTATGAGGAGTGTGTGCCCTTTGCTTCTTCTACTGCATGAAAATAAGCGTACACATGCTTGAGTTCATGCTCGCTTTTGCTGGTAACTTATATTCCTTTCAGGAAAGCCTGTAGGCTTCACAAGATGACCATTTTGCGAAGGTGCTCAAGGTATTCTGGTAAGACAACAAAGTGGTGCAGAAGATGCAGTTCTCTGCAGATAAAATTCAAATTAAACATTACGTTCTGCAGAAGGACAGAAGGAGGTGTCCTGTGTTAGACACTTTCAGGAAGCTTGAAACCAGGATTATCCTGTCCTACCCACTCAAAAGCTCAGCTGTGAGCTGCCAACAGGAGTGACCCGAACCATGAGCAATCCCAGCCACTGCAAGAGCAGTTTACTCTGTCAAAAGTAAATCTGAGCAGGTGATGTGTACTGATGGTTTAACACTCCTTTCTGTGCTAGTTAGTGCTACAGACCCCAACTTCATACCTGAAAAGCTGCCATACATGAACCCCAGCTGAACCTCTCCCCATGATGGCATGCAGGCACTGGGGCAGCCCCACAACCCTCCCTGCTGCCAGGCTCCCAAACAAACCCTTGAATGGCTATAACCACCAGCTGCTCTACCAGCACTTTAATCCCCCCATCACACCCCGACAAAACTGCGAGGATCATGCTGCCAGTGTCCTAGTTACTTTTGCTTGATATAGAATCATAGAATGGTTTGGATTGGAAGGTACCATGAAGGTCATCTAGTCCAACTCCCCTGCAGTGAGCAGGGACATCTTCAACTAATATAACGAGGATGGGTAAAAGATCCACTGAAGGGGGGGGGGAATAAATGTTTTAAAAAAGGAGGAATGGGAGCAGAAGAGGAAGGAGTATAGCTCACTCTATCATCTGTAACATCATAATTGATCTTTACATGAGGCTCCCAGAGAGACAATGAGATATGTGTAGGTATGAATCCAAGAATAACAATGTTCACTTAATATTTCTCATTGTATGATGGAGTATGACACTGACATTTTACCAATGTATCTTAAAGGGGTGTTAATGAGGGATAAACCTGCCTGAAGCTGACAGCCTAGAACATGCCAAACAAGAGAAAAGGTTGTTTCTGAGAGGAGGAGACCCAAATGAGGGAAAAAAGAGGCACAGAACAAAACCCTTTGTGCAACCTGTGTGATGTTTCAGTGCCTAAGAATGAAGAGCAAAGGAGGGTTAACCCCGCACCGGGGGAAAGGCAATGAGGGACATTCAGCAGCTCGTGGAAGAGGAGAAGGAGGAAAGAGAGGAGTATAAAAGCTGTACCTCCTCATGGCAGCCTCAGCATTGGGCATAGAATCAAACAGGTTCTTCATTATATCCCTAATTTATCTGTCCCTGATATTTGTTCTCTCCTCAAAAGCTTTGCTTTAGAATATACATGACCTAGGTGAATGAATCAGCTCAGAAGCAGCACTGTTGTGATAATAATGATGATGATGATGATGATAATAATAAGGATGCAAGCAGAGTGCGAAAAGTGTGGCCAACATCTGAGAAACCTGAAAATCTCTGCAACTCTTGGGTACGAGCACTAAGTGAGGTTTAAAAGCTTGTCACCCTCTCTAGCAGAAGTGTCAAGAGCAGAGGTGGTGTAAGACTACAAGTGAATAATTTGCAAAGAAGGGGTATAATTTATCAAATCTTGGGAAACATTTTGCATTGGACAAGAACTTGCAGCAAAAGTACTCAGTGGTTATGTCTGCATTTTAAAAGAAGCAGCTATTCAAACAGTGCCCTGAATTATGCGAAAAAGAAAATAATTTTTATTTAAAAATAATTTTGCTTTTCCCATCTTTGCTTTGGTCACATCCCACTAAATGAACTAGACAAACAATAAAGAAAAGCTCTTTGAGAAAAGCAACATGCCTTGGCTCGTTATTTGCATACAGAATCAAACAAATTTATGTAATTGTAATAGCAGCTGCTTCAGCCTTCAGTCTTATTCTCAGTCTGTATTTTTCATCACTCCGAATTGTAGTGATGCAAGCACCAAGTAGCTGGGCAGAAGGAGGGACAGCAAATCAAGATCCTGGGCAGCTGAGAGTTTGTCAGTAGCTAGCATGAACCTGAAAGGAAAGGCCTCATGCTTCTTTGAGAAAACCGGGGTTTTTAAAAAAACAATTTTTTAAGAGTTGCATCAGATTTGAAATGGCTCAGTTGAAGTACTGTGTAGTACTGTTGAATAATTAGTTTCTTATTTCATAATGAAAACAGGGTGGAAAAAAGGATTAATTTAGTAAGATAGGGAGAATTGCTGTTTTGACATCAAGCAGGAACAAAGCAGGAAGCAGTGATACCAGACTGCCTTAACTCCATCTGACATAACAGTGTAGTCCAGCAAAGTTTATAGGCAAGTGATAAGTGCATTTGTGGAACAAGTATCCTGGCTGATGCACACCCATATCACCTTACCCAGGCCAACAGAGCTGCTGCTTTCCAACCTGGTGATTCTATGATTCTATGATCTTTGTCCGAAAGTTGCATTTTTTTACCTGTTTTATTTTAGGAAAATTTTACCTCATTGTTAAGAGGAACATTCCCCACCAAAGCTTAAAAGCATGTTTGTTAGCTTTGAAATGTTAGCATCCCAGAGTCCTGAGGGAACTGGCAGATGTGGTTGCCAAGCCACTCTCCATGATATTTGAAAAGTTGTGGCAGTCAGGAGAAGTCCCTGGTGACTGGAAGAAGGGTATTTTGTGCCCATTTTAAAAAGGGTAGAAAAGACGACCCTGAGAACTACTGACCTGTCAGGCTCACTTCTGTGCCTGGAAAGATCATGGAACAGATCTTCCTAGAAGCTGTGCTAAAGCACATGGAGGGTAGGGAGGTGATTAATGGCAGCCTGCACGGCTTCACCAGGGGCAAATCCTGTCTGACCAACTTGGTGGCTTTCTATGATGGGGTAACCGCAGCAGTGGACATGGGTAAACCAATGGATGTGATCTATCTAGACTTCTGTAAAGCCTTTGACGTGGTCCCCCACAACATCTTTCTCTCTAAATTGGAGAGAGAGAGATTTGATGGGTGGATGGTAGGGTGGATAAGAAACTGGTTGGATGGCCGTATTCAGAGAGTATTGGTCAGTGGCTCAAAGTCCAGATGGAGATCCATGACAAGGTATGTCCGTCAGTGGTCCGTACTGGGACAGGTGCTGTTTAATATCTTTATCAATGATATCGACAGTGAGATTGAGTGCACCCTCAGCAAGTTTGTGGATGACACCAAGCTGAGTGGTGTAGTTGCCACACCAGAAGGATGGGATGTCATCCAGAGGGACCTGGACAGGCTGGAGAAGTGGGCCTCTGAGCACCTCATGAGGTTCAACAAGGCCAAGTGTAAGGTCTTGCACCTGGGTCAGGGCAACCCCTGTTTTCAATATGGGATGGGGGATGATGCAATTGAGAGCAGCCCTGCAGAGAAGGGCTTGGGGGTGCTGGTAGACGAGAAGCTCGACATGAGCCGGCAATGTGCGCTCACAGCCCAGAAGGCCAACTGTGTCCTGGGCTGCATCATAAGACGTGTGGCCAGCAGGGCGAGGGAAGTGGTTCTGCCCCTCTATTCCTCTCTTGTGAGACCTCATCTGGAATACCGTGTCCAGTTGTGGAATCCTCAATGTAAGAAGGAGATGGAGCTGTTGTAATGAGTCCAGAGGAGGGCTACAAGGATGATCGGAGGGCTGGAGCACCTTCCCTACAAGGACAGGCTGAGAGAGTGGGGTTGTTCAGCCTGGAGAAGAGAAGGCTCAGAGGAGATCTTATAGCGATCTTCCAGCACCTGGAGAGGGCCTACAGGAAAGCTGGAGAGGAGCTGTTCATAAAGGCTTGTGGGGATAGGATGAGGGGGAATGGGTATAAACTGGAGAGGGGCAGATTTAGACTGGACATTAGAAAGAATTTTTTCACTATGAGAGTGGTGAGGCACTGGCACAGGTTGCCCAGGGAAGCTGTGGCTGCCCCATCCCTGGAGGTGTTCAAGTCCAGATTGGATGGGGCCTTGGGCAGCCTGATTTAGTGGGATGTCCCTGCCCATGGCAGGAAGGTTGGAACTACATGATCTTTCAGGTCCCTTCCAATCCTAACTATACTATGATACCATGATACTTTTGGGGGGGGGGGGAAGGGGTGTGGAGGGTTGACTGGCCACCCTCAGGGTTTTCCAAAGCAGTGAATCCACCTGTGCACCTCAGGGAGCATCCCTGAGAGATCCCTGTTCTTGTCCATGGCTCTAAGCAGCTGCTTTCAATGTGATCTCACCAAGCCTAGTCCAGCCTAGATATTTGTTTCAGGCTTTCTCCGTCACCAAGAGCAAGACGCCAAGTCCTCAAAGTAGTTGGTGTGCTTCCGAGGCTGGGGTGTGCAGTGCTTACCCCAACTTGTTCCCCACTTCTTGGCAACTGGCCTTGCATCAGCAACTGCATGGCTAAATGAAACCACCACCATCTTTACAAAATGCTCCAAATCCCAAAGACAGACCATTCTCCAAGGGACCAGCACATCTCCCAAATGTATATGGGCAAGTTGTGTGTCTCAGCAGCAAGCACAGCTTCGTGCCTGCAAGGCCTCTGGGGTGCAACAGTACTGCTGCTCCCCCATGCCAGTGCTTGAGCTGTGGGAGCAGAAACGCGCAGTCAAGAGAAGTACGGAGCACTGCCTGGCCTGCCCCCCAAGCAGAGGAAATTCATCCTTTATAAACACCGCCTGCTCCCGAGCTGGAAAACCACAGGGTTCCTCCTTCACCCAGAGTTGAGATTTATATGGCAGGAGGTGGGGGATCACAAGCATGCCAGCTTGAGCAACTGGATACCCTTGGATTTATACTCCATTTGGGATGATAATGAGGTGGTTAATACAGAAATACGAGACAGCAATAAACCACTGACTTTTATAGATCTCTGTGTGAATCTGAATCATCATTTGGCGACCAGGAGATGGGTAATATAGAGCAGCCTGTCCCGCCCTCGCTCTTCTCGTGGCTCCCTGGGAGACCAGCAGCACAAGGGAGCCTGCAAGCGTGGAGGCTGATAAATCCCACCAGGCTGTGCAGGAATGGTGTCCGCAGGACAGAATTTGTTTACAGAATACGGATCAACTAATCTCAGTTAAAAGCATGTTATTTTTACATAGAGATCCTTTTTCCTCCACACAAGTTGTGCTCATTTTTAAACTCCTTAATTATATTGGAAGTGCATGCTGGCAGCTGAAGGCAGGTTTTGTTGCTAGCTTCAACAGAAGAACTAGAAACAGCTTGTTTTCTGATATATCTACTTTCAGGTCACATAAAGTCATCATAAAGTCATCCAAACTTGCATTAATCTGTTCATAACTTTGAAAAAAAAATCTCAAAACCATGGAATAGCTGCTGCAGAGACCTGAAGTTCATATGAGTTTAAAAAAAAAAACTAACTAGACAAATTCACGTTAGAAAAGGTCCCTCAAGGGCTACAGTATGACTCTAGCAGCTGCCCCCTAAGCACAAACACTGGAGGCTGTAAGAACATCTCAGGGAGATGCACAGCCCTAGGTGCTTGTCTGGCATTGCTGCTCTTGCAGACATGCCCTCGGCTGCTGCCACAGATCCACTTTACTGCTCAACTACTGTGGTCCAGATTTGGGTGAACCACAGCTCTGTCGTGGGGCAGAAGAGCCAACAAACTTTACATAAATACCTTCCAAAGCAAAATGGTGACTTTAGGGTATCCAGCTTTAACAGAAAGCCTCATTGTCAAGAGCAGACACAGCCAGCAGCACCGAGCAGAAGAGGTGCCTGTGAGCTGTTGTGCAGCTGGGTTTGCTCAGCAGCAAGGCAGTAAAATCACAAGCAGCTTCCAAAAATATTCCTCTTTGTGTGTGTGTTCATTTTTCTGTGAGAGAGACTTAGGAGTTGCAGTGATATTTCATTAAGGTAGCCAGAGCTAATCCTTCCTGTCCCTATTCTTCTTGAAGGCAGTGTGAGCGGGCAGGGCTGGGCGGCAGGGCTGCTGCTGCCTCCAGATCCCAAACCTGCCGATTCCTCTGGGAGTGGAATATAGGAGGATTTATGTGATGGAAGAAAAAACATAAAATGTTAGAGGAAATGGTCCAGAAATGCTGAAATAGAAATGAAGGACTGAAATAATCTACCCATACTTTATGAAGTGGCATAGATATAAATATATATATATATTTTTATTGAGAATCCTTTTTCTTCCCAAGAAAATTGTTTATGCAGAATCTCCTGAGAAGCTTCATTTTTTATTTATATAACCATATATATGAGTGGTGGTAATTTGAAGTCCTCCAAACAATCACCTGTAAATTACAGTCTTTCTAAGCAGCAATATATATCCACAAATCAGTCCCAGGACACTAAAGCTATATGTGAAAAGTTCTATTTCAGAAAGAGGAAAAAAAAATTGCTCTGTTTTATGTAAAAGGAAGTTTCTTATTAACATGTATAGTTAATTGGATAATAAAAAAAGAAGAGCCCTTTAAAAGACCTGAGATGACTAGGAAGTTAATCTACTGAACTCCTGAACAGCATGATTTACCAGGCCAGAAGTACCTGAGCCTCTCCCTGCTCTACAGATATAGATTTATCTGCTGCACAGCACTAAGCACAACCCCTGGGTATGGCTCTTGTGCTGCACAGACACCGTGGGAGAGCCGCTGCGGTGCTGGGGAGCAAGGAGACACATTGTTGAGCACCGGTCTGTAACAGAGAAGTCACCAGGAGCAACTCTGCAAAAAAGCCCTGAAAAATCAATGAGGAGGGGCAGGCTTGGAGCAGGACACTGAGGGAACGAGACCTCTAATCCCATATTCACCCCTCAGCAGCTGTGGCACAGACACCCTTGGAGCCCATTCCTGCATCACCCCATCACCAACCATAGGAAAGCTGTACTGGTTTGAGCTGTTGCTGATGGGGATAAAATCTGGGCTGATTTTACTTGCCTGGTGTACTCAGCCATTACCATATACACATGCAGGTGTTGCTCATCATACTTTCCTGCTGAATAAGCATCTACCCAATTGCATCCTGGGGCCCTTGATTTGGGACAGGGTGGGCATCAATCGGCAGAGTTAACTTCAGTCGGATCAACACCACCATGTGCGTGTGAGGAAAGACAACAACAGTTCAGAACATGGTGTATTTGTACCTGCAGCTTTCTCAAAAGCCTTCATCTTACTCATGACCCTTATCTCCTGCTGTAAATGCAGCGTTTTGGGGTTGTGTGGGAGGAAGATTTCAGGAGCGCTGCTAGATCCCATTACCAGCAATACGGGAGCTGAGTTTCCAGGACCTTGAGCCTCATCACTTGCAACAGCAGAGTCCAGATTATGCAGAGGCATTTTTTAAAATACACTTTTCCTAGAAGCAAGCTTTTGGAAGAAGCTGCTCACGTAGCCACAACCAGAAGTGCCATTCAACAAGAGGGCACTTGAGTGGCAGGAGTACTTCATAGAGGACAAAACATCTGATAGCTGCATGTTTTCCTCCCATAAATTAGATTCTTGGCTTCCCTCTCTTCCTCCTTCTCCTGCCTGTCTGAGCACCATTGAAGATGCAAAAGGAAACTACCAGTTGCATCGGGTCAAACTTGAAGTTGAATATTGTATCCAAGTCATTTTCTCAGACACTCAGGTGAGTTTAAACATGGGGTTGCAGCAGCCCTGCTTAGGTGGCTTTTGTCTTCGTCTTCCAACAATGAGCAACATTTACCTGCGTGGTCTTTTGTGTTACGTGAATATCAAGCCTGTCCATAAAAGTTGTTCCACTTGTTGTATCTTTTGGGAAATGGGGTATTTCTAGGACCTTTGCTGTGGCTGGGCAGAGGAAGAGAGCTGGGGAACTCTGGTGAGGTACCAGAGTTGGGAACTGGTGTGAGCAGTCGCAGTTCACCAGGACAGCCAGAGCACGGCCAGCACACTCTCACATGTCCCAAGCAGAAAGGAAAAAAAAGCAAACCCCATTAATTCTAGACACCAACAGATTCAGGAAAAGCACAGCCTTTTTGCAGATGCTCAGAAATGGGAGCTGTGTTTGTTGAAAAAATTATTCACCATGAACTATTTGCTCTACTAATAAGCTGTTTTCTCTCCATATCTCGTGCTCACCTCTCCTCACCCATACATGACTATCAATCGGGCCTTGCTTGGCAGAAATTACCAGTATCACCCAAAATTTACAGCAGTGCCAGGTCAAGGAGGCATCATTTACATGTGGAGGCTGAGGAGTAAAGCTCCCAGACCTTAAGACAAGTCAGGAACCTCTACCAAAGCTCCAGGCTTGGTGTCAGGGAGCTGTCACAGTGCAGGGATGCTCTCCTGGAGCAACACCGCAGCCACCTGGTGCCACAGTCTGTCTGCGGTAGTTTAATAGCAGGAAATCAAAGGGAGCATATGCCAGGGATGTGAAGAGACAGAGGAGCAGGATGCTGGTACTCAAAGTGGGTGGTGATGCCCAGAAATATCCACAAAGCTGACTTTACAGCCAGTGTGCTTCTTTCTATGGCTTTCCCAAGCTGGGGGTTCTGATCTTGAATCATACCCATTACAAATTCAACCCCTGTGGTACTCTCACCATCAGGACAGGGCTATAGGCAACCCTGCAAGGTGGTATTGCCCCCAGAGCCCCAACCTCCACTGGGAGTCAGTCCAGACATGGGTCATGCACTCTGTGCACTATCTCCCCAAAACTGCCCAGTGGAAGTCTGCTTGACCTTTGGGCTAGATTCTGCAATTCCTGTCCCCCACTGCTGGCCAAAATCAGCGTGAGGTCAATGTGTTGTGATCTACAAAAAGGGGCTCTCCCTGCTGTAGTGCAGAGGAAACTGAGTGCCATCAGGTTTGAAAGGCTTTAATAGCTCAAAAGTTTTTAATCTTGCAAAAATCTTTTTGCACACTGCAACTTAGAACAGACTTTGATTAAGGGATATCTTGTTAGTTGCTGTTTAAAAGAAGTTTTTTCTTGTAGTTTTTGGGGTTTTCTTAAGAGGGTTTTAATGCTTTTGCTGTCCTCACACCATTGAAGTACTGTGACACAGATGGGCATTGCAGCAGCCTTGGCAAATACTAAGCTCCTGAACATTAATTGCCCAGTGTCTCAATGTCGTCCGGCTCCTTCCCCCCTTCCAGTTCCAGACATTGATGAATTTTAAGCTAAAAGGCCAGCTGAATTTATTGTCTTCCATTAGTCTAATACAATACAATTTATTTTTAAACAGCTTCTCTCATGCAAAAGCATCCCAAAATGATTCACAGCAAATGACAGGCTCTGCATGCAAATCCAGGCAGTTTATACCCTCCTGCTCGATGCAGCATGGGTCATCCCACTGGTTGGAATGCACCCAGGCAAATTTAATTATCCACAAAATGGCATCATTGCACTTTGTCCCAGAGAACGTGCAATCAAAACGAGGTGAATACAGGCAAAACAGATATAGACAGAGCCAGAGAAGAAACCAATGTGGATTAAAACAGAAAAGGAAGGTTAAGCAAATCACACTGCAAATAAAGATGCTTGAGTACTTGGGAGGAAAGGGAGAAGCGCAAGGAGAGAGCAAAGCAGTGGGTGGAAGCACAGAAAGCGGGAGCTACTATGGAAGAGCTGACCTAGAACTTGGGAGATGAGAAAAACACAGTGACTTGGCAGGAGACGAGCCAATTTGCATCAGTTCAGGATCTATCCTGGTGCATTTCCACAAAGAAACAACAAGCAATTTCCCCAAAAGCACTTACAAAAGTTGGTAGGCTAAGCCTGTCCCCTGGGTTGTGGTCAGGAGAGGCTTATTTATTTGTGCATTTGTCCCACAGCCTGTGCCCCTGGACGGGGCAGTTTTGTGGAAGCCCTGTGACCAAACGGGGGTGTGGTTCCCACCTGCAGGGCTGCATGGTGCAGGGAAGGTGAGGAGAGGTTTAGCACAGCAGTGAGCGTGGCCAAGAGAGTCCAGTACCATCTTCTTCAACTGGCTGTGGAAAATTGGGTTTTGTCACTTTTTAAAGTAATAAAAATTATTGACAGCCTGGCAGTCAGGGAAGGAGAGATATAACGTGGCAAAAATTTGTCTTTTGACCAAGGGAGTTTGACTTCACCAGTGATTTGACATTTCTTTCCTCATGTACCACTGCAGCTCTTAACAAGAGGTCAGAATTACATGGCACTTGCACATGCCCATCATCTCTCTCACCATGGGGCTCACCCTGTTCCCTGCAGACAACTCCTGCACTTTCTTCATCCCAAACAAAAGCCCAGAACATGCCCCTGCCATACCTCTTCCCACCAGTCAGTCCAAACGCCACTCCACAGGCCTGATCCACCTCTTCCAGAAGCTGTAGCCCCAAGCACCTTGCTGCAAACAACCTGCAGCTGCTCCAGCACAACCACTTGTGACAATTAAAGAGACAGGATAACGACCTGTGGGAAACAGCATTTCAGCAACCTGCCTTTCCCTCTGTTGTTGAGGAAGACTTCATTTAATTTTCCTGGCCTGCCTGCCTCTCTATAAATAAATGAATAGAGGATCATCAGGGTGAGCTGTGCCGCTAATAACTCTCATGTTTATAAAACCTCACCAACAAGACCCACCATGGGCTGGGAGCATGTGAACTGTCATGTCAGTATCTGGTCACCTGCTGGAAGTGAAAACCAAGGAAATGGTGAGGTAGTAGCTGTATATTGGGGAGGCTCTCCACCTTCCCTGGTGTTCCAGTGGGGTTCACAGAGGGGTGGTCAGGATTTTGATCAAGCTTGAGGTAGATGCTTAGGCATTTTTCAGGATTTCATACTTCATAATTTTATCGATCAATATAATAATCATGGCACTTCAGCTGTTTCTGAAAAGGACTGTGACCCTGCCAGAAGAGGACTTGTTGTAAGGCTCATTCTTTATTTAAAACCCAGAATAAAGTTCTTTGGTGAGAAATTTAATCACGCAAGTAAGGAGCCATGAAAGGATAAAAGTATGGTGTTAAGCAGTATATGGCTCAGAATTTTGCTTTCCTAGCTAGCACCTGGCTAATTTCACTGAAGCAAGGCCTCCAGGAAGCAAGGGCAGGGGCACAGGCAAGCACCATCACCTGCCAGCAGCGTAACACACCTGAAAAGGTGAAAGAAATAATAATTTGTGCATGAAGACATCCTGTAGTAACACAACAGCAAGAGGGAAGCCTGTATGACGTGGCAGGTCACGCTAAAGTGGTATTAAACAACCACAAGCCAAAATAAAACTGTACCTATGGTGGGTGCCCTTCCCCACTATGCCTTGCCTGGCTACCAGCCCCGGCTTAGAAAGGGCTGACCCCTCAGTCTCCCCAGCACGCTGGTGCCACGGGCTCAGCACTGCAGCCCCTTGTGAAACTGGGGCAGTTTCAGCCTGGCTGCTGGTTTGGAGGCACTAGTTGGCACGTGCTCACGGATTTCACATGCTTTATCTGGAAGACAACTCCCTAGGCGTTATTTCAAGTCAGACACCCCAAAAATCAAAGCATCCCACATGATTAATCACATCCTATGGGATTAATAGCGCAAAAGCTGTCTTGAATGCCTTGATTCTTTTTAATTTTCCCCACAAAGAAACAGACAGCTTGTGCCATATGAGAAATAAATTTTTCTTTCTGATTTTCTGCTCGTCTGTAGAACATTTATAAAGTGGAAAAGCCAGCGGCAAAGCATGTCAGAATTGTCTTTTAAGGGGTTAACATTTGTAGGATGAGTGCTGCAAGAACATTTTTTTTTTAATTAAAAAATATATTTCTGGAGCAAAAACACAAGCAATAAAGAGTGTTTGTCTGTTGGGAGGCTTGTTTTGTAATGTGGTATGAATAACCAGCTGACAATCCGATTTTTTGTTTTCTCTTCGTATGGGCAATGGCCATGAGCCAGCCAACTTTATTGTCCTTGAAATGTCATGATTTTGAGTATGCACAGAATCCTTAACTGCCCAAATTACTGCATAACATCCCTTTTTATTATATGGCAACAATGTGATCCTGGGCTCAAAGACTTACTAGTTAAGAAGATTATGTGTTTTCCTTTTTCTGTTTTGTTAAAGTGCCAAGTCTTGCATTTTTGGCATCTTCTAAAGAATAAAATGTCTTCTGAAATATTCTCTCCAAGCACAGAAGTTACCTCAGAGGAGCTCGGCAATGCAGGGCTTTTCAGTACTTTCTCATTTGCTCAGAAGTTCAGACGCATTTCTTTTCCTCAAAAGCTTCCAAATTTTGCTTCTTTGTGAGTATTGACAGCAAAAAAAATTGTCCTTCCTAAGTTTGTGTTGCTTTACTTTAACAATAATTTATTTCTCTCTGTTGTCTTTTTTTTTTTTTTTTTTTTTTTGCCTCTTCCCAAGTGTTGGACACTTTCACTCATGGGCATGAGAGGACTCGCAGGGGGCAGGTGCTCCCACCTTGCCCTGCCTGCACCCACAGTTGCATCTGCGCATCCAGCGCTGCAGCAGCGCCTGCTGCCCCAGAGCCTATGCTTGGCTGTGGATGTTATACAAGTGTACCAGGAGGACTGGCACCGTTTTGGCCAAATTTAACCTCATCACAAGTGCGAAACCCTCCCTCAGTGGGAGACTGTCCCATTGGCAGAAGGCCAGTGTGGGCTCCCACAGGTCTTGTCCCCAGTGAGCAGGGACACAGCGCAGCCAGAAAGTGTGAGGATCCATCACCTCAGCCCTGGGCTTCAGCACAGCAAGAAACGGCATGACTTTTCATAGCTACCGTTGCAGCCCGCCTGCCCCGACAGCTTGTGCTTCCCTAGGAAGGGAGGCTTTTTAAAATGTTTTCACCAGCTGACATTTAAGTATGAATAAACAACTATTATGCATGCACTAAATATTCATGTTTTACAAGATTACCATTACACTGAGGAATTATTTATGAAGCTGCTGCTCCCCACTGGGATGAGAGGACCCAGCACATTGTAGCCAGCAGCAGCCCCTGGGCCTGCTGGTGTGGCCACGGCTCAGCAGCAACTTTGACATTTCTTTCTTGCCAAAGACTGGGGTTTCCCAAAGTCTCCTCTGGGATGTAAAGGCAAGACACCCTGCTCTGGAAGCTGTTGTGTCCTGAACCTTTGTGTTCCCATTGGGACTTTTGGTAAACCCTTCCACCCCCTCTGCAGCAGGCAGAAATGGGGACATCTCTTCAGCCACCCCAGGGCTCCTGTTACTGCACCATGTGTGCTGCCCAGGCAAGATGCTTCACTGTATCTCTAGGCTGTGCTCTGCAAGAATTTAAGAAATAAAAATTTACAAAAAGAAAAAAAAATCATGACAAAGATATGCTCTTTTTCAGAAAACCAAACTGCAAACATAAGTCCTTCATTCTGCCTCCAGTTAAATTTTATACTGTAATGGGATTATGCAAAAACCTGAGTGCTGAATATTAAAGGGGTTACTTAGGTTAAATAATAGACTTACTGAAAAGCCATTCTTAAAGACTAGTGGTAATGGCAGCATCGTCTCTGCAACAGCACAATTTGCACGTGTGCCTAGATGCACTGAGGTGTTGCAGCCTGTCCTCAGCCCCAGCAGCCAGCCGTGGACAGGGTCAGTCCTCCCCTTCCAGCAGCTTCTATCAGATGGTGTGTTGGCCATCCATCGTCCCTGAGGTGGAGGCCGTGACTGGAGGACTAACAGCTGCAATGGGACCCAAATCTGAGTGGAGAAGAGTGATCTATCAGTTGCCAGGTAGATCCTGCTCATGGGCTGAACTTGTAGAGTGGCAGCACTATCGATGATTTTCCTTTTACCACCAACAGCCTAGATGTAACTACACTATGGCTGAAGGCAAGGGATAGACACTGATGGCAAAGTGCATAGGGAAACACTTTAAAGGAGAGAAAAAAAACTAGGTGAGCTGCAGAGGGAGAGGCAGTCTGGAGGGAATTAGCAAATTCTCTGACTCAGTTCTCCTGCCACATGGAGGCGCTTGCTGCCAGGATGCACACAGGGCCACAGGATAAGCCCCAGAGTGAAACACTGGTGTTGAACAATGTTTTCATTAAATAAAAGCACAATTTTCTGTGGTTTCTACAGGGATGTCAAGACCTTTAAGTAAATAGCTGATTCTATTTAATAATAATAAAGCTATTCCTGAGGTAATTTTCTTAGTAAAATTGCCCATAAAAGCTTGGGTTGCATTAGCAACATCTCTTTACAGCAGTATTACCAGCAAGGGCTGAGGTGAGCAGCAAGCTGGGGGGGTAGGACCCACTGGGCAGCACCCCAGCAGCCAGCACTGCAGGTCTTGGGGGCTGGCAGGACCCATGGGTTTCAGGACAACCTCTTGCTGGTGACAGGACACAATTGCCCTGCGTGGCTGCATCCTCCAGGTGGCACAGATGCACAACTCAGACCACCAGTCACTGTGGAAAACACATTTGTGGCTGATGCTGCTGGGTGGTCAGCAGCTTGAGTGTGGGGCAGGATGTTGGGATGCATCCCATCCAACAGTTGGGATGTTCAAGGCTAAGGTTGGGTTGATGTACCTCCAAGAGCATCTACCACCTGCCATCCCAGCACTGGCCTTGTTAGCCTACGTGAGGAGAACTGATTTGCCTGGTTGGTCTTGCTTTGACACAGCTTGGTGATAAGAAAAGGGTGAATTATGTGTACTTTGCAGCACTGAGAAACAAAAGAAGCAACCCAATAACTCATTGCTCTTCTCAAAATAAATTCTTCTTTGTTACCAGAATGTTCATACCAGGGATCTCCTGAGACTTTGGCTTTATATTGCCCATCAGCACCGGGCCTAATGGCATTTTTCTGCATTGCCACCGGGTGTGCACGGTGCCTGTGGCCCTGCTGCAGCCCACCAGCATGCTGCCCTGTGGCACCCACCAGCTGGCAGCAGCCGCACAGGGCCCTGTCTGTGCACCACTCTACAGCTCTGGTGGCCAGACAAAGGGTAAGATGTCCAGGGGGCTCATACCTGGTGTCTCCAGGGCCTGACGTATGTGCAGAGTTGTCCTGGGCAGCAAGGATGTCACCTGACACATGCCAGCAGAAAGAGGTAGGGGCTGACGGCAATGCCCACCCTGGTCTCATTGCAGAGGGGCAGGTGGCTTGCTGGCTGCATAGAGTGGATGTCCTGGGCTGTGATATCATGCTGCTGGCCATGCCTTGGGCCGAGTCCAGGCAGTCACAGTTATGGCTGGCTACAAAGTTCTGGAGGTCGACTCTGCACCGCATGCTGTCTCCACCCAATCCTCCTGCTGCCCCTGCCCAGGCAGAAGGGCATTGCCCTGGGTCTGATGGGGCTTGTGCTGAAGCAGTGACATGGCCAGGTACAACTCCAATGGCTTGCAGATATCCATGAGCCCGTCTTTCGAGTCTCCCTGGGGCAAACTTGAGCTAGGGTCACAGGCTCAGACCATCACACCTCCCCTTGCAGGAGCACCTTCCTTTTACAGTGCCCCCCCATCTCCCCTGCATCACCTGGTAGAAAAAAATTGCCCATGGTTTAGAGAGGGTGCACGTGTATGTGCCTGGGTCTGACTCATGCTCCTTTTCCAACATCTGACCCATTTCTGCCCAGCAGCATTAGTCTTTATGTGTTCAGCTAATGGTGCTGTGGGCAGTGGTAGGAGCAGATCCAGCACGGGGCAATGGCATGGGACCTCCCAACTTTGGGGCTTAGCTGCTAGTATGGACAAATGCCCCAATGAAAGTGACTTTTCAAGCCTGAGGTGGAGGAAGAGTTGGCCATCAGGAGAGAGGATGAACAAGCAACGCAGCAGCAACTTAAATAATCTGCCACAGAATGCCCCATCTGCCCAAAGACTTCGCTGGAGAGGTTTTGCTGGGATGGCCACAGAAGCCTGCACTGGCCTCAAGGCTGTGGGGCTCTGGTCAGTGCAACATATTTATATTTGTATTATTTATATTTACACTAATACTAATGTCTATATTACTTCTGAGATGTTGCAGAGTGCTTTTGTGGAAAAAGTGATCCCTGTTTTGGGCACTTGTCCTCCAATACCTCACAATAATCTATCAATATTCAGTACTTTTGTCTGCAGCTGATCCCCCATTTTGATCCACCTCTCCAGCTCCTGCAGCTTCTCCAGGACCAAACCCTACTCTCAGACACTAGTCTTCCTCCTCCAGCTCTCCTTTGTTTCAGATTGTCACTAAAAACCTTCTTCAGCATCACAAATTGGCCACCCTGCCAGGTGTCTCAGCCTGGCCAGAGCTATCCTTCACATCCTTCAGGGTTTCGCTATTAAAACCAGAGCAAGACAGAGAGACATATGGAGCCCCTCAGCTCCTGTAAGCTGAAACACCTAAATGGAGCTGTGCAAACCAAGGACCCCCCTAGAAGCTGGTGTCTCCAGCAGGGGCTCAGCTCTGTCCCAGAGGGTGCTGCAGGCGATACCTCACCCTGGGGTCTGGTTTGTGCTGCTTATAAAGAGCAAAGGAGTGTGCACCCTGGCTTTCCTTCCCTTGGTCGATTCAAATATGGCTTGACGAGAGAAGATGAGTGCCAGCAGAGAAAAAGCTGGAGCAACCTGATGACACGGGGCACAGTGAGACAGGCAGATGGAGACCAGCCCTGCATTTGAATGGTTTCCCCTAGCAAAATGTTTGCAAACTCCTCCTCTGCTTAAAGGCCCATTTTTGTGTGAGAGGCTGATGGTGGCGACACCAGTGGCAGGAGTGGCATCACCTCACTGCTGTCCCTTCCCTTTTCGAAACACTATTATAAGCTCAACGCAGGCCGACTCCGATACCATGGAAAGCAGTGATCACTCAAATAGGTAGAAAGCCAGTGTCCCACAAATAGGGATAGGCTTTAGCAATGTGGCACACAGTAAGCCAATCAAGAATTGAGCCAGAAACTAACAGTCACAAAAGCCATCTCCAGCAACACCACATCCCCTAATCTCCAGCAACACCACATCCCCTAACCTAGCAGGGCATCAGCCCCAGGGACTGAGTCACCAATGTCACCCACTGCCATCACAGGGCATTCTCAGCCCTGTCCCACCACCCCTCCCACATCCACTGCAGCTCCGTATGGCCATTGAAAAGCCTTACTGTCTGGGAGCTGTAAAGGGCTGGAAGCAGGTTTGTTTGAGGAAAAGGCTTTTGAGCAGTTGCTTGGAGGATTTGCTTACAGTCATCATCCCACATCACATCAGCGATTGGAGAGTGAGGCACAGGGACCTCACCATGCTGGCAGACAGACCTCAGCAAGTTCCTGGGGTGCAGCAGGGGCTGACATGGGAGCACTCCTTAAGGAGTCTGAGGAACCTGTTGGTGTTGCAAACGCCTGCCGCTGTGCCCACATGTCTGCTGATTTCCATACTAAAGATGTTTACTGTATATGTTTGCCGCCAGGGAAAACTGCTGTCTACGACTCAGCTATGTTACTGGAAGGGCAGCAGTGGTATTTCTTCTGTTGTGAATATTGCATTTCCAGGACCTGCTCCATGGCTTTCAACATCCTCCTTCCAACTCCCCATGTCCTCCCCGGGCTAATTAGCAAAAATGCCTGGTTGGAGTGATGGCCCCCTGGTTGGGGTGATGGCCCCCTCCTCCGCATGGCAACACCACACCGAGACACTCAGAATGGCATGAGCCATCGCTTCTTGGCATTAAGAAGCATGGTTTGCAAGCCAATGACAGAGGGATGAAGAAGTGCAAATACAGCATTTCCTGTAAAGTAAATTAAGCTAACAACGAGGTAACAAACTGCTGTTAATATTAGATTAACTTGTTTGGCAAGATATGAAATCAGGCAAGCTGGATTGTTGATAGCAGAGTCCTCAACATCACTAATGCTGCGCAGGGAAGTATAACATCCCTCTGAAAGACAGAGGCATGCACAAGAAAAAAGTATTAAGGCTGGAGGAAGAGCCAGAATCTGTGCAGCAATTACACCAGCATTAAAGATGAATGGAGAAGCAATTTGAGATTTTGATTGCCTTTAAATACTGGCTTCTTTTTAATCTTAAAATCAGACTGTGCTCTGATCAGCCACTAGACCCAACCATTAAAAAAAAAAAAAAAAAGATCCTATATTTTAACATTTGTAGTATGAACTTAAAATATCCCTTGGATCTAATATAAGTAGGCAAATGGGAGATAATACAGAACTTTAAGCTAGTTGTGTGCTGTTGGCAGCTCGCAGCGGTTGGGCTGACTTTGGGAATGATAGAGACTGGCGCACGATAGAGACTGGGGCAGAGGGGTCATGGGCAGTTGTGTCCTCAATGGAGAGACCCAGGCGCAAGCTTAAATGTCATACTATATGCCAGTGGTCACTAAAGTGATTAAGCAGTGGTTATCTTTAGCAGTAAAAAGGCTATCTGCTAATACTAAATGATTAGAGTCTAAAATGCCATTTACTCTGCTCTGATTCCTTGAATGAATATTTATGCCAAGTGATGACTATAACACCATCAAAAGGTTTCCACGCTCTGCTCCATAGAGTGGAAGTGATTATTCAACAGCAGGTCTGCACTCCAGCACTTGTTTCTATTAAGCAAATTTGCAGCGTTCAGACAAAAATTCATGATTGCATTGTCCTCCGGGGATTTTTATTTTTAAAGAAATCCCACTTCCAATGCTCTCCAGGGCGTGGGCTGTGGCAGGTTGGCCTTGTCTGCTGCACAGGCACAGAAAAGGAGATTTCCTCCTTGTATGTTTTTAACATTTAAGACAACTGGACATTCGCTGTACCTCATTCAACAGCAAGAAGCTGTGTCCTGCCTCAGGCTTTCCTCTCAACTAACCAGCCACCACCCGGGGCTTTTGCATGCAGCAGCATTGTGAAATTCCTCATTAGGAGCAAAGAATCGGATCTACAGCCATAATGACAAATCAAGAGAGCTGCACATCAAAACTTAAGCTCCTGCACCCTGGTGAGGAGCGCTACCTGTGTTTTGCAAGGGCAAGTGCAGGGAGGCTACGAGATGCCTGGAGTGCCATTGCATAGGAGTCCCAGGCCAGCATGTAACTAACCCCTAACCCGCTTCCCCAAAGAGAAGGGTGTTTTAGCAAGGTGTGAGCTTATCCTAACTGCCGTTGGAGTGGCAAGGGAGTGTTCCAGAGTGGCTCGCATCAGGCATCACTGAGCAAACCAAAGGCACGTTGGCATCTAAGCAGCACACTGCTGGACCTTGTGTTTGGTGTGCGCAACTAGAAGGGAAGTAATACCTTCACAGTGCTGGCCTGTACCAGCTCAGCCTCCAACCACACTCCAGCTGGAGTGTGCAGGACTTGGTTCCTGCCTTGTCCTGGAGGCACAGGTGCTCTTCACGGGGATTTGCTCTTTCATGACACACCACCCTCTGCAGGAGAGACTCATGTTGTTCTGGTAATATCCCCTGTGACTGCTAGACCTCTGCATGCTCCCTGCTCCCGTGTATGCGACCTGCTCTCAGGTAATGGTGATAACCGTCCTTCACCTTTGGCTCCAGGATTCCTCTATACCACGTTGCTGTGCTGCCAATAGCATATAGGTGGCAGCCGTCGAGACTAGACCTTACCACAGCTGTTTCAACTTACTGCTTATTTTGTCCACAGCCCATTTTTTTTCTCCAAGTTCCTGGGCTGTCTTCTGCTGGGTTTGGCTGATGACCTGTTGCATTATCATCTACCAAGACCTCCTCACCAAGCCAGCCCTATCTCCAAACGCATCCATTCATGCCCAGCTCAGACACAGCTCCCCTGCAGAGCCAGCATGGGGATTCACATACACAGCAACACATGGCCCACACCGACACATGCCATTTTTATTCATTCAGCAGCAGAGTGGGATTTCCCACACAAGTGATCCACTCCTCCAGCATGTTCCTACCTCTGGGGTGACACTTTGGCAACTTTCCCAGCAACATAGGAGAGATGTGGCAGCTGTGAAGCCATTAGCTTGCATTAGCCAAGCAGCTCTGAGAAAGTTACACTTTCTTCCTCCCCTTATTCTGAAGACACGAGACCACCTAAACCAAGAAAATTGCTTTCTAGAACGTTTAAACATCATTCACTGAAAGACTTTTTTGTTTCTTAAATGGTGCTAAAACTTTCCTTCAGAAACTAAACAACCCCACCAGCTTGTTTGGTTAGGGCTTTTGGTTTGCTCTGGTTTTACTGCTTCCACCCTCACCATGGCACAAAACCTGCGTGCTGCCATTGTGTGTTGAATTACAGCAAATCTCATGGGCAAAAAGGTATCTGTCACTGTGGAGCACAAGCAGAGGCAGTGGAGGGCTCACAGCTCATTTCAAAGCAAGGAATCAAAACATTTGGGCAGCAAGCTGCTCCTTCAGTATCCCCAGCATGGCCATGCGTAATAGCCTCTAAAAAAAGAACAGGAACTCTACAGTTTCTCAAAAGACAGCCTTTCCCACCCCAATAGGCACTCAAATGGAACAGCAATTGTAAGGCCGCCTATACATAGGTGGCTATAGGTGGCTTTTACTTGCTAATCCAATTTTATGGGAATAAAAGGAGATGAGGCCGTATGTTTTATAACAGGTCTCCCAAACCAAAATGTCTGTTTATAAAGAGAGATCACTCAACCAATCCATGTATCTGTGGTAGTTTCCAATGACAGGTAATATTTTGAAGCTTATAAAGTCTCTAGTGGTATTTTGTTTCTGTTTAGCTACTATGCAATATAAGTGTACATAAATGACTCATGCAACAGGCAACTGTTACATGTGTTTGGTGTTTGCAATTCAGAGAACACACATGCAACCCATGACCAGTAACCTATTAAGTCTGGTCAGGAAAAAATACTCAGGAAAGGGGGATAAATCTAAGGAAAAACAAGACAAAATAAACAAAAGTTCAGCCATCCTTTACAGCTACTGATTCACTGTATTAAAATGACACTCACCATACAAAGAAACGCATTTGGTACAGTCCAGCAGATTGCACATGAATTGCATAACCTCGAAAACCATTGCATAAAGCATCACAGCAGGAACGCAGCTCAGAGCTTTTCTACAGGAAATGCTTCCAATCTGATCACTTTTGTTACGTGGGAGGTCAAAGCATCTGGCACAGAGTAAGCAAAATGAATTGCAAAAATAGACGCTGCATCAGCACCCGGTTGCATTTCAACCATCACACCAGCGCTTGCAGCAGCTCAGACCTGGACAAGCCAGGCCCCGCAGGAAACCCCCACTGCCCATAAAAGCCTTGAAATTAATATTCAGATCAATGCCTGGTCAACTGTTGGCAGGGCTGGAGGGAGCCTGTTCCTCTCAGCCCAGACTGGAGACATTGTATCAGCCAGCCAACAAATACTCCTGCCTATGGAAATGCTTTGTATAAATTCATAGCGAGGGGACTCTCAGCCAGCATCCCGGCACTGCGCAGCAGACCCTGTAGGACCCAGCCAGCAACACTGACTGGCGGTTCCCAGCCATCACCCACCCACACGCTCATTCCTTCCCACTGTACCACCCAGCAAGCAGACAACTCTCCATGCACTTTGAGCAGAGAGGTCTGACTGCAGCAGCATTCCTTCCCCTAGTTTCTGTGTGCAAGCTCCCGCTTCTGCTTTTATTCATGTAGCTTCCAGGAACGTGTGTATATATTTCTAATAGTCTGTTCAACGAGCAGCACAGGAAATACAGACTTTCACTGCGTGAGGAACAAACCACAGCTGAGCAGGAAACATTCATAATTTTTAATTCACACCAGTAATAAAATTGCATTACATTTTTTCATAAAATAAATGTTCCAGTTTATATACAGAAAACAGTCTGTACAGAGCCCTCCCCCAGACCCCAAAAACTCACAAACATACAGGCAATGCAGTGCTCAGCTAAGCAGGCACAACCGTACATCTAAAATTGTAACTGCTTTGTGTTGGGGGGGAAAGTACTACAATGTATAGTCCTCTCTGGACCAAGAATTAAAAAAATATTGCAGGCAAGCTGACAGGCGCTCTCGCTGCTCACGTGGCCAAGCACCCATCCCGCAGTGCTTCAGCGAAGCAGGGTTTGTTATTGAACCTGGGATTCGAAGCTCCCATTCAGCTGCCCTTCCTCATAGTCCATCTGACACAAGATCATGTTGTTCTTCAGGAAAAATTTGTCTCCCACACAGAACCTGGAAGATAAAAAGAATTAACAGGTTTAAGTATGAACAGAGGACGGAACAGGGGGAATTTGAGGCAGTTTGGGTTCAAAGGTGACTCTGGGGACCAGAGTTCAATTTCCAGCTCTGCCAGCGGCATGGCACCATGGGAAAGCCTGTGTGCCTCTACTTCCTCATCTCCTCCCCGCATTCGCCATAGGGTTTTGCCATCCCTTTTCCCAGCTGTGGCACAAAACAGCTCAAGAAATCAGACCCAGGCTCTGCCGGGTCCCACACCAGCAGTGGGAGGAGACCCAGAACAGTGAAGGGATTTGTCTCTGCAGACAAGAGGTGTCAGCTCTACAACCGGGAAATCAAACAGGTGATATTACACAGACTATTTGAAGTTTTTGCTGGTATCTACATTTCTAAGGTCCCCTTGGGTGAGACAGTATTTAAACTAATTTCCAGGCAAGTACTGGCTATTAAGTCCGTCCTCACTGCCTTGTGTACAGTGCAGAACAATAAATATAAATTTCCTGGTGGCTGGACTCCTAACCTTTATCTTCATTGAGTGAAGGGCGCTGCTCTCTATATACCATGTAAATTGTTCTGTTTGTATTGAAGTTGACAGAAAGGCTTGTGATATTTAACAATTTTATTTGACCATTAAGGTCAAAAAAGTTCTACACATAAGATCTGAGAGCTGCAAATTGAAAGCCACTAGCTTTTTCGCCCTGCCTGCTTGCTCAAGAATCAGAAGCTAATCTTTACTTCTTAAGATAACAAATAATGCTCTTTGCACCCAGTTCAGGGGCTGTTTTTTTGTCCATCACACCAGTGGGGAGATGACAGACCACAGCGCATGGCTGAGCCTCCCTTCCCCAAGTGCTGAGTCCTAAATCAGCCTTAGATCACTAAACCAGAGCATCAGCCCATTCCCTGCACGGGCTCTGAGCCCACGGGAACCAGTACGAACCAGTCTCTGGCAAGGCCAAATGTTACTGGGCTTTGAAGGAAGATCAGTGGAGATGATCCTGTCCTCAGGAGACTTAGACCTCAAATGCCCATTTCCTCTGTTCCCAGACAGATCTGGCAGGGATGTCACCTACTCCTTGTCCAAAATGCTTTCTGGATTTTTAACCTGGACAGCTTCCAGCAGAGCATTCCCATAAAACTGGTTATTTTGCACTACAAAGAGCAGGAGTGGTCATTTTTTGATCTGATGTGGGCACAAATTTTCTCCAACTGGACACTTCCAAATTGATTAATTTGCCAAGCTGGTACAGAGAGAACCGGGCATTGTTTCTTACTTCATACGATTTCACTGGAGACCTTCCATCATCGTCCCTCTGCAGCATGTGTGTTGGTAGTACTGAAATTCAGCCTTTTTTGTATATTAAAAAGCTAAAAATTAATATCTATTTAAATTAACAGCTTTTATGCTAGAAGGTGTACTGCACACACTCCTTCCCCACCAGTAGGTTTACTCATGATAAATAACAGACACAGCTGCTCGGTTTCTGCTACTTATCCCTACCTTACATACAACACAAATCTCTAGAAAGAGATAGATAGGCAAAAATTATTCTGGCCAATAGCAGCAGCAGCAGTTGTCTCTTGCCAAACTTGGTTTCAGTCTAGAGGAATCAAAGGAGGACTTGGGTGGTGTGTGTATATATGAGCACATGGGAAATAAAAAGCATAGCAGGGGTACCCTGAGACCCTGTGAAATTTCAGGAGAAGGGCTTGATTTACTTGCAAACAACTATTTCTTTCTACCTGCCAGTCCTGCAAAACCAGCAGTAAACTGGGATCTCTCTTCAGCTGATGCATCACAACCAGTGACAGAGTACTTAACGGGGCAACTTAAGACCAAGTTGCATGTGTCCCAACCCATAGCTCCTTTGAGAGCAAGACATAGGACAGCACCAGCAGCCCCTATGCTCAGGTCTGTCACAGAGCTCATCCAGCTGATATAGTTCCAGCCAGCAGCAGCATGAAACTGGTGCTGAACCTGCACTGCCATTTCTGCAGTGATTTTCTTCTGAGCAAACCCACATTTTAGATAATGGCAACTCAAGCAGCTGGATTTCCTGCAACCCTTGTAATACCGATCTATAGCCAGTTACAGCAGTTACCAGCAGTATTATGACAAGCAATGTCGACCTTTTAACAGTTTAAAGTACAGCAGGCTGAGTAGCGTTGTAGAACTTGCTGCAAACCTGATGTTTTGGAGAACGAAGCTAATGAAATGACTGCACACTTGGTTAAAAATGTTAGAGATTTTTGTTCTGATGTCTCCACATAGACACAGTCTAGCTACAGAAGAAGTAAACTGGAGGAGAATTAAAGAAAAGGCTTCATAATCTTCATAGCTGGGGAATGAGGTGGGTTTTCAAGTAGAGTTTCTGATTCAGAAGTTGTTTTGGCATTCACCTCTGCAATTTTGACTTTAGGGTTGTTTAACTCACTGTTTTTGGTTCAAGCTTTCAATGCCATCTCTTACAAGAGCGCTTCCATTCTGCCCTTTTGGGGAGATCTCTAGAGGATAAGTCACAAAAGTTTGTAGCCTTCTGCTCACAGCCAAAAATAATAATTACTCCAGTTACATAGCTCTACACTGTCTACTCAGCCCATCTTTCAGAAAAACCCATCTCCCCACAACTGGGCAAATCCCTTGTGCATCAAAGCACAACCCTGCCAGAATGGGAGATTACCTGCTTTTTCCTGCCAGACAGTGACAGTGCGTGGAGGTTATTTTAAGGGCAGACTAGCACTTTGCACTGAGTGCAATAACAGCATTAGCAATCAGAGAGGGAATAGAGGGAGAAAAGTGCTTTGGAGCCTTCGTATTAAAGAGTGAAGTTAAAAAGAAATTCCTGAAAATGAAAACTAGGTGGTACTATGCTTTTCCATGAGAGAAGCTAGGCTAAAGTAGGGGTTTGATGACAGATATCCTACAGACCAAACCCATCACTTCTGTCTGCATAACCCAGAGGTGTTACCTCTGCCAGAAGGGACATTTGAGAAGCTGTAACCATTGGACGGGTGTGGAGCTTGGGAACACCCCTCTCTGTCCCAGGCTCCATCAGCAGGCTGAAGAAACTCCAGCCTAGCAGTGCTCTGCAACACTTTGGAGTCTGGTGGCAAACCCCACTAACAACCAGCAATTTCAATTGTGTGAAGACGTACAGTGTCGAGGAGGGAACATATTAGCTCTGCAGACAATCACATGCTGCTGATCAGGAATCACAGACGTTGCAGGAGCATATCCAAAAGTGGCAACATAACACTGGGCAACCGAAAGATTTAGTGTGACTTTTGGAAAGGAGCCCAAGGCCAGGAGCCACTAGATGTCACTGCCGCCTCAGTGCTGCCACCATGCCTGTGGACACCACCAATATTAATAGGAGTTCTCTACCTCGAACAAACTCTGCCTTCAATAACGTGGTTTAGTAAAGCCACCTGGGTTATAAATGGCTTGCCCAATTCTCCTGTTCCATGCTGTGGCACCAACCAGATGCAACCCCATTCATCCCCACGAACTAAGCCACTGCCGGAGGGGAAGGAACGAGTATCATGCCCCAGTTTGCAGGGTTTTGCATTCCCAAGTACAATTTGTATGGCTGCTTCATTAGAGATCCTACTGTAACTTTTGTTCCAGGGTGAGTGATGAATTTTTAAGTCAGGCTTTTAGCTTGACATTTACAGAATTAGGTTCTTCATCTTCCCACAAGTTTTGTCACCTCTCTCCCACATTCACATGGGATGAAGCATTGCCTCCTAGTTTCACCTCCAGGAAACACAACCACAGGTCCAGAATGGGAATCCTAGCACAGCCCTTGGGCCCTGGGTAGTCACTACAGCCTAACTACAAAGCAGTAAGAACAACAAGCAGTTTCAGGCTTGTTTTGGACAAGGATGGATGGATGGATGGATGGATGGATGGATCAGAAGGTGACACTGCATCACACCTGGCTCTGTGGTCTTTTACTCTGCCTACAATCAACAACAGACAGGGCACTAGGATTATTTTTCACAGCCCTCCCAAACTCATCTGGCTACAGGTAGCCCAAGGGAAAACTTTGTGCATGAACACTTACTGTACTCCTTAAAATACATTTTCTACTGGGTAAAACCCAGCAGAAATACACAAGCTCCACTCAAAATCGCACCACCAAGATCCCCTATTAATTACACAACTAAAGGGACTTGTTCTTAGTGTTAGAAAGGGCTTATCTAGAGTATTTTCTCCTTCCTGACCCTTCTCTTTCTCCTTCTTCTTTGCCGTCCTCACTTTTGTGCATGTTAGAAACCCGACTTAAACAAAATAACATCAGTTTGCCAGAGGAAGTCCAGTCTTCATCGTCTCTATTCTGCAAAGAGGATAGATTGTGAAAGGACACTGAAGCAGTTTGTTTTATTCAGCAGCAGCTGTGCTGCATACAACCTTGGCCAGATCTGGTGTCTCATGCCCTCCCCTTACCCCCCTAATTCCCACCAGCTCCAAAGGGATTTGCAGTGAAGGGGCTACAGGTACTTACACGCATCACCCAGGTCAGCCTAACAAACCAACCCACACCAGCAGGCTGTGAGCCCCAGACAGGCAATGTGGATCAAACATTTCCCCTATTTTGCGGGCAAAGGTATAAATTAATTTGTGTTTGTGTGTATAATAACTGTGTCCTCACCGCTGGTTGCAGAGCTGACAGGCAAAGCAGTCCAAATGGTAAACATTATCTCTGGCCCTCATCACCATCTCAAAGGCAGGGATCAGTTTACTGCAGGCAGCACAATTCCCGGTGGTACCAAAGAGCCTGCCAAAGAAGCACAATCATTAGAAGCCATTTTAATTAAATGGTGGAAGGACTAATTAAGTGTAATTAGCAGTATCAAATACTGTATTGCACCAATAAATAGAAGTTCCAGTCTCCATTTCGCTGACCAACCAGTGTGCAGGAACTTAGAAAAAAACTGCCTGGTGAGCAGGCTCCAATTGTCAAGATGAAACTTCATTTGGTTTGTGAGCTGAGGGCTAATTTGCTGTCTAATGGAGAAAAGCATTAAACACTTACAGCACTATTCTGGGCTCACAAAATTTCAGTCAAAACCTATGTCTCTCTGCAGTGATGGGGTACATGCTTGGAGCCGCCCATCCTCCCCCACGTGTGCTTGCCCCATCTGCACCTGGCCACATCCTAAAGGAGGGCTGGCAGCCTCTTGCAGCAAGACACAGAAGACCTGCAAACTTTGCCAACTCTGGCAGGCAATGCTATAATATAGCTCAGGAAGAACCTCACTTACCTGCTGTTTAAAATGAAAAAGCACAATTTCTCTTGTGATGAGTGCAACAGCATTTTGCAAGGCATCGCAGAGAGCAAGCCTTCCTTATTGGCTGTGCCCCTCTCCTCCTGCCTCCATGTCCCTCCCGGGAACCAGCTAAGCCCTTCCACCGAGGCCTGAACAGCATGCTCAGCCGTTCCACTTCAGTTCCTCAGTCCTCCAGGACATCCCTTCAGCATTGGAAGCTTTGTCATTTTCATCTTGGCTTTCACTATCTCTCTCCCCAGATGTCTGCTGCTGTTACAGCTCCCGCCTGGGGACTCAACCAAGACTGCAGCATTCTTCTCCCAGCCCCCTTCTCCAAGATGTCCCTGCAGAGCCCTGCATGTGCCAGGGGCAGCATGCCACCGTGACAACAAAGCCCCATGAACCTGCCAGGGCATGAATCAATAGGCCACAAAAGTTTCATTCAAGACTGTGGTCAATACGCATGTGCTTAGTTACTTTGCTTAGAAGATGACAAAAATCATATTCTTGGGTTGATGAGCCTCAAGACGTATGATTCCCGCTGACCATTAGCTCTGCATGTGCAACGCGTCACTGCCTGCAGACAGATTTGGGCTCATGGTTTGTTTCAAGCCATTGGTTCTGGCTGATTCCATAACACACAGAGGAGACGCATCAGGAAAATCTATAACCAATTTCTAAAACTGCAATTTGCCAAGCTAATCAATACTAATTATTACTGGCCAGTAATTGTGAATTAAAACACCCTGCAATGTTACAGAAACCTCTACACAACTCTCCCACCGTGCTGCGCTACCAAAATCAGCTTGCTCTTCAGCTATAAAAAAAAGGCTACCCTTACTTTTCATTAGAAGTGGTATCAGCGGTCTTTCAATAGGCCTGGCTAGAAAACTCCAAGACTTCCTATGAAGAAACAGCACTACTTTTTTCCTTGAAAGTTGAACAACGCAAACCAAACAGAAACACTTCTGCAGGACAGAAAAAACTCCAAAGGGAGTACCAAAACTTCCTCCCCTTTGACTCCATCAAATGAGGGCTGAAACGCAGAGTAAAATCCCAGACATATAGTTTGCATTAGCAAACTCAGACTATGTAATCGGTACCCGGGCAGTCACTTTCTCCCTGCAAGCTGACTCCAGCTTGGTCTTGCTCCCCTAGGCAGGAAGGCAGGGGAGATGGCTAAGCGTAGTGCGTGGCTGCCTAACGCCAGCAGACAGGACTGAAAAAATGTGGCACTGAAAAGCGTACAGGTCTCCACCCTGAAACATCCTGGCTCCCATTCAGCACTCGCTCACAAATCAAGCCATTAATACAGACATCCCTCCCTCCCCCAACTTAGCTGTCCCCTTCCACAGTACCTCACTTGGGAATAGCAAAACTTGACAGCTTTTGCCAGGGTTTTGCCATTTTCTGTAAAACCAGACATCTATTTTTAAGAGTACCCATGTCAGAGCTAACTCAAAAATTGAGTCAAACATGTTAGGCAGGGAAACTGGGAGTTTAATCCTAGATTTGCTCTCTGCCCAGCACTGCTACATGCACAAGTATAAAATATCCATTATTCATTAGCATCACAGTTGTGTGGAGCTCAATCTAGATTAAACAAAATAAAGGGGCCCCAGACAGCACCATTTGCATTGTTAAGCAGGCGCTTTTCTTCAGCCTTCAAATAGGAGACTTTTCTAAATGGAAATGATGGGGAAATTTGGACAGATGTTCACTTAACTATTTAAACAGTTAGCTTAAGAAACATGAAAAATGTATTTGGCATCGTAGTCACCTGTCTCCTTCCAGGGGCTTTGGGGGCAAACCAATTGTTAAACAGCTCTGACTGTTTGCATAAGATCTGAAGCTTATGTTCTGTCCAGCTGAAATCGTGTTGCCTTCTAGTGTCTACATAAACATAGCTTCCAGCTAGTCAGTGTGCTAATCTTTTTCTCTTCTATCAAGTTTCACAGTCCTCCATACCCTTCCTTACCCAACAGACGAACGTTTCACACTTATTCCACCACTTCCTAATTTTAATCTGCTTTTCAGGGAGTGATTTGGAACCCTGTATATTCATCATGCTTCTAAAAATATGTTGTTAACTTGCAGCTCAGTGAATGTGTTGTTTTTGTTTTTTTTTAAATCTGCTGGAAGAAAAAGCAAAATAAACACAGACTTTTGCCTTTTTTGCTTGTAAAAAACCTGCCAGCTCTGCTACCTACCTACTTAGAAGCGACCTGAGCTGAAACTTTCGGAGGTGGGGAGCGTACGTTTTTGGAGGGGGGAGAGAAGACAAGGGGGAAAACCTTCCCCAAGCCCCATCTGTGGTTAAATTTAAAATAACCCCACATGAACAAACTGATCTGCATTCTGTCTCCAAGACACCTTCATAACAGATGCAATACTCTCTCACACATTCACACACAAAAAGTTGAAGCACATGAGAAAAAAATCTATTAGAAGATGCTCAGCATCTACTTATCAGCTTGCAGCCATTGGCATAAAAGAAGCTGGAAATACAGAAAGGTTTCAGTTTTGAGTTGTTTTGCTTCTTCCAAAAACCCCATTTTTTTCATCTCCTTTTGAAGTTAAAAGGCAATAATTTTTAAATACAGATTTATTCCCCCTTATGTAACAGGAAGACCTAGCCAGCTTGTACAGAAGCATAGACTATGCAGACTTAAAATTCAGCACAATTAAACTTTTACCCTGTGGTAGTAATTATGTTTAATGGCTCTTAGCCTGAACTTAACCATGTCTATTGTTGTCAGCCAGTCTAAAAGCAGGAGTTTGTCCAAGGACAATTTTCTGTAGTTTATAGGCACACTAAAAACCCCGCTATGTGCTGTTCTCATTGGCCATTGATGTCAGTGTGTATAGTAAAAATTAAAGCTAATTGGCATACAGGAGCAGCAGTGAATGCAAATGAATTAATGGGAAAAGAAGGGAGAGCTCCTGGAAACAGCAGGCAACTGCTGAAGGATGATTTTTATGTAGTCTTGTCTGGACTAAAGAGTAGCTTTCTGCAAAATGATTCAGACCTCACCAACTCCATCTATATACCTGAAATTAATTAAAACTATAGTAAAGTCACAGCACCTGGCAGATTTTGGAGAGAAAAGAATGGTAAAGGATCCTTACTGTAAAGAAAACAGTAAGAAACTTCTCATGAGAACACATTAAGTTTAGCTCCTTTTAACAGATTTTTCCTTTTCCAACAAAAAACACGCAGGGTAGATAAACTGAGAACCCAGTTGCCTATTTCTGTCACCACTAGAAACAACAATCTGTTCTAGCCATTGCCCACAAGAAGAGAGTCTCCATTTCTTCTATCTCAGTCTGGTGTCTGACAAGCTAGCAGCCTGCAATCAAGAAAGTGGTAGAAAATATTCCCTCCACCAAAAGAGTGAAAGTTTTGGGGCACTTGACTTCAAAGGAGACAAAAAAAAAAAAAAAAAAAAAGCAACCAGGACAGGCACTTATAAATAACGAGTGGTACAGAAAGGATAGGTTGGAAGTGTCAGCCGGATTTTTTTTAAACAACACAAGTTCAAAATTAAACAGTTGAGTCTAGACTGATAATTCCCCAAAACAAGAGGCTCTATCAACATTGAAAAGTAAGAATTCTGACTTGAAAGAGGACTAAATGCTTATCTACAGATAAATATCTACATTTGCAGATATGGTGTAGAGCTACATATTTCTCTATATATTTATATATCCATGTTATCTGAATACATATATTTTAGAACAGCTATCAAACCCCATGCTCATATCCTCTCCAGCTAGTAGGTGAAACAGGTTTTCCCATACACCTTCCCTACAAGCCTCCTGTCATTTATTTCCTAGCTCCATCAGGACCTGCTGTAGAACAAGACTTACTTTACGTACCTGAAACTCATCATCAGGAAAAGAAAAGGTTTTGCCCCTACCACTTAAAACAAACCAACAACTAGTCTTCCAGTGAGGACAGCTTTTAACAGCTTGCAGTAAGCATTCTTCCCATCTGTAGATGTTAGAACTATGATGAGCTACAAGCCTGATTTGACCAAAGTACTGAATATACCAATAATTGCAGGAAAAGCCTGAATGTCACTTAAAAAGATAAAACAAGTAAGCTTAAAAGCAACTTCAGACTCCAGGTTCCCCACTTCCCTGTAATCAACCTTTGTGTAATATTCAGATAAAGTCTCAGTGATAGGTGTTTCAACATGTTAAATAAACATGCACCCTCCTTTCAGGGCACTGTTGTCAGTGTTGGAGTGGGAAGTAAAGTTAGCTGAAGGAAAGGAAATGCATTTTGATACTAACGAAGTTGGTCAAACTGTCCTCTCATGAAGACTTCAATCCCAAAGAATTTACATCTTGCATGCTGAAGGGTTTGGTATTCATGGACAGCATAACGGGAGGAGTTGAAACAGCACAGTACAAAAAAGCCCTCTGGTCTGGTGACTGCACTAGTTCAGAGATTACTGGGCATAAATTTCAAGGTTGCTCAAGGGCATCTGTTTTCAGTTGAAGAATGTATCTGATTGTTCACTTATTATTACTCCTTTGGTCTCTCCCTCCATATTTGTAGTAGATATTTACAGTGGTGTTGCAACTCTTAAGAAGTAGGAGAAGTCCAAGTCCTTCTCCCCTGTCCCAGCCTTCCTTATATGGTGTAACTGAAGCCACCAACCTTAAAACCCATCTTGGTTGTTTCTGGCACTGTTGAACACATGCAACAAGGTCCTCTTAGAGGAGTTTAAAAACAGCAATCAGAAAACCAAAAGGTTGAAAGCACTAGACACATGCTAGTATACCACATCCGGGAAGAATTGCTCCCCACAAGCTTTTCTCCTCACTAGGAGGTTGTGGAGAGGGGATTGGGGGGGGTGTGTGAAGAAAAAAGGTAAAAAAGCAAGTGAACAAACCAACCACTGCTTGTTTATCCTGAAAGGCAACGGGCTGTGAGAAAGTCCTGGACCAGGACCAGGTACTATGGATAAAAAAGAAATCTCTGCTTCAGTATCCAAAAGCACAGAAATGTTGTGAAACCCATTGTATTTTGAGCATAATTAATCCATCTTAAAGTGCGTAGATAGCAAGTATAGAAGCGAGGGTATCCTACCTAGCATGCAAGACCTTCCTATTGTGATGCAAGAACGGAGCTTCCATTTTGCAATGTTTTTAGGCCCTGAGCAGATACCATTTGTTCAGCCACACTGCATTTAGACCTCTCCTTCCCATGCTGAATGTATTTCAAAGCAGGCAGGGCATGTTCTCAGTGCACGCACGTGCACCGTGCTCCTCTGGTGGAAAAACAATCCCAAAGACTCTCCCCTTGCTGCTTCAAAGGTGTTGCAGCTTCTGCAGGATGAAACTACATTCAGAGTATTAGTGATGTTTTTGGTAGATTAACTTAAATTCTGCTAGTTTCAGCACGCAGTTGTCAGTTCCTGAAGACTTGTGCTTACACGTCCAGCATGGTTTTATTGTTCAGCTTAGGGCCTTTGTTAACAACTTGGAGAAGCCCATCAGAAGAAGGGCATTTGCCTGTGCCCTCCTGTGCCAGAGAGCAGGGGGGCTGTGTTTGTGCAAGACTGCTTTTCATATCCTCAACAAAATTAAACCTTGCACATTTGGTGGATACAAAGCACTATCTAAAGGGCTCCCAAAGCAATACATTAACAAAATGAACCCGCTGGGGCATTCAGAGCAGAGCAAAACCAGTTTCCAACAGCTGGAAACCCCAGTACCAGGCAGCTGACTCATTTGGACTGGGAGCTGCCCAGGGTGGAGTTCAAGCCTCCACGATACAAACAGTGCTGAAAGACACCAGTGCCTGGGGATGGCAGTCCTCCCAGGATGTCTGACATGGGGTGCAGAGGGCTCTTCCACCTGCCTGAGGCACTGACTCCACACTCAAGTTGCAACATCAACACCATCCTAAGGTTGCAGCACCAATGCCGTGCTGAGGTTGCAGCACCAATGCCGTGCTGAGGTTGCAGCACTGATTAAAACACGTGGTGAATGGGCAAAAAGAATTTCCATGAAATCCACCAAGAACAGCATTAGGGCTTTCCAGAAAGCCCATCTCTACTGCTGATTCATACCATTTTTTTTATGCAGGTTTTGAGCTCTCTTTAAGTCCAATTAAGGCCCTAATCAGTTTAAATTATGAAAAACTTTCCCAACACTGGCATATCAAACATGCAGAAGCAACATTTCTGTTCCTGTTAAAGTGAGCCTGATACACCTTCGCTCATGTGAGGGCACCATGCTGAGTAAAAAAGGAAAAATCACGATCTTCATCAGCACTGCACAGTGAAATTTAACTTGTCAGCTCCTCCTGGGAAATCTTGATGCAACACCCAAATCATCCCCGTGAACCAGAGCTTGGTGAATGTTTAATTATTCCTAGGAACAAACACACATTGCTGCATGGGGGCTGTGAGGAACTATCCGAGCTGCAAACTAAGCAACTCTGTCCCAGAAGCAGTTTCTTCAATAGCATTTGCTTATCAAAAATAATTAGAGGCAGGAATGCTGGAACTGTGATTACGAAACTAATGGTAAATCTATTTGCTCAGATGAAATGTATCGAAAGATACATCTAGACACAGCTGGAGTCTGAGGTGATACCGCAAGGATAACAACTTGAGATCCAATTTCATCTTTCATGATTAAAAAATGAGCAAGAAAGTGTTTTATGAAATGTGAAGGTTAACAAATGTTCCTTCACAAGCAATGACGACAGTTTATCTTTTGAAACAAATGATCAGGCTATGGTCCGCTAGCAGCTCTTGAAATACATTTGACAGATTTCTTCTAAAAAACCCAGTGAGGACCAGAGTGTGCGGCTGGCAGCAACACCACACTGCCAACACCTTGGACAAAGGTGGCTTGAAAGCAACATTGACGCAGCGGGGCAGGAGCTACCCATGCCCGTGTCCCAGTGCTCTGCCCAGTGGCAATGGCAAAAGTCCAGAAATTCACCCCTGTCCTTGATCCCTGCAGCAGCCACAGCTGCTCCAGTACGGCAGAGCCACTCTTCACTGACAACCATAGCACAGGGGCTCTCGGCCCAATGACACCTTCACCTGCAGGAGGGGTAATGAAAGCAGGGGCCCAGACCTGGAAATTGCTGAATGCCTAACCTGCTCAAAATATTCCAGGAGTCCTTTCTGTATATAGATAATCACCTATACAATGCTGCCTCCACAGTGATGAGGCAAGTGGGAGCCTCATGCTGGGTGGTAACGGTTGGGTCTTTGCAGCTCCTTTGCAGGAACAAGCCTGCTGCATGCCTGTAGATGGCAATTGTGCACGGGGAGGGAAAGTACATCTCACCAAGTAATTAACTACGTATTCCCAAACTACACACTCGACTTGCAGGCAAATTCAAAGAAATTTTAGTCTATGAAGAAATTACGAAATACTGATTTTTTTTTTCTCCTGATCATTACACAGCTATATTCCTTTTTTATTTCAGATATAATATATATATTTACATTTATGGGTGCAAAATCAGTCTAGTTTTTAATGTTTCCCATGATAGTTGACCTACTAAACATTTCCCCTCTTCTTATTCTGAAGCATATAATGGAAGTGGCCAACAATAAATAACTTTGACTGTCCTCTGGATAAAGTATTTCCTTTTTGGTGCAAGTAAAATGTAAAGTATGAAAACTTATTTTTAGGAATGAATTCTGCTAAAGTTTGACTAGTAGAACAAGTACTGTAAGTTGTTGAACAAGGGAAAAAAGATGCAGATTGAGACTTTAGAACTGTTAAAGTGAAGGAATTATATGATGACAGGAATGGGTAATTCTCCAAGAAGAAAATAATCAAATTACTATGAGTGAACAGACAGTAAAGAAGACAGTGACAGTAACTTTATTTCCTTCACATAAAGAAATAGTATGTGTAGAAGGCAACAGAAGATGTTTTAAAGTAGAAAATAAAATTGCTTTAAACTTTCATGAAATACAAGATTGCATAGCAATGCCCTTATCCCTTCCTAGGACCTGGAATGGTTCCTTAGCATCAGGACAACAGAATCCAGGAGTGCAGCAGAACCCCTCCAGAAACACTATAAACTTATTAGCAAGAACACAAAACATCAGAGCTGTAAAGCTGTCTAAATTCCCTAGGATATAACAACTATATTGTTCTTCCCAAATAAAAAAAAAAAGTAAGAAATATTTCCAGTTCATTACAGCAGCTCTGACCACTAAATTCAGACAGGGGAAAAAGATCTAAAGCAGGAAGTAGTAACACCCCGTCTGCCCCAAAATTAGCTAGTACCATCATCCGAGGAGGTTAAGACTAGCCAGAGACCTAGAGGAGCCAGCTGAAATGCTTGGTACCCTGCTGCAATACGGGCAGATGCCCATCATTTTTACTCACAATACCCACAGGCAATGTTTGGTCCTGTTTTACGGGGCCACATAAGCCTTCTCTCTACAATATAACCATGCTGCACAAATAGCAATAGAATCTCCCCGTGGTGGATCTGGGATTATTCTAACCCGACAAATGGAGGTAGAGGGTCTACGAGATCCCTTTCAGGCACAGAATAAGCTTATTTCAAAGGCCACACTTTGCTGCTGTGATAAAAGCTGTGTGGACATGGTCAAACACTAGGCCCAACTGTTGCCTTCCATGTTTCATGTCACAAATTGCTCTATCTTCTCAAAGACAAGACACAGGCTCTCTTCTTGGGTCTGCAACTACTGGCTTCTTTCCTGTCTAGCACAGGCCTTTGGTTTGCCTCAGAAAGTCAAAACATCTAGAGGCCAGTGAGAAGATCACAGGTTAAGCTTTTCCACCCCAAATAAGCATTCTCAGGATAAACCAAGGAAAGACAGAAACACTCTACAACTGCAGTGATAAAAAGGTTCTTCTAAGTTTAACAGCATCAATACTGCTCTCCTTTTGGCACTTCAACGTGTCTGATTTGATGCCACACATTTTTTTTTTGTTATGAAACTAAAACAATCCAAAATCAATACAGTGCTTATTAAATGGACAAGACATGGGTAGCTCATAGGTCTCAAAAATCAAATGTAAATAGGAATGGCTGCCCAGCCAAGTATTTCTAGTAGGGATCTGCAACATATAGAGTAACACTGAATATTCATCTTTCAAGTCAGATTAAAATAAAAATAACACACACAAAACTTTATCAAGTGTGCAAATGTCAAAGTCTAGAGAAGTGGTAAATAATGAAAAGGAGGACGGCTGATGTAGAGACCTGTATCACCAAGCCGGGTCCAAACAAGTTATGTGTTTGAATACAACAAAGGATAAAGAAACACTCCGAAAGCTAATGCAGCCTATGCTTTCTGGAAGGAAGACTATGCCTGGAAGAAGCTCACCTGAAAGATTTCGGGGCTCCTTGTGATTAGCACCTAGCATGATACAGTTGTGATACTATGATGAAAAGAAATTATGCAGTCCTCGACAAGGTAAGATTAGGACCTGTAACATTCTTCATTGACACTTCGTAACTACGTTCGCTACACAGACAGTACAGCTCAACTGAAGGATGGTCAGTGAGGGACTAAAATGCTAATTTGGAGTTAGAAATTTGTGTGTTAAAGAAACTTTACGAGCTCAGTTTCTTCAGCTTAGCAGAAAAAGGGTTAAGGACACTTCCAGAGCAAGTGTCTTGTGTCATTAGTAAACACTCAAGACTTAAGTTACAAAAATTATTTCATGATAGTGAAGAGTTAACTCTTTCCTCATCATACCCTTTCCACCTTTCCAAAGGCTGCTTATCATGTCTTTCCCCTTCCATATGTGTTCCACCCTTACTCAAGATCCTCCACATTTATGTTTTATGGATGCATCCCATGTAATCAGCTGTGGGCCTGTGACTGCTGCCTGTGTGGCAGAATTTCAGCTGAGACATTTCAGGTGTGCCCTGGAGTTTCAACTCAAATAGCAGCAAAAATCCTCCTGTGGGCAGGATGTTCTGGTACACTGCCTGGCATAAAGGTAAGGTGGCAGCTCCCATGTGGCAGCTAATAGACTTATTTCTTCTATTTGGCTTAGTGCTTACCCTCTCATTTTTAGGAGAAGAAAGTTATTTGTTCAAGTTTACTAAGAAAATATTTATTAAAGACTTTGAGGAATATGTTTTACATTGAAATACATGAAGCTAGACTAAACTAGCCAGCCTTTGGACATCACAGGTTAGATGGCATTTCACCTCCCTATCTTAAAACAGAATGTTGTTTATGTTTTACTTCAGATGTGTTTGCTGGTTGAGGTTGCATAAGAAATGCTATGAGTGCTTTCCTAAAAAAAAAAAGAAAACGTGGCAGCAAAGCAAAGGAGTGTTTTGCAGTGTGACTCTCATAATAACCTTTGCATTAGTCCTACTGTCTTATTAAAATTAATTTGTGTTATCTAAAGTGTTTTGTATAAACCTCCATACACACCAGGAAAAAAATCCCATGTGTTGTTACGTATTGCAAACACACACTGACAGGGCAGTTCTAACTCCGAGTTAGCGATGGTCTCTGCAGACTTCCTTGTGAAGAAAATTTTTTTGAAGCTGATCTGTAATTTTGGAGTGTTTTGCTCTGTTTACTTAGGGAAGTGACAAGAGCCCCTCAGGAGGAACCTTACTGAATATAAGCTCTAGAAGACAGCTATCACTGCAAAAGAAAAGGCAAAAGTTTGGTCAGACCTTAATATGCAATCAATACGCAGTCAATAGGCAGGAGCATATCATCAAAGATATGCAAGAAGAATCAACAGTCTTTCCCTAGTTTTCTCACCGAGCACTGTTTGCTCTTGTTGGTTCATAATAACAGAATTAAATCAGGCCCTGCTGCTTTTACTTTGACCTAAAAATAGGATGCCTCCCTGACTATGTTATGTGTAAATAAAAAGCCATAATTAGACAGAAGAAGAAACTCCAACCTCTTCTGGGCAGGGCTGACCATGCATAGGTACGTGTGCATAGTACAGATTTAGAAAGACGAACAGCTAGCAGCACACCGAGTGGCTTTGGGAAGAGCCCACAGTACGTCCCTCTATTTACCTCAGATAATCTCTGCGGCAAAGAATGAGATTTGCTTTTGTGTAAAGAGTTGATCCAACCTCTCCAAGACGACAGTCACAGCAGGCACACTTTAGGCAGTCTTCATGCCAGTACTTATCCAGAGCCTTCAGCAGGTACCGGTCCTTGATCTTCCGGTTGCAGCCAGCACAGCCCTTCTGCTTCCCCTTGGGTTGTACAGATAACATTGGCACACCTACAATGCAAACAAAGCATTTTGTTTAAAAGATATCAAACAGCTTGAATAGATTTCCTCCATTTGGGGTAGTACGGTGAGCTATAGGTAGATCTGTGAGCAAATACTGCTAATGGTTTCACATTGCAAGAAACTGATGGTCAAAGGAATTTAAACTTCATTTGCTGTTACAGGGTAAGTGGGAGTGTGACACTCGCAGGAACGTAGCCCTGTTTTCCAAAGCACAGGGCTGACAGGAAGCACCAGGCTTTTTTTTTTTTTTTTTTTTTTATTTAACATCTTGCCGCAGAATAAACTGGCTGCAGTGTCAACATTTGCTTTTTCCCTCATTACCACTACCCTTCTGTTGTTAATTTCCTGCCACAGGCAATTACGAAGATCAGAAGGGCCACCACTGTATGTACCCCAATTCAACATCTTGGCTGGATCAAGCTTGGTGGGGAAAAGCAAGCAGTAAGTATAAAAAGATGTCAGATGCCACTGTTTTTCCTCTTTCATGGATGCCAGTGGTCACAGAGGCCTCGGTGAAAGCTAGAGCAGCGCAGGGGCTGCTCTAAAATAATTGTCATTCAAAAGCCCTCAAGGACTGCTGAAAATCGCCCCACAAGTGCCCCACCACCATTAGTGAAGCCACAGTCCTTAAGCAAATCAGAGCTTTCCTTCTCCTCTTGTACCACTGCACAAGGTAATAAAAAAACCAGGATTTTTTTCTTCTCTGGAAATCCCTGCTGGGACTGCAAAGCAAACATGAGCTAGCTGAGTATGAGGTGGTGACAGGACACTCGAGTCACTAAGCTTGTGGAGACTTGCTGTGGCTGCCTTCCCTACACTGCTATCTCCAGCTTTTTCCTCTCCTCCAAGTGACAGTGCCTCCCATGGTGAGCACCAACACGAGCGTGAGACCTCTCACTCTTCTCAGCTTAAGAGGGAGGCAGGGGAGGATTTTATGGAATCAAAAGGCAAGATGAAAAAATAAACAAGGATTTTACTGTGAGGGAGAAAGAGGACAGGAGATGATGAAAGCAGAAACAAACTCACAGAAATGCCAGAATCCCATGTTTTCTGGAGCCTTGATTTTACTTGGTTACTGATTTTTATTTTTACTAATGTCAGTCACTCAAAATGACAATGCTGAGCCTATAACGAGCCTGCTGGGGGCTTAACCAATGCAGAGAAGATGAGGGGACAGTGGCTACAGAGCAGATGTCACTGGTTACACACTCTTATACAAAAGTAAGTCATCATTTCTGCAGGAAGTGCTGGATGTCCCAGGAAGTAGCAGCTTGATAACAGAATTATTAACAGTCCCCTAAACGGAGAGGATCGAGTCAGTGCCACTGTAATAAGTGACATTTGCTGCTTTCCTTAAAAGCCAGGGTGACCTGACAGTGGCTAATGCTCAGCACATGTAAAACCCACCACTCCTACAGTAATAATTGCTTTGTCAGAGCTGCAAGCAGACGACAATAGCACTTAAGACACCTCTACACAAACAGTGAGGTATTGATCCATTTGTTATCAAAGTGGTTTCAGCAGCACAGAGACAGGTCAAGTAACTTTCAAAAACTCTTAAGGCTTAAAGAGCCCTCCTGCTCTTTGCTGTGACACACTCAAAACCTGCTTGCAAAGTTGACACGAGTAAACTTTTGGCATCAGTGACAAACATGCAATAATTAACCAAAAACTTAAATCCATGTTTGCCTGCCACATATGCAAGCTGTAATGCTCCTGGCGGAAATCCTACATACACAGTCACAGAGAAACACCTGCATATTCAGAAACAGGGAATAGATAGGGAAGCGCAAGAAATGGAATATACTGTGGGTGCTGGAGGTCAGACTGCAGAATTCCTGTGCTCCTCCTGATGAGAGTTTCTAAACAAGAATGAGAGAAGAGGCCCCGTGGTTCTGGACACAGGACTTTTTTTTTTTTTTTCAGACTACAATTTAGGAGCAAAGAGATGCTTCACTTTTTTATTAATTCATTTTTCAGAAGACTTAAAACCTCCACTGCATGCTTTCTCTAACTCTGCACACCAGGAAAACAGCACATCACGAGAAGAGACTGCCTTATTGTGAGGCAGAGAAGGATATATATATGAATTTGCATTTGCAATGTGTGCAAGACCATTAGCAGTGATGAAAGAAAATAAGTTTGCACCTATGAAAACTAAGGCCTAGGTGTACCGATACTTTAAGATAGAAGCCCTAGGCATCAGTGAATCGTTATCGACTCCCCAAATAGGTTTTCTAGATGTGAGCTGCACATCCTTAGAGGCAGAAGAGGATTTCTTACAAGGCATCATAATACAATTCTTTTTGCAGGTTCATCTAGGTAAACTTGAGGATCCTGTGTCTGGAGGTGCTGCAGATTTCAGAACACAGATTGTAGATAACTGCAGCCCCTTAAAACCCCTCGCAGGAGAACTGCTGCATAAGAGGGGGTTGAAATCATCTCCAGGATTCAGAAACATGAGATCTTCAGCCAGACGAGACTTCCCAAGGCCCTCAGGCACTTTTGAAAACAGTGCCCTTTTGGAGTTACAGCTGCCGTAGCTGAAAGAAATGAGTCTACTGTTAACAGCAGCATGGCAAAGCACAAGAGGGGCTGTGCGGGACAAAACCCCGGCTGGACCATTAAGAGAGGTTGATTTGAGCGGTGAGGGTGGGTTGGCAGGTTAGGAGCATCTCCAGAGGCTGTAAGCAGGCCCAGACAGCTCTGATCTAGTTGTAGTGATGGTTCTTCCACCTGTGGCCCTCGCAGCCATCACTCATCGCCACTGTCTCAGTTCCCTGCTATTGCAAGCACACCATTGTCTTAGGAGAGGCATCTGCGAATAAGGGGAATATAACACTTTGATTTTCTTCTAATAACTAGCGATGGAATGGTTATATATATTTTTAAACACTACCTTAAGCAAGAAAAAAGCTATGTATTTGGTCAGTGTTCAGCAGGGGGCTTTCTAATGAAAAAAAGGTACCATTTCAGAGATCATATGATGTTCAAAGCTGCTATTCCCACTCAGATAATAACGAGCAAGGTCAGCGTCTGCTGGTCAGATTCAGTGTTTTGAAATTACATTTTGGTCTGTGAGGCTTCCCTCCGACATCCCAACCAACTGGTCTGCACAGAGCACACACACCACTACAGAAAGTTGCAGCTGCAATTAGCTGGTGAGTTGACACAGCAGGCAAGGCGTGAAACAAAATTTCAAAAACTGCCAAACTTGATCAGCAAGGGTTCCTTGCATGCTTGCTGTGTCATTTCCAAGCAACAAGAGAGCAGCATCTCAGACGATTAACCCCTTTCATGGTCAGAGGCTTGCAGAGAAAGGGCACAGCCAACATCAATTCCAACCTTCCTCCTCCTGCCTCCCTTCCAGCAAACCTCAAGCAGTCTAGGCTTTGCAGGCAGAAATACCTGCAGAACCGCTCTTTCTTTTAGGAAATATCCCCACTGCAAGACTGTGTTGCTGCTTCCTTTGTCTATGTAGATTCTTTTGCCAGTATTTACCAAAAAAATGCCATGATACTTAGTTCAAGTGAATCAGGGGCACATGGTGTCTAATTGGGGCTGTCAAGAACCAAAGGGCTCACCTTTAACCAATTTCATGTGTGCTCTGTGGGCAAGGATTAGAAAATGAGAAGTAGTGCTGCAGAGGTAGGAAGATTAACAGCTGGACACTCACGCGTTTAAATACATGATCACAAAGGGAATGCTGATTGATTACCAAATTGTAAAAAGTACCATCAAGTTGCTTTCTCCCCTCCTGTTGCTACCCATCCCTCGCTATCTTTTCTTAGAAACAGTAGATGAAGCCTTTCTATTTTTGGCTACCTACACTCCCTTCTTTGTCCTTTATAACTTAATAGATTTGCTGCTGGTAAATACAAAACCAAACCTGTTCTGAGCGCTCAGAGCTCCAATGCACATTAAAAAATTATAGACACCACCTCTGGACACGCTGAAATTTATGACTGTGTCTAAAGAGGCTGTTATTGTAGCAAGCAATCTAAACTTTACCTCTATTCACAGTCGGACAAACTAGCTTTAATCAGCCCATATCTTCTCAGTCAGGGTCTTTCTGTAAAATTATTCAGCTGGCTTTGCAACACAAGTGTCCACTAAGTACACCACTAAATTTTTCTAAGCCATTTTACTGATATTTCTATTCACATGGCAATCAGCTGCAGTTCCTCTAACAGCACTGTTCATAAAGCCTCATTTCCAAGAGAGCCTGGAAACTTCTTATAAATGGTAGACCTTTTAAATAACAGTTATCTGCAATGGTCCTAGGGCGTGCGGCTCCACAGTGCGCTGGTCTGCAAGAGAGCTACTGGTCCCCTCTGAAAGCATCGAAGTTCACCACCTAATTTCTTTAATGCAACTCTAAAGGTTAATTGGTCTGAAAGAGTAATACAGGACTGCTGGCTAATGATATATGCCTCAAGGCTTTGCAGCTTGCCTGTATTTTATACAGTCAAGTCCAAAGCATAAAACACAGGCAATATCACCGGGACTTTTCAGACCACCCTCCGACGTCCTGCAGTCCACCTTGGCCTCCCCTTCTCTGAACCGAGCCCTCCGCTACACCCACATGTGCTGAGTGAAAGCGGTAGGAGCTCAGGACTCTTCTCCTCCACCTGCATTTCATGCCTTGTTAGAGGGGGCTCTGAGAAGTGCCACCACTGCACTCCTCATTACCACCACAGAGAACTAAAAGCAACCCTAATGAGGAGAGCTTACAGTACTGGGTGGGAGGAGGAACGTCCTCCCACACTCCCCAAGGAATCTGGCCAAAATCTTCAATTTGCTATTTATGACAGCTAATTAGTTATTCTATTGAAAATCTTTGCTTTAAATAAAAGAACTAATCATACACAAAAGTCAGTCCCCCACCTCCTGTGAAGCACACATAATTGGCTTATTTCCCCAACACTGTGTGTATGTTTTACACAATGCTTTCAGGCAGATGGCTTTAACTCTTTCCCTCTGCAAGTTTGCCGGTTGGCATTTTTTTTGGCTTTTGGGGGGGTGGGTTTATTTATTTATTTATTTATTTATTTATTTATTTAAAAAAAAAACCAACAAGAAAATCGTTTCCTCAGATTAGCTACTTTTACCATAAAAGCCTGCTCAACAACAAAGCAGTTAACTACAGACACAAAGTATATCTAATGTCTGAAAAGCTTGTGACAACCACTCCAGCGCATTGCTTCCTGTGCAGTCGTACAGCACCTTGTACAATACGCTACTGGAATTATGGTTTTATTCTCCACCACAAATTCTTGCTTGAGCAGTGCCTTTCAGATACAGTTACCTCATTGCTGAACAACCCCGGTGCCAAAAGACCTCAATTATTAAAGGTTTATGTTACATTTCTTTCTTCTCTCTCTTTTTGTTGTTTTTGTTGTGTTTCTTGTTTTTTTTTGTTGTGTTTTTTTTTTTTAATTTATGTAAGTGTGGGGTTTTTTTGTAACTTACGTAAGTAAGAGAATTTTCTGTAATTTATATAAGTGGCTATTATAGGGATACTACATTACAGTGCTAAAAGCAATTCTGGTTTAAAGACCAGAGTTTTGGCAGTTGGGCAATTGAGCCTAGGTTTCAGAGTTCCACTTGAGGGAAAAAAATGTTTATTTCTAGCATCGACACTCTTTAAATGAGCTGACCTCCTTTTGCCTGCTAACAGAAACTCCAGCACTTGGCTGAAAAAGATGAAAAAGTAACTGAAGAGTAGGAGTAATCTTATTAACTCCTGTCTCATCACAATAAATAAGCTGCAGTCTTATGTCTTTTATCAGAGGATCTGATATCATTTAAAAGCATTAGAGCCCTGCATCACCCACTTAAGTAAATGCAGACAGTCATTGCCAAAAAGACGCAGTGAATTTCATTCCCTTAAAAAGAAACTCACTTTGTGTTCCCAGTATTGTATTACTCACCTTCTATGAATATTACACCCTGCGAAACAAGTTAAACCATGCACTTCCATTGAACTGGAGAGTACGTCGTCTTGGGCATCTTCACCAAGAATTTCATTGAAAAATTATGGCCAGCAAGGTGAAACTCATCATGTCATCTGTATATCCAATTAAAACATTACATTTGGAACACTGAAACTCAATGCTTATGAACAAGCTTTAGACCATTCATCAATATTATTCAATGAGTAACCACAATCTTTTTTCATTTCCAGTTTCATGCTGCAATATACAGCAGGTGAATTTTACAGTGGTGTTAGCAATTCACTTGTGGTATTCTTTCTTCTGAATCATTACTGAACAAATTTCCCAAGCATGGCAAAAAGGTAGTAGAGAAGGCAGTTAACATGAGAAACATTTTCATTATTTCTATTTTAACTATGCTCTAGTCCTCCCAATAACACAGCAAATTTTTTGGCCCTACAGTTCAGAACAAACTTTAGAGAAACATATTTTTGAGGCTAGTGTCCCCTGGCAATTTCAGCTGCCTAAAAGTGACCCGAAGCTTGACAAGCAGCTTAACTCCTCCTCCAGTCTCCCATGCAGAGACCCTGTTTTCAAGCCATTTGCTCAGGCAGACTAATATATCCAAAGTAGTTATTCATATCATCTGCATCTGTACGAAGGTAGGAGGTGGTTCAGGACACAAGGTTTAGGGTTAGAATCTAGATTTTCATTTTCCCAAAAAGTTTTAAGACTTTGAGTACCTGCCTTAAGATCTATTATAGTGTTGCACTTGCCAGAGGACAACCTGTAGCTTTAAAGGAATACAAAGCAGCAGGACTGAATGCGAACCATAATAACTGTTGCTGCAAAACAGTTCCTATAAATCATTCCAGTAAGCAACATTTCCCTGTGCTCATAAAATATGCTTGTTTGAGCTTTAATTTTTCATAATTGGCATATGTCCAAAGCTTACTCTTAGCAAATATAGTGTTTCAGTGAAATCCATTTTTACCATTTGAAGCACTGGGAAGAGTAAAGAGACATGCAAAATTTCTTCCACCTTCAGCCTAGTCCGAGAACATTCTGGTCAAGTTTTCTCAATTAGCTCCAATTCAGCATCCTATATTCTGGCAAAAGTCCTGGTTTTAGGTAACCAGTTCTCTGCTTCAATGTCAGTAGCAGAAAAAATTCTGGCAATGGAGAGACAACCCTCAAACCAGCTTTCCAGCTGTATAAGAACATCAGAAACAAGAAAATTATTATGAGGCAAGACTAGCCTGGAATTCTTCCCATATTCCTCAATATTCCACTGGCTTGCAGATGACCACCGAAAAGACAATAAGGTCCAAAGGTTTCTTTTGGGAGGGTTTGGGTGTCAAAGGCAAATCAATGGAAAAATATTCTCTCTGTCAAATGATAACAAAGGTTGTAATTCATCCCTTGCTTTTCAGCTCTTTCAGGAACACGCTACCTACTAACATCATCTACAGGGAGTTTTTTGTCCCTCCCCTTCAAGGAAGGAAAGAAATTTTGACAGAAAAACCCTATATCAAGTTAAAAATCCCACAGAGTGTTGGAGAAGTGAAAACTCAAGTAAAATATTTCCAGGCACACATGTAGTACTATACAATTCTCATCTTCCCATTAAAATGCACCCTTCAACATATTACTACTGTGGTTTCAAGATGTGCAGAGATGTGTGATGCTGCAGAGCTCAAGTTTAGCATTGAGACATTAACATCACCCTGACAGAGTTGGTATGGTATATATGTGAATATTTTAAAGAGAACATAACTATACCATTGCATGGTCATCATCAGCATCATCTTTTCTTCTGCCTCTTTGCAGACATATACAATGTCAATCTAAGCTTTCGGCAACCTTAACAGAATTTCAGTGCCCACTGCCAAATGGCCATTTGATGTTCTGCTCTGTGTACACTGATGAAGCAATCTGTCACAGGCCTTAATGCAGGCATTGATGTCTCTCCAATCTAAACCTTTCACAGGCTTATAGAAATTTCTCGAGACTTTTGGAGCCTACAATAATTTGTGCAATACCACAAAAGAATTTGGAATCCTGGTACCCTGTGTTTAATGAAATATGAATATACTCTTTTAAATGTTTCTAGAAGAAATCCTAGTCAGGCCAAAAAAGCACACCATCAATCACCAGAAAGTTGTGCTGGCAACTCTGAAATAGCAAACGCTGTAGTGATTGCAGGTTATTGGTGTATGAAAATAACAACCCCTCTTGCCCCTGTCCAAACTTACTGCAACACCAAATATTTGATGCCTGTACCTTGCACAAGATTAGTACAATAAATACACAAGGGCTAACGTTTATTGCCTATTTTCTTAATTTCCAAGAGTTTCACCTATAAAGAATGCAGGCAGAGTCCCTTTAAGTTAATGCAATCCATGTAAGAGATACAATTGCTGCTGACTTTCTAGAAGTCGGGAAACATATCTCCCTACTTATTCAGAAAAATCCAGATATCTCCCAAAACCTATCTTTTTCTCCTGTTCCTAGCAAAACCAGATCAACTCATCTGCTATTAAAAGTTGAAAGGAGAAGGGCAAGGAGAGCTATTTACTTCTCTTCTCATTGAAAGGAAAAAACAAAACACACAGTATTTTTGCAAGACTATTTGCATGCTGAGCTGTCAGACCATGCACTTTCCATTAAAGAGATAGCATCCCTTTTCATAAGTCCATTTGGGATCCATTTTAGTGTTATCTAAAAATCAAATCTACATGGTAATCCTTTTAATGTACTCTTGACTTTTAAAAACAGCTTTATGTTCCTTCAGGAAATGTTTTAAGCCATTACTCCGTAATTACTACTCACCCATGGAAACACTGATCTTTTACAATATATAATCAGTCTGCTGACTTCAAAAATAAAACAGACTAGAATTTTGTCTCATGAAAGTAGCAAAGAAAAAACAATGTTAAGAGAGCATCTCATCTTCCCACACCCCCTGGCCCCTTGCTTCCCCCTCCCCCTCATAATTCAAAGTGGTATGTTTTTCCTATCTTAGAAGAGAGGGGCTGAAGTGGTCACAGTTCCAAATTCCTGTGTTAAAAGTATAGGCGTGGAGACTTTTAATATCAGTTTTGCATCAGTGATCACTGCGTGAGTAACCAATATATAATTACTGATTTAGGAAGCAGAAATTTTATCCTATTGGATATAAACAATACCCTAACCTTTTGCAAGCCCTGAAGTCATTTTGAATGACGCTATACAACCTCCCAAAAAGCTGGCAACATAGGACTGCCGTGGAATTTGTGGCGTTCCTTCAGTAAGCTTAAGCTGTATGTGAACAAGTCTCAGAAGAGGTGCCAAAACTAGATTGCATTTAGTGCAGCTTCATTGGATTTATCTGGACCACACCTGCATTCAACATAGGAATGCCTAGCCAAACTTCAGGGGCCCGAGATTACCTTGAAAGTCCAGCTCCTGAAAGTTTTGCCTTGCTGCCTTCCAAGCTCCTCTCCCCACCTGGAGGTGGCTGGGAGGCAGAGTCGAGTCTGAGTGGGATGATGAGCTAGCACTGGCTTGGCCTTTCTAGCAGATGCCATAAAGAGGACACGAGTGCATTTTGCTCAATTACAGCTTCTATCTGAGGATACCCAAACAAAAGCCTGTGACTTCTGTAATGCAGATTCTCAGACTACAGGAGGTCCCTGGATATCCTGGTGTTGAATACAGTTTAACAAAGATCCTAGATGTTTATGCAAAGTATACCCTATCAAAAATTGGAAGGATCTTTTCCACCACTGACCCCAGAGAGCCCAGCACACTTCCCATCTGACTGCTCTGGCAAAGACAGTTTAATATTTCGACTTGCAAATAATATCAACTAAAGTTGTTGTTCTCTTAATGCCATAAGAATAGAGAAGACGGAGAAAGCAGAAGCCAAATACTTTCATTGATTCTGTTCTTCTGTTTACTGAGGTCTAGCTGAAGCCTGACTAAGCCATTGTTTGCTTCCAAAGACAGATTTTACTCCAATTTGCTACTGCAATTAGTACAGCGAAGGTCCTACTCTTGGCCATTCCCCCGTTCATTCACTGGGAGGCATGAAGACCCCATTGTAACACTGTTCATTAAACATTTGTTGTAGCTACAGTTGGCTAGTAACTATGTGCCTCAAACTAATTTTTATTATTCAGAACTGATTAAGTCAGGCCTCACAAACCACAGCTGGCCATTAATGCTACCCTTCTTTACAAGAAATTATGCTGATAAGAATTAAAAGTGGTTTCTTGGCGCTACCTGTTGTATACTCATTCTATAGTAAGTTCCCCTGAAGTGATGTATAGAGACAGGGTTTGAGCACTATTTCCCATGAACAACAGGAAAGATCCAAATAAAATTATGGGACTGTTGGGTTTTTTGTTTTCTTTTCCTTTTGTTTCTCTTTGTGTGAAATGCCCAGAAAGGATCTGAAAACTCTGCTGCAATTCACCATCTATTTCAGAATAAAGTGAGCACTAAAGGTTTGGAGCAAGTTAGCATGACACTTAGTTTGCATTAAAGCATCTTAAAAGTCATATGAAATATACCATAACAGAGCACATTCTAATCTATTAAGCATTCAGGAGCATCACTGTATTCAGAATATGGATGAGAAGTTGGAATTGCACAAGACATTTCTCTTCTTACGGTTGACCACTGAGTTGAATTCAAGCTGATCCTAAGGGAGCTGTTTTCATTAACCTACAGTAGCTTTCTAATCCTATTCGTTGAATTTCAGTCCACCACCACTACAAGAATTTATGACCTGCTGCCTGCACTTTGGATGGTACTCACACTTCACTCTTTTCCTCAATGCATCCTGCTCCTCTGGATGATTACCACTGCTTTGTACAGGAACTGATCCCCTTAAAGTGGAAGTCTGTTCTTTAATTCAGTTATTATGTTCCATTTACTTCTCACCAACATACCTGAAGATGTCAATGGTTACACTTGGTTGAAAAACATGAAAAAAACAATATCATATGACTTAGCCAAGGGTGCAGAACTGAAAGACTCCTGAAACATACCTCTGTAAGTTTTGCCCAGCTATGCTTTGCCCGAAACCTCAAACCAAAATGCAATTCTAAACTACTAACCTTCAGCTCAAAAAATGCTACAATTCTGGGCCAAAAGACTTACTGAGCAGTTTTTTCTCTGCTCCATTTCCACAGGAATCTCTACTGCTTGATTTGCCCAGTTTTTGTCCACCTCATCATGATATTCATGACTGTTGAAAAGAACTCCTTCACTGAACTAATGAAATAAGGAGTCTTAAGTGCAGTCCTTTTTAGAAAAGTCTGTATCTCCAGATGAGTCTCAATTTCACAGCATCAGGGAACTGTGTGCCAAAGCACTGAACCGGAACACCAGGGTTAGCAGGAGTTGCAGACAACAATGCTAACATCAGGGTTATTTTAGACTAGAGTACTTTCAAATCAATTTTGGATGCAAACTTTTAAATGCACTCTCCAGAAGGAATCTGCAGTGACTGAGTATTTTCAAGGCTAATTTTCTAGGCTTGAATGAAACTCATTTTTACTTAAGAAAAAGACGCAACTAACCTTTGCCACAAAGGCTGGCTCATAGCTAGAAAATTAGGCAGACAACAGTCTTAAAAAGGAATAAACTACCTAAGAAAACATCCATAAAACTGCAAATGAAAGCCACTACAGATGCTGTTGGGAAGAGATTTTCACTGAGACCAGAAGTTATCATGATCCAAGGCACTTCTCCTGTATCCAAGGTACCTCATCTTCTGCAAGCAGTCCCATTCTAGCAGGGGTAAGGTTACCCCTGCTAGAATCTGCGCTACCTGGGGCAGCAGGGCTGCGCTCCACAAATGCAGATAATTCTGCAGTGGGATAAAGGAGGAACGGAACATCCACAGCATGATGGCAGGATTTTGCGGGACTAAAATTCCTGTAGAATTAAGACAGACCCTCAGCACTCTACAGAAAGAAAGTGGTTGTGATGAGAGAAGGGAATGTGTAAGACAGATGGGAGAGTTAAGGTTAAAGTTCAGACCAGAAGCAATTAAGACGGGCAAGAGTGCTCTGCAACTTGACATAGGTTTGCTTTGTATTCAGAACTTTTGACTAGCATTAAGCATCTTAACTTGTGTATAGAGAGATTATAATTAAAACCTGACAAGCTTAAATTAGCCATTTATAAAAGGTTCTCCAGAAAGCTTTTAAAGTAGACTAAACATATCTATTAGAATGGAAGAAAGGGGAAAAATAGAACCGAAGCCATTTTCAGTTACAATAGATTTCCCTACCTAGATATCTCAAGAGATTAGACAAATTTAAAATCAAAGTTCTGCAACTGTCCAAAGCCACTTAAAAGGAGGGAGAGGGAGGAGGTGTGGCAATTAGAAAAACCTTTAAAACTCTCCTTTAAACCGCCCTCTATTTAATAGTCCACAGTCCTTTGGATGAACATAAGCACTCCAGAAACCCCATTTGAAAAAAAAAAAAAAAAAAAGAGGAGATCCTAATTTCCCTTCAGGATTTTGAGCACTTCAGGGAGTGCTCTATTATGGTTCCCCAGGGACAGGGGAATTATGTCAATCTACCACAAGGCTGGGCAGTTAGCGAAGGAGGCAGACCAACAGCTGGCTTTCAGCAGGCCATGCCAATTAGAGCAGAGGGAGCGTTTTTACCTCACACTGGCTATTCAGATTAATTCCTAACATTTCAGTGCTATACAATTTTCCTATGAGTTCAAGAAAACGAACCTAAAGAAAATTTGCTCTTTATCAAAGAGAGGAACATATCTGCCAGTGTCAAATGACACCAGGTAATTTATTCCCCCTCAAAAGAAAAGAAGGAAATAGCTACAAATATTTTGATATTTCACAAAAAAGTTCACAGACTATAAATATCTGGAAACCAGGTTTGTGAGAATAAAAGTCATTAAGGGCAGGGCTGCTGCAAAGTCCACCTTATTACTCCCAGATCGTATTAGATTCCTTCTTTCCCTGCCTGGCCTTTTCATAAAGCAAATGCAGTACTCAAGAAACACGGCTGAACATCTAGCTGGGACACAAGAAGCAAGCTTTGGTTTCCCAAACATCTGCCTATTAACCTAAAGAGCTCCTGAACAGCCCTACATTATTCCTACCTCTGATTGCTCCCAACACCACATCAGCCTCTCTGCGACCCTCCTTGGTAAAGCTCTGGAACAGATGCTTTGCTATGCATGAAGCACATGACAGGAGCATTTTCATAGCCCACAGAGTGCCCTTGTCACAACCTGTTGTGGAGGCCTGGTGCCACTGCTGAAGACTCAGAATTTACATGATTGCAGCATCCTACTTCTAGGTGGGAAAGAGAGGCAGATAGGAAATGTAAGAAGAGAAGTCAGCAGAAATGTTATATAAAATATGGTGCAGACATGAGTACAGTAGTTCTTCAAAGGAAGGAGAGAGATGGTGCCTCTCCCTGAGAAAAATAATCAAGCTGTACCAGCAATGATCACTCTAAACCCATGTAATTTATCTACAGCCTACATTCATTGCTTCCACAAACAAAATGTAATCCTTTTCCTCAATCTACCTCAACCCTACTGCACTCCATGTGGTACCTCTTTTTCAGAAGAGTGTCTAAATTATCTAAGTGCAGGAAAAGAGAATGTTACTTTAAAGCAAGCCATGATCAGCCACAGCAAAGCACAAGAGGAGTAATTTGTTACTTCAAGTGCTGGAAGGGTTTTGGTTTTTTTTAAGCACCAACAGTATTTGAAGTGGTAATGTGCATTTAGCAATCTTAATTTATTTTGATTCATCTTTATACACCACTAGTGTACTTATTCTCAATGCACAGTGAACCAAAAATCTGATAAGAAAAACCAACATCTGCTCTGGATCCAATACCTAATGGAAGCACGTGAATGAGTATTTGCAGAACCCAATATCCGTGAGTCCTTAATTGTGTGGAAAAGAATAGATATCTGCATTTCAGGCACCCCAAAGTTCAAGTAAAAAATCTATCCCATTTTTGGTTCTCTGTAGCAGCAATTTCACAGCAACTGCTGGGTGTGCAATTGCCACCCTGCTTTTGGAGAATTAAACAGCTGAAGACTCCTCTAGAGACTTCTCACTTTTTATGCAGGTTCAGTCTTATTTTCACTTCATTCCCAAACCTACTGCAGCTGAAATACAGCCCCAGTCCCAAACAGTTCTGTCAGACAACACAAGAGGAGTTACAGATCTGTGCTGGAAGCAAATGCAGCCCAGGAAGCTGAGAGCCAGTTTCTCCTCCTGGCATTGTAGCAGGACCATCACTGTATTACCCACCAGCAGTCCCACCGTGCCTCTGCCTGCCCACAGCTGCACGTGGAAATGCCGGGCATGAATTCCTCTCTCAGGTGAGAGCCTCTGCTCCTCTCTGTGACAAATTTAGCTCAGTCATTTCTGATCCCCCCGGTGGTGACATCCCCCTTTTGCCTTGTCTTTTCCAGGCTAGAAAACCCAATGCTCTCAGCTGCTACACATATCTACCACCACTAAGATGGTGCTGGGTTGACATCAAACTAGCTAGGCTCTCTCCAGTCTGTCAATAGACAGCTGGCCAACTTCAAGTGATGGACACTCATTTGGTGTTCAAAGTCTTACAGATGATCTCACAATTGACACATCGACCTTTGGAAAGTAAAAACTTGTCACTTTTATATGATATTACAAATGATACAAATTGGGTCCTTCCAACCATATCCTGGGCCGCATGAAAAGAAGCGTGGCCAGCAGGTTGAGGGAGGCAATTCTCCCTCTCCACTCTGCACTTGTGAGACCTCACCTGGAATACTGCGTTCAGCTCTGGAGTCCTCAGCACAGGAAGGACACAGATCTGTTAGAGTCCAGAGGAAGGCCACAAGGGTACTTAGAGGGCTGGAGCACCTCCCATACAGGGACAGGCTGATAAGAGTTTGGCTTATTTAGAGAAGAGAAGAGAAGAGAAGAGAAGAGAAGAGAAGAGAAGAGAAGAGAAGAGAAGAGAAGAGAGAAGAGAGAAGAGAAGAGAAGAGAAGAGAAGAGAAGAGAAGAGAAGAGAAGAGAAGAGAAGAGAAGAGAAGAGAAGAGAAGAGAAGGCTCCAGGGAGACCTTATAGCAGCTTTCCAGTACTTAAAGGAATCCTACAGGAAATATGGGGAAGGATTCTTTATCAGGGAGTGTAGTGATAGGACAAGGGTAGTGGTTTTAAGGTGAAAGGAGGAATATTTAGATTAGATATTAGGAAGAAACTTTTTAGTGTGAAGGTGGTGAGGCACTGGGACAGGTTGCCCAGGGAAGTCGTGGATGCTCCATCCCTGGAGGTGTCTAAGGCTAGGCTGGACAAGACTTTGCGCAACCTGATCTAGTGGAAGCTGTCCCTGCCCATGGTAGGGGTGCTGGAACTGGATGACCTTTAAGGTCCCTTCCAACCCAACCCATTCCATGAAAATATTTACTTTTTTTTTTTTTTTATGAGCTCCATCACAAACTATTCTTACAGCCTAAGCAATCAGAAATTTTGAATTTTTTCAAAATAAGCCACTTCATGTCACAATAAGATGCTTCATGTCTTTTGCCCAGAGACCCCCATAATGCAACCAACAGACAACCGAGGGATGAAACATGGCAATGTCCAGAGAGAAGTGAAGCCAACAGACAGCATGCGGAGACTTCTGTTTAAACAGTGAAGAAAATCAGGGGAAACCCTTCCTATGTATTAATGGTTTAAGACGTCTTGTATCTATGCAAAACAAGCACCGCTTCCACGTATAAGATTTATATATCCCTCTCTTTGAGTCCAACCTTCAGCAGTAATGGTTCATCTCCTGCTACAAAGGTCAAGGGCTCAGTCAGCCCTCCAGAGATTTGAGCTACTGGTTCCAGAGAGTCTGCCAGTATCAAACCTGACACTTAGATTAGTATTTACTCCCCAGACATATCTAGTTTCCTATTTCTTCAGGTTCTAGTGTCAGAATATACTTTGAGTACAATATGCAAACCTCCACCAGACAATATCCTCTCAGCTCTTCAGTCATGGTGGTAAGCCTGTTTTTGCTGGGAAAAGGTGTATTTATGTTAATGTACTGATATACACCTGACCCTGTATTTTTGTTACAGGGCATAGAAAATGACAAAACTACATACCACATCATGTTTTCAGTGTGCAGAGAAATATTTCGGAAGTTAGTATTTAATACATTATAATGCTTATAATGCATTATAAGCATCAGAGAATGATCAGTCTTTGATATGCAGTTCATGAATGATTTCATCACAGCTCCTTTTGTTGGCTTTGCTTGAACCAATATGCTGCAGCATCATATATCACCCCGTTAAGGTCTGAATCAGCATGGGTACCTGCACATTACCCTCTTCTGAGGGCAGTGAAGGATTAAACCAAGGGACCACTTCCTCCTATTTCACATGATCAAATCGGGGCAATTCTGTCCCCCGCACCTCTTACACAGCCTTAATATGTTAAAATTATTGCTCATTTCTACTTGTCATGAACAGGGTTTACCTCATTTTGATACTAAACCGTGAAGTGGCAATTTCCCCTGGCACCTCAGCAGTTCAGAGCCACTCTCGCACACCCAGGACAAGCTCCTGCCATGTCACACAAGAGTCACTGTTCCCCTATTTTGGGATGCCAACATCTTGAAATTCTCATGTGTAGAATGGTCAACATGGGCAATTTTTTGCCCAGCTGCAAGGAATTTTTAACAATGAAAGAGACAAAATAAAGCTCAAACAGGAGGTATCAAATCTTACCAGGCCACTGCGCACCAAGGTTATTAAGAAAGTTTGAAATTACAATAGAGCTCTACTTAAAAACCTACCCACCTGGTTCCCCAAGGCTATGTATTTAAGTAGCTTGCAGATACGGTTTGTATCATTCAAGATGCTTTAACACTTTTATCCAAGCCTCAAACTGCATGAGCAGACTGCAAACAAAAAGCTGTTCTTACACACCAACTAGTGGCAGATAACAATTTCTCCTCATTGGCTCCACTGGGGTAAGTGGGCACCAACTTTGTTAGCACTAACTACATTTATTACATGGCTGCATTGGTCCCCTTCCCTCTCCCTCTCTCTGCCAAAGGACAAGCCAGCTCTGAATTTTGGGACTTTCTGTAAAGCTGCCACTGGCTGGTTTTTGGTTCCATTATTTCACAGACACTTCTGCAGAGAAGGTCCACATTTGGGTATGGCACACCTTGTAAAGTGTCAAAAGAAGAAAAACAAGCCATGGCAATGCAGAGCTCAGGCCGCAGGAATGGCAAGAGGATATCACATTCTGCTTTAAGTGCCGATATATTTGTGCTTTGAAGGAAAAATGCCTTCAGGAATCACAGCAGGAGTCACCTCTATATAAAGACTTTGCATATAGAGGGACATTTATTATTCTCAATTAATGGCATTCTGATAGACACGTTTACATTTCTAAGTGTCAGATTCAGCAGAATACGAAATGACTGAAGGCCTCTTATTTCACCCTGAAAACGGCCATAAAAGGATCTGAAGACGACCAAAAAAAAAAAAACAATTCCACATTTTCTAGAAGACACAAAAGATGTCCTTTGATTCCTTACAGTTCTGAAGCCTGGTTAGTACAGCAAGGCTTTCCAAATACAGACTTAAATGCCTGCAAACAGCAAAGCAAATTGCCTCTACAGCCCCTTCACAGAATTCAGTGACATCCATATCAAGAGGCAGTAATAGATCTTGATCATATTCTCCCACGGACTGTTAGGGAAACCTAATGTGGCAGAACATTGTATAGTAGGTTTCTGGAAAAATGAATATCTAGAAGTTTCAAAAAAATTCACATTTTGCCAGCAAATTGTGTATAATGTTACTGCGTTTTAAACCGACACATCTGAAATATTGTCTAAAAGTAGACAGCGAATAAACATCTTGATCTTGTGAGAGAAAATTCATTTTGTTTGGGGGAAAATCCAGAAATGGAAAGCCACTTCAGTGACATTTGTGTAACTGAACCACCTATAAACTCTTCACACACATACACGCATGCCCATAGGTTGCTCGTGGCAGAGCATGCCTATGGCCAGGACTGATACACAAGTGTTTGACACTTTTGAACCTCCCCGAGGCTAAAGAGTAAAAACAAAATTAACTCAACCATGAGCAGCTAATGACCATATTAAAGAAACAGAAAAAATTAAAGGGCAGATACTTAATGCCCAAAACTATTCCAGTGCCTAATTCCCCAAAGTAAAAGGAGGTCTTTCGCATGTACGTGCACATGAACATCAGCCATTAAATCCTTCAAACACTCTTGGCTGTGGAAACACAGATGTGAATTGTTAAGCAGTCAATACACCTCCACTGAGTGCCTGAGGCATCTCACACACGGACCAATTCTGAATGTTTAAATAGGAAGGGTGGGAGCACACAAGTGCCTAAAGTAAGGGTCTGAAGGGGAAACAAACTGAAATCTCAGAGGCAGTGGTTTGCAGCTTCCACAAGCGATTTTGAAAAGCTCCTGTGTGAAGGCATAAGCAGTCCTTGCTTCTGGTCCCAGCTGAATCCCATCTCTGCTTCTCTCTTGGTGCCACCACATTCCACAGCCACCTCTCACGAACTCCACATGCATCCTCCTGGTGCTCCTTTTTAAGTCACTTCCTCCAAATAATATAAGTATTAAAAAGAAAAATGTTACTCATATTGACTCTCCTGTCTGTGCTGGAAAGAGCTGCTGTCTGTTTGCTTTACCAGAAACTGGAACACTGGTTAGTTTTGTGGGTTGGTGTTGGGGTTTTTTTGTTTGGTTGTTTGGGTGGGGATTTTTGTTAAAATTAAGAATATCCCATAGAAAATGAAACCTCCCCATCAAGTTACACTGCAGTTCACAGTTTTGAAGATTTGAAATAAAAATGACTCACCAGCTATTCAACTATACAAATCAACACGTTGCAAGTATTCCTGCCCAGTGGCCTGATATTAGACCTGTAAATAAATAATTCAGTACTCAAATAATAGCAGCTAAATTTAAAAAGCACCCACAAAACCTGTTAGTGTTAACTGGAGCTTTTGATGGTCAGATTTAGCTTCTTGGGCAGGGTGGGAAAAGCAATTTACTACCACAGAGAAGTACGAGTGTTGAAAACTAATTCAGCAACACCTCCAACTATGAAAACTGCTACTCAGCTCCAGCCAGCAGACTGCAAATTCCCACAGACCATGGCTCCCTATGCCCTCACACATGGCACTGTGACCACCTCCAAACAGGAAAAGCCCACCTTAAAAATCCTTGGGAAGAGCTGGGATGGTAGCAGCACCCCAAATTCATATTAAGAAGAGCACCAGCATCCAGTAAATCTCATTATATTTGAGTTCTGCTACTGATTTTCCACATGAAAATCTCTGCATCCATGTTTTCACCAGTGAAAAGGAACCAGCAACACTTTATCTCCAGGAGACTTCAAGTGGTCTCCAGTATGCTGAAAGCACCAAGCTGCTGTATATGCGTAAGTGCGCTGCCAGATTCAACGTGACAGGCTACACTTACCTTGTCCTAAAATCCTTTAGTGAAGGCCAAGTAGAATAAAGAGGTGAAACTTTCCACTGTATTATTTTACAGCTTCTATGAAGTCCCTACAACCAGTTTCTCCGTAAACACAAGTTTACACTTTGTTTAGCAAAAAAAATTTTGGCAGCTGTGAGGCATATATGACCATAGATATCTATTGCCAGCAAAAAGGCAGTTTTCCCCTCCTTTTAAGTGATGGAAAGTCTATTTGCATCATAATTACAACCAAGGCCCTGTAACGTTACTTTCAGTTAAAATAGTAAACTACTATAATAAAAGCGTACCTGGGGAATATTTAGAGAAAGCACTAATGATTTCTTCCCTAGTGGTTAATAAATTCCCTTCCAGATCAATTTGTTCATGATAGAAACTTGAGAGCATAAACAGTTACACAAGCACATTAGAGTGTGTCTTTCTCAGTATAAATGATTTATTACAATGATTAGCAGCACATAAACAATTTAAAATACAACTCTAATTAGCTTTTTGGATGAAAAGGAGAAAAACCTTCCTGACTCCCTCTACGCATTATGTTTTACTTTTCTAAGTGTGTACTTTTTAATTAAATCCAAATGTCACAATAAATTTAAAGTGTTTTATTACCACCCTGGCTAACTAAGCCATTCATGCAAACACCCGTTATATTAAACCAGATGCAGGGCTAGAAGTGGTAAAAGAGAAAGGAGAAGGAGAGGGGGGAGAAGACAATTACTTCTATATTTGACAAGAGATTTGTACAAATGTTTGAAGACAAGATCATCTTTGGCAAGCTTTCTCTGTTTTATGCAGAGAGGCTGGCCAGCTAATTGCTCTTTAATACCTGTTTCCAAGTTCAAAAACGTCATGCCCTGTTAAACTTTCCCCATCAAAAGCAAAAGGAGAAGGAGAGAAAGGTAGGAAAACTGGTCTGGAGAAAATCTTGCACAGTTTGCCACAAACAGTCAAAACAAACTGCCTCTCTCTCTACCTGTACACACATATATTCCTCTTTTATGTTTGGGGAGAGCAGAGGGATGGAAAAAAAAGTGTCCTTTCTAAAAATGTTGAGAGCTCTCCCATGAGAAGGCTGACCACGACCACTTGCCATTCATGACGACATCTGGCCTTTGCCTTTCTGTGGGATGAAGTGCCACCTCAAACCCTCCTCAGCATGGAGGACACAGCAGTCTAGGCAGGGGTTGTTCACCCTGCTGATCCAAACAGCCATCCCACAGCTCACATGAAGTCATGGTGCCATCAGCATAACAAGGGACATTGGCCACCACCTGCAGCAATGGGCATTTGCCTGTTACTTATGGGGAAAAGGGGAAAGAAAGGCTTTCAAATAAGGCTGATGAGGTGGGACTGCAGCTAAACTGATGGAGGTATGCTGAAGATAAGGTCCAGGGTGGCTACCAAGCACCACGGGCTCACAGCCTGTGTCTGGGCACTTGGCAGAGGTGCAGGTTAGGGGAGATGTGGGGCTGGGTGTGCTGTGAGCTCTGCTGGGATAGAGGGTAGGAGAGAGGGAGGGAAACAGCCCCAGAACCTCCCGACCTAGGTGGTGATCCCAAAGCCTCAGGGCTGCTCTGCAGCACTTTGTTTTACTGCTACATCAGCAGATTGGTCTAAACAGGTCAGATTTAGCACAGTTCAGACAAAAGCCACCCATTAAAGAAAGCAGCTACGATTATTAAAATAGGTTCAAGTAAATGGGCACTGCGCAGATAAAGCTTTTGACCTTAGCGTGCAGCACTCTCAAGAACACTTTAACATAATTTATCTAAATTAAAAACCAAACACCAAATTCTAAAATGGCACAAAAAGATCATTTAAAAAATGCGATTAAAAAAGTGGGTCAAGGGTTGGAAATTAGTAATTACTACTACAATTAACCAAAATCAGACAGAGACACATAAATTGTGCATATTACTGCAGTTCACGTCAGAAAGGCAAATGCAAGCAGAGCAGAGAAGAAAAAGCCTGCAAGTTGCAGAACCACTCATATAATTAACCTCTGCCACAGCAGAAGACCCACTCTTGTAAGCTTGCGTCATTTGTTTCTGGAAAGAAGTGCTGCTCGTTACTATGCTCAGCTATTAGACCACGCTCTTCACCAGTTACTCAATTCTTTGGAAACTGATATTTTGATTTTCTTCTAGTCTAAGATCTTAGTGCTTCTTCACCCTATTAGTAGTACATTTGCCCTTCACCTCCTACTTTCATAGTTCTGAAAAAGATGAGAAAGGCCAACTTCTGAACATCCTGGGATTGAGTAGAGGTCATTTGCCAAAAATGCCACCTGCCAAAGTCTATATTGTTTGAATGCAAAAGCCTATTGAGAACTGCCAAAGAAACACCATAAAGAGCTTCTAAAACAGACTACTTAACACTGGATGGAGACAGAAATACTCTGTATGCAACTAACATCCTTCAGATGGTTTTCCCTAGGTTTAGGGAGGGAAAAGATAATTTAACAATTAGCACTTTGTTCCCACTTCAATCTCAGAAGGGCTCTTTGTGAACTTCCTTGGAGCAACGTTGAAAGAGCACAGTGGGAAAGAACAGACTGACTACTATTTTGAACTATATCCAAAATGAACTATTCTCTAGGTCCTCCCTTGAAGCTATCATCTACTTTAGGTTAAACGAATAAAATCTAGGTTCAAATCTTATTCAGGCTTCAGCTTAATTTTGCGAGCTCAGAAGGCTCCGCAAATCATTTTAAGTTAAAGTAATGAAAATAGGTGAACTTGAGAAGCTGGACAGACACGAATGATCTCTTCCAAAATAGGGAAGAATCCATCTGTTCCCTTTTAAAGTGCATAAAAGTCTTTAAGCAGTAATGAAAATTCAGGGATGTAAGTCATGGACATCATAGCAGTCTATTAGAGAGAGGAGTGGGGCTGTATTACAGAATACTGCAAGCAGCAGTGATTACTGGGATAAGGGGATGCTGCAAAGGCAGCATGGCAGAGGGCAAATCAAACGATTCAAAGACTCAAGGATCTCAGTTCTTAAAAAACGAAGGGAGAAATGAAGATTTCTATCTTTCGAAGAGGCAGGATGAATAGAGACACACAGATGTCTGAAAGAAGTGATGAAGATGGAGATATAAAGCAGGATGTGCTCCTCAGGTGCAGAAGGCAAATGTCTGCAGCTCCAGGTGAGGCATAGACAGTAGGTTTGCACCACAGCCAGGACAGGGATGAACAGGAGGAGGGCTCTGTCACAGCACTTCTTTTCTTCATTCCACACATCAAACCATGCATTTTGGCCATGCATTCTCAAGCAGGAGCAAGACACGGCTACTGGGACAGTCCTGCTCCCAAGCCATGCCTGCCCTTCTCCTCCTCTTCCCTTACTAGGGGACTGCCTAGTACCTCCTCCCATACCCTAAGACTCAGTTTACTTTATTTCCAAAGGTACTGATGTGCTTTTTGCATATCTCCTTACTAATATTTTTAAAACACCATTGTCGAACAATCCTCCAAGTAGAGCACATTTCATTCGATTTGCATGTTGTTCCCGAACTGTTTCTCTCAAGTTTAGAGGAAAAACACTTTGCCATAATGCCTATTATACAGTACAGTAAATTGAGCAAGGGGGAAGGTGAGGAGAACATATTAAATTGCATAAGCAATACAGAAAGCTTTAGCCAGATTAGCATTTGACACATCAGAACACTAAATCTTACTCTCAAAGTAACCTGGAAACAGACTGACAGCCAGCACCCATGCTGATCTGCCCTTGGGTATGGTACTGAGGCAAGAATCAAACAAACTTACATGTGTTTTTGCAATTCAGCATATAATGTTCAGGCCTGAGATCAGAAGACCAGAATTTCATCCCACCAAAGATTACCAAAACGCTGCAAGTTTGGGAAAAATGCTTTACTTTCATTGTCCCTCTCAACCTTTTTTTTTTGATGCTTAATTCAAACATTCTAATTTAGATGTTATTTCTTGCTCTTCTGCATGTATATGCTACCTTACATAGTGTAGCACCAAACAAATACAGACACAAGCAGAGTCAAGTCTTGTTGTTCTGTTTTTTTGGGGTTTTTTTTTGGCTACGTGATGTCTTAGTGATTTCTTCCAGGAAGTGGAAAGCATCTTCAGCACTTATTTCATGGAAATACTGTCATTCAGCATCCACAGGATGTGCAAGACCTTTCCTTCACTGGCTAGGCATTTCTCAATAAACTCAAGGGTAAACACTTAAGTGGAATGAGCCCTCTGAGAGATTGCAAAGAAATGCTGAGTAAACACAGCCTTGCTATCAACACTACTCCTTTAATGACAAACTCATTCAGATGTTAAAGTTGCCTCAAGCACTTGATCATGATATGCAGTGTGAGGAAAGTTCAAAATCAACTCCACCTCCTGTATTCTCATGCAACTTCAAACAGTAACACACACTTACCTAGCTTGCCTTACAGACCTTGCTTTGATAAGCAAAATTTTAACTAGGTTAATACCATTTGAAGAGGATTCATTTAACTGAAACAAAATGAGACTTGTCACACTCTTCATAGCTGGTATTGTAGTAACAACTCACATGTTTCTCTCCTGTAGAAGAAATGAGCTTAATAATCCTCACAACTGTCTTATTCTGTTGATCTAGTCGAAACCCAAGCCAAGACCAAGAAATATTTGCTTTCTTTGATTAATCACCGCCAAGGGGTGCTCTTTGGAGAGTCAGTGCTATAAGCTTACAACCTAAATGAGAACAGCACATACTGAGAAACCGTAAGTACAGATCAGGATTTGGCAAGGGCTTTGTTGTGCTTAAATTTTTATCTAGTTTCTTGGGATGGGAAAGGTGGGAAAGTAATCATCATTTGAGACTTAAACACATGGAGCTTGCTCAATGATGAGGAAGAAACCAACCATCCCAAGCAGAAAGAAGACAGGATTAAAAGAAACAAAACCAAGTGCTACTATCCATCAAGTGTAGCACTGGGGCTATTACAACGTGTCCATAGCTCCTTAGAACAATGCACTATTTAATTTGATAAAAAGTTTATAACACTAAAAGACTGTCCAAATATTTGTCCCAAGAGGTAACCAGAGCTTTATTAACTGTACAGGAAATGGATCCAGTTGTGTACAGTGAAACATGCCACAACTAAACTACAGTGGCTCCTCCAGCTTGTGAGGCAGGAGAAGACTGTCAGTCTTTGGTGTCATTTTTCAAGTCTTGCAGATAGAAAACTGCCTGACTTCATGGCTGGTCATCTTCAGGAGATGTCAAAAATCATTTTCCTTTCCTCTGCCTTGTTCTGGTGAGGTTGCTATCACCTTCAGCTTGGTCAGGATCCTGCCAGGTTGCATTTTTCTTCTGAGTGACCACTGGCAAATTGCAACTCTGAGAGTGTGGCCCTCATGCAGGAGCACTGTACGGTAACTGCCCATGGGGAACACAGAAACTGCACCAGGCACTATTAAAGCCAAGCAGTACCTTACTGCAGGATGGCCTTGCCAGTTGCTCTAACTCAAGAGACTGTCAGCATTTCCAGCACCTCTTCCTCCTGGACTTTTACAACAGTTGTAAGATAGAAAAAAAGCAAGTGAAAGCAAAAAAAGAAAATGAAAACAAAACCAAAAATGAACAAACAAACAAACAAACAACTCCCCCCAAAAAAAACCCAAAAAACCCAAATCAAAGCTTTAGGTTAGCCTAAGATCTTGGCATACAACTATGTCATACTCACTCCAAAACAAACCAAGGAAGAATCTTCAAGAAATTGCGCAGGGAAATCTGGACTCTTTTAACACAGATGCATCAAATCCTTGAGATGGTTCACTTGTGGACAGCACTGGTGCACCTATGAAACCCTAAGAAGGGCCTAGGTGCTGTGACTGTATCAACATAAGGGCCTTTAGCTTAGCAGGCACTTAGACATTACAGGAGGCAAGAAATCAGGAATCCTCACCTTTGCTTTGAAGCAGCAAGACACTTAACTGACTTACACCAGCTGGACTCCGTCCTGGCTGAAGGTTTACTGCTGGAGAGGCAACTTCCCTGGTTGCTTCATCAGCTAGAAGCAACCACTGGCTTGGTGGAGAGGCTGGCAGGCAGAAACAGGTCCTCAGGAGTTCACCTCAGCTCAGCTCAATTTTTGTCCAAACAGTGCTGAGCAGAACTTCTACATGATGGGCTCAGCTGCAGCAGGAGCACCAGCGCTGCTTGGTCTAAGCACTGAGTGCTAGAATACACCAGTTTGCAGCCTGGCATTGCTTCCCACAGAACACATAATTATGTCAGGTGGTTGCATTCAGCAAGACCATTTTTGAAAGCCCCTCTAAGGCTAGCAAATGGAAGCACGGCACCACAAACCCCACAGTTCTGTATAAGCGAACACCAGCTGTTCCCCACATTAATACAGGATGCCTTTGAGCACTGATGTTCACATGAAACCAGGTTAAAAATCTTAGTGCTACTACCAGTTTCTTGAAAAGGGGCAGTGATAATGCCGCCCCAAGCTCATTTTATCAGACCTGGTTTTTATTTTCCCCCATTAAGAAAAGCACTCTATTGCCATTTCCACTACAAGCAATCCCATCTCATTAAGGTCAAGCCTACAGGATGGACCGTGTGTGGGGGAAGAGAAAAAAAGATTATGCAAAACTTAGGAACTGCGCCTGGTGAAGAATGCCCGTAGCAGTATCCCAAGTACGTTACCACAAGAATTATGTTTCTCTCCCACCCTCCCCAAAGTATTTAATTCAGGGCAGAAGGGGTAGAACAGGTTCACCTTTGAGCTCCTGTGCCACAAGAAACCATATTTATTCAGCTTTCCTATTTAACTAAATGGAGTTCACACATGCTACAGTATAAAGTTACCTCTTGCCATCTGAAAGCAGTCCAATCAATGCTGTACACAGAGAGTAGTACTTGAATCAGCCTTAAGTTAATTCTTAGTCATCGAAACTGTGACAGCATGCTGACCCTTTCAAGTCAACTGGGAGCAGGCAATCTTTGCAGAAGATCCTCAGGCCTTTAATCAGATTCTCAGTGGGTTTTAAAGAGATACTACAGCATCAGTTTGTAAACATCTCTCTAGTGAAAATAAAGATTACTTCTGACCTAGCCAATTACTCAGTCCCAGAAGATATATCCTAGAGATATAATTGAATGAACCATAAGGAAAGAAAATATATTTTAGGTAGGGGGTAGCAAACTCAAATCCCAACTTAGGATGCAGGCAGCACTGTATCCCATGGAAAGACCAGATACAGAGAGAAATGCTTATAAAAAAAAAAAGTCCATTAAATCATCTAGTCCTTTCTCCTACCAGGGCAAGATTGCTCTCTTGAGCACAGAGCCCTGCTAGAATGAGTGCAAATTATCAGTTGAAGCTCTTCCTTAAAAGCAGGTGTGATGGGGAAAGACCAAAGCATTATTTTGAGGAGACCCATAGCATCAGATACCTGTTTGCCACATCGCAGAGAATCTGGGGCAAGATGTCAGCTCCTGATAGCATGGCTATGCTGTAACATGAAAAAGCAAGCAGAGGACTTGTGCTCAGCGCCAAGACTGTCAGAGGCATTCGACAGTCTCTTGTTGTATTACTTTAAATCTGCATTTTAGCATGCAAAGCCATTGCACTTCATTGCAGGGAGGTACAGTTACTGACTTTAAAAAAAAAAAAAAATCAAGTTATTTATTCTGGAGCTATTACAGACTAATGTAGAACAGACAGCACCCAATAGGCTGCAAAGCCTCACAGGTCAAGACCTATTTGAAGGTTTTGAAGTTCATGGATCACTGCTCTCAAGCCAAACAGCACAGGCAACATCTGCACACCAAAACACGTGCAGAAAAACTAGAGGAGACTCCTGGGAACAGCAGCTGCTTGTGCATTTTCACACTTGGATCAAATCAAATCAAATCACTGGAAAGAAGTTTGGAACCTGCAAACATGGCTTTTGCCATTCCCATCTAGAGTTCACCCATAAGCTTGCAGCTTGTGCCTTTTTTCTTTTTTTTTTTAAAGGGAACACTGAGGAAGAAAATGACACTATAGCCTCCATGCTTCCGCACCAGGGCCCCTCTTCTACTTTACTTTCACAGAGAACTAAAAATCCAAGCCAAGTGACGGTTTACAAAATTTTAATAGGAAAGAAAAAGGTATCCTCCGGCAGGATCTTCTGGGCAGACTTTCACCGTAAATGAATGCTCATGAAAATATGGGGTTTATATGGAAATGCTGACAGAGCTTGATACGCTGCAACATAAACACCTCAGCATGGACTCATGACTGAGGAGGACAAGTGAGTCTCATCTCCTGCAGACAGAGTTGAACATACTATTTCTAATCCAAACAATTCAGCTTTGTGCCTCTACTATTCACTGCGGAAGGCCGACCTAGAGACCAACTCTTCTGAAGCCCAGAAGCTTTCAAGTTGTTAGTCCAGAAATACTCTTAGCCATTTCCAACCACTTGTTGTAATGACAATAAAATATTTTGGGGTAAAAAGCCTGGTTTCCTTCCTCCTTGGTGTTTCCTCTCCCAGTGTCCTCATACAGGGCAGACCAGTCAGCCTTCATTTTGCAAAAGTTCACAAGTTGAAGCATGGATCCCTCTGTCTTCACGAGGATCCTCTCTATCCCTATTTCCACACAGATTTACTGTCCCTGAGAATGAGTGATGCAGTGTTTATCCATGATAGACAAGGTCTATCAGTGCCTCTCTCAGGCATTACTAACAGTGATCATTGTTGGTAGTTTCTTGTTCAATCCATTCCAGGATTGCATTTGCTGTTTTCCAGCAATCTCATCGCTCAGGCCCTTCTGAGGTCAACCACCACATGTTCATGCCACCCTTCCTCTCTTCTTCTGCCATTTCCAGCTGACAGTAATTCCTGCTTGTAGCTGGTCCAGCAACTCCAGCTGAGACCAGCTGGGGCTCCTGTTGTGAGCTTCACATAGGAATGAAACCAAAGGGCATCAGAGCAAGACTTCAGCCTCCCTCTCAGCAGCTATCTGCACCACAAAAACCTTGCCTGGTGTTTTCATGAGATCAGGAAATTTGTACTTAATGCTCACAAAGTACCTTTCCCATCCTTGATACTAAAAGGTAAACTGAATGACTTGTGTTTGAAAGCAGAATGCACGCCTTTGGCTTCAAAATCTGAACTACCACTTCTAAAAAGAGATGCTTGAGGTTCATCTCCCAGGTTGGGAATAGCAGCATTATTTCTCATTCACAAAAAAAGAAAAAAAAAAAAAAAAAGATACCATAAGAAACAGCCACATCCTGTTTAGGCTGTCATTTCTTAAAGTAGCAGCAATCTGAGAGCAGAGCTCCAAAGCTGAGGTATAACAATCCTCTAGAGAGCTAAAGTAGTCCCTTATTTTTTCTCAGCCATTTGGTATGAACACACACAATTCTACAAGTCAAAGTTTTGCTTTCAGAAGACTTGAAGCTTCTTAACTGCATGAGGAAGACTGGTAACAAGGGAGGGTACCTGCATGACAGACAAAGCCAGAGGTTCTCTCAAGTGTGACTGAGATCTAAAGTGGCCAAGAGCCACCTCCACCCAAAAACTCCTCCAGATCACTGCAGAATTTAATTGTCATTCTCTTTAACATACGCAGACACAAAAGGTAGATTAAAAAAAGAAACAGTGTGCAGGGTAGAAGCCCCATTACACCGTATTAAAATGTCAGAGGTTTAAGCTTTGTGTTGGTTTAGTCATAAGTTACCAACAAACACTGATGGCAGACATAAAGCTTCCCTTAAATTATTAAGCATAAAACAGCAGACTGTAATATTTTGCTAAACCAAAGTACAGACACAGACAAAGATGTCATTTCAATATTTGAAACCAGCAAGTTTAATTTAAAATAAGAGCAAACCAATAAGCTCAGAAAATAGCAATGTGTGAGAGGAAAATTACACTGCTAGAGAAAAAAGTGGAAGGACTTAAGAAATTTATAAAAGTAATCTCCAAGTGGAAATTAGAAATCAACCCCTAGAAACAGAATAACACAAAAGAAATATTACTGTCCACTTTCTAAATCAATATAACACTGCTACACGACAGAATTACCATGGTAACTCAAGTAAAAAGAATAAAGCAATTCTTATTATTTCAAAATAAAATCACAGCCTGAAGCCCAGCTTTTATTACAACTGCTGATAGATCGCTGGCTTGTATTTATCTGAAATATTGCTTTTCAATCAACTATTTTATGAATGTACAAATTTCACTGAGCAGCCCACTTAGACTGAATGCTTAAAAACCCCCAAAAAGACTAGTCAGTGAATCGATTATACATACGCATACGTTTTTTTTTAAAGAGGGAGTCTTATTATATATATATTTTTTTACTCAATCCAAATTAAAGAGAGATAAGGGAATGAGTGAGAGTAAGTTAAAACATTTTTTAGTCTGACCTCTCTAAATTCTAACTTAGATTTCCCTAGAAGAAACAGTAATAAGAAAGAACAAAGAGGAATAACAGCCTACACAAATACAGCACCCCTGGACAAGGACAGTGCTCTCCTGATCAAAGGAAAACAGAAACCACCGTCTAAATACAAAGTTCCTCAAGGACGTTTTGACTTGCCCTGCTGGGAACTTGTTTGTATGGCTTGGAAAGTGCATCAAGCACAGGATACTTGTCTACGTTTAAGCCACGCTAAAGGCAGAGCTCAGTCAAGTTCCCCCACGCCTCCACTGCTGGCGCTACCTTTTAAACACATTAGTGCAAGGAGAAAACCAGCAGGTTACCTTCTGTTCCCTCCCCCCCGAGATGTTCCAAAGAGCATTGATCAGGAACTGAAAGCAACAGTTCTCTTAAAAATGACAGCACTCCTCCTCTGCCCCTGCACCTCCTTCTTCCAACCACGGCAAACACCCCTGGACCAGCCAAATACCCTAAACAATCGCTAGATAGTGGACAGTGCTCCACAGAACCTTGTAGCAATCACATGGAAAACCAACATACCACCTGCCTAAGAAGTAAAGGCACCATCTACCAAAAAAAGGTCGCTAAGGAAGTGCCTGTAGACAGTCAGGATGTTTTACAGGACAGCCTTACCTAATTTGTCTGCTGCATGCATGAAATGGCAGAGAGGAACATGACCAAGACTTATAATAATGGCAGGAATCAGAATGAAACTGATGCTCATAGTTATGGCAGGAATTTAGACTAGTGAAGGTTGTTTCTCAACAGATGGCAATTACTTGGACTGAACGTCAGGGACATGTGAAAAAAATAATAATAAAATCGCCCACTCAGAGCGGATCAACACAACTGCCCCAACAACAGTCAATGAAAGCAACTGCTGCAATAGCACTGCATCCTTCCCAGGAGATCCAGAAGTTATTTCTCCCCTTTTCTGTGGAGATCTGAACTGCAACGCTAGCATGGGGGAACAGGCAAGGTGTGACCCAGACCCAGCACTACGCCACAACAAGAGATGGCGTTGCAGATTCCACCCCCTTCTTTCGCTGGACAGGGCATCAAGGGCTGTGCAGAGACAAAGCAGAACTGAACAAATCCAGGACAATTTGCATAGAAGCCCACTCATGCCTCAGGGGGTCAGGTAGATTCCCCCCAAACAACCAGGCCATAGTTACACAGAACACTAACTTGGGGTGCACAAATTCCTTAATACTGGCAAAACGCTTTGAGGATTTGAGGCAGCAGCAATATGCCAAGTAACAAACCTGGGAAGTAAAGACAAATGCTGCAACGAGAGCATTAAGCCACTTGCCAGCTGTCTTTTATATTAAAATATTTCAGTGTTCCTGGGGCTGCTTAATTCCCCATCCTGCTCCAAGTCCAGAGGAGCGTTGTGGGTTGGTCATTTTGCCATGCAGCAGTGACATCAGTCATTACTTTTAAAACAGATTTAGAAGCCGTGATCACACTCAGTTCAATCTACACGTATGCACTCTTTTAATGTGGTCCTTTGCCATCTACTGCAAATGAGTTTTAAAAGCAGTGGTGGAAACAATGTGTGCTTAATCTGAAGGTGGACTGCAGAGAGGTCACACACTCAAATATCCTGTTTTATGTGGTATCTGGTTGTATTTTAAAACAGTCTTTCTGGAGACTTCAAGCCAGCTGAGGTCACAAACAATCATATACAGATTAGAAAAGGGAAGGAGCTGGGGGGAGTGAAAGGGGGCCTCGTCTGACACACTGAAATAGGACACTCAATTGCACTTAGTATTTCTTTAAAAGAAAAAATGGCTAAAGTAGTACGCTTCAGCGAAACAGTAAATACAGGGGTAGTTAAAGACTTTTTATTCAAATAAAGTCCTGCCCCAGGAGATGGAAGGATATTTCTGAAATACGGAGACAGGATTTTACATGTGCTAAAAGCATCAGTGTGACACTTTTTGGGGAAAAAAGGGGGGGAAAATAAATACCTTCGTTGTTATACATGACCAAATAGCAACTAAATGTTTGCTTTGATCCCAGCGCATAAAGGGTGAAGCTTTTAGGCAAGGAGCGGCAGGTGATCTCAGCTCTTCTGCAAGTCCTAATGCTCCTAAAAGCCACTCTTCCAGTTTCTGTAATTGGGCATCAGTAGTTAATGTAGTATTGACTGCATTACATGCTCCTGTGCATCCTCTCACTAATGCCAATTGCATCACCTTGTACATTTACCATATTGCTTAGCCAATAGCTGTTAAAAGCATTCCAAATCATGAATCATATAGGAAACTTTTAGCAAGACACGACATCCAAAGGAGACAATTTACAGTTGAGTTAATCTGGGTACATTAGTGAGACATGGATTCAGGAAGACAGACCAATTTATGTTACTTTAGTTTTACCCTTTATTGCTTTGTATAGGCAAATGAATGGAAGGGCATGGAGCAAAAACAGATATAAAGGAGTCCTTTTCAAAACAGACCTCCATTCTGTGCAGAAAGGTCAGAGAGTTTGAGACCAACACTTGATTCAGGCTTTCATAACCATAACAGGGTACTTACAGAAATCATTTTCCACAAAGGAGTATAAAGATAAATATATAATGGATGCTCAATAATGTTCAATATCCACCCCCACTGCAGGTACAGTAGGAAGAATCCAGGTTGCTCAACATTGTCTAACGCATGGCCTATCAACAAGTCACCTGCCATCAAGAGTGCCAGGAAGAGGCTTCACACAATGTCCCAGGTAGGTCTGCTCACAAGCTCTTTCAAGTGTGAACCCAAGTTAGCAGGTGTTCTGCAAAACACATCAACGCTCACCGGCTCAAGCCAGTCTTCCACCCATAAAGCTATACCACGTCACTTGTCAATATACAGAAAGTAAGACCTTACCCTACCTATTCAACTCGAGGAGATTGCATCCTTTTAAAACATGTACCCATCTCTCTGGAACAGAAATGATACAAGCATTAAAGAGGTATTAGTTAACCATACCAGCTGCAAGGTAGAGCCAACCAGGAAACAAATTAGTAGAGAGCTCCCTCTGAAAAAGTACATTTCACAGAACAATTTTGACTGACCAAAAAGTATGAACTTGTATTCAAAAGTATGAGCTTGACCAAAAGATGCATAGCAAATAGACACAGCATATTTCTGCTTTTCTGATCAAGCCTGGCAGCACCAGGAAAAGAGAGAAGACAGGGGAAAAAGGACAACTAAGAAGGGTGCTGTTGTTTCATTTCTTATATGTAGCAAGTTATTTGCAAAATATTTAGAGGAGGAAGAAAAAAGAGCAGCAAAGGAAATGTATGGGAAGCAATGGTTCATCAGCCAAAAACTTTCAAAGGAAAAACTGAACTGCATCCTTATATACTGGATTCCAAAATACTGGAAATGGTGGCGTTCTAAGCCTGGTTTAAAAAAAGATCATGATTCCTCTTTGAAAAGCTTCCAGAAGTCCCTTTGAAAGAGTTGCACATGCAAGGAAAATGCCAAAACAAAACATTTTCACTAGCTGATCAATTTAAACAGCTGTGGTAAAGCTGCAGCCACTGGCACCATCATTAACAATTTAAAGCATGGCTGCTTTTGTCTTCCTTCCCAGTTACATTCTCATTATGCCTTTTTATTTATTAGAAACACAGTCCTCCGGAATACATTTCTATATCTCAGATCCATAATAAACCAAGTAGGAACATCCCTGGCTCCTACTCAAATGGATGTTTACATTGGCGAGAGGGTTAATTGTTTAATTCTGGTCCAAGTTCACTGCAGTTCAGTCATGAATATGCAACAATCATCCACTTTCTTCTTTAAGAAAAACTAGAACTGTTGAAATGGATAGTTTAAAAATAAGACAAATATTACTTTCACTGCCCAAATCACCCTTTCAGAGTGTGATTAGTGTGCAAGGAACTCCGAATACTGGCATAAAGAATCCAAAAATGTTCAACGAAATTAAATACCCTCTAAATTTGAACAACAGTATCCATTATCTACTTTGATGTGCAATGTATGAAGAAACTAGCTTGCAAGAACATTTACTGGAAAGAAGAGCTGAGCATCTGTTTGCACAGATAGCACCCAACATCCTGCTCGAAAACTTGGTCTCGGGAGTCATCCTGTTGGAGGACAGAAAAACACAAATGCACGCTTAGACACTCAGAATTAGAAAACAGTAGCTGCAGTGAATTGTTCTCAGACCATCTATAGGTTTAATTATGTTAATCTAATAGTGAAAAACTTTCATTTTAAATCACCCCTTCCTCCACCCCTAGGTCTTCAGTGAATAGGAGCTACATTCACTGAATAAATCATTCCCTGGCAACAGTTACGCGCATTATTGAAGTTGGGGGCAGTAATTTCTACACAGTTTAAAACAATGTCTGTGTATTCTAAATGATGACAGTTCTGTCCAATTTTAAAAAGATATAGACTCATTAGAATTTTATGGTTCAGAATTTAGCAGCATCTGCAGTGCCTTTTTTATTCTTACACTGCAACACTTAATGCTTGATACCATTATTCTGATTTTGAATTGATTTCAAGTAAAATACCTTATTTGCCATAAACTTTCATATCCTTTACCTAAGTAAGACTCCTCACAGATGCAATCAGTCATAATGGTAAAAGAACAGTTTGCCTTTAGCAGAAATGTAATAGTTCATGCTAACGACAACAAAGAAAAACTTTGAGCAGCAAGTACATTTCCAGAGACAGTAAAATCATCTCTAAACACAAAGCCTGAAAACCTTAAGAAAGCCTCCAAATGAAATCAATTAATCCTCCAACCATGATAAATTTCTTAACCATTTAAGAAACGTATTTCAGACTCTGCTGTGACCCTTTATCACCAGACCTAATGGATTACTTTATTAATAATGCACTGCTCTTAAAAGGAATTTTTCTGAAGATTCTGCCATAAGAGAGCATTTTCAGAGTGGCTATGACAAACAGGCTGAGATGTTCACATTGTATCTATTAAAGATAATAAAATTTAACACTAACTCCAAAGAAGACAAATTATCTTCCACTGCCAGGGTAAAGAGCATCCTTTCTTCTGTATTAAACCAAAATTAGAGCAAACTAATCTCCAAGAACCAACTTCTTCTTTTGCCCTATTACCCAAACTGAAAAATGTTCCCATGCTGTTTTAACACTTGTTTTGTCAACCAGACAGCTATTGCATCTCACTGGCATCTGGGAATGAAGAATGATGACACCCTACGCAGATGCCTGCCCAGATCCTTCAGCTATATAGTCTGAGCAAACATTAAGGACTATTTGATTGCCTGACAGGAATACACCTATACAATGTATCTTGCTTCTATTAGGTCTGCTAACTCCTTTCACCCTTCTTCTTCTCCTAAGAAGAGTTTGCATTAAATAGAGATCTAGGTTAGCAGTGCTCCAGTCACAGTACCTTCCATTTCTTGAAAAGGTTTAGGCAGTTACTTCACTAACTCACAGTACTCTCATGCCTCTGTATTTGCTATTTCCAGGAACAGAGGATGCTTCTAGGAAGACTACCTCTAGCTCCATACTTGATCAGCTTCGGAGAAACATTCCAAACTTTTTTGGTTTTTGTCCTTTCTGACCAAACTGCTGCATGTTTCAGTCACAAAAGGACACAATGTCATGAACTAAAGCCAGACCAATCTTCTGAAATTACACCAAGACTGTACCCTCAAAAAGTTAACAGGTAAACCCCAGCTAAATAGGTAAATATATTGTCTGATGACCCGAATCAAACCTTCGAATAAGCCAATGTCTGAGAAGATGCATAGTGTTTCTTTATAAATGGGAAGTTAGACAGTGATGGACCACAGAGAAGGTCCAAGGCAGAGGGACAAAGGAGAGAAAAAAAAAAAAAGGCAGCTTCAGGAACACATGATGTGAGGAAAAGAAGCACCCTGCCATATCCCCTCCTCTCTCTTTGCATCCCCTCCATAAGCATAGCCAAGAAAGGTATGTTAAAAAGCAGCACATCAAACAGCTCTTTATTCCTATATGGCATTATTTATATTAGGTTTGTGTACAACCTGTACATGCCTTACTTTTGTGAGTACAATGATTTCGATCAAGAGAAGCAGACTGCCAGGGCCTATCTTGCTGGAGGCAGATCACCCACCTATCTATAGGTCCCCCTGTACAGCAGCTGGCATACTCATTTGTGAAGGCAGCCCACAGCTCTGCTGTTCTGGTTTGGGCGCTGTGGTACCATTCCTGGAACTGTCATTATACAATCAATTTCACTGCTTTTCTAATTCCAAATACTGCTTCTCTTTCCTTCTGTGCAGGGTAAAATGGGCTCTTACACAACAGGGAACTCAACTGCTGCTACTAATCCAGTTTCAAATTACCTAATATTCATTGCCCTAAATACCTCCCATCAACCTAAGACCCATTCTTCAACCCCAATGCACACAACTACTGAGTACCCATGTTTTTCTTTTCATATTTAAAGCAACTATGGACATTTTTAAAAAGTATAACTCAAGGTTTGTATATCGGTACATGTTTAATGGTGCTCTCCATATATTATTTACTTGTCCTACTCTTGCAATCTATTTAATCAGAGTTCTGCTTGAAAACACAAATGGTCCATGATTTGGGGTGCATTGGCTATGCAAACATCAGGACGAACACACAGCTGATCAGTGTTTTTACAAGTGCACTCACACTCAATAATTTGGATGAAGGATACTATGTCTAGTTAACACAGTACAAGTTAGCTAAAAGGAAACTTTCACCCCACATGCACATAACAAAGAGCTGTGATTTCTATTAGTGCATTTCATACCATACATGCTGATTACCAGGCTGTGCTTCATTGTTAGCAGAGATTACAGCTGGGATAAGCCGCAGCTTTTTCCTAATTGCTATTATGATGACTGAATTTTTGTTTTGTGTCAAGCATTATTCACACATTATACTCCAAAATTTGATCCCTCTATGATGCATTATTGATTCCATGCAGACAATCACACTGCCGCCAATGTGAAGAATTAATTTGGTCTATTCTACTTGATTTGCATTGCTCCATCACAGAAGAACTAAGTTCTATAGGGAAACACAAATTGAAAAGATTTAACAAAATATGGAAAATACTGCTGTCCTTTAGAAGAGTTGAATCCTAAAGAGGGAAAAAAGCAAAAATAAAAAAAAAAAAAAACCCCAACTCCAGCACAACACGTGTGGTCCATAAAGAAATAAGGTCAATCAGTCAAATTCATCTAAGTCAAAGGAAGGTTACAAAAGTAGCCTTATGCCTCTAATAAAGTAAACCATCTTGCTTCAACTTATATTGCCAAAGAAAACAACTGAACACCTCTGAGGGCGACACTGCTTCAAAGCCTTTGAAACCCTGTTAGCTTCATTTGTTTTCCCCAACATAAGCAATACTCAGCCACTTAACGTGTCTTTTATCCACAGTCCAGTCAACTGAAAAGTTGATCTAGAAGATGTGTAACAGATGCTTCACATCTACTTTTTTTTTTCCGAAGTTCTAACGTGTTAACAAAGAAACTTCTGAGATTCCAACAGAAAGAAAGCCCAGCACTCTTTTTTTTTTTTCCCTTGTATAAGATTATTTCACGGTTTTAGGGTGTAAACTTAATTAGCACAGAATAGATCCAGAGGGGCAAAACAACTTATATGTGGGCACTGACCCCACATTGGCCAACTCCTAGTAAAAATTTGATCAAATCTGTATACAAGAGGGTACCGCTAACGATGCATTCCTGCTTGGTCTCATACCTTAAAATGTAAATTATTTATGAGAAGTCCATTCACAATTTTCCAGTGTCCCAAGTGCTTCATATCAGAATGAAAAAAATCTCGCATCCCACCCCAAAAAGAGATTCAAATTCTACATACATGAACATACCAAATTAATAATCTTAGAAATCATACTTATGCGATAAAGACCTCAAAATGCTAGATGTAAAAATACTGGGTAGTATTCCCACCTCATCCTTTTCTCGAAGGCAAGGAGAGGAGACAGAGAAGAGAAACTTCAGTAGAGGACTTTTGGTTAAAAGTGAGCACTCATCATTATTATCAGTAGTCAAGCTTTCTTTCTTAATTATTCTTCAGCATGGTATTAATTCAGTTTTAAAATACCAGAGGACAGATACGGGTCAGGGAACAAAAACTGTATCACTCCAACTTATTAGCATGGGGCAGCTTTCAGTACTATTCACAATACATGACTAGCACCAATCTGACACAAGAAAGCAAGTGACTTTGAATTACAAGTTATTTTTCTTATAACTATTTTAAAAAGCAATACATATATTTAAGTAAAATAAATTCTACTGCCAAAACGCTAAACTTCCAATTCCTCCAAGCTCTTTGGCGTCCTCTGAAAAGTTGTTTCCTGTCTACAGTCTAGCAAATATTCAGTAATTTCTTCCATTTCCAAATGACAACTGCCTCTGACTTACTTTTTTAACACTTGAAGACACTTCTGAAAAAAAATATTAAAAGATCAGTAACACAACCATTACATGGCATACTTTATCCATTCATAAAAGTGAAATGAAACAATGAGATAATAGCTAAAAATTTGTGTTAAAAGTTAAGATATAGTTCCCACTTTCAATACACAAAGTGCTGCCAAGGTGGAGGTCTTCAGCAAGAAGTAGCACCATCAATGGAAGTCCATTTGGGTGGCGACAGAAGCGTTCTGCTCTACCTCAGTTTTGATTTTTGCTTTCAGTGTACAAGCTGTGAGGGAAGACCTAAGCCACAAAACAGCCTTAGAAAAGCCTCCTTAAAAGTTGGGATTAGACTTACCACATTCATCCTAGAGACTATTGGTGACCGAGCAGTTAAGTTGCACATCTTTGTAGGCACCGTGCAAAAGAAGGCATCGGGTCATTCAAACTCCTAACACTGTCTATTACTCTTTACATTGATTTGCACACCTTAGTCATCCTTGATAAGAACTAGTCAGCTTTAAAAAAGTAAGTATATGTGAAGTCCTAAAATGAGTCAAGCTCTCCTTCAGCTTCATTCATTAAATTACCTCCCAAATGAAGCTCCACTTCTGCCATTTAGAGAAAGTAGTAAATTCTTAGACTAAGCCATTGCTTTTTTTTTTTCAGAGCAGCTTATTAGCTTATTGTCATGTTTAAAGCTATAAAGAAAAGCTGTGAAAAACAGATACTAAAGGCACACATTAAAGAGACACAAATGACATGCAATGGAAAGGAAAGAAAATCTCAAAATTAGATTTACAATAAAAGCTGTTAAAATAGGCAGGCTAAAATGGATACATTAGAGCAACTGGTATAAAGAAACATCTAAATAGATATTAAAAAAAAAAAAGCAAGTTGTTTCTGTTATGTCCTTCAGCAAACAGAGCCTAGGGCAAATCCTTCTCGACTGGTTCAATCATGCCAGAAAGAGAGAAAAAAAAATAGAGCAAACATGCTTTTATCAACACAAGAGGAAAATATCAGAAGCCGAGAGGAGAGCACTCTGATATGCACAGTGCGTATCTGTCTCAAAACTATTTATTTCTATGTTAGCAGCACACAGAAGACACCGAGCACAGGCTTACACAATCTCAGCCCACCTACCGTCCTCCTTGTCCAGCACCATCATCTCCGCAATCAAGAAAAGTCCGGGGACAGATGCTTCTGCTCCAGCAGCCTCCGCTCAGGGGAGAAGAGAACAAGTCTCTGAGAACACAAATGAGCTACGGTACAGCTGATCGTCCTTTAGCAGCAAGTGAGCTCTAATTACCCAGTTGTCCAGCTTTTAACCTAGATTGCACTCAGTTAGAATTACACTCAGAAATAAAGCACTTTGCAGATACAAAAGCAGTCTCACCTACTTTTATGCCTCAGAATTGCAAGGAACTAAAACTGCAATTTAGAAAGAAGGGGATCAGAGCTGTTTCTTTGGTTCTCACCTTCTAAATGGCTCAATTTACACAGTATAATCTATTTTAATGTAATTGCATTTGATAGCTCATAACCCCAGCGATTGCAACTACACAGCTTTCAACTTTATAAAGTGTTTTCCCTTTGGATTTAAGCCGAATCTAAATCTAAAATTATATTCAAGAGAGGGTAGAATACCTAAGCCTGACTACTGCTGCCTCTGCCTCTCAATTTGCGAGCTTTGCACACTTGCTCTTGAATAAATGCACATATTTCCCAGGGACCCCTCTCTCCCTCTCCGTCAGGGTTTCCCGGCTCGGCAGCACCACCTGCAGCCCAGCCCCGGCCCCTCCGCTGCCCAGGTACCACCAACCCGGGAGGTGGAAAGCCTGGGAATCAGCTGCATCTTCCACCAACGCCATACCCTTTGCCTTTATAAGTGCGTGGGTCCAAAGCAGGGGGTGTTATTCCAGATTTGCTCCTGCACGAGCCAGGTTTTGTCTGACACTAGACTCCAAACTCTCCGCAGCGGATGCTGGCAACCCAGGCTGCGATATGCCAGCCCTGCTGCTCAATTTCACACATCTGTTGTGACCTACAACCTCATACTAATTTACTGTACAAATATTCTGAGTTTGTTTTCACATGTACGCATTAGTTTTGGGGAATGTAGCTCCATATTCACCAGGTCAATATTAAAACAAATTTAACAAATCCAATGCAGTACAAACCCCTACAGGTTTGCTCCACTTTTCAGAGATGCCATCAATGCCCAAATATCGTATCAATGACAAGTTTGGGGCCCACGCCTTATCATTCCTCTTGTAACTCACAATCCTTATTCAGACAAGTCATCTGTTGTCTCCAATGGTGTTCATAAGGACTGTGGGATCAGATGCTTCGCTACCAAGACGAACAGCACCATTCCACTCATCATTGTCTTTTAATCTGAGAAAACATTTAATTCCTGCTTTAATGATACCTCTTCCTCCCCTTTACAACTGATACAACGGTACTCTAAAAAGCAAGATAGCAGGCTCAAGTTATATACCCTTAATACCGATTTTTAATTAGATTCCTTATCCCCAGCTGAAGTGGCTTTTCCTTCCCCCTTCATTCAGACTACTTAATCCTAACAGTCCTTGAGCATATTTGATGTTGAATGTATCATTTTACATTGAACCGTTTTCATCTAGTACTTTGAACAACTCCTGTTTTCTAGCGATACTAGTTTGCAAGTGTTAAATATGTATTTTAGCATGAGTGCAACCACCATAAATATTTATTTAGGAAGTATTGCAAGCTAAAAAGGAGGATGACTTTATGTCAAAGATTAAAGTCTATTAGTTAAAAGCAGCAGTGCAAAAAGTAACAGAAACGCAGGCTTTCTAAATTTGAGGTCTTTTAATACTTCTGATACACTATTGGCCTCCATTAGAAAATGGTGAACTCCAAAAATGCTCCTTCATTTCCACACTTTTCAACCCTATCACCTTCAAGAAGTACAAACTTAAACCAAAATATGGTGTATTTAGGCTTACAATATTTGGTAGTTATAAGAAAGCAGTTTTTATAAATATGCTATTGTCTATCGCAACTGACTTCTGTGGCAGAGCAAACTAGCAGGCATAATGCAGGTATAAAAAATAGGCAGATCAATGTACGTTTCATTGCTTTACTGCTTCAGCACGTCACGGAGGCTGGATTACTCCCTCTGCAAATGGATATTTTTAAACCCTTTATCTGGTTACTCATTTCACACACCAACAATAAAAAAAGTTTTCTAAACCCCAACATATTTGTACAGCAATTAAAGTCAACTACAATTAACACAATCTGTTGGAATTAATCATGATACCTGATGTCAGTTTACTTTAAGCAGAAATCTGGTCTTTGCAATCAAAACATTTAAGTATTTGAGAAATATCTTAACTCTCATTATGTTGAAATTTATAAATGTGCTGCATGGTGCGTAGGTTGGCTTGCCCACAGTAAATTCAGCAGCGATGTACGCAGTGCAACTGACTAAAACGCAAGCCTTGAAGTTTTTCACTCTCAATTCTCTTTTCCCTCCCCCTCAACTCTCTTCTCTCACTTCCCAATATTTGTTTTGGGAAAATATTTGCCAAAGTTGCGCTGCACAACAGTATTTTCTAATATCAAGTCATATCGCATCAATCAAGTTAGATTCTGTCACTTCAAACACCCAAAATGATGTTACCTCCCTGACATGATGTCACAACACATCAAGAAAAAAACATTATTATTGTTGTTACTTTTTCAGCCTGCCCTTTCATCCTCAATGATATCTGTAAAGACCACAAAAAAAGTATTACTGCATCTCTACTACTTCCCTCGACACCACAGACTGTTTGCCAAGGAAGTTTTTCACTCATAAAACCATACAGCGGTTAGTAGACTTCGTGGGTGATACTGGTGTCACATTACAGCTGGCATGCACCCCTCAGGCACTGTTACAGCCCCAACGTGGGGCTGGAAGAGCAGGCATCTGCCTCTGAGGCCACGGCACAGCTTGCCAAGTAGCCTTCAAGGATGCAAAAGCAAGCAGCACATTGTAACATCTACCTATAAGGCAGCAAGTGTCCTTGCGATGCAGCAGGACTACTGGGACACACACACATTTCTGCAATCCTGTCTTCTCCACGCAGTAATAACTATGAATTCCCTACTGCTGCCAGAGACCTTAAAAGAAGAAAATCCCACAACAAACCCAGCGCATGGCAAAGCCTCTTAAAGTCAAGGGTAGAATTAGGTACTAGCCACAACGCCAGAATTTTTAGGTGGTAGAAATTAAGACTGGCCTCTGAAAAGTAAAATAAAGAAAAAGCCATTTATGGGGGTAGAAAGGAGCCATTTTTTATCAACCAGCTCATTCAAGCTCGATTTCAAAAGGAATTGGTTTAGTTAGCAGAAGCTTCAATTTTATGCAGGTCCAGCATCCCCTTTTAACATTCACAGATGAGCAGGCAAGTGGAGCCCATTTGAATGATGCAGAAAGAAATGTACAAAAGTAAAATAACCTCTTCATAAAAACAGTTTCTTCTCCCAATCTCGCCTCCTGTGACTAGTTTCTCCAGCAGACTTTTAAAAGTAAGCATAATTTCTCCCTGAGCATAACTACTCCATCAACAGCACAGGAGACTCCCAGGCGTTACAGCCGTTTGTTGCTCTAACCTCTGCATCCCTCTCATCAGGGGTTTGTTTCCTACTTTACTCCTTTTTAAGTGCACCCAGCACTAATTTCCTCTTTACCTCTACCATCGCCACCATTATCCCCTTTTATACAGCCACTCATGAGATCTTCTGGAAGGAGGCTGTTGAGAACTGTCTGGATAATCAATGGTTCTGGTTTCATTTCCTTACATCGCCATCACGCTGGCCCTGAGCTCCTTGTGTTTAATGAGTACGACACTTGAAAGAACCCAAATACACCTATTAGGAAACCCTCTGCAGATCCGCTTTTCCTCCCGGCTCACCTGTGCCTCTCGCTTCTGCGACGGAGGCAGCATCCTGCTGTTAGCCCGTCAATCAGATTGAAACGGATACAGGTTGGCAGGCATCCTCTGCCAGAGAGTCACTGGGATTAAGACATCACCCAGGTATTGTGATTATTAAAGGGTATTAATGGAGACATTAAAAGACTTTCCTCTCTTTTCCTTCACAGTCGAGCAAAATTCAGAGGACTCTCACAAAGCACGTCATGCCCGAAAGTGAGGTCAGAGGGAAACACAAACCCTGTTCCACAAACGGACACCAGTAAGAAATGAACCTTGCTTAATTCCTCTGTCATTACTTAACCCCTTTACCTCTGTGCACAGGGGGCAAGTGACGAGAAAAGCCCTTCTACTGTTATCTCTTGCTGACCAGTTAGATAAGTTCATTCCCTCTTCTCCAACACACGCTTCCGACTGGAGGATCACAGACCCCATTAATAACACCGCATCGGTTTACTTCAGAGGGCTGAGAGAAACTGGAGGAAGAAAAGACGCTGGAAGAGGGATTCTCAAGCCTAGAAGCATGTGACGAGTTTGCAGCAAGCTCCCTCCCCACGCACCTCTCGGGGGCAGCGAGCATTTAACCTTCTAGTTGGAACTGGATGATCTTTAAGGTCCCTTCCAACCCTAACTATTCTATGATGATTCTATGATAGTTGTCATCGCACAGGGGAGCCCGCGATTTCGCCTCGTTGCCCCCTCTGACTCCGCGGTGCCGCGGCGGGTGGATTCTCACCTTCCTGAAGCTGAAACTCCGGATCAAAAGAAAAGGGGAGAAGGGGGAAGGGAGAAAAACATCACAGGAAAGCATCCCCCACTTGCCTTTTTTAGCTCGGCATCCACTTTTCCGAGTTAAATCCCCCCGCCAGCCAGACACGGAGAGCGGCAAGGGTCGGCATCGCGCGAGGCGGCAGCGACCGCGATGGGAGCGCGGGGCGGCATTACAGCGCCTCGGATGCTGGAGTTGGCCGAGCTGAAGCCACCGGCCCCGCTGCCCGCAGCGCCCTTTGTGCGGCGGCGGGCGGGACGGGCAGCAGCGCCCTGCCGCGGCTCCCCCCGTCCCTTCCTCCCCGCTCCCACCACCTACCGTCCTCCTTGTCCAGCACCATCCTCGTCCCGGGCGCCGAGGGCGGCTCGGGCTTCTGCGGGCGCTCCCCGTCCAGCCGCAGCCCCGGCGCTGCCCCGGGACGCGAGTTCGAATCCCGGGGGCGGCTACGGAGACGCCGGGCGCCCGAGAGCTGGAGCGGGGCTGCTGCACCGCCCGCCTCGCCCCCGGCCCCGCCGCGGCGGCTCGGGGGCCAGCTTAGAGGTTAGAAAAGAAAGGGCCGGGGGGGAAGAGGGGAAAAAAAGGTAAGGGAGGGAATACCGGGAGCTGGTTCCCCGGCTCCGTCCTTTCCCAACCTGCACTATCAAAAACTGACTTAATCTAAGCGCGCGTGAAAGCTCGCAACCTCTGCCCCCCGCTTTTGCTATTGCGACTGCAAGAGCTTTCCAGGCTTCTAAAGTGCTTTTCTCCTGATTTCACTCTAAATCTAAAATTATATTCAAAGGCAGGGGGGTGGGAGGGAGAAAAAGATGTGAACCTATCACTGAAAGCAAAAGCACTTGCCGCCTGCCTCTCTCGCTCGCTCGCTCTCTCAATTTATGTGCTTTGCACTCTCTCCTGCTGCTGAATAAATGCACACATTTCCCAGGGACCCTCAGATTCCCCTGTTAATTAAATCAATTCATTATGCTCAGATCTGATTAGCAGCCCCTTCCCCCCCCCTTTGAATCAATTATTCAATACACAAACATAATTGCCTGTGCCAGAGGTGTCTAAGTATTAGCTTATTTAACTCCAAGGACACTAATTACCCCTAGGGCAAGGGAACTTTTCTCATTAATTCTGACAAAACACAAAAGCACAGTTAAAGTGTGTGTGTATATACGTGTGTGAGAGAGAAAATGGGGGCTCGTATAGTCGAGGAAGGGAGGTATTACTCTAACACACGTGTTACTGTATAAATAAGCTCAATTCTCTTTCTACCTTTGCATTAATAATTTCCTGCATTTTGCTTTTGCTAAATTTGCCCCATCCAGCCTCCTTTTTTTTAAAGTAAGGGACAGATCAGCATTGCAATGGTGTCAGTTCTGGAGTGAAAGTGCTTGCAAACAAATCCAAAAAGAAAAAAGTATATAGGACTGACGGGGAGCAAAGCAGATTTTGCAAACAGTTTTGTTTACCAAAGCAGAAAAGTCTATGACAGACAATCTTCTGTACTTTAAAAACCTGCGAAAGAAGCGGCCCTCTGAAGCAGCAGGTAAGATGATACATAATCTAGGATGTACTGGGAACAGTTCTGAATTGTTTACCATCTGAATGAGTGTCAGTGCCCACTATTAATGTACTTGCTTCCTACATTTACCATAATGGGCTTGATTTCCATTAGCTGAAGCTGGAATGCTAAAAAGAGCCTGGGCAAGACTGATGCAAACTGAGATCGACCGTCATTGTAGTATCTGAGACGCATGACTTCTGGCTTGTGTGTTACCCAAATTTTACCTCTGCATGAACCTCCTTCAAATAAAAAAAGGAGTAAGAAAAAAGAAGTAGTAATTGATTCCCTCAAATTAGGTTTTTACTTTCTAAAGACCTTTATTGTTCATGTCCTCAATGTGCACAGAAGTATTGAAGATTTTCTTTTTGTTTCCTTAGGCAATACATGAGCTGATCCATTAATCCATTTGGCTTTATATATCAGGAAACTAATATTAGCTCAGCTCGTCTATTAACTTTTATTTAGGTCCCCCCACATTGCCTTTTTTTTTTGACTTTTGTTCCGGCTTGTTCCCCTTGTGGGAAGACAGACAATTTTTGATAGGTTTCAGGGGAGGAAATGCTACACATCATCTCATGGGATCTATCCCCTCACCAATCCCACATCCTCACATTCAATCATGTCCAGAATGCCATGATTAAACTTGTTTGTTTGGCAACTCTACACACTCTCTTTAAGGAACACCTTGTACACTTCATTTAAAGACAACATAGGGGAAATCCCCACAAACACCTCTTCTTCTTCCCCACTAAAAAAAGATCTCCGAAGATAAACTTTCTTCACAACAAACTTACTGAGCTACATTAATTCTTTGCAGCATAAATACCACTGCAAACATGAAGTTGTGTCTCACTAGTACAGTATGTTTTTCTGCCAGTACACACGTATAAGGATAAAAATGCCTTCAGCTTTCTAACACAACAAACCCTGTTAATTCTCTGGTCTTTAATTTCCACTCTATGGCACCCACAGGAACTTGGTCCATCTAACCTCATGAATTTAATCATTTTTTTTTCTCCCCTCAAAGGACACAGCAGCACTAGAAAAACACCAGTCCTGGAGAACATTGCATCAACTCATGTCTGAGTATACTTTTGGTCCTTGAGTCATTCCTTTTCTTACTATGGCTGAGGGGACTTTTGGGTGCAAATCCAGTCTCAGGATCTTAGTGTGCCACTTTTGAGCCTTAATTCTGAGTTTTTCTACAGGGATGATGCAGTTTCATCTAAACACAGATTTACTGAGTAGCAGACGTTTATCTGCATGCACTGAAGCTCAAGGTTGCTGTTGGGATGTCAAGGGTAGAACAGGAAGAAACTGAGGAAACAGATGTTGACTTTGGTATTGTTCTTAAGAAGTGATGTTCACACTTGAGCTGAGAGAGATGTGGTCACTGAAGATGAAAAAGAAAGAGGTGGAGGGAAAAAGCAAGAAAGAAATTTGCATATGTGCATGCACATGAGGGAGCATCACATGAGAGGGGAAAATAAAGAAAAAAAAAAAAAAAAGCCAAACATCCTATTCCCAAATAGACATCCTGCAGTTTGAACAGTCTACTTTAATCCTACAGTTACATTTATGGGGATTTTTAGGTTTACAGCTTTAATAAGATGAAGGTATGAACCCCAGTGTAAAGGTCCCCACTTTAGGTAAATGACTTTTTTACAGTGTGGTTAAGCATTGTTCTGCATGGTTTTCAATTATACCTGCTCAGCGAGTCATTTCAGAGAAGTGAGCCAATTTCAGTAATTTTTGAGACTCCTTCACCTAGTAGATTGGAAATCTCATACAAAGAATTTTACCACACTTATTTTTTTAGTACCTTGACACTAGAGAGGAACAGCTGGATCACTCCTTTGAAAAGCACTTACTTAAGTAATGGGCACCATAAGGAGTGACTGAGAAAACTTGACGCGGATCAGTGGGAGAACTGGGAATAAGCCTCAGTTCCCTGACCCTCCATTCTCTGGAGCAAAGTGCTAAAGCAGCTTGCTGCCAGAGGAGGACCAGCCAACACGGCTGCTGAGATGCCAGTTTATCATTAACATGCACTGTTACTCATTCAATTATGGTACCTCATCCTGCTCTGTCTAGGCAGTGCTGAGAAGCCATCATGCTCACTACTGCAGAAACTACAGATAAAAGAGAACAGCTGTGCTCTACCTAGGAAAGCTTTTGGTCTAATACTAATTCCCGGTGTGGGAGGGAAGAGGCACACAGGAATAAACACACCTATGTTCTACAGTAAGGGCTAGGGCTCAGATCTCTGGGTCTAGCTTGAGGCCCTTGCTCACTAGCTGCTCTTACTTTTCTTTTGTTAGTATTGAACACAAGCAAGAGAAAATGAAGTTTATTAAGAACAACGTACTGTTCTTATTAAATGGCAAAGGAAGTCTGCAGTATACTTAAGTCAAGCCTTTAGCAGACCCGTGAGGTTTCATATTATCCTATGCTTGAATGAGGCAGATGACTGGAGCAAAAACCAACTAATGACATGAAAGCATTCTTCTACTTTCAGTCTCTCTTAATTAAGGAGTTGGTTAATGTTTCAGTGTTGGGAATTATAAAGCTTCATCAGGGAGGTTAATATTTTTTTTTATTTTATCTTTCTGCTGACAGGAGAAGAAAAAAAAATAAAAACAAAAAAGAGAGGTGATTAAGTCATGTGCCAGTCAGAATTCCACAGTGAAGGCAATATCAGGCCATACCAAAGACCACTGCTGCACATGATGAATTTAGGAGCTATTTCCAAAATCAACTTTCTGAGCAGATGAGACTTTTGTCTGCCAGTTTAGACACATGGGGTTTGTTTCTTGAATTCACACAAATAGCCAAGCAGCTCTATACTAGATTAGATCAAAAGATCTCTATGTTTACCCATTTTGGAATCACTTGCACATACCTTGCTTCTGTCAGAAAAGAGTGACCATGGGCCTGATCTTATACCACAATTCAGCAGTCCTGTAAAGGAGGAAAATCACAAATGCTCTAAAAAAGTTATGTTCGCAGAGAACATGGGCTGCAGTTCAGAAGACCACTTAAATAAGTACTCGAGATCTAGAGACCTCAGTTATTTCTAAACTCCTGCTTGATGTACTTAACTTCTCTGCCTATGCATTGTAAAAATAAATCACTAGATTCTGTTAGTATGTTTTGTATGAAATGAATCTTAAATATTTTCATAAATTTAGGCTATTGTTTATAAAAGAAAATAGTGTGTTAAAAATACCGCATTTCCTTTGATAGAAGAAAAATGGCAAAGCTTCAAAAATAATGCCTTTAGAGAACGAGTTCTTTACCACTGTGATATAAAGCTGGCACTTTAAGCCATTAGGCTTTACGATCTGTAATGACCTTTTAGAGAAATTTACAGTGGATAAATTAGTTATTCAGAAGTTTTGCTACTGCTTTCTGTAGCACAAAGTTAAAAAGAGAAGTATTTTTTTTTCCAAAAATAAAAGTAGCAAATTCTAAATTCTTGGTCTGCTTCCTGTTTCATGAGAAGTTTTATGGGCAGATTCTGTCCTCTCAGAACAGCTCAACTGCCATGAACTCCATAACCTTTCTTTCTATGGGAGAAACCCACATTAGAATGGTTTTGTGAATAGGTAGAAACTACTGGAGGATTAGGTTGGGTTTGAGAAACTGCAGATCTGTTAGCATCACTCCAGTACCAATGCAGCTGGGGAGCAGGGCAAGGCTAAGACAGAGGAATCCATGACCCAAGGGAATGGCTTTAGAGGACACCCAGACTAGGAGCTAGGACAGGTTGACTTCCCGTGGGCTTCAGGGAAAGCGTACCTAGAGGAGATATATCTTTTCCAAGAGAAGTGTTCTTTCTCCTTCTCTACTTCTTGCAACTTTCCCAGGCTCAAGTGAAATGTGTTTTTCAACCTATATTGCCAGTCAGTTCTTAACAGTGATATAAAATTTCAATTCATACTGAAGTCAAGCAAAAGTTCAGTACACCTTTAGCCCAAGCTCTATGAGCAAGTCAACACGAGCTCTGACTCTGCCACTACTTCACACAGCAATATCTGTACAGAGTTTCCAGAGTCCTTTAAAGTAAGTAGAAAAGAATTCTTAAAACGAACACCCTAAAAACCCAAGAAAAACACCTCAAACCTTATGAGTAAAATCCAGTGACAGCTTTTCATTTTCATATGGACCAATAATTGACTTTTCTACATATCCTTCCTTACTTCAAAGTTCATTGCTACTGCAATTTTTTCTTTCAGATAGTCCTGCCTTTTGTTCCTTACCTTGATTGGTGCAGTTGGCAGACTCGAAAGAAAAATTTGTCATCCACACATCTGCCCCAGTCATTTTATGAAGGAATCCAGCAAGACAGTGTCTGGTTCTGGAGTGACACATGGAGCTCTCGGGCTTGTTGCCACATCCACTGTTCCGAACAGAGCTTATTGCTCCCAGCTTGATGTCAAGCAGTGACTAATCAAATGTGAGATGAGTGAACAGAGGCCGAGCTACAGAGCTGGCTCTTCATAATCTGTTACTATTGCTTTTTTTCTTTATACAGCAGCAGCACAGAGTGGACCCACTCATGGAGTTAGACTATAACAAAAAATCCTAGTGCCTTTCTTCAATAAGATTCTTTCTTTCTTCATTTTCTTGCTGCTGAAGAGACCAGGCAGAATTGACACAAATCAGACAGAGATGGAAATACATGAACTGGGCCCCTCACTACAAGAAAGATATTGAAGTTCTGGAGTGTGCCCAGAGAAGAGCAACAAAGCTGGTGAAGGGACTGGAAAACAAGTCATATGAGTAGCGTTTGAGGGAAGCGGGGCTGTTTAGCCTGGAGAAATGGGGCGGATGGTAGACCTTATCACTGTCTACAACTACCTGAAATGAGGTTGTAGAGAGGCAGTTGTTGGTCTCTTCACCCAAGTGATGGGTGACAGGACGTGAGGGAATGGCCTCAAACTGCACAACAAGAGGTTCAGATTGAACATTAGGAAAAAAATCTTCACCAAAAGGGTTATCAGGCACTGACAGAGGCTGCCCAGGGAGGTGGTGGAGTCACCATCCCTGGAGGTATTTCAAAGAGAGGTAGATGAAATGCTTAGGAATATGATTTAGTAGTGGGCATGTACGGTTGGGCTTGATGATCTCAAAGGTCTTTTCCAACATAGTCATTCTATGTTTCTATGAAAATGCAATGCCAGGCTCATTTCACATTGCTTTGTGTTGACAATATCCTAAGATGCTGCTGGTATCCCTCATGGTTTGTGGCTCTCCCTGACTCTACTTGGCATGTGTGGCATTTGCCAGGTCTTCATAGAGTCATTCTAACAACATATCAGCTAAAAATACTGATTCTGTAGGAAAATGGCTGTTGGCATAGTAGCAGTAGGTGCACATAAAGAACATTGTGTGGCTGCTGGACACAGAACGGAGAACTTCCAGCCATTCCCATGTCACACAACCAGTGAGGGTCTGGACTATGTTTTCCACATGATTTGGTCAGCATCCAATTTAGTCTGAATGTAATGATGATAGTCTGATGACAGTCTAATTTAGTCTGAATCTAATCTTGATCCATTTATATGTGAGAGGAGAATACACATCCACAAACTGAAGAGGTGAATACTTAACTTTAAAAAAAAAAAATTAACCCATCCTGTGGAATTACAAGATTTCTTCCCCAATCCAAAGACAGAAACAAGTTCAATGAAGATGAAAGTTACTGGAGATCTTCTGATAAAAGCAGGCAGGTGGAGGCTTTAATGAAGGCATACACAATAGTGCACATCTTGCCAACATTTCTTAATGAATAATATGTGCACTCAGATGAGAATAATATTGATTGAGGTCTGCAGGGAAAGTTCTCTAGGAAAAAAAAATATTCTAGGAGCAGAATCCTTTTTGGAAGATTTTGATCTTTTCCTGCTGCAACCATTCTCCTCCCCTCTCTTTGTGCTACCCAAAGCAACTGACAGCCGAAAAATGAAAAGCCTGCCCTGCATCTAATGTATCTATCAGATCCAGAAGGAAATTTATATACCGGTACTAAGAATGGCTGCACCATTCTCCTTAGCTGGTAGAGGGCACAGCAGTGTGTAATTAGGACTGGATTACTTTACTCAGAACTGGAGCAGAGAGCAGATGTCATGCATTAATATTGGCATTTGATTCTGCACACTTTCTCTGCCATATTTACAAAAACTAATTCGCCTTTCTATCTTGGATCTTGCCTTGCACTTACCCTCAGGTTGCCGTAATGTGAACAAAAAGCCACCAGTGGCGATATGAAACTACATGAAGGACAGGGCTATGCAGAGTGGGTAGAGTTTATGTTTTAATTCCTAATGTAAAATATTAATTGATTTTCTGATTATGTTCATTAGATTAATATGATCAGTCTGTTCTGCTGGATGCTAGCTTAGACACAAGAGGTCATGACATTAGATATATTTGTTAACATAAGCCAAAAGTAAAGAAAGATACCCCTTACTCCAAATTAATATTATCAGACACTATCTGTAGTATATATAAGAGATGGATCTCTCTTCTCAAACAACAAACCTTCACCTGATTTTCTACACAGGGAACTTTAGTTTTGATTTCCTCCAGTTCAACATTTCATATACAGAATCCTTCCACAGGGCCTACAACAAAATTTCATGCTGTTAAAAATATTGGCCACAATTCTGAACTGTAGCCAGCTTGCATTTGATAGCAGCTTTATGGCTGCAGCTGGGTTCTGGAGGTTTCTTGTGAGTAAAAGATGATCTGCCTTAATTTAGGAGCATCCAGAGGCTGATTACAATGGTCTATGCTACAGCAACACAGAATAACCATAATATACCTGGCAGCATGCAACCCAGCAGAGCAATGCTGACAAACTCTAACATCATATATATGGATTCAACTCAAAGAGAATAACCACTGAAACTGTGCTGCAGTGGTATATTTTGCCTCAAGACATACCGTTTGTTTTGCTGAGTGGTGGAGCATGCACATCAGACCCAGACCTATAACACCAGCAACACACCTGTAACACACCTGTAGCACCATCTAGACATTAGGAAGAATTTCTTCACCATGAGAGTGGTGAGACACTGGCACAGGTTGCCCAGGGAGGTTGTGGCTACCCCGTACCTGGAGGTGTTCAAGGCCAGGTTGGATGGGGCCTTGGGCAGTCTGGTCTGGTGGGATGTCCCTGCCCATGGCAGGGGGGTTGGAACTAGATGATCTTTAAGGTCTCTTCCAACACTAACTATTCTATGATTTGCAGGTGGTAACACCTGTGTTTATCATGCAGGGCATTACCTACACAGACACTTCGGGAAGAGCACCAAAATCCTCTGTCCATACCTACGTAACTCCACCTCTACTGCCTCTGTTTTCTTGTGGTGCCAACCACTCGGGAAGAGATTGCGTACGACTGCAGTAACAGGGTCACAACTGAAAGACTGGAAGATTTTGTGCTTATAGATCACATTAAAAATTGTCCCTTTTTTTTGTCTACTCCCTGTATGCGATGTTGGGAACTCCCCTTGTCCTAAAGCAGGGCTGTGTTGGATGTCTTAAGAAAATGTCAAATTACCTTACTAAATTCAGAAAAGACTACTAAAATCAGATGGGTAGCTCACATTCTTCTCATCCGCCAGCAAATGACAGAAGCACAAGAACTGTTATCCTAAAACAAGAAAATAACTAGAATGAAATGGCAGTGGTTGCCACAGTTCTCTTTAAGCAGGTGAGAAACAGTCTGAAAGCTGTGAAGATAACTACAGAAATGATATTATTCTCTCAGTGCGAGCTAGAAAAGCTTCTCTGCTCACAGAGAGGTCAAGAAGTGAGAGCCCAGTGGACCATTTGTTGCGTTTTTAATGCTTCATGGCTCAGGGTCAGTCAGAAATCCCTATCCTAAGGTCACAGTTAGGGCAGCCTGGAAAGCAACCTTGTTTCTTTTCCGTTACGGGCAAGGCCTTGCTCAGGCTTTGCTATTTCTCTCCCTTACAGCAAATTATTGCAGCCCACTCCTCCTGCTCGTCATGCTACGGTTAAATTCACCCTGGGCACTGACATTCAGCTTCTCCAGGATCACAGTGGCCCAAAGGACCTTCCCTGTAGCAGTCCATAGTGTTCCAATGTGATGCAACAAGTATCCAGCTAAAGCTAATCCTGAGCAGCGCTCGGGAGTAAAATTTCTTACTTTGCTTATTGATAAGCAAGCACTAATATTTATTTTTAGTTTCATTTTTAAATAGTATCAATGAGACAGAATGAGGAGCGTGAATGGTAGGAAACTTGTCTGTTAACTAAGCAACAATTCCTATTTCTGCTGCATTAGCCCCTCGCCGTTGCAGCAACGTGGCTACACTTGGCACGTGGGGAAGCAGTGATAATCATCTATCTCCTAACCTGCTTAGGAGATGGTTTGACTTAGAAGAAGCTGGCAAGCACAGTTTAGTGGGCCTGCTAACGACTACATCTGTTTTAAATAGACATATTTTTACCATAGTCTCCGTACCAAATAGTCATTGGAGTCAAGCGATCACTTAAAAAGGCTGAGATATAACTCTACAGTATTTTACAATGGATTTAATAGCTAAGCCTTGGAAGAAAAAATACCACCATCCAAACACACAGCCGAAGCACAGGCATTTAATGAACACTACTTACTGCTTAAATGTGAATTCACACTACAACACTCTTGGAAATGACCTATAATACCTTGCATTGCTAGTATATAAAATTTGCATAAATATACCTCAAATATTTATAAATCAATAGATATAAGCATGAATTTAAAAGTGAATATCAAAAGTGCATTACACAAAGAGTTCTTACACACTCTTTAATTAATTCAAATAATCACATTTTGCCTTATTAAATTAAACATTATATAGATGAAGTATAGCTTGCCATCAATTCTAAGCACTAAAACACTGTTAAAAGGGAACTGTACTGCCAAAAAAAAAACAAGAGAGAGAGAGAGAGAACATAACCGTAGAATAACACTTAAATGAAGTGTAGCTGTAAGATCTAATGCCATAGAATGACTAACAATAATGTATATATTACTTTTAAACAAGCGAGCAATTTTGGATAACTTTCCATGTCTTTGTCTCGTACTCCAGTTTCAGCCTAGTGAGCCATAACTGTGCAGGATAAGAATAAAGCAGCAAAAGAGCCTGCTAACCCTCTTGCACATTTAAAAAATGTCTCCTTGGAAGCAAGAATAATACTGTAGTTCTTCCAGCTGCTTATTTACTGCTGCTTCCCAGCCCTCATTTGATTAGAGCTAAAAAAACAACAGCAACAACTGTCCCTGATAGTTTTTAAAACTTTTCAGTTCTGAATCTCTGTAAAGAGGTAAGAAGAAGCACTGAGGACAGCTGTATAGTTTGGAACAAATTCCTCAGTGAGCCCTACCTTAAAGCTTTTATATGACTTT